>NC_080052.1:30220325-30855325 GCF_026212465.1 Amaranthus tricolor | reverse complement strand
AGTTGTTGGTTATTTAATACTCCTATCAAACAATTGGGTAAAAACAAACTACAAGCAAAAATTACTCCTATATTGATTTTGGTTTAAAATTAGCTAGTTTCTCAATTAGCTTAAATGTCAGTTGCCTTAATTGTTTAACTAACACAAATGTTAGAAGGTAGATATTTGATAATGATTGAGGAGAACAATTGTATGAAAAAAATTATGAGAGAATTAAAATATAAGGATGAAATTAAAAGAAATTGATAGATTATTTTTCAAAAATAAAAATGATTTAAAATGAAATAAACAATCCAAAGTAAAAAATAATGCTAAATAAAAATATCATAAATAAAACAGTAACATGGGTAAAAACACTATTTTATTTTATTTTTTGACCAATTATCTATCAAAAGCTAATATAGTTAATCTAAAATGTTAGTAGTATTATATTCTGACCACCAAGATAATTGTCTAATTGGTAGTCTTATCATTTGTTTGACACGCAGAGATATTATGGACATAATGATAAACTAAATACTTATATTTGAAATTGAACCTCATAATTTCCTTTTAGTCAAAATTCAACCTAATTAAACGCAATCATCCCAAAGAGTTTCATATATTACTTAGCTCATCAAAATATAATATCATATTTAATGAAATTAATTAAGGCTGAGTATATAATTGGAGCAAAACTACACGTTAATTAGTATGTTACATGTACTTCCTCTATTACACTTTGTGTTTCTATGAATTTGTCAATATTTTTATTTTAATTTGTCTTTTATATTTTGCAATATTTTTATTTTGGATAATATTTTTACAAGTTTACCATTTTCTTAAATTTTTATTCACATATCTTATTTTATTTTCTTTTCTTTTAATCTTATTTTTACAAATATAATGTCACCACCAATTTCTTAATCTTTGTGTTCTTTACTATTGTTTCAATTTCCTTGGGATAGATCAGGAATTATATTGTTTCATATTTACAATAATTGTCTTAGTTTAGTTGTATAATTTTCTTTTTGTTGTCAAATTTCACTAGTAAATCTCAAAAATAGTTAACCTTATTATATTATCAACCCTAATTTAATGCATTTATAATATTTAACCAATTAAATAGCTATTACTTTTATACATTAATACCATTCAAATTGATCCCAAGCTTAAATACTATTCCATGTGTTCCCCTAAATTTGCTATATTTTTTATTATAAGTTGTCCTCAGTTTTTGCTACACTTTTAATCTCATCCACAAACTATTACTTTGATACAAGTCTACATTTTTTATCTTAATCTCATCCACAAATTATTTTTTTTTGTATTATCCATATATTTCTCATCAATTTGTATTTTTATTCCTCTACTCTCCTCTATATACTAAACAATTAAAGTATTAATAATGTAGCAATTGTAAAGGAAAACAAGAAATATTGTCAAAATAGTCACTTGTCTAATTATTATAAAATAGGGACAGTATTGTTTTATTTTGTGCTCTATTTGGATGAATTATTATAAATTTGGGCTATCATTAATCACCATGTGAATACACACCTCACTCACATTAAGCTTGGTTGTTGTGTGGTGCGAGTCAAACACTGGTGGGCGGGTTAAATTATTGAAAAGTTAGTTTGGCAGACAAACTGGGTTGGGTAATGACTAGGGGTGTTTAATGGGCCGGATAAGGACTGAGCCGGGCTTAAGTAAATATGGGTTGTGCCGGATAAGGGCCCTTTAAAAATTTTAATAGTAAGGTCATTAGGCCATTTTATTTCGCTAAGTTTAATATTTGGTTTAGTAGACAAAATAATATTTGTATAAGTTAAGTTGGGATGAGTCTAAATTTTTGGCGAATTCAAATATCATTTGTCGATTAAGCCCGGTAGTGAAGCTGACTGACTTCAAGTACAAATTCACATGAGAGTTTCCCAGCACATTACACATTATACTGAAATTTCATTATCATTACTAAATAAATACTAACAACGTGTATCAAACAAGTCATGTAAGCAGCACTCCCAGGAATGAGTGTAGGAGTGTGCATACTAAATTGCAATCCATATTGTCTCCTTACAACTTTCTTACGTAAAATCTTCATAAAGCCACAATTAAAGCAGATGAGCCTATATATACATACAACCAGCGTATAGCTAGAAATGTGCCCCTGAGATCACATATTATGATCACCAAACCAAGGCTACCTCTAGTTCTACTTGGTACTAACACTGAATATGCACTAAGGGTTGCAATTGTGATAAGTTCAACAATGATGCAGTTCTCATAATTTCATTTATCAGCTAAAAGTATAAAATATCCCTCAAAATAGTCCAAAACGCAGTTTATTTGAACCTTAACAACACATCATATATCGATTTATTTTGTTAAACTTTTACAACACGACTAATGCGATACGATACATGCTAGACAAACGCAAATTCACATTGTGTAATAAAACAATTTCAAAGCCTTTTATTTAAGATATAAATAGATGCAAAAATCACAACTTTACATGCAAAAGTTCACAAACACAAATACCATCCAACAATTATACTATACTCTATAGTATATGCTACAATTAAGCTGAGTATAGTACTTATTAGAAAGGTTTATAATCCAACAAATTAGATAAAGCTAGAATAGGTCTGCCTAGGCCATTGTCTGAGTCATTTCATATATAACTAATAGTATTGAATTGTGTCACATATAACACAAAAGAAAGTGTTATTTGTTCAACACAATGCAAGCATAGATGAGTGTTCGACCCAAACTATACCAATATCGTGCATTCGCGTCTGCAATATACCCTTTTTTTGAATGATGATTACTGATATTGACCACCATTATGACCATAATAATACCCTAAATTATGCCCCCATGAAGAATTTCCCTCAACATACTCAACAATAGGTTTCTGGGGATGATGTTTTTGGTAGCAATAAACTGGATCTCCATAACTTCCTTTCTCTGGCATTGTTCCACCATAAGGATTTGGATTCCCAAAAAGATAATCTGCTGTTTCACTCCAACAATAATCATAATCACTAATATGATTTTCATTAACATCCCTTTCATGATTATAAATCCTCTGATTTCTCTTCCATAAACAGGGAAAATAGCCTCCAAATACTCCATCACATATATCTAATGCTTCAATACCATAACCATATGGGATTTGCCTCTTTATATGATTTCCTTGATCACCCAAATCACCATTTTCTTCTTCTTCATCTTCGTCTTCATCTTCATATTCGTCTTCGAGTTTTTCTAAGGCCTTTTCTTGTTGGATCTTCCCATGTTTGGGATTTGCTTCTTCTTTGTTGTCTTTTAAATCCAAGGATTTTTCTTTTTGGATCAGTTCATCTGCAAAGGT
The DNA here is from genome assembly GCF_026212465.1 of Amaranthus tricolor. NCBI lineage: Eukaryota > Viridiplantae > Streptophyta > Magnoliopsida > Caryophyllales > Amaranthaceae > Amaranthus > Amaranthus tricolor. The sequence goes on along the minus strand of NC_080052.1, from coordinate 30,851,970 downwards.
AACTTTTTTTGGCTTTACTTCACCCAATTTTCCTTGTTCACCCACAAGATTTTGAACTCCATTTATAGGAAGAACACCAACCAAAGGAACAATTGGGGCACTTTTAGTAGGTTCCTTAACAGAATCATCTTGCTTTTCTCCTCCCTTTCCTCCTTCACCGTCACCACCACCACCATCATCATCATCATCATCAAACTCATCATCATCATACCCATTAGTTTCTTTTGGTTTAACCTCATCAAGATAAGGAGAAGGAACAGACCCATAAGAGAAATCAGTCAAAGAAGGACCATTAGGATCAATTCTAGAAGGTGGGTGACAAATTTCATCAGAAGGGAGCAAAGGTTTTCCATATTTCTCATTAATATCATAACCCCCATGAAAAGGGATTGGCTCATGTTCATCTTCATCATCTTCATCATCTTCCACAACATCAATGGCTTCTTCAGGAATGTTAGCATTATAAGAAACAACATATTGGGTTTCAACAGGATAATAACAATATTCACCATTTTCATGAAAAGATGCATTCTTGGATTTAAAAAATTCAGATTGATCATAAGTAGAGTAATAATAACCCACTAAAGAAGGAGATAAAGCTTGCTGATATGCATTTCCATAAAATTCAGTATCAGAATATTGAACATACCTTAATTCTTGATTTGAATAATCATTATTGTAATAGTAATATTTATCATAATACTGATAATTATCTCCAATACTTTGAGGATAATTTGAGTTGTAGTTGTAAGCCATTGTGTGGAGGAATCTTAGCGTGAAGTGATACCTCAAAATGTCAAAATAACAACTCTTATGAAGGATCTAGAAAGTGTAAAAGGTTTTTGTTTTCACTCAACTTACACATGGAGTACTTAACTAGTGACAGACACTTTAGGTATACCCGCTCATTTCTTATCATCTAGTACTTCTCTATTGCTAGAAGTAGCTCAATTGGTAAATTTTCATATTGTTTTTCTTATATTTGACTTCTTTTTTTTTTGTGTAGGCAATGAGAATAAACTTCTATCACAATGATCAATCAATTATTCTTCAGTATATTTGATAATATAATTAAAATTTTATGAGTACCAAAGGCCTAAAAAGGAGGAAGAAAAAGGATTTGGGAGCATTTCCTTGAGAAAATAAAATAGTATGGAGATAAGAAAAAGATAATGTGGTTGTCATTATTATATAAATTATATTCAGTATATCTCGCTAACAGGAGAAAAAAATAATATTGTATGAAGTAATAATGATAGTGGCTGAGAGAAGTCACAATCATGTTATGGGACATTGGTCCTACAATAGACGTGAGAGATGTTTTGGCTTCACACACAACAGAAAGGTACGGTTTCATTGAAAGGGTAATATTTGCAATTATGAAGGAAAGTACCATTCTTACATACTATTGAGGGAAAATGTATGAAATAAATAAATAATGATGTATGTTATTTCAGCATTTTTTCTTTTTATGTTTTCCAATTTTCCATGGATCTAATGTTTTTATTGAAATTATGAAGAAATTTGTCATAATTAATAGCAAATTTATTAGAACGAATGATATAATTAAAAACTATATCAGTTTCTTTCTCAACCTATTTTGATCAAATATAATAGTGCAATTTGATTAAAGTATGATAAATAAAGAGAAAAAAGAAAATTGATATGCCTAATCTACATATCACTGTTAAAACTTGCACTATTACATTTCTAAGTTGTGAAATGATATTCCTAAACTCATGTTGATTTATGCAATATGTGATCAAATTAATTGTGAAATATTTATTATCTTCCACAAGAATCAATTAATTTATCAAGAAAAATCAATTGTTGTTGGCATAATGACAAACAACATTCTGAAATGTTAACTTAAAATATTGTTAGTGGTTTGGCCCAATTCCCTGCTGTGGATTCCTATCCCATGCATTGCTGGCATCGCTCCTAGACATCTACACTTCAAGACAAAGGGTAAACTTATTTTATAAGGTTTGCGATAAGTACATTTTGTATGCAAACCAAGAAAATGAAGAAAAAAGATGTAAAAATGTATACTTTATAAAAAGTAGTGAAAATAATGAGATGATAAGATAAATGTATGAATGAAAATTAAAACGATGTGTGAATTATGACCAAAAACAAATATGTAGCAAAAACTATAAAATGTATTAAAAAAGAAAATGCTACAAAGTTCATCGAACAAAGTTATTTGTCAAATTGTAGTTGGATAATTTGACCAACAGAAATATTGACCGATTTACTAGTTATATAAGGTCAACTATTTAAGCTAGTTGAAACTTTTTTGTAAAAATTAATTATTATGTGTTTGATGGAGATAAGTGGTCAAAAAGCCAAGCAAATGAAAAGTTGTTCATAGTAGCATTTTTTCGTTCGAGCTTAGAAGTCAGCTTTTCAGTTAGCTTAAAAATCATTTATCAAACATGTTTGACTATTTGACTAACCAAAAAGACAAAATTCAATAATTTTATTGGAATGAAGGAGTAAAGACAATTGTGGTATGGTAGTACCTAACATAACCATCTATCAAGTACCTAGCACCCGCGTGATGTAGGAGGGTACGTGCACCATGTAGGAGTGTATCTATACATTCGAGTGTGATGGATGAGTGCCGAGTAGATGTGTTGGGTGATGGCCCGAGTGATGGGTTGAAGTAATCTTAACCAATGAGTGACCGCCCGGCCCATAAACAAAGCAGCTGCCACACCCTAAAAACCAATGTCTAAACAAGTTTTTATCCATTCTATAAATATAGGTGGATCAGATTTATACCAGTCTAGAATGACATTACCAAGTACCAACCCAATAATCAGATACTAATTACAACCTCAATTTTCACTTATTTTGATGATTTATGAAAGAAGAGAAAGTTCTCTAGCTCAAAGAGGCATAACAAAATGAAGCACTACCCTAAATTTCCTTAGATAGGTCTAACCCTTTTTCCCTTTGGTAGGGCGAGGCGCATGTAAACTAAGTACAAAACATTCACATCGACTCAAGTCCACCAAAGATCTCTGTATTTATCATTCTGTATTGAAATTGATGCCTTATGATATCATATGACTGGTGCACAACCAGGAACGATATATACACACTGTAGTTAACATGTCGAGTCTATTTGACGGCAAACAAGAACAAATAAACATTACAAAAATCTTGTAAGCAGGACCAAGGAGACTCCTAAATAAGCATATTCATACAGCAATATGTCACGTGTCGACTCTTTCCCTAGTCTTACGTGTGCCACTTGCTTACACTCCCGTCGTAAGACAAGTCAGGCAAACCCCAAAGGTGTATTGCTAAATGATGTAGTTGGTGTGTTTGTGTGGATTTGGCTAAGACTTTGAGAAGATGTGAAGTAAGTAGGAACACAAGAGTTGGGAAATGTAAGTTAGGTTTATGTATTGCACAAGGAAAGCTTTACAAGTGAACTCTCAAGTTGTTGTGTACAAATGAATGCCTTGGGGTATTTATAGGCAACACCCCTTACTACTTGTCCTACTTCTAGAACATTCTAACCTCCTCAAATGGAGGGATCTAAATTACATTTTTCTAGAGAATTCTACATAATTACAAGTGTTAAGATACTCTAAAGTATGTACAAGAGTTGCCTAGAGAATTCTAGACACTAGATATTTACAAGGCTCCTTCAAGAGTTCTCCGGAACCTTCTAGTGTATTCCGGAACCTTCTAGTGTTCTCCGGAACCTTCTAGTGTGGGTTGTTCTAGACCCATATGCTCCACAAGCTTCTTGATGATTCCGGAAGTCTCTATAACCTTCTTTTGATGTAAGACACCCGGATACCAAGTTTCGTGCCTCTGTCTCGTGTGGGGGCTACGAGCCATGCGTGACATGCTCCCCCACCAAAGTCCTTGACGAACCCGTCAAGGCCGAGATTCAAATGCCTCGATCTTGTCCCAGAATTGCCACAAGTCGTCCTCTTTTTCCCACGTTGCTTCACTATCCGGGACTCCCTTCCAACGGATTAAATATTCATTATAACTTGGCACACCCCTTCGTCGGATGAGCCGTTTAGCCTTGATTTCCTCGATGTCCCGGTCAAATGACGTCACAACTGTCGTAGGCGCACGTTGTGACACGCCCCTTGTTGGATCCTCGTTATCTCCATGATAGGGCTTGAGCATGCTCACATGGAACACTAGATGAATCTTGAGCTTCGATGGTAATTCAACTTGATACGATACCTTCGCGACTTTACGTAGTATCAGGAACGGTCCCTCATATTTGCGCACAAGCCCCTTGTGCACTGATCGGAACACCTTGAATTGTTGTGGTAGCAACTTGACCATGACTGAGTCCCCTACTTGGAACTCAACCGGCCTCCTATGCTTGTCTGCCCATTTCTTCATTTTCTTGGCCGCTTTATCCAGGTATGCCTTGGTAAGGTCTAGTTGCTCATGCCACCCTTTGGCAAGTTGATATGCAGCGGGGCTACTTCCCGTATAGCCTGACGCAATCGCTTGTGGTGTCAAAGGTTGTTGCCCCATGACTATCTCGAAAGGACTTTGTCGCGTCGACTCAGACCGCTGCAAGTTGTAAGAGAATTGGGCTACATCCATCAACTTTGCCCAATCTCGTTGGTTGGCACTCACAAAGTGCCTCAAGTATAGCTCCAACAAGGCATTCACCCTCTCCGTTTGCCCATCGGTTTGGGGATGAAAGCTTGTAGAGAAATGGAGACCTGACCCCATCAACTTGAATAGCTCCGTCCAAAACTTTGCGGTGAATTGTGGGTCGCGGTCACTGACAATGCTCCGAGGAAGCCCCCAATACTTGACAACATGTTTAAAGAATAGCTTGGCGGCTTGCTCGGCCGTGCAATCCCGTAGCGCCGGTATGAATGTCCCATATTTGGAAAAGCGATCGACCACCACCATGATAGAGCCACACCCATCTGACTTGGGTAGGGCGGAAATGAAATCCATCGACACACTTTCCCATGGCCTCTCTGGTATAGGCAAAGGTTGTAGAAGTCCCGCCGGCACTTGCTACTCGATCTTGTCTTTTTGGCACACAAGACAAGTCTTCACGTAGGCCTCAATATCATTCCTCATATGAGGCCAATAATATAAGTCCTCCAAGAGTGCCATAGTGCGTTGCATCCCTGGATGCCCGGCCCACTTAGAGTCGTGGCACTCCTTCATGATATCGCGCCTAAGGTTGCCCCACTTAGGCACATACATGCGGCGCCACGTAGTGTAGAGAATATCATCCTCTACCCAAAATCGTCGTGTCTTCCCTTCCTTGGCCAACTCCATAAGTCCTTTGGACATAGGATCTTGAAGAAGTCCCTCCTTGACCCGTTCAAGAAGGTTGCTAGCCACACTACTTACGCTAGCTAGCATAGCCTTGCGGCTTAGAGCATCGGCAACGACATTAACTTTGCCCGGCTTGTACTCCATGACATAGTCGAATTCTGCTAAAAAGTCTTGCCAACGAGCTTGCTTGGGGCTAAGCTTTTTTTGATTTTGGAAATAACTTGTTGCGACATTGTCGGTCATGATGGTGAACCGACTCCCAAGCAAGTAGTGCCTCCATATCCGTAAGCAATGAACGATAGCGGTCATCTCCTTATCATGAACGGGATAACGCCTCTCCGTATCATTCAACTTGCGCGACTCGTATGCAATGGGATGCCCCTCTTGCATAAGCACCCCACCAATGGCAAAATCGGATGCATCGGTATGGAGTTCGAAGGGCTTTGAATAATCGGGCAATGCTAAGACGGGCTCTTCGGTGACTGCTTTCTTCAAATCATCGAATTCCCCTTGACATTCCGGCCCCCAATGCCACTGAACCTTCTTCTTGAGCAAATCGGTTAATGGCGCCGTCCTTGCCGAATAGCTTTTGATAAATCTTCGATAATAGTTAGCCAACTCGAGAAAAGAACGAAGCTCCGAGATATTCTTGGGTGGCTCCCACTCATTGATGGCTTGCACTTTGTCCTGCTCCATCATGATCCTCCCATCCTTGATGTGGTGCCCAAGGAAAGACACCTCCTTTTGAGCAAACGAGCATTTCTCCTTCTTCACATAGAGCTCATTTTCCCGCAAGACCTCGAACACCCGTCGCAAATACTCCACATGGTCTTGCAAATTGTCGCTATACACGACTATATCGTCGAGATAAACGACTACAAACTTATCAAGGAATGGATGAAAGATCTTGTTCATCAAAGTGCAAAATGTTGCTGGGGCATTAGTGAGTCCGAAAGGCATCACCAAAAACTCGAAGGACCCATAGCGAGTGACGCATGCCGTCTTTTGTTCATCCCCTTCGGCGATGCGCACTTGCCAATACCCCGAGCGAAGATCGAGTTTAGAGAAATATCTGGCTTTACCGAGCCTATCAAAAAGATCGGCAACCAAAGGAATTGGATACTTGTTTTTGATGGTTACCTTGTTCAATGCCCGGTAATCGATGCACATGCGTAATGACCCATCATACTTGCGCTGGAATAACACTGGTGCCCCGAATGGTGCCTTGGAAGGTCGAATAAATCCCGCCTCCAATAACTCCTTCAACTGCTTCCGCAACTCTTCAAGCTCTGGAGGGGCCATCCGATAAGGTGCCATGGCTGGAGGCCTTGCCCCCGACTCTAACTCGATAACATGATCAACTTCCCTTCGAGGGGGAAGCCTCTTCGGCAGTTCCAGAGGCATAATGTCTTTGAACTCCTTTAAGACCTCCGAAACTTCACTAGGAATCTCAGACCCATGAGATTCTTTCTCAACGAGTGTGGCCAAGAATGTTGCTTGTCCCTTTTGAACTCATTTCTTAAGTTGTATAGCTGATAGCATCTTGGCCTCCACCTCTTCTCGATCAATCGGGATGGAACAGGCCACACAACCCTTTGAGATGGTCATCGTTCCATCCTTCTCCAAGGTCCATGGCTTTACCATATCCATGAACTCCATGCCAAGTACTAATGAAAAGTCGTCCATAGTGACGACGGTGAGATCAACAGTCCCCCTCCATTCTCCCAAACGAATGGGGACACTTCTTGCAACACCATGAATGGGCGTCGGTGATGTGTTGACGATCTTCAGCTTGCCCGGCTCCTTGGTGTAGCGCAATCCTAACCTTGTGGCTTCTCCCTTGGCCACAAAGTTATGGGTGGCACCCGTGTCTATTAGTGCCCTAGAAGCCTTATCATTCACCATGGCTTCAACAAACATAAGAGGAGACTTCTTAGAGCGGGGTAGGGTGCTTACTTTTACTACGTTGCCTCCTCCCTGGGGCTCCTCCATCGTAGCCTTGACGCTGTTAAAAAGACGCAACGTCCCCATTTACACCTCCTTCCCGGAGTCTTGCTCATGTGCTGCTACCATGGCATTGAGTTTTTGCCGCTGTGGGCATTCCCTTGCAAAGTGTGGGCCTCCATACAAGAAACAATCGCGGTTTTTAAATTTGCCATCGGAGTCGGATTTCCCTTTGTCCTTCTTCTCAAATGGCTTGCCTCCCCCATTCCCGCGGTCTTTAGTGAGTTTGGCTCCCCCACCTTTCCCCTTGTCACCGCCCTTCTTGTTGCTCTTATCCTTCTTTGAGTCTTGCTTGTACTCAATTAAGGACTCGGCTGCTGCGATGGCTTCAGCGAGCGTTTGTACATTACGCCTCTTTAACTCTTGCTCGGCCCATCGTTGTAGACCATCCATAAAGTAGAGAAGTTGTTCCTTCTCGGGTAACTCCGTCACCTCCAACATAAGGGATGAAAATTGCTTTACGTACTCTTTAATAGTACTTGTATGCTTCAACCCCCGAAGCTTCTTCATGGCCACCTCCTCCACATTTTCTGGATAGAATTGCCTCTTGAAGTCGGCCTTGAACTCTTCCCATGTGTTGATGGTAAAAGTCCTCTTTTTAATATCTGACTCGCGTCTTCTCCACCATAGGATGGCATCGTCCCCTAAATACATTGTGGTGGTGTTTATCTTGGATGAATCATCGTCCACCCGCATTGCATCGAAGTACCTTTCAATGCTCCATAGGAAGTTGTCGAGCTCCCTAGCATCGCGCTTCCCATGGTACTTAGGCGGCTCGGGAATCTTCATCTTAGGGCCTTCACGAACAATGGCACCCCCGGCCACCGCCGCCTTGCACAAGGTGATGTCCCCCTTGAGGGACTCAACGAGCTCCTTCACAGCTTGGAGCTCCCCACCAAGGGAGTCACGAATGGCTCCCATCTCCGAGCGTAGCACCTGATTCACAAGGCTTTGGGCTACCTCATCTTCCTTGTCCTCCAAAGCCCCGACCCGTTCTTCAAGCTTAGTGATGTCGTCGAGGGCATCCCCGAGGCTTATCTCCAACTTAGCCACTCTTGCCTCAAGATCCTTCTTTGAGGTCTTCCTAGTGATTTGTGACTCCTCTCCTAGGAGAACAGCACTCTCCTTGTCCTTTGATGCCATTATCACGCAAACGTTAGAACAACTACACAACCTGACAGCAATACGGCCAACCTGGCTCTGATACCACTTGTCACGTGTCGACTCTTTCCCTAGTCTTACGTGTGCCACTTGCTTACACTCCCGTCGTAAGACAAGTCAGGCAAACCCCAAAGGTGTATTGCTAAATGATGTAGTTGGTGTGTTTGTGTGGATTTGGCTAAGACTTTGAGAAGATGTGAAGTAAGTAGGAACACAAGAGTTGGGAAATGTAAGTTAGGTTTATGTATTGCACAAGGAAAGCTTTACAAGTGAACTCTCAAGTTGTTGTGTACAAATGAATGCCTTGGGGTATTTATAGGCAACACCCCTTACTACTTGTCCTACTTCTAGAACATTCTAACCTCCTCAAATGGAGGGATCTAAATTACATTTTTCTAGAGAATTCTACATAATTACAAGTGTTAAGATACTCTAAAGTATGTACAAGAGTTGCCTAGAGAATTCTAGACACTAGATATTTACAAGGCTCCTTCAAGAGTTCTCCGGAACCTTCTAGTGTGGGTTGTTCTAAACCCATATGCTCCACAAGGTTCTTGATGATTCCGGAAGTCTCTATAACCTTCTTTTGATGTAAGACACCCGGATACCAAGTTTCGTGCCTCTGTCTCGTGTGGGGGCTACGAGCCATGCGTGACAAATAGCTCTGATTCTAAGTACTGAGGATCGGACCATTTTGCTAGTAATTGGGATCTTCATCCTTCCACCATATCAATTGTGCAAAATTTCACTTGCCCATGAATACATGACTGTTCGTCCGTATTTAGCAAAATGCAACTAATATCTCCAAAAGATATGAAGTTTCCGAATACAGTTTTACAACCTAGACCAACCGTAACATCATAATGATATTCAACTTAGATAAACTTCAAAGTTCCAAAATATTAACGATGCAGAAGAGTGCCTATTAGAGTCTTACCTCATGAAGAGGATGATTCAGAGGGGGCGGTCTCTTGTCTTGGTTTTCTGGTAGTTCCAGGAGGACCATCTCGCTTTCTCTTGTACCTTTTGCTTTCATATTTAGACGTATTGCATTGCTTAGTTTGGTAACTGGGATACTTGCAAGGAATAATCTCACCATTGATATACTTATCCCCTGAGACCCAACATAAAGAGAAGTGAGACCAATAAAATTATCAATAGCCCATTGGTACAAACAAAATATTCTACTTAAATCGAAACGAGGGGGCACCTCCATAATCCTTGTTTTTAACATCTATGTCGAAATCAGGCAACACCCACAAAACTCCAGGCAATCCTGCAGATCACGAAAGGTGTATTTAACTTAGAAACAAGAAATTCGCCTGCCATGGACTAAGGAAACAGAAAGAACATCCCTATTACCCTTGAATTTTTCAGATGTTTCTTCATCTACAGTACATTGGAAGCCAGTGTAGGTTGTGGTACAAGTTCTTTTTTGCTTCTTCCATGCTGCAATTATAGAAAGGAAATGGTCAATTTACTTTCATATCAAGCACAACTTTTTGAAAAATAAATTTGCACTGTAAGTCTTAAATACATTTTTAGCCTTTGCAGCTCCACTTCAGAGTAATCAAGCATATTCAAATTTGAAAACTTGAAAGTATCTAGCTAATGTCTACTTTCTAACAATTGCATTTAATACATTACCCCTTCCTATGGCAAAAATGTAACCAAACTTGAGCTAAGGCAATATGCTAATGTTTACTTGTTTACTTCTTATTTGTTCCATTTGATCTACCCTGATCTCTTCACCAATCAACCAAACGTTTCGCAGCCAAGAGTAACTTATAGAGTAGAAATACTAAGCTAATGTCTTGCATTTGATCCATTCCACCCTTTCCATACGCCAAAACATTAACCAAACTTGAGCTAAGGCAAGAACCTCATTCAAACTCAGAAGTATAATGCTAATGTTTAAGTACTTCTTATTGATTGCATTTGATCTAACCCCACCCCTCCACCAATTAGCCAAACTTGGCGTAGGCAAGAGTATCTTAGAAACATTTAGCTACCGACAACCGTCAACTTCTTAAATGTTGCACATTTGCATTTGATTCACCCTCCCTCCCCCCAAAACACACGCACAAGGAAAAACCAACCTTGCCAAAGGCAAAAGTAGTGAAACATAATTCGCTAGTTAGTTCGCATTTTGGATTCGCGAATCACTCAATATGGTTCCAAAAAAGCCTAAAATCGACCATAATTCGCTTTTTTAGATTCGCGATTCGCAAGGCCAATTAGCAACTCATGTGACACTGGGCAAAAGCCTTGTTTAAACTTAAAATAATTCTACAAATTTTTAATGGTAAGTAACTGTATCCCAGTTCTCGGAACAACTAGAACTTAGAAACTCAAAAACTTGCAACATTAACAATCTAGAAAGAATATCATTAATTGTCCACAATTTCGCAACACGAATAGTCACCGTTATCATATCACTTTGCCTTCCAACTTCTATAAAATCTATGTTCACCAGAAACTACTCACTAGCAACAAACAATTGATAAGTTGACTCAAAAAGTCTTTGGTTAGTTAACTAACTCCAACCTCTATACAAATCCCACACTAGAATAGTGTAATTTTTCAGTATTCTTCTCATTCCCCAAACAAAAGGCAGGTTCAAGATTCATTTTTCATAATCCCTCATTGCAAGTTTTCCCCCAACTTATTTATTTTCAATTGAGTAAAGTTCTTATTATTTCACTTCAACTATGTTTTGCATACTTCAACCCACAAATTGACCACTCAATACATTCACTTTAGTTGAATCATGTTGTTATAAGTTCCATGCAGTTCCAATTAGGCATTTGTCCGACCGCACACAACCCCTAAAATGTAAAATAAACAGGACATTAAAACTAATTTTGTATTTTTGCAACACCCATGTCTCTAATACAGGAAATATAAAGTTCTAGCTAGCAACCCAATTCATTAAAATTCAATTGGAACTGAAATTAAACCATGAATCCTATTAAAGGAAAATAATTTCTTCCAACAATCAACATAAGACAAGAATTAAAGATAAAAGAACAAACCTAAACCATTTCTCCAAAAAATTACAAATAATTCAAGCTTGCAATTCAAATTATTTCAAATAAGAGCAGGAAATTAAATGTGTAAAAGAATATAATTTAAGAGGAACAAAAACATACCTTCCTAAAACAGTAGCAAGAGTTTCAAGATAAGTATCAATCATTTGTTCTCTAGTAGGAGCAGGGTCTTTAGGGAACTGCATAACAATCAGCCAATGATTGTAATCACAACCAGGTAACATTATCGTCTCCCTTTGTTCACCATTATTGTTGCTACTCCTCTTAGCTGAGTAATCTCCATCAATGGCAGCTTTAATCGCAAGGTTTTTTAATGGGTTGCTGTGATTCTACTTCCATGATTGTGGGGTTGTCGGTTGGCGAGAAAGGAGAGATGTGGGTTGGTGAAAAATGGAGGGTTTAAGGGATTGTGAATTTGTGATGAAGGAGGGTGTAGGGTTTTAGGGAGTAAAGAGAATGAAAAGGAAGCCATTCGAGACAAAGTTCGGACACGATAAAAGCTAAGGAAGTTTGTTTGTACTTCGTAGGAAGTAAAAACGTTAAACTCGACGGTTCTTGTGGGCTGTGGCCTTGAAGGATACTGTATGTGCGGGTAAACTTTCAAAATTTGAGATTTGGAGGATATTTGAAGGACGTACTTTAGCTTAGATAAGGTAAGTATTTGCCTAAGATTTAAAGTTAAAACGTATTTTAATATTTGAAAATTCTAGTTAGTGAAGTACATATTTGAAAATTTACAATTTAATCTTTTAACAATTAAAAATTATATGACATGTTTATATTTATAATAATAATTATAATATATAAGGTCCATTTCTATTATTTTTTTAAACACCGGTTAAAATTCGAAATTGACTCTCTATAGAGAGAATTCATTTCTTTAGTTAGCCTAGGGCCTATAATATACCAAGAACGATACCGGATATTTGTAGGCTTGTAGCAATAGACTGTAGATATGGGCATATGGCGTCAACTTTTAGGCATGTGAGATTTGTGTCGTCTCGAGTTGGCTTGGTTCGACTCAATTCGATTTATCATGTACTTAAATCAAATTATTAAGGGATTGAACTCTAGTTTATGCTACGTCATACTTACCTCTAATGATTAAGTTGTTTTGGATTCTGAGTGTATGTTAAGTTAATTTCAAGTAAAATTAAATTTTGATTTAGGTTGGGTTAATAAGTAATTGAGTCAAAATTGATTACAATTTTGATCATCTAGTCATTTTATTCAAGTGAAGTAAACTCAATTTTTAGGTCTTTAAGAGTTAATTTGTCGAAGTTCTACCAAGTTAAGTTTGAGTTATTGGTTAGTATGAACTTGAGTCATGTTTAGCTAAATTTCCATAAACAATACTACTACAAGATAAACCTCTTAAATGTTGATTTGATCCAACTCGAATATAATAGGGCTACAAATTTGGTTGTTCAGGTGAATTCTAAACTGAATTTTCTCGGTTTGAAGTTGATCTAACTTAAGTCACGTTAATAATTTAATCTGATTTGATTCATTTACGAGTCAATCAGAAACGAATTAGATCTTTATTAAATGGAGTTGATTCATTCTCAATTCTCATTTTTCATAGCATCTTGAGCACTAAATAGTAAAACAAATATAGACAAGTTATTCACACAAATCATGGACGGATTTGATTTGGACTAAAAATAATCCAAGTAATAGAAGTATACAAGTATGAAAGATAGCCAAAGCTGAAAATATTTCGAATGTTTGGATGATTTTTTAGTTGCCTTTTCATTTTTGACTTATTTAGTCAAAAAGTTAAAAAGAATTAATAAATAAGTTTTTCTCTTTGTAAACAAATAACAATTCACTCTTTAATTTTGCCAAATATATTCAAAATAGCTATCTTAAAAGTCAAAAGATAAACGTTTAATATTTTCAATTAGTCAAACAACTAAATTAAAAAGCGAACAATCAACAGTCATTTACACATCTCATCACTAACTAGTAGGGACGTTCAAAACTGAATAGCGGGTCGATCCAGATCCAAAAATCCGAGTACCAGATTTTTCGAATACCTAAAATTGTGATCCGGTTCTGACCCGGTTTATTAAACATGCGTTTTTTTCTCTTAATCACCACATTATAAATGAGCATAACTTATATTTAACTTAAGCTATTACAAAATTGGTAGTTCATTGACGTATATTAAAAAAACTTAAACTATAAATAATATTCAAATTGAAACACTTAAAGCTAATTAAAAAAAAACTTAAAATGAACATATTCTGTATTTAACTTAAGACTTTTGAGTAAGATTTACCATGAAGATACTGAATTTACTCAGTGATGAAATGAAAGGAGGCATATACATAGTGTAAAAGTATAGCAGCATTAGGCCATTTGGGTTTCCAAAAATATATTTTTATAAAAAAAAAATTATAATCTGGATATCAGGTATCCGGATTGTCATAGAGTGCGATTCGTATCCGACCCGAATACCTGGTTTTGCCGGATTTTGTTAACCGGGTAAATTATTCGGTTTTCAAAACCGAATATAAGATAATTTTGATTGGATTTTCTAAACCAGATAATTTTGAACACCCCTGCTAATTAGTGTTCAGATGGAAGCTAAGAATGTAGAAATGCCATTCTCTACACGTTAATTTGAAATAAGAGACCGAGTGAATTATAAACGTGTGAATCGATCAGTTAAGTCCTTTGTAGATTAAATAAATTTGCCTATTCAATGAATTAGCCGTAAGATTTCCGCTATAAAGAGGGTTCAGTACAAATTGCGTGTCATATGCGCATGTCGCGACAAAGAAAAAAAAGGAAACAGAAAACATAAGTAAACAATAGGAAACAAATGAATATGTTGACTTTTCATTGAGTCGACATTTATAGCAAGGTAACGTAAATTATACTCCCTCCTATTCATTTTAAGAGTCTCATTTGACTTTTTACGGATTTTAAAGAGAGTTAAAAGTGGGACCCTAAGTGTAGGAAAGAGAGTGGTATTATGGATTTTTAATGTAAAAGAGGAAAATTAGTATAGATAATGAAGGGCATAATTGAAAATAGGATAAAGCTACTAAGGGCATAAAAGTCAAAAACTCATACCAAAAATAGAAATGGAACAATTAAGGTGACTTGACCATAAAAGAAAATGGGACACATAAGCTGAATAGAAGGGAGTACTTCATTTCACATTAAGGCAACGGATGCTCCTTAAATTAAATTACCTTTTGTAAATAATATTATTTTGATTTATTTTAAATAACTACGCTTTTAGCTTTCATGCTATCCAGTGTATAATTTTAACATTATATCTTCATATATGCATTACATATAAAATATAAAATGTTCATAATAAAATACTCCATGTATTATGACGAATCAAATAAGATTTTTATTGACTATATTATTTCTATATATATTTGAAAAATTTATAAAATAAGATTGATCGATGAATAATATTGTTTACTACTCAAATGTAGCTATTATTCAAAAATCTAGTGTGCTATTAGAGTGGTGAGTAAAGGAATAAGTCTAATATGAACTTGATCTACAATATTTTACTGTGCATCTTTTTAAATCACCTCTTCACTATCCTATATTCTTCATTTTCCACAAACTCACACTCTTTTACTCATACTTTCCAAGTCTATAGTTGGTACATGCTACTTTAGAGTGCACTAATTCAACAAGATCAACTCTGAATAAAAGGGTAGGCTAGTGGAGTAGAGAGTTAAGATTGTGGGTTGATCTTAAAATGATCATTTTACAATCTTTAAAGCCAAGTCATCAATAAAGAAAATAGATTGATTATATGAGTTTGTATTATAATAAGATGATTTTATAGAAGACAAGCTAAAAACTTTAATCTCGAAAATTTACTAAGGAGGATTTCCTTTATGCCAAAGATCCTAAAACACGTAAACTCAAGGCATTCAACTCCATATATACAAAATATAACGAATTTAGGGTGTGTAATCAATAAAAGTGGAATTAATAATGTTAGTGAAAGGAACAAATCACCAAGTGTTAAGAGTGATTTTGATCACATTATAGCTCATGCAACATCATAATCTTAATATATTTTGGCTTGATGTTGTGGAGTATTTTTTATTGGTATATACGGGCTTATGAAGGATCTTGAGAAGCTTAAGATCAGAATGTACTGCACCCTCATTCGACCCATCGAGCGCATTGGCTCGACCTGCTGCTGCTGGCTCGACCAGGCGAGCAAGTTCGCTCGACCAAGGTCCCAATCGAGCAATATTGTGGGATTGCTTCTAATTAATTGTTGTTTTGTGTGGGTCTTTGCTTTGTTGTTCCCGTGCTTCCTTAACCTTATAAATACTCAAGTAAACATCAATTGTAAATGAGATTGAGAGAAAAACACATGAAATACACTTGTAATCCCCTTGTGAGAGAGAATTGATCTAGATAGAGAGGGAGCCAAATTAGGGTTCTTAAGGGTGTAATTGGGGGTTTCCAATTACTCATGTATTCTCTATAGTTTTTCATTCTCCATTGATAGAGGTGGATTAGGGCATATAATCAAGAACTCAAATTAATAAATTATCTTCATCCATTTGGTGGGTTTTATAGTCTAATATCAATTTGATATTAGGATTTTTCCACCTTTCAATTCTTGTTATTTATTTACTCTTTTGCAATCTTTATCATTCTTTGTGTATTAGAATCTCCATTGAAGAACATTTGCTCTAACAATTATGAGGTCTAAATCCTTTCATTTCAAATAATAACAATATTAATAAGGTTATTAGGTTAACCAAATAATCTTAAGTTTATTAGATTTTCTTATATGATAAGATGAAAGAAGAGCGGCATAGAGAATCAAACACAAGACTTTACTTGGCGAAATTGATACATGCTTCAATTGAATTAGATTCGATTATCCATTTTTACTACTCTGACAATTAAACTTAATTTAATTTTAAATATTGAATCAACCTTTACATTATATATTGTGAATCAATCGGCAAGAAATGAAATTAAAAATTCAATAAGTTGTGTGTTAGATCTGACCCCGATTTACCTTCGCCCATGTGATGGACTAGTAGAGCTACCTAGCTAGGTGGACGAGACTATTGACTTAGCAATACTCGGATCCGTTTTTACGTCTCATGCACCGACCCGCAACTATTGACGTTGATTCATTCTCGATTTTCATTGTGCTACAAAACATACTTATGAGTTGTGACCAAAGTTTATGAGTATGACCCACTCCTAAGTATTACCAAATCAACGGCTCTTTTGACTCTCTTTTCTATATCTCTTTCAATTTTGTTTACCCTTTCAAACTTTCAACGGTCAAACTTTCAAATCTTTCTCCACCTCCTTTGTTTGAACTCAACAACAATTTGTAATAGTACCATATTGGCCTATTTGAGTCTTTTGGTCCTTACTTTAATTTATTACTTTTGTATTATATATATTTTTTTTCTTATATTAATTTATTCCTCAACTTACCTCATATATATACATACTCTTTCAACAATACCCCATTCAATATTCATCCAAAGCTTATATTCTCTTATCTCATATTCATCATCCAACCAACAAAACAAACAAAAACGAACAATTTTTTTTTCTTGAATTTGTTCGAGTTTATTCACTTTAATTGATTATAATTTTGTAAAGATGATTTCTTCATGGAGGAGGAAAAGGGCGGGCCGAGGCAGGGTTGGCGGTGAAAGTGGGTTGCATAAGAAACCGACGGAGCTAATAGTTCCGACCCATTTTCGGTGTCCGATATCCTTAGATATGATGAAGGATCCTGTGACTTTGTCAACGGGTATCACGTACGATCGTGAAAATATAGAAAAATGGATAGAGGCTGGTAACGTAACATGTCCTATGACCAAGTCCGTTTTAAAAACATTTGAGCCTATTCCAAATCATACCATACGTCGTATGATCCAAGATTGGTGCGTGGAGAACCGTTCACACGGTATCGAACGTATTCCCACACCTCGTATTCCGATCAGTTCGGATGAGGTGGGATCAATCTTGGACAAAATCTCGACGACTCGAAATCCACAAGAGTGTCGTAATTTGGTGGAGAAAATAAGTAAAGCAATAAAAGAGAGTGAAAGGAATAAAAAATGCATTGTTGGTAATGGAGTTGGAAAAACATTAGCCCTTGTATTTCAATCATTTGCAGATGGCGAGGGCGAAATTGTCATTTCACTATTAGAAGAAATTATGGTAGTTCTCATCTCAATAACTCCCTTAGAATCACAAGCGGAGATTCGTCTTAGTTCACCAAAATCTCTAGAGCGTTTGGTCTTGTTCCTTAAGCGAGGAAGTTTATCGAGCAGGCGAAGCGCGGTTTTAATCCTTAAAGACCTCGTTTCGAGCCATAAAGATGATCAAGATAAAGTTGTTGATGCATTAACAACCCTAGACGAAACAATTGAGTCCTTAGTCAAATTAGTTAAAGAACCAATTTGTCCATCTTCTACTAAAGCTTCTCTAGTAGTAATTTACCATATGATAACACCTTATATTATATCTTCAAATAAGGGTGTTATCATAGGAAAGTTTATTGAAATGGGTTTAGTCACATTAGTCCTAGACATTCTAGTAGATGCTGATAAAAGCATGTGCGAGAAAGCACTAGGGGTGCTCGATGGCCTTTGTCGAACAGACAATGGCCGTCTTGCAACTTATAGCCACGCACTGGCCGTGCCAGTGGTGGTTAAAAAGATACTTAGAGTTACTGATTTAGCGACCGAGTTTTCGGTTTCTATACTCTATAGGCTTTGTGAAAATGAGAAGAGAGAAAATGGAGGTGTTATAGTTGAAGCTCTTCAAGTTGGTGCATTTCAAAAGCTTTTGCTGATTTTACAAGTGGGTTGGAATATTAATGAGAGGATTAAGGAGAAGGTTACCAAGTTATTAAAGGTCTTGAATCTTTTCAGAAATAAGGTTGAGTGCATAGAATCAATGGATTTTAAGAATTTAAAGAGACCATTTTAATTAGATTATATTACTAATTATTTTTATTATTTTTGGAGATGATAGATTTGTTCTATTAGTCTCTATAATTTTGCTGTACAGCAGATTAATTTTTTAGCATACATTTTACATTTGCAAGAATTAGTGTACAAATTAAACAAAAGCAATATACTAGAGATATACCATTCTTTGTCAATATATTAGAAATATCATACAAATTAAATGACTAACCTTTTTGAGGTTTAATTTTGTGGGAAAAATCATTTTTTCATTCCAATTATGACTAAAATATATAATATTAATGAATTATTCTTTCATTAACATTTAGTATGTAATATAGAAAAAAGACATATTATTATATTATTGAGATTTTAATTTTTAATATATCGTTCGTGAATCGAGTCTTGTGTCAATAGAAGCAAGTACCACTCTCCCATGTAAAGTTTCGGATTTAATCCTTACCTAACCCTTTCTTTTTCTCATCCTACCGAATACAAATATATATATATATATATATATATATATATATATATATATATATATATATATATATATATATATATTCTTTTCATTCTCCTCATTTAGGAGAATTAATTAAGGAAAAAATGATTTATATTAGGCATAATTATATGTGAAGATCACAAATATAATTTATTTAATTTAAATTGGACGAAAATTAGGTCATATAGGATACAAATATTTCTTCATATATTGGTTGATGAAAATTAGGTAACATAGGCTACAAATATTTCTTTATATATTGTTTGATGAAAATTAGAGCTAAGTTAATGAAAGAATATATTGGTACCCCAGCACAGCAAGGAAGAAAGTTGAGACAATAGTCAAAACATAGCTAAGACTTAAACCACCACATTTAAAAAATCAATTAACAATGAATGAATAAAATACAAACAACAATTTTATTAAATAAGCACCGTATAGAGAATACGACTGATGAATAAGATAAGCCGCTTAAGTTGACCCAACTTACTAAATTTTGGCAAACTCTAAGCTTTTAAAATTCTGAGGTTTTATCTCAGTTTAAATAAGTAATATTTTCTTCAAATAAAATTATAAAATTTGAATTTTATCTAATTTTTCTATTTTTTTGGCTTACTATGTAATAAAAAAAAAATTAGTTAAATCATTAGATGCGTTAAAATTCTTGAGTTCAAAACAATAAATATTTGTATTCATGAACTATTATTTATCTCTTTATTGCAAAGTGAGTAATAGTCTTACAAGGTTTAAGAATTTGTTTGCAACAATGTGAGTAAATGAATAAAGAATAGTGATTTTATTGTTAGGAATCAAATTTTAATACTCCTTGTGTTCTTTTTGTTTTCTTATTTGACAACATGTTGGCTAGTTTGACAAGTTGATAAGAAAATTATTTAAGCTAGTTGTTATAAATATGTTTGATAAAAAATTAATTGTTTATTATTGGTTGTTTATCAGAGAAAAATTAAACAAAAAGTCAAAAATCAACGAAAATATCTATTTTTAGTACTTAGTTTTTAAATTTTGGATTAAATGCCCATTTTACAGTTATCAAATATATTTCCTAACTGTTTGATGAACCAAAAAACCATAAAATCGAAAACCAAAAAAAAGCGATCCAAAAGGTATTTGCCTTGATCCTACGATGGGCGATGGCAATGATCAAGTGGCTATTTATATTAGTATAAGCAACTTACGGTAAGCTCGATCAGTGATGCAAATGCTAAACTACATCCTAAGCTTGTTTGTTTTATGGAGACAAAAATTGATGCTAAATTAGACAATTCAATTTTATCTTACATATTTATTATGTGGTTGCTTGCTCTATTGGTTGGTCGAAATAATTCAAATCAAATAAATTCAGCTCATATAATATCCTTTTCATATAAGGAATATCAAGTTTGAAAAGTGGCTAAAAATGCCATGGATAAAAAATGAAAGGTTAAAATAGAAAAAAAAATAAATCAATAAATCTCCGTTTCTATGATTAATACAACTCATAACTTATTATTATTCTTATAAACGAAAACAACATGCATGTATTTAAATTAGATGGCCTGTAATGCATATAAGATGTACGGTCGTAAATAAGATGAGTCTTAAGCCTTTCTAAAATGATGGGTCTTAAGCTTATTGCCCTTATATATTTAACTTATATTAATTTTTAAAATTTTATTTACTGGTATTTTAGACTCAAATTTTCACAAAGATATAAAATAATTATAGACTCAAAATTTAATACATATTTTGTTGCTGCCTCTATTTTCAGTTTATAAGTAAAAGATTTTATCCATTATTTTCCTTAAAGATAATTGAAAAGTCAATAACAATTAAAAACAGTCCTTGAATAGGTAGAATAGTAGTGGAACTAAGAATTGGGATACTACTATTCTTTGACTCAAAATGAAAAGAGTATTGTTAACAAAAACATAGCTGCGTATGTGGACGGAATATACGCACATTATACGGTCATAATGAGTAGATGGACTATGGATATATTCAATAAACAGTTATGGCCATGACATGAATCATGATGTATTTTCTTTTATTATGGTCAATTTTATAACGTTCGTCTGGTATGAATTGAGTGCACTTATATTTAATAAGAAAAATTTTCTTGAACAATTTTATTTATTGTCAATTTTTATTGAATAATCTCTACCATTGATTATTTTTAAATAATCTAACCGTTGTATTTTTTTTGCTGATAGTACCCTTACAACATTTTAATCGGCTACTATAGGTACCTACTAGTCGTTATACTCACCTCTTCTTCCTCCTTATGCTTCTTTATTGGTCTACTTTTACTCCTCTTTGGTGGTAGTTACTTACAATAGTCGGTTAAAATATAACAAGGGATGCTATCAGTAAAAAATATACAAAAGTTGGATTATTTTGAAATAATTAATAGTATGAATTATTTACAGCAGATAAACTATAGGTTAGATTATTCAAGATAATTTTTTTAGATTATTCAAGATAATTTTTTCTATTACCTTTCAATATAAAATATAAAATAATAAGTAGTTGTCTTGTGTTTGATGAAAAAAATAGAGACCGGGTTAGGGTATTAGAAGCGCAGTAGAAAATTAATTATCTTTCTATATTAGATGAAATATTGAAATGGATAAAATACAAACGAAAAAAAACGCTTTTCCACCCTCTCAAATGATATTAAAAAGCGTTTGTAATCGTAAATGATATTGATTTTGCTACATATAAAAAAATTAGAATATTTTAAGTAAAATATATTATAGCCCCTTCTTTTTATATTTTTGTCTAATTATAAAATCAATTTCAAAGATCTCAGTTAAAATTTTGAATCTGTCATTAATAATAAGATCGTAAAAAGGGTAAAATTATCAACTATCAGCTATCAGCTTTATAAATTTCAAGATCGATGTATAATCTGCTCTTACACATTTGTCATTATTTAGGAACAATAATAATAATTTGCTATCAACCAATTATTTATTTGATACTTGTGCCAAAACAATGGTACGAACGTAATGGACGGAGATAGTATCAAGCAATGTGGACCCAAAGACCTTTCAGAGTTAACAAAGTTATTGATTATTTTTTACATACTTTTCAGCAAAAAATTAATATTCCATTACTGTAATTAAAACATGTTTGTTATGGTCAAAAAATAACCGAGGCACACAGGAATAGAATCTAATAAAGAACAAGATAAACATAAATATTTAATACCCTTTTTCGTTCTTTTTTTTTATTTTAGCTTTTGCCCATATTTTAAAGTGAATTTTAAGTTTTAATATTTCTAAATACGAATTATAAAAAATTATAAAAATTATATATTAAAAAACTTTACATCAACATAAATTTAACAAAATTTCATATGAATATATTTTATCTTCAATATATACTTCAAAAATCTAATTCCCACTTAACTTGTATAAAAAAAAAAAGAAGTGAGAGAGTATTATTTACCAAAAAAACAGAAAGGCCACTAATGCTGACCATTTTATGTCTTCTGAGTTCTGATATGGGCAAAACTTCATCTTTATTAAAAATTCAATATACTTGGTTGAAGAACAAAATTAGATTGGAAAGTCCTGATCATTTAATCACCGGCTTCATCGCACAAGTTAATGGGAAATTTTGAAAAAAATAAGATCATTCAACAACTTTATTCCAAAAATAAGCTTCGTAAAAACTTTATTCTTAAAATAAGTGCCCGTACATTCAAACCTAGGCTTGGTGTAATGTCGCTGTTACTAACAGCAAAATAAAAAAAAAATTAGCAAAGCCTCATGTCGCTGTTAGTAACAGCGACTTTAAGGTTGACTGGTGAACTCCTTAATCTCGTAGGTTGGAATGAGGAAGTAACTGAAATGACGAAGAAAAAGAAGAACTGGAAACTTAAAACGCATCAAGTCGCTGTTAGTAACAGCGACTTTACTAATTTTTTTTTTTGTTAGTCACAGCGACATTACACCAGGCCTAGGTTTAGATGTACGGACGCTTATTTTGGGAATAAATTTTTCACAAAGCTTGTTTTTGGAATAAAGTTGTTAACTGATCTTATTTTTTTCAAATTTCCAGTTAATGGGTCTGTTTTGGATAACTAGTTTGACTAATTAAAAATATTAAGTGATTTGTTAAATGTTAGGTCAACTACTAATTACTAAACCAATTATTATATAGATGTTTAGCAAAATTTATTTGTTAATTATTATTTTATTTTATTAAATGAAAAATAGGTCAAAATGCTAAAAGTCAATAAAAAATTTTATTATCAGATATGACTAGACAACAAACAAGTAAATAGTAATTAATTAAATTAAGACTCCAAGGAGTGAAGATATATATCACTGGCTAGTAGATGAATATTCATATGCTGAATTTTTGAAATTGTTGAGCGAAAAAATAAAAAAAAGTAATTAAATAAGCGAAATTTTAAACAAATCCCAAAAGTAAGCGTCCAAACTCCAAAGCTGTGCTTTGGAGCTGTTCGCAGTTACTAACTGCGAACAGCATATAAGACAAACTAGCTGTTCGCAGTTGGTAACTGCGAACAGTTCAAAAAACACAAAATAACTGTTCGCAGTTAGACTGCGAACAGCAAAAAGACAAAATAGCTGTTCGCAGTTACTAACTGCGAACAGCTATTTTGTCTTTTTTGACCTATTCGCAGTTACTAACTGCGAACAACTCCAAAGCACAGCTTTGGGGTTTGGACGCTTACTTTTGGAAAAAGTTTAATTTATCGCTTATTTGATTAATTTTTTTTATTTTTTCACTCAACTTTTTCAAATTTTCTTCATATGCTCTGACTTAGTGTAACATAATTTGCCAATTTACTCAAAATGTATAAAATGTATTATAATAACAATCAAAATTCTTTTTTATTTCTATTTGCAATTTACGAGTAGATCGGTGAATTGTGTGACATTGCTCTAGCCTAATGCCCGTCTTTCCATGATAGCCATAAACTAAATATCTGCATCATCCAATTTTCTGCAATGATGAGGAGGTGGATAATCCAAGAGACTGACTTGAATTCTATTCCCTCCAATTCAGCCTAATTGTACCATTTATTTTTGAGCGTTATTCACCTATCACTCTTAATTTGTATTTTACTCTTAATCTATAAGTTAAAACATAGTTATGTGAGATCTAGTTTGATTCGTATCAATACAAGGATTATTAATATCAACTTTTTATAATTTTTAATTAAGAATGATTTGAAATATTAAAGATTAAAATATTGTCTCGACAAGTGTAAAAAACTAAATGGGACTATTTCATAACAAACTTTGAAAACACCAATTCTCCATTAAAACAGTTAACATCTGAATGGCCATTTGGCCTGCTTCATATTTCCTTATTGCATATCTTTCCCTGCATTTCATTGAAAACTGAATAGCTCAGGAACAGACTTCTCTGTCATTTCTACACAAAGTCAAAAGAATGTCCACCAACGCTCCTATGCTAGCACAATCCATCATACGAGAATCTTAATTAGTAAGTATTGTCATATGGCGTTGAACTTGAACCCGTGTTTGGCATTTCATCCATCAAGTTAAGGGCTTCTTCTAACATCCCGTCCTTGAAACAACCCCCAATAAATAGATTATAAACAAGAGTTGAAGAGAAAAACCACGACTCAGCATTTGTTTTCATACGCTTCATGTGTGCAGTTTGATTCCCACTTCTTAGTGGAGCGTATACAACCAACAAGTAAAAACAGAATCAAGTATCAGGTTGTCTGTACTGTAACATCCTCTTCAACACTACAAGTCCTTCCTCAATTCTCCTTTCCTTAACATCCTAAAAACAAAACTAGCGTTCAGTGTTCACGATCACTTGAGGAGAGCACCCACCCATTGCTATGAATCTACCAATGATGTCAAATTTTGCAGCTCACCTGACTTACATTATGCATAGATCATTTTACTGACTGTCGCTTCATTTGGGTCGATTATCTTCTAAATCATATGACAATAAACCTCCCATATTAAATTGCTGCTAGCAGGAGATTTTTGTATGACACAGAGCCAAGTACTGAACGCCACAAGACTCAATGAAAATCCATGTTCCTTCAAGAAACAACAAACATCAAACCCAACACCATAAATCCTTAATTGCTACAAGATTCTACTAACAAGTCGAACACAAATTGGCATGAGTTGGTTATCCTGTTAAACATTCAGTAGCATAACATATCAACAGCAGAAAACATCATATTGAACTACTAACCTCATTCTCACCTTTTCTTGAAAATGGATTCTAACAAACTATTTCCTTCACAATTTCCTTTTTTTTTTCAGTTAATCAAACTAGCAAAAATGGAAATTATAGAAAAAAATCAGTCAAGTACAAGACAAATAAATAACTAGTTCCCTCCCAATATTTGCATATATGTTTAAACTGAATACTTTTCT
This sequence comes from Amaranthus tricolor, assembly GCF_026212465.1. Classification (NCBI taxonomy): domain Eukaryota; kingdom Viridiplantae; phylum Streptophyta; class Magnoliopsida; order Caryophyllales; family Amaranthaceae; genus Amaranthus; species Amaranthus tricolor. The sequence continues at coordinate 30,826,598 of NC_080052.1, read as the reverse complement.
ATAATACTCTCATTAAGCCAAGAGTTCGAAAATCAAGACCAATAACTCAAAAAAATCTCAAATTTGCATTCAAGCTAGTCCCGAAATCAACATTAGATGAATCTATTATTTATACTAAAAGCAATAACCAACTCACAACATATTCATCCATCCTCACAAAGAGGAAAAAAAGAGTGGACAAACAAAACAATACCAAAAAGCAAAAAGGGAAATGAATTATCTTTGAAACCTCAATCCAAAAGACAGAATTTTGAAAATTGGGTCTGGTCTCAGCAGGAGCAATAACCACATTCCTCAGATCTTGGATTCGATTATCACCGGCTATTCCCTATTCACTTCCCTCAGTCTACCCGCGATAATAAAAAATTAAACTTTAGTGTGTAACCCTTCAATAATGAAACTTAACATGTCAAACACAAGGAAAATCACTATATTATAAAAATAAAAATTTTAAAATTTTAAAAAAATTAAAAAAACAAAAACAAAAACTAATTGTATCTGATAATGAACATAGAATAATTAGTATATAAATCAACCGAAAGCTAGACAGAAATAATCAATGTAATCAAGATTAATTTCACACCTAAATTGATAGTAAAAGAAATTAAACAAGAAGAATTGTAATACCATAATAAAATAAAATAAGAGTGATGAATGGGTTAAATTTAATGTTTGTTCGTTACCTAGGAATAGGACAATTTTCCTCCATTTATGCATAAATTGAAAGTTCAAACGAACCAAAAATTCATACTTTCTTCTTCTTGTAGACTGCTGAAGATTGAATAACAGAATAAGTTTCCCGTTTCTGGGCTCTTTCCTCGAAGCAACTCAATGGAGGAATAAGTTTCCGCGAAATCCTTCTTGTAGTATTTTTTTTTTTTGGGCGGTTCATTCATGTCCGAAGACGGGTAGACCTTACCCATAGATTGCAGAAAGATTGAAAAAAATAAGATAAATAAACAATTTAATTCCGAATATAAGATTCGGGATAACTTATGTCCCAAAATAAGCTTTCGTACATCCAAGCCTAACCTCGGGTAAGTCGCTGTTAGTAACAGCGAATGAGGAGAAAAAAAAAAAAAAATTAAAAGGCCCTAAGTCGCTGTTAGTAACAGCGACTTATAAAAAAAATATATATATATATATTTTTTTAAAAAATTTTAATAGTACTGAACTTGAAGTAGCTGTATTTTTTTGTTTTTGGAGCAGTTTGTTTTTTAACATTCAAACAATTATTTAATAGCAGATTAATCTTCCGATGTGGGATTGTTTTCTGGAACACATCAAAATAAATGAAACCAAAAATTAGCTCATGAATAGAGCACCGATGTGGGACTAAGTTATTGAAGAGGAAGACATCCACCATTGAAGAAGACCACTATTTGTTCTCCCTCACGCTTAATCTATTCTCCCTTTCACTGATTAATTCCTACCAGTATAGGTTGCAATAGATGCACTTTCCATGGAGGCGTACACTTCACCTAAATTGGGGTCATTATCATAGAAAATGGTAGGATCAGAAGGATAGCCACTTTCTGAAGCAAAAATCCCTCCATTCAAACCATGCATCAATCTCATGGAATTAGAGTTCTGAGCAAGAAGTGTGTCAGCCATCATTGATAGTCTTGTCTGATCAATGGCATAGCAGTAACTTACATAAAACCATACCACACTTCACCTAGATGTCTTCTTCAATGGAGAACAAATAGTGGTCTTCTTCAATGGTGGATGTCTTCCTCTTCAATAACTTAGTCCCACATCGGTGCTCTATTCGTGAGCTAATTTTTGGTTTCATTTATTTTGATGTGTTCCAGAAAACAATCCCACATCGAAAGATTAATCAAACAATAACAAGTTTATATAGTTAGTTCATCTGCTATTAAATAATTGTTTGAAGGTTAAAAAACAAGCTGCTCCAAAAATAAAAAAATACAGCTACTTCAAGTTCAGTATTATTAAAATTTTAAAAAAAAAAATTATTATTATTATTTTTTTTTTATAAGTCGCTGTTAGTAACAGCGACTTAAGGGGTTGACTGGTCAACTCCTTAAGTCGCTGTTACTAACAGCGACTTAGGGCCTTTTAATTTTTTTTTTTTTCTCCTCATTCGCTGTTACTAACAGCGACTTACCCGAGGCTAGGCTTGGATGTACGGAAGCTTATTTTGGGACATAAGTTTTCCCGAATCTTATATTCGGAATTAAATTGTTTATTTATCTTATTTTTTTCAATCTTTCTAGATTGCAGACTGCAGAGTGCAGAAATGGCATTGGGCTGGGTATCGGCTGTTACGCATTTGGGCTTGTCATTGGGCTTGGGCTTGAGCTAGTTGGAAAATTTGAAAAAAATAAGATAATTTAACAATTTTATTCAAAAAACAAGCTTCGTTCAAACTTTATTCCCAAAATAAGCATCTTTGCCTCCAAAGCTTATGCTTGATGTATACTCGCACTTACTAACAGCGAGTATAATAAAATAATCAAAAATTTAGTCAAGATATATGTCGCTGTTGATAACAACAACCTAATGTTTGACTGGTCAAACATAATGTCGCTGTTAGTAAAAGCGACATATCCCTTGACCTGGTTTGACTTTTGTTGATCTTTTTATATGATTTAAACTAACCATTGTAAAATTAACAAATAGCCGTTATGAAGTTAAAAATAGCCATTGTTATTATCTTCTATAAATAACTTCATCATCTCCCTACTTCATTGTATCCAAACCCCATCATTCTTGTTCTAGTTAATCGATTTTGAAGGTAACATAAAGTATTATGTTAGTACTATTCTCAATTTATAAATGTTAATATTATTTTTGAATGTTTACTTATGTTACTATATCATATGTGTTCCGTAAATGTCATAGGAGCTATCTATTGAAGAGTTTTGTGAATGTGGTTATGAAGTTGAGATTAATACAGATTGGAGTGACGTCGATCCTGGCCGTAATTTTGTTGCTTGTCCTTTCTACTTGGATGAAAGATTCAGATGCACGTACTTTAGGTGGGTTGCTACGAAGGGTACCAAATCGTTTGAAAAATAAAAACAAGAGCTTAAAGATGAGGTATTGAATCTTAAGAGACAAATAGATAATATGGAACATAGGAAAGAAGAGACTGAAAGAATTATGAGAAAGTTGAAGAAGCAATATTAGTTAACGACGGTGGTTTAACTTTATGAATGAACTATGTAATTTGATATGGATTCGTTGAACATGAATGAAATTGTGTTGAATTTTTGAGAGCATTTTCCCTATTTGAATATGATTGTCTGTTTGTTTTTTGATTAAATTCATACTGCATTCTTGGCGGAATGATTCATCGCCAAAAACTCTGAGTACTTAACATCATTTCATTCATAATAAACTTGTGATAATACGATAAAAATATATACATCTACATATATACTACAAATTATACACAAAAGTCCAAGTGTTACAAATATTGAATATGAACAAATGTTCAATATATACAAAATGTCACTAATGTTCAATATATACGAACAGTATACTAATGCTAATCCTCCTCCTGTACCCTGTCTAACTGTGACGGTTTACGACGCCTCCTACGATAGTAAGAGGCCGTCGCATGACGCTAGGGTAGGGGAGGTGATTGATACTGTGATGATCCAGCACCCTGTGAGGACCCGGCACCATAGTCGGGCACGTTAAGTCTACCTCCTCAAGATGAACGTCGGCATGATGAGGAGATGACCCCTGCTTAGTGGTATCGGGCACAGCGACTTTTGGAAGTGCTGAAACTGTGCCTGAAACAGCCCAAACCAGCGTAAACAATATAATAATAATATTGTCTACAAAGCACAGCGGAAGACTTATAGAACTCTGGGCTGAATCCGACCTGTGGCTCGATAGCCACAGCAACCAATATCAGAGTATTTAAAAACTTTACAAAACTGTAATACAATTACTTACAACCCAGCTATAAACTAAATTAATACATTATAAAATATCTATTTTTATTTAAAAAGACATGATTTGTCAAAATGTCATTATAAGTTAACCTTCCGAAAATGATGTCCTCGCTATCGCAACACATGACACATAAATGAGCAGCACATACATCCGCACTAAAGATGGCAACCTGAAAGTGGATCTACTCCCTATAAGAGATAGACCCTATAAAAAACGGTCAACAATTGCATTGTTGAGTAATCCAACAAACTACTACATTTGTATACAAGTCATTAACAAACATTTCCAAATCAAATTCCTTGTTCACTTGGTAATCATTTATAAACATTATTTTATCCAAATCAAAACTCTTTTAAAAGACCGTTTGGTATCGACATAAATACTGTTATGAACCTTTAGTTCATAACAAATCAAAACACGGCTATAACTTTACGAGTTAATAGCGTAAAACAAAATGAGGCTATTACTTTACAAGTCAATAGCGAAACAATACGGCAAACGATAAATATGATATCGTTTGTGAAACAAACACAACTTTATGTACCAAACGTATTTATTCAAAAACTCATATTAAATCAATAATTTAACAGCACTTTAAAACGTGGGAATATATGGACCGTCAGGAAGTAGGCTTGATCTAAATCCTGAGAACACGGGTGATCGTCATCACCGAAATTACGGTTCTTGCAAGAACGAAATGGGATCGGGGGCTCGAGACCGATCCGAATAACCATTACCTATTATCAAGCTATAGGATTTCACAATAATCCGGATATAAATATCCGTTGCCAATTCCCAAAAACGGACATTTTTCAATGTCGAACATTTCAATATAAAACAAAACAATAATTTAATAAGGACCAAGAGCAAGGTCAACAAGGTCAAAATCCATAGTTTCAAACACCAAACGATTTTGCTTAAATATCAATAGTAGTAATACCACACCTTATAAAACATAACTTGAACTTTGAAATACTTGAATTAAATTTAAAAGATAGGATAGTAGTTTGCTTGTAGATTACCTTTCTACGCCATGAATAACAATCAATAATTAAAATACCAATCAATTCATATGTTCCCAAATTTATACTTGAACCAAACACTCATATTATTCAATTAAGATCCATAACCCAACAATACCAATCCGTAAAGGGAAAATTATAAACCTAAGTTAATCTCAATTACTCAATAAGTAACCTTAAACCTCCAATTTATTTTATACTTCCTAATCCCACGTAATAAATTCCATTTTAGTACCATAACAGAACACTTGTTAGTGATTTGGTCATAACTTTCTCATAAAAACTCATCTTGGGGCGATTCAAGTGCCTACGTGATTGCGACTCGAAGATCTACAAATATCATGCAGACACCAGAACCCAAAAACAATCAAAACTATCCCAAAATAGCCAAAACAGAAGGTTCAGTATTGATTTTCATGACAGCCTGCAGGTATGTCACTGTTTTGAACATAACTCTCTCATACGAACTCATCTTGGGGAGATTCAAGTGCCTGCGTGATCGTGACTCGAAGCTCTACAAATCTTACGAAGACACCAGAACCCAAAAACAATCAAAACTATCCCAAAATAGCCAAAACAGAAGGTTCCGTATTGATTTTCCTGACAGCCTGCTGGTATGTCACTGTTTTGAACATAACTCTCTCATACGAACTCATCTTGGGGCGATTCAAGTGCCTACGTGATCGTGACTCGAAGCTCTACAAATCTTACGAAGACACCAGAACCCAAAAACAATCGAAACTATCCCAAAATAGCCAAAACAGAAGGTTCCATATTGATTTTCCTGACAGCCTGCGGGTATGCCACTGTTTTGGACATAACTCTCTCATACAAACTCATCTTGGGGCGATTCAAGTGTCTACGTGATCGCGACTCGAAGCTCTACAAATGTCATAAAGGCACCAAAAGCTAAAAACGAACATAACAATACAGAAAATCGCAAAACAGTAGGATCCCTTTTCGATCTGAAATTTCAGAATCCATATTACATACTTTGATACTAGAAAATTAAACCCAAATAACCATTACTAATCAACTCTAGCAAGAACCAAATTACTAATTAAACTCATATACTCTAATTAAATTCAAGTTGATACCCAAATTGAATCCACATACCAAATTGAATCCACATACCGAACTACTTAAAAACATTCAATTAATACTTAAATAGAGTAGTTTGTGGATCACCTCAATCACCATTGAAGGACCTTGCAATCTTGAACTTCAATTTGAGTCACAAAATCTCCAAATCAATTTACAAAACCTTAACATTTAAATTTGAAAACAAAACAACCAAAAGAAGGAAAAATGGTTACCAACAATAAAGGAAGGAGGAGAAGTGGTTGCTGTTGGTGGTGGAGCTCGTGGCCGGGCTGCCGGTTGATGGTGGTGTTCGTGGGTCAGCCGTGAGTGAGGGAGAAAGGAGTAAGGTAGCAGCCGTGAGTGAGGGAAGGAGGAAGATGTGTGAGGCGTGATTTTATTTGTGATTGACGGAAGGAGTATGTCGGTTAGATGGGATAAGAATGAGTTTTGTTTTCAACTTTGACCCATTAAATTCTATTAATGTCGTCTCGTCGTAAGACAATCTTATATAAGACATGCTGTAAGGTTATAATAGACGATTTATGAAATAAGTAATATTTCGTAATTGGTAGTATGAATAAGGATTGCATTTAGAAATTTATTTTTCAATACTTTATTTAAATTTATTTTTACAAAGATAAGATAGTAATCAATTAATAAAATATAATCAAAATACACTTTTATCGAAGTATTCTTTGTACGAATTTTATACATTAAATAAAATATACCTTTTTCTTGAAAATATTAACAAATGAAATACTTGAGTCAATATTATCAAAATAATAATATTATTACTCGGATTAACTTACTTAATAACCCCAATCAGCTTAATAAACTTATAATTAAGCTTTATTAAATGTAGCCTATTTCAGTGTCCCTAGGAGTATGCCTTGGGCAATCTCTCGTACAGGCTCCTCTTGGGTGGAGCTGATGACAGATGCAATTCCCTGTGCCTGCATTAAGACTGAAGTATCAATGAAATGTATAACGTGTAAGTTCTATGGATAATAATCAACGTTGAAGAATACTTACAAGGTGCGCCATCGTCGGTGCTGCGGGAGCGTACTGGGCTACCGCGATGATACCTCGTGGTGTCATCCATCGACGAGTGATGAGAGGAACCACGACATGTAATCCGTTGAAGTAGGTGCGCCTATAGCCTCGATCGGCGCACCTTGGGCCAGCAGCTCCAGCCTGTGATCCCAATGAGCTATATGACGCCAGTTGATCTCCAACCAGTTCTTGGGCTCCCGACCCTTGCGTGAGCTGTGATGGAGATCCGCCACTGTGTCACAAGGCGGAAGAATGCCCTGTACCATCCCAAATTGGGGCAGTACGCATTCAGGGAGATGCACTTCGACTATGTCGAAGCATATCAAAGGTACAGGGGCTCTCCACGCCCCTGACAAGATCCCTGAGTGCTGGGGCAGTGCAGCGTATTCCTCAGCGGGGTAAGGTCCCATCGAAACGACACGTGAAAATGTAATTAATAAATTATGCAATATGATAGTTACAAGACAAGTTGTAGTGAAGTTTTTACCTGGTCAGCTCGAAGTAGATCGAGTTGATCGTTGTAGAACCCCACGCCCGATCCTGTGTGGGTCCTTGTACGTCTATCAAAGGACCACCGCGATCCATACGGCACATATGGGGGTGGAAGAATTGGTGGCGCAATTGCACCACGTCCCACAATCCTCATTGGTTATCCAATGAGAACGTGCTCTCACGCCCAAAGCTATGTTTTACAGATATAAGTAAGTAAACGATTCTCAAAAACAAATTAAGAGAAAAGCGTTAAGAGAAAAGAGTTAAGATGTAAAGTTAGTATTACCTAGAGAATAATCAGGGGCCCAGCGATCTCTTTCACGTTCTTCCGTGAACCTTCACACAGTCTTCTGTACAGATAAGCTAGGGAACCCCAGCTGTGAGATGACCTCCCATGGCGCATCAAGCAACATCAAGTACAAAAGTTGTACCATGTTGCCAGTCTTGTCGGAGAACAAGACAACACCAATCAGATATAAGAGATACGCCTTAGCGTATCTCTCAACGGTAGCCTCATCAGCACTTTCAGGGAGGTGTGAGAAGTTCTGCGCAAGCCATGTTACGCGCAACCCACTCCCTTTGGCTACCTCTGGGGGAGGTCGGACTCCTAATAACCTATGGACTTTATCTTGCCAACTTTCGAGTTGGCGTCCAACGGTGAAAACGACATGTCCCTCAATGGGAAGCCGTGTAAGCACAGCTACGTCAAGTAAAGTGACAGTAGCCTCACCTAGAGGTAGGTGGAAGGTATGTGTCTCTTGGCGCCACCGCTCGACTAAAGCCGTGACTAGCGCCCTATCGATTCTCCCATAAGCGATAATTAAGGTGGAAGTCGTACAACCTCGCTCGCTGAAGGTAGGGGATGATCCGTGCGTCAATCTCCCACGGAGCAAAGTCGGGATGCCTAGTGTATATAGTCTCTACGTCGGACACCTAAACACAAAGATTATATTAGCATAAAGTTAAAGTATAAAGGCATGTACATTCAAAATACTAAGTTGACTAACCTGGACATCCCATAGTACACTGCTCTTGTGATCCGCCTGCATCGTCAACACACTAGGGTCTCGAGGGCCTGGAGCTGCTGGATCCATCTCTACTGTAACACCCCTGAATTTCCGACCCCTTAACGAAACCAAAAGCGTAAAGGACGAGAGGAAATTCGGGTGTTACATAAAAGAAAAAGAATTGAATTTATATAAAATATAAACGTTAAATATTAACTTTAAAAAGGTGAGTGAGTGAAAATTTTGGCAGCATCTGCCTTAAAACTGTGCGTCTTTATAGAAAAACAAAAGTTATTTAGAAGCTAATAAAGTAAAGGCACCAACGGCCTATCAAAACTATGTCACGGCGGAATGATTCGTCGTCGGCTTCTCAAATCAACATGCCAAGCATGGATCATGGTTCCAGTGTCGACGTTTGCGTTTTAAAAAGATTTAACTCCTTAAAACCATACAGAGTTATAGACTACGCAGCGGAAATACAAATACACGTGGGAGGACACAAGGCCTCATAACAAAACATATACAACCAAAATTTACAAAAGATAACAAGAGCTACAAAATCGAAAGATAGCGGTAAAGACACGGGTTATGCTTCGCCCTCATCACTTTCCCCAAATGCAATGCAATGCATAAGAAGCTCCAGTACCTGCTACGCCAGTCTATGATCCTCCTGCTGCTCAACATTAGACCAAAGGCCAATGTGTCATAGCAGGACAATCATAGAAAGTCATCCACAATCAACATAACACAAACACGTACACGTCAGTAACTAGCATCAAATATAATAAGGCCAACTACTAGATAACATTATATCATAAATCAAAATAAGATGATTTCATAAAACGCAAGCACAGATAGTAACCGTTTATCGGTCACTTATACTTCTTAATTTCATTACGTGCTTTCCAACTCGAACCATGTGCGCTTGGGTAGAATGTAGGTCTTCACGCTCCTCTTTTCAAACATAAACTTTTGCAAAACACGCATAGTTCGACTCGACCAAGGCATTAACAGAATACCTAACATATGACTTTATAGAGCTTGTCTATCTTAGGGTAAGTGTGATCATAGTCTGTAATACCCTTGAGGTAACTTAACTTAGGCACACTTCTCAATAGCATAAACTATTCTATCAATAAGTAGATGTTCTATCAAAGAGTAAATATTCTACCAAATAGTAAACGTCTTACCAACGCGTAAGCTTTCTACCAAAGAATGAACCTTCTATCATTACATAACTTTCGGTCAATAAATAAACTTTCTATCACTGAATAGTTTTCTATCAGTGGATCTTTTCTCTACTTCCTGGCATAGTGACACGGCCAAGGGCGTTATCGGCCTCCCGGCGCCCATTGGCAAAGTATGAGCTCATGCCCCCTCCAGCTGACCCTCTCGGGTCCTACCTTCGGGAAAAACCTAACACACTGGGGTACTAAACCAGTGAAGAGGCCACCATATTGGGGTTTGCAAGGCCCGCATGGTAACACCTCGGTCAAGGGGCGTTATCGGCCTCTCGGCGCCCAATGACCCAAGCATGCTCATACCCCCCTTACGGTGGTCCCGTCGAACCTCACCTAGGGGACTAATAAAACAACCGGACATAATCCAGTTAAGTCACGCCAGCTAATCATAATATAGTACCTTATCAGATGGGAATAACATCCACTCTCAACTATTAATGAGCGCCCTGGGATAGCAGCGCGCCAAAACCCACTGAGCCACTCAATAGAATATGAAATTTACCTATAAAGGAGCCATTCTAACTCCAATTAGGTATAATCTAATTCTTAAATAAATAAGGGATAGTTCTCGCCCTCTATTAACTCTCATTCTCTAAACTATTCTAAGCGCAAGGATTTCATAGTCGATAGCTCTTCATGTAAAACGTACTCAATAGTATCTCATAGTTTCAATGCAATGTATATTATCATAATAAACAATAATGTCTTAAAGCAAATTGCACATAAGGGTTAGTTACTGCGTGTACGTACCTGAAACTGCTACAATACGACCAAAAGCCACAATAATTAGCCAAGGTGAGGTTTTACGACCCTCTTATATACTGAGTACCTATACGAGTTTGAGATAGAAAACTAATAAGCCTTTTTGGTCTTATTTAAAAGCTACTTACTTTAAAAGAAATGACTCTACTGCCATACAAACAAGTTTCAACTTGTGCTAACAAGTACTTTAGCCACACACAATGACTTTAATCCTAAACTAGCTTATGAACTAAAATATCATATTACAAATCTAACCACAACACAAAATTTATACTCAACTCTATATCAAGGTATGATCTAATAAGAAAGCTTCTAATTATATACTTTTTGCACTAGCATAACTTTTAGAAATTAGTAGACTTAAGCTCTATAATGCAATGTATTACACCAAATAATAATGAAAACACTCATGATAGTATTACTTTATATTCCTACATTATTCAAGTTTAAGGTGGTAACAATGAAAAAGAAACAAGTTATTTAGATAAATCATAAAACTAAGTTTACGCAACTTACGACAACGATACACAGAATCAACAATGTCAATCACTATTAACAACAATGACACCATGTTACTAAACAAACAATAACCACACGACAACTAACAAATTCTACTAATCATTTTACAACCACCACAATCACTATCATAGTCAGCTACAATCATCACCATTACTAGTTATCATAACAATAACCAATCGACTAAGTCTCAAAACAACTTTTAAGGTTATTAAATCATTCATTACACCACCAAAATATAGCATAAATCCACATTATTAGTAATTTCACCTCTAAATCCAAATCCTAGTCATTTCATGTTCAAAAATAACACTTTAATTTACTACCCATATTAAGACTCAAGAAACTAATACAAAATCAACACACAACCCATAATTTCAAATCAACCTTCAAGTCATGAACATTTTATTCATCAAACACTCTTACCCACAAAAGATTCAATGAAAATAACACAAGTTCAACACTTTTCATTCACATTTCAAAAACCTAATCCATAAGTACATTCAAATCATCAATCCAATTCTCACTCATTACAAGATTCAATAACCATCATACAAAGTTCAACATTTTTCTCATAAACTTTATAAATTTTAATTGGAACAAAGATGAAATCAAATAAGAGTAAGGAGATGGCTCACAAAATAAAACTAGCAAGAGGATGGAGAAGTGAGAGGAGGTTGCGGAGGTGGTGGCGCAGGGCCAAAATCAGCTGCCCAGCAGCCAGTTGCTGGCGGCACAAAATGCTACACGGTTGTTTAAGGCTCAGCTGTTGTTGGTGGGGAAGAACGCAGCCTATTGGCGGCTGTTGGCGGCTACGGCGGAGGCGTGGCTGGCGGCATTAGGGCTACTGCTGGGGCTGCTATTTGCGAGAAGAAACGCAGCCCTTGCTGCTGCTGGTCAAGGAAGAAGAAGCAGCGCACAGCAGAGAGGAAGAAGGAGCAGCGAGAGAAGGGAGAAGAAGGAGAAGGGAAATGACGGCTCAGCTTTTGTTTTTTTTAGGGTTTTATGGGTTTTTATACTCGTTGCTATATCATTATTATTATTATTATTATTATTATTATTATTATGTTTATTTATGTATTTATTTTTATCTCGGTTTATTTTCTTGCGAGACTCAACTAAGAGACTCATTTTTGTGGGCTCAGACATTTAAATAAAATAGTCGTTTTGACTCGAACTTCTTTATTTATGAAATCGTAACTATATTTTTAATATATATATATATAAATTAACATTTACATTCATGTATGCAAGAAATTTATTAAACTAATTCAGAAATAATTTAATATAATTGTAAAATCTTTAAAAGTTATAAAAATATTAAATAATTTCATTATTAAAATCTTGGGGTGTTACATCTACTGTAATTCAACAATAACTTAGTTACTGTAATTAGAAGGAGAAGAGGAAGATGGCATAATGGGATTTTGGATTTCTTGGGTAGGGAAGGGCGTATGAGATGGAGCAGAAGAAGTTACATTTAAGAATGCATTTGTTTCTACAACATTGACATCTTGATTCCCTAGGGGTATCTCTTCTACATATAACTCTAAAGAAGGAATAGAGGTAGACTTTGAATACTCCCACATTGCATCTATAGCCTCCTCATCCTCAACCGAAAGAGCTAACAATCCTCCACTCATATTGTATTTAAAACTTACATTAACAGTACTTCTTGTAGTGTCAATGCCAATCTTAGAGCATATAAAATTTTTAAATTCATTCAAATCCATGTGTTTGAGTTGCATGCAAACAGTTTACGTCTTCCCTCAACATACTTAACATTGCTGCTACTTGATCGAATTGAACCATTTCAAAAACATACAATAGTCACACGAAATGAAGCCATTTCTACAACAATACGTACAAAATCAACATCACCATCAAGTTCATAAATATATACATATATAACAACATTGATTAAATTTAGGTTTTACATTCAAACATTCTCTAAATTAAACTCAAATTTAGAGTTTGCATTCAAACATTCTCTACATTAAACTCAAATATTTTCTACATTAAATTCATGAACAAACAACCTCATTATGAAGATCAATACAAATAACAAGTACATTCGACATATTCATAGAGTTTAAGTGTAAATGACCACTATAAATGACATACATTTTAAAATCAACAACAAATAAAAAATTTATAATAAAAACGTACCTTAATAAGCTGTAGATTAACAAGAAATAGTAAATTGCAAGTTTATGAACCTGCATTTATGTGAAAGTTGATGAGGAATTTGTGAACCCTAATTTTTGGAAAAAGAAAAAAACACAAAAAAATAGTACCTTAAGTGAATGCAGGAAGATGACAGAACTAATTAGTAGTAGAAACTTGAAATTTGATGAGATTAATTGAAGGATTGAATTTGATTTTAATGGTGGAAAGTAGAGGGAGATTTCGTGGGTTGTTTCGCTGATACAAAATCGGGTGAAATAAGGAAGGAGGAAGAAGGCTGCTGAATTTAGAAACGTATTAGATCATTGTTACTAACAGCGACTTGACCAGTTGACCAGTCAAACAATAGGTCGCTGTTATTAACAGCGAAATAAACTTTAACTAAAATTTTGACCATTTCATTATACTCGTTGTTAGTAAGTGCGAGTATACACCAATCCTAGCTTCGGAGGCAAGGACGCTTATTTTGGGAATAAAGTTTGAACGAAGCTTGTTTTTTGAATAAAGTTGTTAAATTATCTTTTTTTTTCAAATTTTCTAAATATTGTATCATTAGTCATGTCAAGTTGGCTTAACTCTTATTGCTCGTCACGAAATATATATGAACTAGTTCAATAAAAATAGTCATGCCATAAAACTGTCTTATTCAAGAATTTGTGCAACTCTTATTGACTCATTATGCGCCAAACTCTATACATTTAATGGTTGATATAAGTACCAATATACCTTTAATGATAACAAGTTTCACCACCTGGTGAGTCAATAATAGCTTGCATTGATGAAGTAATTAAAGGGGATGCAAGGAGCATTATGTGCCTTAATTTTGAAGCTATGAAGAATCAAGAGAGGGAACAAGGGAGGGTTGTTCGAGCTGTAATATTTGAGAAATTAATAATTTAAGACGAGTGAATTTAAGAGAATTATTAGTACGAGAATGACCTCGAATATACATAATATAAATATATTCTCAATCTAATTTCTTCTCTCTTTTCCTTTTCTTTTATTTTGATTAACATACCCAAGCCCTTCTCCTACTCACTTATGTCGAATGAACCTTTGAAAACAGCAATCAAGTCCCATTCCTCTCGTGAATTTCAAAGCCTTCCTCCTCCCTTTAAAGCTTCGGTACAACAACAACACAAATCAATTTGATTTCATTTAATTGTGCACCGAAATTCTCCTGTGTACCTCTGAATTCTGCCGTAAACTTAACGAAGCCAAACATCCATTTTTATTTTTGTTGGATTGTGCACTGAAACTCCTGTATTCCTATTCTTCCGCCGCAAACAAGATGATGGGTAGAGGGAATACCAACTATTACTACCGTGAATTTCCTTCCCAGAATACAATTGTATCTTGTTGGAGCATTAATGACGTAGAATTCTTGGGGAACTGTGATGGTAACCCCTTGCTTATCTGTGATAGTTACAGGCAATGTTATTTTCCCCTCTGCCTGTACTGACTCCCCTGAGAACCCAACAATGGGAGTGGAAGACTTCTTCAAACCTTTATCTTCCAGATCCATCCGGTCCCAGCAGGATATGGTAAATAACGTTTACCTCGACACCACTGTCTAACAAAACCCTGTGCACAGACTGATCAGCTATATCTACAATCATCACCAAGGGATCTAAGTGTGGATACAATACCCCCTACTATCACTGAGCATAAAGGAGGCTCTACATGTAGCATTTACAAGGTTCCTAAGTTTATGCGTAAAAAAATACAAAGAATGTTATCGACCTTTAGTTCTATCCATCGGTCCTTTCTATTATGAAGATCCGCTACTTAAAGACATGGAAGAACTTAAGCAGATCTTCTTCAATCTCCTCCTTGAACATGAAAAAAAAATGCTCATAAAACCTTAAATGAGTACATCAAATTCGCAGAATTAGACTGCTGGGAAGAAGAAGCCAGAGCATACTATCAGGAAAAAATAGAATTGTCTAGTAAAACTTTCATTGAAATGTTACTACGTGATGCTGCCTTCATCATCTACTTGTTTATGCTCTCGAGTTCTGACTTTAAACTCAAAAATCCTTGTGTAGGCAATAAGCTTTACCGATCAAACGATTTATTTCTATTGGAAAACCAATTACCATTTTTCATTCTTTAAAATCTATATAACAAAGCATATGGTTCGGCCTTCAAAAAAAATATCCTTTAGAGATCTTACGCTTAATTACTTTGCACACGCTTCCATCTCTGGATTCAATGTTAGCTGATATTTCTCCGTTAAGAATCACCAATAAAGATCTAAGAATCGAACATCTTTAAGACTTCTGGCGAATCTGTTTTTGGCCTGAAAAACTTCGCGATGAACAACTAATAAACAGCCATACTGATAACGATGTTATGCAAACGTCTTAGACAGCGAAAGAATTGGTTGCATTAGGGGTTAAGTTCGTTCCTAGCGAAGATCATTGTATCAACGTCAAGTTCGACAATGGAGTTTTAAAGATCCCTAAATTCTGCATTAGTGATTATGCAGAAAGGTTTTATACTTTTTGATTTTATACTTTTTAAGGATTTATACTTTTTGATTTTATATACCTCCTTGATAAAATGATAGACACTGTTCAAGACGTCAAAGTACTAGTTGATTTTATGTCTTGTACTTCATGATGAATCATATGTAAATATATAAATATTACGTTTCTGTCCCTTTGATCGTTTTTCTGAGAATGTTTTTCGTCAAATGGTGCAAATTCAAAGGAGTTGATAGAGTGTATTACTGAGTGGCCGGTGAGCGTTACGTAAAATATGTAAATATTTACTTTACCTTAAGATGGAACTTAAGTATATATGACTTTGTACAAATTTGCTGAAATTATAACAAATTTATTGTTAAAAATATCAATGTGTATTGTGTGGATTGGGTATTTATAAATCAAAATTAAATATCGATAAAATTGTAACAAATTTATTGTTGAAAATAAATTATAAATTACAATAAATTAAACTCATTCATCAATAGAATTGAGAATATTATTAAAAAAAATTTTGACGTCAAATTAATTAGTAAGATTATTTAATGATAATATTTTTCTTAGTCAAAGGAATCAATATGACAGATAAAATTTTCATACTTCTACCCTTTTTGTTTTAAGAAAATTATTTTGTATGAGACCATCTTACCATGAGACAGGTCCATACAAGCAGCTCGATTAACATCTTTTTAAAAAAATTAATTAATTAAATGAAAAACTTTTCTTTAGTTTTTTTAAAACTAAATATTAGATTAGCTCATATTAAGTCGTCTCATTACGAGACGATCTTATTCTTAATAAAGAATTTGTCAAATGTTATATCTGTCCTATTCATTTACAATAAGGGTGTGTTTGAAATTCAGCTGGATAAATATTTGACATAGAAATATAGTCTTAACTCAAAAAAAATTAAGTGCTTAAGGAATTAATGTTATAGTTATTGCGGAAGAGAACAACAAAAAATGTGCTTAATTAAGGGAAATTTTCCTTTCATTAGGTCCTAGCTAGACTCTAGTTAAACTCTAAAAAATTAAGTTTTTGACAAGTTTGAAAAAACCCTAGCCTCCCTATCTTCTCTCTTTTTTTTTTTTTCTTTTTAAAAAAACTTTAACCTTTATTGTTAATTTTGTGGCTACCAACTTTATGATTGATGGTAAGCACCCATTCTCTTTCTTTTTATTTTTAATTACTAATAAAATTCATTCTATCCAGTTATTGGATTAGATCTATTTATTTATTAGGTTTTAAATCACTTATACTGAGAATTTAAAGTCTTGTTATCAATTCAATGGTAAAAAGATATATGACGTTAGCATGGGTATCAATTTTGCTAATACAGTTAATAATATCAAACTTATATCTATTTCAATGTTACATTAGATCAAAAGACCCCCTCAAAGGAGGTTATATCAAACAAAGACGATGTTATAGAGAAAATGTTTCAATGTTAGATCTCTTTTATAATGATCGTAACTTAAAATATCATATAACATTTTTATCAATAAATTATTAGGTTTTTTTTTTTAAAAAAAAAAAAAAAAAAAAAAAAAAGCTAGACTCCTAATACTAGTATAAACTACAAACTACTAGCACACAAAGATCCATAGGTTACTTACGTTACGGTAAAAGTAGTCCATCCCATTTACGAGTAGTAGTACCGACTGTCGCTGTGATCGCCTCAACAGAAGGGGCTTTTAACGGAGCAAATATTAGGAACATATGTCATATGTAGTTGATGAGAAATTTTGAGTATAAAAAACATATTCGACTGTATAGGGCCATAAAAAGTTAAGAACCTCAATATTTAGTGTTATTAAGTGTTTAAAAATATAAAATTGTTACAAAAATATTACTCCCTCCGTTCCTATTTGTTCTTCCTATTTGGGTATTTCACAAAGATTAAGAAAAAGAGAATCTTTGGTGGTAGTGAGTATTATTTTAATTATATAATAGTGGGAAGTAATGATTGTATTGGAAGTATGAGGTTGTAGTGGGTATTATTTTAATTAAATAGTAGTGTGAAGTAATGATTGTATTGGAAGTATGAGAGAGAAAATAATTATAAATAAAAGAAAATGGGTATATTAAAAGAAAAGGGGGATTTTAAGGGGTAAAAGTGAGATAAAAACTTTCTAAAAATAGAAAGTATTCTAAAGTGGAAGAACTTTTGAAACTACCCGTTATAGTAATGTGGAAGATCAAAAAGGAACGGAGGGAGTATAATTTTTAAAATTACATTGAATTTTTGTAAGAGTTATTCAATTTTTTGCTCGTGTCTTGGGTTGTGCTGTTTAATTTCCCTCAAACATTTCTAATAATTTATGATTGCTTTTAAGGTTAGGGTTTCTTTATCTGATGCTGCCATTTCCTCCCTCTCTAAATGCTTACCGTTTACTTTTTTTTGTCCATTCTAATTAGAGAATTTTAATTCTCATTTGAAATTTTCAACCTTTAAAAGGATATATATGTTTTTTTTGTTTGTATTTTTTTTCTTTTTGTTTTGAACTTTTCAAAATAATTTACGTGATCATTTGTTTCATGTATATGATGCAACTGATTGTACCAAGATATTGAATTGGAGTTTTTTGAATTAGATTAAATTAAATAAACTTCTGTTATTTCTTTTCAAGGTAAACTATAGGATCTATAAAATTATAATCACAAGGGGAAGAGAAATTTCGTTCATCTTTTCATGGATGGTGAGAATTAGTTCGCTCTCTCAAAGATGAAAGGTAATATATTCAACCACTCGACTAACTAATATTTTAAAATAAATCTCCATCAGGAGAAGAATAAATTGTCCATTACTTATACTCCATATGTTTGGAATAGTGCACATATTGATATTATGGTATTCAAGTTAGAGAGGAAGAAGTGGATCGGGGAGAAATGAGGAAAATTTACGTAACCTTCGATCCATCAATGTAGTAATTAATTGTAACTCCCAATATTAACATTTTTTATCTATGTTGACCAATTACACAACATATAATAATAATAATAATAATAATAATAATAATAATAATAATTTTTATGAATGGTGTGACTTAAGTGCACATTTAATGGGTGCATTCATGTGGTGACTCTTGGGATGGAATCCCATAAGTATGTCATGAATGGGTGTATTAAGATGAGTCTCAATATTTGTGGTTTATGATGATGATTAAAGTATAAATTAATGAGTTATTCATGGGAGTTATGGGACCTAATGAAGAAATGGAAAGGTTTAATTCAAGATGCTCTACTATGCAAGTCGAGAAATACTGTCATAAGCCCTCTGAAGTGCCGCTCGACCAGCTCGCTCGATCGAGCGAGCTCAGATTGAGTCGAGCAAACATACAGAATGCAACCAGAAACTTCCTGCAGCCCGCTCGACCGAGCGAGCCTCTGCTTTGGTCGAGCGATGTCTCTGATGCTCCTAAGATGCTGTTTTTGACTCTTCAAGTTCTTGAGGATGTTTCATTATCATTTATTCATAGTTTTAATGTACTTAATGTTACTTAGTGAGATCTCTCCTATAAATAGAGAGCTATCATTCACACATTGTAATTATCCACATCCACAAAATACACCCCAAGCCAAACACTAGCCTATATCTCTTCTCTATTGTAATACTCCATATTTGAGAGTTCTTTGAACTCCTTTGATAATATAAGAGATACTACACACCGGATGACGTAGCCTAAGTTGGGTGAACCTCGTTAAATTTTTGTGTCGTTTATTGCATTAGTTACTCCTACAAACATCGATATCATTGATATCTTAATTTGTTTGTCACAAAACCTCATATATTCGATCTTGGCAATATTGGAGTTTGTCAACACATTGTTCAAACTCTAATATAGAATCGTTTTCAATTGGTATCAGAGCCAAGTTGTTGTTATCGTGTTTTAGAGGTCATATTGGTGCGACATGGCTACAATGAAACTTGATATTGAGAAGTTTGATAGGAGTGTGAACTTTGGCTTATGGCATGTCAAAATGAAAGCAATTTTGATACAAAATGGAGTGCATAAAGAACTAGATGGTGTGGAGAAGAAACCCGATAGCATAAGTGAGGCTAAGTGGGAAGAAATGGATGCGAAGGCTCTATCCGCCATACAACTTAGTCTCTCTAATGAAGTTTTGAGAAAAGTTGTAAAGGAGGAAACTTCAAAAGGCATTTGGGAAAAATTGGAATCACTCTATATGGAAAAGAGTGTTACTAATCGACTTTTGTTAAAGAGTCATTTGTATGATCTCAAATTGCAAGAAGGGAAGCCTATGAAACCGCACCCTGATGAATTTTACTCAATAATTATGGATTTGCAAAATATTGATGTAAAAGTGGATGATGAGGATTTGGGTATTCTATTGTTAGTTTCACTACCGTCTTCATATAAGCATTTTAGGGAAACCTTGTTATATGGAAGAGACACTTTGAGTAGTGAGGATGTTAGAAAGGCTTTGACTCAAAAGGACCTTACTGATTCTCAATTTGCTCAAAAGGAGTCTAGAGTTTCCAATGATGCTTTAATTGTTAAAGAGTCGAGTAGGAACAAAAGGAGCGATACTTGCAACTTTTGTAAGAAGAAAGGCCACCTCAAGAAAGATTGTTGGAAATTAAAAGCCAAACAATCCGATGAAAGCAAGTCCACAAAAGCTATCTCCGCCGAAGCTAGCTATGTTGAAGGTGAAGAATATGATGTTGGTGCTCTTGTTGTTACTAGTGAATATAAGGGTGGTGATTCTTGGATTTTGGATTCGGGATGTTCGAGACACATAACTTTTAACTCTAGTTTCTTCTCAACTTATCAAAAGGTTGATGGAAGAAAAGTCACTATGGGCAATGAGGCTAGTTGTCCGATAGTTGGTGTTGGAAATGTTAAAATTATCATGTTTGATGGTGTTGTAAGAACATTGACCGGAGTCCTTCATGTTCCAGGTATGAATAGAAACTTAATTTCCCTTAGTATTATGGATAAAGAAGGTTTTAAGTGCATTGGAGAAGGTGGAGTTTTGAAGGTTGGCAAGGGTCCTAATTTGTTCTTGAAAGGATCTATTAATGATGGCTTGTATATGCTTGTGGGTTCAACCTTAATTAGTTTGGCTTGTGTTTCCACTACTTCAACCGAGCATGAAAATAAAATTGATGCTGATACTTCTTTTAGTAATGAAGATTTGAGAATAATTCCAAGATACCCCAATGAGTCCATGGGATGTATGAACTTGATTGGTAATTAAATTTCATACTCTTGTGAGCCCTTTGAGGGCATTTTTAGTGCATGTGCTATGTTTATGCACATGTGTTGTTTTTGTTTTTTAAGTATGATGTTGTGTAAGTTGTTATATTATGTTGGACTGAATTAGAGAATTCCATTGACTTAGGTGAACTCAAGTCAAGGTGAAGATTGTTATGAATGGTGTGACTTGAGTGCACATTTGATGGATGCATTCATGTGGTGACTCTTGGGATGGAATCCCATAAGTATGTCATGAATGGGTGTATTAAGATGAGTCTTAATATTTGTGGTTTATGATGATGATTAAAGTATGAATTAAAGAGTTATTCGTGGGAGTTATGGGACCTAATGAAGAAATGGAAAGGTTTAATTCAAGATGCTCTACTATGCAAGTCGAGCAATACTGTCATAAGCCCTCTGAAGTGTCGCTCGACCAGCTCGCTCGATCGAGCGAGCTCAGATTGGGTCGAGCAAGCATACAGAATGCAACCAGAAACTTCCTGCAGCCTGCTCGACCGAGCGAGCCTCTACTTTGGTCGAGCGATGTCTCTGATGCTCCTAAGATGCTGTTTTTAACTCTTCAAGTTCTTGAGGATGTTTCATTATCATTTATTCATAGTTTTAATGTACTTAATGTTACTTAGTAAAATCTCTCCTATAAATAGAGAGCTATCATTCACACATTGTAATTATCCACATCCACAAAATACACCCCAAGCCAAACACTAGCCTATATTTCTTCTCTATTGTAATTCTCCATATTTGAGAGTTCTTTAAACTCATTTGATAATATAAGAGATACTACACACCGGAGGACGTAGCCTAAATTGGGTAAATCTCGTTAAATTTTTGTGTCGTTTATTGCATTACTTACTCCTACAAACATCGATATCATCGATAGCTTAATTTGTTTGTCACAAAACCTCATACATTCGATCTTGGCAATATTGGAGTTTGAAACACATTGTTCGAACTCTAATATAGCATCGTTTTCAATAATAATAATAATAATAATAATAATAGTCAAAAACTATTAAAAAGAAATAATAATAATAATAATAATAATAATAATAATAGTCAAAAACTATTAAAAAGAAATAATAATAATAATAATAATAATAATAATAATAATAACAATAATAATAAAATCAAAAAATAGCAAAGCAGTAACTTAAGAAAAAAAAATTCCATCTACATACTAATACCCTAGCCAAAAAATAATTTAAAAAATTCCATCTATATACTATCAGGGAAAGAAGCCTTCAATAATTCATCTTTCTCAGCAAACCAAGTAGGAATAATCTTGGGTAAATGAGGCTTAACATCTTTACAAACACTTCTAATGGTTCCCTCAGCAACACTACTAACAACCGCAATATTTTTCAATGATAGTGGTTTCGGCTTTTTCAAAAAGAAACAAACAATGTAAATCATAGCTGCAGCCAATGACGGTGGACTCCTCCTAATATCAATCTTTTCTGAGTTTTGTGCCGCCTCAAATGCTGCTTTTATATCACGGTCATACAAAATACCTAAATTAGTACAAAATCTTTTTACATAATCGGCAGCACTCGCAATTTTATTTTCACCAATCACAGGCGTATTTTTGTTTAAATGATGCTCAATGTATGAATTCTCCTTCACGATACTTTTCATCGCACTAATTCCATCCTCCAAAACGAAACAAATCTCTTTCAATGTTCGTGGATTCTTTTCTTGTCGACAAACGAAGAATATACAAGCAGCCGGAAATATATCATTACTCTTCCCTCGAGAATGATGATTCTCGTAAAGTTTCTTGAAGATTTTTTTAGCACGATGTGTAATCGCGGAATCCAGAGATAATTTCTTAGCCATTGATTCAATTCTTTCAAATCCATCTGAAAGGCGATCAGTTTTCTTGTTTCTAGAGATTATTTTTGAGTCTGCAATTCCAGATTTCAAAATGCTATCGTTTCTCGGGTCACTGATTTTATCAGGACTAGGATTGGCATCAGATTCGATTCTATTACTATCATTCGTCGGACCGCCGATTGTATCAGGATTAGTGTTAGAATCATTTTCGAATTCCGAGGTCTCATTAACGGAGACGAGATGGAATTGATCCAAAAGAAGACCACAAATAGAACATATAGTTTGGCCTAACCTGTTATCAATGACTATTGGGGTACATGCTTTGCAGTCATTGCAAAAGAAATATGTCATTATCGAATCTTGATTGAAAGAACAAAGATAATAAGGTTTTTGAATGAATTGAAAGAATGAGATTAGGGTTCCCAACCTGAGAACTTGTAAAATCTGAAACATTGAAAGATTGAGCAGAATTGAGGGAGAGTAATTTGGACGTTTTAGGTTATTATACTACTATTATATATAGCCATATAGGCCATAGATTAATTTTAATAAACTTTTTTTTTTTGACTTTTATGCCTAAAAATAGGTTTAGATTTGGCTGATTTTTATCAAAAAATAAAAGATCGTGAAAGTTTTTTCTTTTAGAGACGAAAGTTTCATTTTTGTTCATTTAATTGATTTTATAGTTATTATCAATCAGACAAATATACAATTATACATCAAAAAAAATTATACAACATACAATTTAGTAAAAAAATAGAAAATTCTAAATCAGCGACTTAATATACTTAGAAGTTATTTCAAATTGCCACTTTATATTTTTTTTAATAGTCATTATATGTAATATACTAATACGTAACATATATTAATTAGAAGTTTATTATTTCAAATATAAGGGAATAAAATATAACAATACTCCCATAAAAAAATAAGAATACTATTCACTATATTGAGAAAATTGTGCGAACAGTATTAAATATATTTTTTTAATAGTGAATAAATGTAATATGTACTGTAACATATATTTTATACATATTTTGAGACGAATTAACAGTTACTTTGAATACTATACATCTATTTATATTTATTGTGTATACATCTATCTATATGTATTGTGTATATATATTCAATATTTGCAATATATTACTTCCTTCCATATTTTTGGGAAATATCACATGGTAGCATTTAGTTTTTATGAAATCCCAATTGTAGCACTTTTGTAAGATCTTTCCACATGGTAGCATCCAGTTTATACACTATCTAATTGTCGTAGTATTTTCCGTTAAATTCTTGTTAGTTTCCGTTTAATTTATCATTTTGTAAGTTTTTCCACTTGGTAGCATCCAGTTTTTACTCTCAAATGTTTAATTTACCATTTTAATGTTTAATTCACCGATTAATTTATTAACGCCCTTAAATGTTGTAACAATTAAGTAGATATGTATTAGTGCTTGGAATGCACCTTTTGAACTTATAAAATGCACCTTTTGAATTATTTATTAGTGTTTGTAATACTCCTTTGAATTTTATAATACCAATAATTTGAATGAAAATAAAATTGTTACAAGATTTAAGGGCGTTGATAAATTAATCAATGAATAAAATGTGTAAATAATAAGTTAAACATTTGAGAGCAAAAATTGGATGCTACCATGTGGAAAAATCTTACAATGATGAATTAAACAAAAATTAATAAGAATTTAACGGAAAATGCTACGGCATTTAGACAGTGCATAAACTGGATGCTACCATGTGAAAAAATCTTACAAAGGTGCTAACACTGGCGTTTTATAAAAATTAGATGCTACCATATAGAATTTCCTATATTTTATTCATTACCTACCTTGTATAGAAATTATTTTATTCCTAATTTTACTTATATTATAGGAGTATTGATTTTGCTCATTGCAATTAATATTATATTGAATTTTTTTGAAATGAATTAGGATGTATAAAGACCAATAATTAATTAGGTACATAAGAAGAAAGAGAAGATTATTCAAACTCCTCTATATCAAGGGAAAAGTAAAGTTTACATCAATAGCTGATAAACAAGGAAATCAAACCAAAACTCATTTATGATTTTTTACTTATCAATATAAGATAATCACATTAATATTGATTTCTATTGGAGTACTATTCAATATTCATTGGTGATTTTATGCTTTGTAACTTTTTACCGGTAAATACTCATAAAAAGCAAAATTACGTTCACATAAATAAAATTATTTCACATGCAGTTTTTTTTACAGGGTAGGAAAAAAAAAAGAATAGCTATATAAAAATCAAATTCATTATCTTAATCTTAATTAAAAAATAATAGAAGTATTTACTTTAATTGAGATAAAATTTAATTTGCAGTTTAAATGCAAAATATAATACAATGCAACATGATTTGTATTATATTTGGGGTTAAAAAAATGCTTTGCATTATTTATAAAAATAGTTAAGTTAAATATACTAAGAGGAGTAGTACATATAGAATAGTATTGGTAATAAATTAATAATGTAGAAATAATATCAATTTCATATAGTAACGATATAGTTTCCCGAATATATTTATATTTACATAAAAAAAAAAATTAATGATTCAAGATACTAAAATATGTTCCTATTAGGTGCATATTTATTGTCTAAGAACAAATAATGCATGGAACGCTAGTAGTAGTATTTAACAATCATGGATCATTCATGAATATTAAAGTTATTGTTTATAGATGGAATTGAGCTGAAAGTGAAACGGCCTCATTTTCAATAAGTTATACATTGGCTAAAATAGGTGATTTAAGGATTTAAAATTTTTAAAATAATTATTTTAATACTTAAAGTGTATGTTTTTAATAAGTTAATCGGAGTATTTAGCATAATTTTGAATTGTCTCATAGTCAAATCATATTAAATAAAAATTTGTGTTTACCTACTTTATTTGATGATATTTGTATATATTTTAGGGTTGCTTCGAACACGTTAGTGACCCTGAGCAAAATATATTTATGGGCCCTTAAGATACAAAAACACGTCATATTTATATAAATGGTCATCAACAAGGTATTAACTTTTTACCTTAACAAAGTCTTAATTAAGTAAATCATTCAATCGAGAAAAATACTAACAAATTAACAATACTCACTTTTTTTAAATATGTTAATGAAAAATTACAAGAAATTATTTATGTAACACCTGAATTTCCTCTTGTCCTTTACGGTTTTCGTTAAGGGGTCGGAAAATCAGGGGTGTTACAATTTATCAAATAAAATTAAATAAAATTGGTACACAATGGAAAGATAAACAATCATACTATTGTTATTATATATGCAAAAAAAGTTTAAAAAAATCGAAAAATAGATCCAGTTATACAAAGCGTGCGACTCGATCTAAGCCCAGTCGCAGATTTTGTGCAACTGGATCTATTTTCCGATTTTTAGTTTAATAATAATAATTTTTATTTTATATTCATTTAATTAATATTTATTTTTAAAATTTTATTCTTATTTATTTTTTGAATCTAATTAATATTTATTTTTAAAATTCATTAATATTTTGAGAATTAAATTCATCAGTCATATTGTTTTGATGTTTGTTCGAGTAGACGTTACACCATAACGAAAAAGATATTTGTTCTCGAAAATAGACGAATAAATACTTTATTCGATCAGATTTCTGAAAGAGTTACCCCATAAGAGTATTGCGACGTCCGGTTTTTGAAGAAATATCGTTATGATAGGTAAAAACGACGTTAAATATCTTTTTCAGTCTATGTGCCGGAAAATAGGCGAATAAGTACTTGTTTCAACCGGATTTTTGAAAAAATATTGTTCTAATGGGTAAAAACGACATTAAAGTGCTAAAAACAAGGGTATAATTTATAATAAGCAAAATCAAATGTGATTAGGAATTATCAATGATGTGCAAAATTTATTTAACCGCAAGCACACGGTGTACGTTTTGTCGCTGGTCGAACATAAGGAAGCTAGGATAAGAAACTTGCTAATTTTAATTAATTATATTTCTCAAAGTGAAAAATGTTTAGTTGGTTGTTTTCTAACGAACTACGAATGCGATAAGAAATATGGATTAAACTATATGATAAAGAAATCTAGGGTGTCAGGAATCTCCTAAAGACTTGTATGATCAAATCCTCATTAGTGTCTATGAAATGTCGGATTAATTACGTGATTAAACATGATCATGTTAATCTCAAACTCTCGTTCTATTGATTAACTATTAGATTTAGGCCCTACTAATTCAATTCTCACACGCTAGTTTTATTGAACGAACTAATAAGAATTTAACTAAAATTTACCTTAAAGCAAAGTCGATCCCTATCTCACACGCTAGTTCTATTGACTAGTCCGACAAAGCATGTTTAATTTGGGTTATTAGCACAATTCAACTACTTTAATCCTAGTTTCATAAACACATTCAAGAATCAAATCAAACTTGACTTATAGGTTTAAACCATAACCCTAGAAAATGGATATTTACTCACTAATCTTGGTAAAAGCAATAAATACAAACCCTAGGATACTACTAGACATGACTAAGAATGAAATTAATGACAAATTCAAGAAAAAACAATAATTAAACTCCAAGAACACAACAATTAAATCAAAAAGCAATGAATGAAGAACAAGACTAATTCTTTATTGAAGGATGATTAATAACAATAATAAAAGTTCACTAATGGAAAATTAAACTAATACAAGAAATTAAAAACAAAGGAAATTAAATGTTAAAGAAAAGCTTATAATACTCAATGAAAGATTAATGGCAAAACTTAATGAAGAACTAAATTGAAGGATGAATTTTAGAGTAAACTAATGGGAAAGGAGTAAAATTCAAAGGAAAATGATAAAGAAGAAGGAGAGAAAAGAGGAGGAAGGAGGCCCCCCAAAGGAGATTTAACCCTAATTACTAAAGCTAATGAATGTTTAAGGAAACTGTCGCTTTA
The DNA here is from genome assembly GCF_026212465.1 of Amaranthus tricolor. Lineage (NCBI taxonomy): Eukaryota > Viridiplantae > Streptophyta > Magnoliopsida > Caryophyllales > Amaranthaceae > Amaranthus > Amaranthus tricolor. The sequence goes on along the minus strand of NC_080052.1, from coordinate 30,798,786 downwards.
AATAAATCCTGTGCAGCAATCAGCCGTGTCGGCTTTCTAGAATGTTGCATTGACGCTGAGTCGGCTTTGGACGCTGGAAAATTGCAGCAACTTCAAACGATCGTCATTTCTTGCTCGGTTGTCGAAATAGGACATATAATATACCGTTGGAAAGCTCTTGAAATCTAGTTTTCAATTCCGCAAACTTTGCATTAATGCAATCTTCCTATCAAAAGTTATGACCAAAAGAGTAGACATATATCAAATTTTACCTCAAAACAGTTGCCTTATAAACACACTTTTACTCTTTTGCTCATTTTCTTAGTAGAACATCTTTATCCGAGCTAAAACCCCCTTAGTAAACTCCATCATCATTAAAACCATAAGAATTATGCTTAAAACAATCAAAACCACTCAAAATCAACATGAATAACCAAAACAAGTAAATTAGCATAAATCTTCAAAATAAGCACGAAATTACTAACAACGAACGTCATAAAGAAGTATAAAATGATATAATTAAGTGCAAATAATTGCACTTATCAATCAACGAAAGTAAAAAATGATTAGTTATGGTTAACAACCATTTAAGCTAGTCCAAAGTCATTTAAATTGATTAATAATCACTTAGTCTAAATAACATAGACTCTTATATAATAATTCGCAAAAACCGTAAATTTAAAAGATCTTATATACAAATTACTCTCAAAACTAAAAATCAATTTATTAAGGAAGCAACATTTAATAAAAGCCCTCACCTCATTCGATAATTATATTCTCATTTTTAGCCCTTTCGAAAAACCCACATAGCCCAATTGTCCATTGATAAACCTTTTGCCGCCATTGTTCCTCTGCCTTCCGCCGCCTCTACTCACTCTGTCGCCTGTGCCGCCGACGCCGAATCCCTCTTTCAGTTAAGAGGTAACAATTTTTTATATCTTTTTTTCAAAATCTAAATTCCTACCGATTGAAAAGAGCCTTAAGGAAATAACATTGAAATTTTTATTTTTTAAGGCTTACTGTTCATTCAAATCTATTGGTTTCGTTATTTATGCACTCTAATTCATCTACAAATGGCTTAAGCTTTGAAATTATGAACTTTTTTGAGGTTGCTGATGGTTAAAAAGTGTTTTAAGATTGTAAATTGATTATATGCTCTAATTTATTACTGTGGAATTTTGATTTACGACCCTTATTTAGTTTAATTTATATATATATATGATCATTATTTTCTGCTTGGTAGACAATGTAAGTCTTAATTTTCATGAATTTGAGAATGGGTTTTTGACATAACTATAAATTTTCCAGGAAACTTGTGCAAAATTATAGTAAAAATTTCATAAAAGGGGTTATGGAGATAAATTTAAAGGGTCTCCCTTTTGACTTGGACTTCCACCCGTCTGATTCTCTGGTTGCCACTGGCTTAATCAATGGATATCTCTTATTGTAAGTGCATTTCCTCTTACGTTCCGTTTCTTCGGTGGTAGCAATGCTTTTGATTAGAGTTCCATCCTCAGTTTGTTGGTACTTGTATGTGCAGGTATCGCTATGCTGCTGATGCGGAACCACAACGGTAGTTTTTTCAGATTTTTGTCTTGTATACTATGTTTAATTTGTTTTTGAAGCTGTGTAATTGGTTGGTTATATGATTCTGAATTATGTTTGCAGTTTGCTGAAAATCCGTGCTCACAAGAAGTCTTGCAGAGCTACCCGGTTCATAAATGAAGGACACGGTAATCAATCCCTTGTCCATTTGAAAATTAATATTCTCGGAATTGACGGTGGCTAAAACTTGATTTGCTTATCTTCCTTGATGGCCAGATGGGAAGCAAATGGCTTATGTAATTACTTTGTTTTTGTGGTGATGTCAGCTATTGTGACGGGATCCCCAGATTGCTCAATTCTTGCTACTGATGTCGAAACTGGAACAAAGATTGCTCATCTTGAGAATGCACACTCGTGAGTTGTTCGCCTCTTGTTATTGGACTTTATGTCATGCCTTTATATCACAAATTAATATTGATACTATCACCACCAACAACATTTCACTACCATAATCCTATTAAGTGGCTCCCAGCATAAGTGGAGTTTGGGGGTTGGATAACACTAATAAAAAGGATGTTTCAACTAGCCCTTTGTAGTAGCAAATATCATGTGCAACTTCACATAAGTAAGAAGTGCACACGATTTAATGAGCCATTTTACTATAGTCCATTATAATTTGAAACCAAAGAACTATAAATCTTTGGCCCATCGAAATAAAAGACAAAATATTCTACTACCCACTATGTAAATAACTTTCTTTTTGACATGAAATTGTTATCCGGCTGTGCGGGAGAAAAGAAATTGCTGAAATTCTTGTTATAAATGTGATGCAGAACTCCGGTCAACAGAATAATCAACTTAACAGAAGCGACCATTGCCTCAGGGGATGACTCAGGATGTGTTAAGGTGTGGATTCAGCTTCCTACAGTATCTTTTGTTGTTTTATATTCTCATTTGTAAAGAGTTATTGTTTTATAATGCTTGTTTAGTTCTGGTAATGAAAATTGACAAGCCGTATATGATGAGTCTTTTAGCGTATTAGAATTTTGAAACTGTTTGATTGTTTTGGAGCTGCAGTCAGTTAGTTGATATATTTTTTTTCTAGTAGTTGCAAGTAATATGTGCATGTTCTTGTGTGAATTCTTCAGCATGAGGAAGCAAACTCTAGCTATTGTCTCTGATATATGCATTTATGAAGCTGCTGGCAAATATTGTCATATGAATTAGCTGTACGTTTCTTCCTAGTTGAAATATAATATATTCTTTCTTCCGGGATATGGAAGTATATTATCTGTTAATTTTTCCCATGCTATTTTTTCAGAATGGTTAGATATGTTTCCATGTTAATTGGACGGACCTATTCTGTGTCAAGTGCTTAAATATTCATTAGGAAAGGAAAATCTTGTCACTTTTCTTACTAATTATATTTCAGTTTTTTGTTATCTTTCCTTGAACTCTTTGTTTGCTGGTAATCAGTCTACTTTTTGTATCAAATAAAAGAATTGAAATTAGATCTAGGACATGTTTGTACAAGTCATTACCTTTTGAGGATTGTTGTTTCTGGAGATTCAGGTCAAGTCAATTGATCAATGAGATAAAAAATGTACGAATGGAGCAAATCCTGGCATTGTTGCCTGTGCAAGGCTTTCTTATTATATGTCACCCTTGGAAGATAGCTTACTTTATAGAATTACTAGCTTTATAGATGGCTTTGTCCTTTGGTTCCTTCTCTTTGTTGCATATGAGAGGTCAAATAATAGGACTAATAATGGATGAACCCTTACTATGTGATACGATTGGGACAATTTAGTAATTGAAATGCAGTGGATATTAGCTGGCATTCAATCTCACATTCTTTCTTTCCATCCACCCCGTTGTATCAATAAAGCAAAGACTTAAGTGCTTTTTGAAAGAAGTCATATTTGATCACTTACTGAGGCTAGATAAAGTTGCTTATGGTCTGATTCCAGTTTCCTCAATCTGTTATTGTAATAGACACAAAGACATGGTTTGCTAGTTGTTTGCAGACATTTGTTTTTAAAATAGAGTTTAAAGCACTCCCAAATTGCCATATGTATAAATCATAAACATATCATCCCCAAAATTCCATCCCAAAGCTGAAACACAAGGAAATTGATAGTTAATGCCACCTTCTTTGGGTGTTCATTTGCGTGTGTATGCACGACCAGCAATAGGAAATGTTGGAGATAGTGATCTTGTATATGTGAACTAACAACTCTTTGTTCCTGCTTAGATTTAGTTTGTTGTTATTGTTTTAGTGAATGGAACTACATATGGCCTAGTTTACTGACAACTACCATCTTGTAGTGAAGTTTTGACTTCATCATGTTCACCTTTATTTTTTAGGTATGGGATACCAGGCAACAGTCATGTTGCAATACTTTTCAAGTTCATGAGGAATACATATCAGATATGACATTTGCTTCAGATTCATCGAGACTTTTGGCTACAAGGTGATCTACTTTATCATCTACCTTGAGAAGTTCTGTTGCTTAATCTTATGCCAGCTTCGATTGTTTGCTGATGCACAACTGACTAAATAGATTATCCGTGGCTTTTCAAATTGCATAATCCTGGTGCTTATTCATTATGATGCTAATATGTTACAATGTTTTTGGGAACCAAACTTCATGAAGAAATCTGCATAAAATTTTCCAAACACATGAGAAACCCTGAATTTAGCAAATTTTGATTGATAGAGATAAAATTCTGAAAATACGAAAACTAATACTATATAGGAAAAGCTACAGGTTAATGTATTCTTTTTTTTTGTGCTACTTGTAGTGTCTGAATGCGAACAAGCTCCTCTACAACCTCTTTTCCTTCCTTTGCTTTCTTTCCTTCCATCTCGTATTGCAATTAGCTTTCATCTTATCACCATCTTTCCTGCTAGATTGCCCATCTTTTGTACATGCATCTTCCCAAAATATAAAATGTGACTAGGTTCTTAGCTTCTCTTCCTTGATTTATACATAACTATAGTGTTGAGTGAAGGATCATCAACTTCAACGACGTTATGGGATAAAGCCTATTGCTGAAAGTGATCAGTAGTATGATCTGAACTTTATGGAAATGTAGAACCTAAATAATGGCAATCAAGTGACTTGATGCTGGATTAGACAATCGTCGTAATTTTTATTTTTTTGCTCATAGATGTTGCATTATGTTGCAAACCTGCCCGTTATACATGTACATTGCCTAACATTATTACATTTGGTGTTTTAGTGGAGATGGAACTCTCTCTGTATGCAATCTTCGGAGTAGTAAGGTATTCAGGCTGATTATTTGACTTCAAGTGTTTAATGTGTGTGCTTTTGCTTGATTCCTACTAATTGCTGATAATTTGAAGCTCCAAGCGCAATCTGAATTTTGCGAGGATGAACCACTCTCGGTAGTCATAATGAAGGTACTTAATTACTTATTCTAAGATGAGGTGTCTATCTTTTATCTCTCAGCTTCCTCCAGTTAATGTTTTCAGCTTGCTTCTGTAGTGGACCTTTTATCCATTTGCTATTATTTTAGAAACCTTGTCTCGAGCTTGATTTTATATTATGCTAAATTTAAGTCTGTTAGCTTGATCCTTGCGCGTCAAATACGGCTATTCTGCTTGAAACAACTTTTAGTACCTCAGAACATGTGCAGTGGGATGTAAGATATTTGTGTCTTGCATCCAAGCTGGCAAGTGGAGATGTTTTAGCAAGTAATCAACACAAGCAACAATTATTAAAAACTGAAGAAAACTCTATTTTGTCAAGTAAAAAACTCTCACATGAGAATGTTAAATGTAGCAATCTCCCACAGGAATACATCTTTTGTGAGGTGCGAGAAAATATGATGGTAATTACTTGTGAACAGTGATGGATGTTGTGTTTTTTAAATGCCTTCATTAGACTTTTAAGCACATAGCTTAAGGTATCCACTGGATCATTAAAAGCCATATGCGGTTGAATTCTTTACCTTGGTTCAGAACCTAGATATATTTCAAGTGAATGTGCTTAATTTAATGCTGGATGTTCTCTCAGAATGGCAGAAAAGTTATTTGTGGTACTCAAACTGGTGCATTGTTGCTATATTCATGGGGATTCTTCAAAGATTGCAGGTTAGTTTGATGTTGCATATTTTCTTGAAGATAAGTAAAATGCCGATTTGTTACCCGCATATGGGCTGTCCCACATAGGAGAAAGTGAAGAGTATACACCATTTTAGAAACTTGAGGAGTAATTCCTACTACTACTAAATGATTTTAGTAGTGAACCTCCTTTGGGCTTAAAGTGGGTTGTCTCTTCTCTTCCTTGTTTGGATTCCCATACCCATTTTCTAATTCCTATCTAAGATAGTTAAGAATATGATGCTATCATGAAGTAATGACTATTATCATGGTTATGGCTACCTTTAAATAGCAAGCCATTTTTGGGATCCCTCGTGAGTATCTCTCTTCTTCATGCTTCCCTCTTTATGTTAAAATAAAGGATACTTCTCTCCATATTGACGTCTTCCAAGTCTTTAATGCTGTGTATATGTATGATTGCAGTGATCGGTTTGTTGATCTGAGCCCAAACCCAGTAGATGCTCTCTTAAAAGTGAGTCTTCTTGTTGTGCAAACTACTCTTTTATTTCTGTTCCTTTGATTTGCCTGGTGCTATGCTAACTTCTTTTTATTTCTCTTCACATTAGTATGATGAAGATAGACTCGTTACTGGATCATCAAATGGGCTCATCAGGTATATGAATGGCTTCTTTAGACCCCTTGCTGCAGTGTTTTTAAATTGATGTGGGAATTTTCGCTGCTTTTTTTTCTTGCAACAAGTTATCTTAACTAATTTAATTTTGATTTCTTGACAGTTTGGTGGGCATATTGCCCAACAAAATCATTCAACCAATTGCAGAGCACTCGGAATACCCAGTTGAACGTCTTGGTAAACTACCTTTTAGATAAACTAAAAGCTAAACACTTCTAATAGTTGTCTAAGACTATTTATTGTTTATATTTTGACAAAAAACTTTAGTTCATGGATGGTTTTTCATGAAAAAGAAATTGATTCGTTTTCTTATTTTTGTTTTCAAGTTTGTAATTGGTATTTATGACCACTTCGGTTTGTAATTTTGTTTGGCTAGTTCATGGGATTTTGCTCTCCTGATTTTGTTGCTCTCAACAACAGTTTTCTCGTTAATCTTAAATGTGTTTTGTGGTTTGATTTTGTAGCTTTTTCACATGATAAGAAGATTCTTGGAAGTATATCTCATGATAACACAGTGAAGGTTTGGACTTCTTTCTTGTCAGCCGTTTTGCTTACTTCTATTAGGATTGACAGGTCTCAGGTGTCCATATCTTGTAGAAAAATAAAAAACAAATCCTCATATCGGGTTACTAATGCACAATTGCTATACAATTTTTAACCACTTTTTGTCTACTTTTCACCATTTTCCTCTTCAATAATTTAATGTATTATTTTGTAGTTGTGGAATATGGACGAGTTACTGCAAGGTCCTAGCACGGTGACCAAAAACGGAACAGCTGCATCAGATAGCGATAGTGATAGTGATAGTGATGGTGATGGAATGGATGTTGATTCTGATCTTCCAAATGCTCGAGGTATGCATTGTTGAAAATTGTTTTTTTATACGCCACACCAATATGATATGGTATTAAACTATATTTTTTTTCAGAAGATATTGTATTTAGAGAGCTTTTAGGTGTTGGTATTGGTTTGCTTATGCTTTGTATATTTAGATTCGGTATAAAGCATGGAAACTTTTTCCAATAAGAAATATGTCCAAACAGTGTTTGGCTCACAAAACCCACATCCATAGTGTCTTGGACTCACTAATACGTTGTGCATCTAAATTTTTTTGAAATTATTTTTTCTAATTACAGTATTCATGACCTTACACCCTTGTCAACACGAAAGAGAACAAATGGATATATTGTGTTATTGCTGTCTTTTGGAAATAATCCTTAGGTGGCCCTGTACCGTACTGTATATTCCTGGGTGACCATACTCTGCGCCCTGCGGCTAAGATTTGTTGGTAAATCGTAAAAGTCAGATAAAGGCCGTTTTGGAAAACTGCCTACATTACTTTGTTAGTGTTCCGTAGATAGATTTCTTTTTTCGTTTCTTTTGTTGCGAAGATATTGGCTTGAAATTGTTTGAAAAGTGACAAGTCCTGAACACTTTCTTGCGCTCTTTCTTCTCCGTTAGATTTTTTCCGCTTTGATAGTGTTGCATAGAAATAATTTGGGAACTTAGAGTGTTTGATTTTAAGGAAAACATTATCGGTCGAAAAATAATTTTCCAATCAAAAATGCAAATAATTATTATGCTGTTTGGTTTCTTGGATAAATATTATCCTAAGAAAGGAGAAAGTGAGTTGGGAATGAAAGAGTATAGAAGATTTGATTTCCTCAATTTAGACGTTAACTGCTTATATAAAGATGGAAACACCCCTTAAATGATTTAACTAACAAACTTGCTAAAATTACATTGTACAATGTAGATTATTTTTAACAATACTAATACAATTTTGTATTAGTATATATTTAGTTTCCTTTAATTTCTTCTTTCTTGCAGGCACAAAGAGGAAAATCATCGGTAATGGGAACGGGCAAGCTTCTAGCAGTTCTTTCAGCAGTTTCTTCTCGGAATTGTAACATTTTATTTGAAATTATCTGCAAGGCACATTGCCATACAAGTCCTCTAAAAGTGTTATTATGGTGTCAATTAAGGTTATACGGTTCGACTTTCTCTCGATGAATAGTTCTAATGGAAATTTTGTTGGGCTTTTATTATGATTCTTAGTTAATGAATTCAACCAAGTAATCTTTAGTTTGCAACGAGCGAGAGTGATGAAAGACTGTAATTGTACTAATGAAATTTTAAGTTTTCTTGGAAAAAATACTTTGACATCCAACATGTCTTTCGGAAAATCCATTTCTTTCACTGTGTCTGCCCTCATCGACTACATGGTCTCAAATCAATGACCCTTGTAGACTGTCAAAGCATAACCACTCTTTGGTTGAACTGCCCATTGGCGAACAATCTCTAAAGACTGGACCCGAATCCGTGGACTTGATTCTTTTAGGCGGATTTAAATTCAAATTTTTTGGATCTGGGTCGGATTTAAATCTATATAAAATTGATGGATCCGGATTCGGATTTGGTTATCTAAAATTTTTATTATACATAATACATTCGTATTAACATATATAGATATTAATAGTCTATCTATTTACTTTGTTAGTTAAGTAGCGATATTTTAATTATTACATTATGCTATGAAAAAATTATATTTATGAAAAAATATAAAAGATATTTATAGTTTGTATAGTGTATAATATTATTGGATATATTTTAGGTTTAAATTAAAAATATTATGTATTATTATCATTAATTAATGTCTAAAATTCTATCGCTATCACAATACGAACAAATGCGTAAAAATAAGCTTGAACCCATTTAGACTTGACTCGACACTGGATTTGTAGATCCACGGATCTAAGTCTGGATCTTGATATATTGGACCAGAACTCAAATCTGGATCCTCAATTAAAAAACGGATCTGAATCTGAATCTGCGGCGCGAGAAGGCGGACTGTGTAGCTGCCACTTACCGATTCATTTGCCCTACAATCACATTATGTGTATACGTCTCGCTTTATTGGTTTTAGATGTAATCATGTTCGTAGGTTTGAAAATAGTAACTGAAGGTAATTAAAAAACACTAACATATGTTTTAGATTAAGCTTCATTAGAATGAGAATGACATCAAATTTTGGGAAAAATAACGAAATGCTCCATAATTGTACTATAATATTGTTGCTTTTTAAAAATCATAAAATTTGATAGTACTTTATAAGAAGAGTTTCAAAATACAAAACCTCCATAAGTAACAATAAAAATTTAATTCTGATGCAAAAAACAAGTCATAGATAATAGATATTGCTTTTCTTTCCCAAGTGCAACATTGGGGGGTCTATAGACATAAAAAACAAATTTTATGATGTCGTTGAATATCTATGACTCGGGCATATCCAGATCAATATGAATAATCCGCAATCATATTCAAATTATACAGGGTTAGCTCATGAACTAAAGATAAGTCAACATAAGAGATCATGCCATGCATTATCCATGATCATACATGGATATCCAAAAATAAAGTTGATTCTTTTAAGTCATGAGATCAACGACTAAACCTTAAATTATAATGGATGCTCTTGCTCATTTCTACAAAAAACTTTCGCTTAGAATCTCCGACAAAATTTGTGCCGAGTTTAGCTTGCCATTACCCATGAGTAAACTTCTGTCGAATTACAATGGCTGAATCAGGAACTTGCGATCGATCTTCATTTACCAAATTACTAACAAGTAACAACAAAATGAAACATACATGAATCCTCTTCCAACGCCTTTTTTTGTACAGCGTCCTATCACATGTCACTACCTGTAAGTTCATGAGAGCATACATCCATATTGGTTCAGTACAATGCAAAATCAACACATTAGAATAACATTAAGCAAAATCAATACACTATTACACTACCTTTGAAATAAATGAAATTCATCTTTGAACCTCTCCTGCCCCTGAACGTAGATGTTATCCCTTTAAATTAGTCCTGCAAAGAGCAAACATTATGGGAAATGGATGTCAGTAAGTGTATAAAAACGTCTGCAAAATTTCAAAATCAGGCAACAAAAGTTTTTCTTTTTGAAAAAGTTGTAAATAGCTTCTACATGCAAACCATATAAACTATATAGAAAATAGCGAATATAAAGTTCATTAATTATTTACATTCTGAAGAGGTATTTATTCGAGACATTTTCGCAACACAAGTGACGAAAAGAAATAAATCAAAGAATAGCACAAGGAGATCGTTCAAAACATCTGGCTCCTTCTGAAGAATCACACTATCCTCTGCATAAGTGTCTACATTGTTTGGGAATGGAGAACGGGAGGAAGGGGAAAGGGTCTAATTTCACTTATCTGAATAATATTAGGGTTCGGACAAGCAAAGGGAGCATAGGACCAAACGTATTAGAAAGGATATGTTGAAATGAAATTTATATGCAAAACATAGGATGTAAATGAGCACAAAAAGTAGCAAGGACAAAAAACAAACAATAAAGCGACAAGGAGAAAAGCAGAATGGCTGGCGCTTACTCATTAGCGTCAGCTCTGATCACCAGACATTGGTCTACGACCACCTCGAACAGCCCGGCCACCTCGACTGCGTGTTAATGGTGCTCGTCCTCTTCTTGCAGCAGTTGAGGGAGTAGAGGTTGAAGCTGGGGCAGGGGAACGTCCAAGCCTAGCTGCTGCCCGCTGCCTGGCTCTCTCATTTATATTAATTGTTGATGAGCTTGTTCTAACATGTGAAAGCTGTCCGACATCTTGACCAGCTGTTCCAATGGGACTACCTTCTCTGGCTACAACAGATTCCACAGAACCCGTATTCCCTTCAGCTGAAGCAGAACCAACTTCACTAGTGTGATCAGCATCCCCATTGATTTGATCATTACCATCAGCAGATTTATCTGAATCTTCAGCGACATCTTCAGCAAATTCCCCTTCTTCAGCCTGTTCATTTGGATTTGATATATCAGGAGAATTCATTTCATTGACCTCCACATTGACAGAAGTGACAGGAAATTCATCATTGCGAGCCGGTGATGGTATTGAAGCTGCACCAGAGTGCTCAGGATGAACTTCAGAGACATCTTGACTTCCTACGACAGCTGTATCATCGGCACCATCAAGGTCTGAACCTTCTGGGAGCTCCCCTTCTCTTTCAATGACATCAGTCATATGCTGTTGAACGTCTTTCTCAGTCTGCAAATTTGATGCTTCATCCATCGTTGTATCTGCTTCACTTGGCTTCTCGGCATGTTCTTCATCAACAATATCACTATCTCTCACTATATCCACTGTCTTTTCATCATCCATATCGTGAGGTTCTCCAGCCTCCTTTCCAAGTCCTTGCAAAATATCAAAATCTTCCTTCACAAACTCAGAAGGTTCTTCAATTGAACTTTGAGGAATGCCAGTAGCTGCATCAAGTAAAGCTTCAACTGTTGGAACAGATTCAGAATTCTCAGGAGCACCAGAATGCTCTTCAACATCCTCTCGAACAGGTTCTAGGCCTTTGGACTTCTTGAAAGCAGGTTCAGGCATATCAGAGCTAGAATCTTCAGGCAAAAGTGATTCTTCTTGCACCTCGGATGGAGAGGGAGAAGCAGGACGTTTCCGAATGGAATGTTCAGTGGGCACAGGGACATTGGACTGTGTTGCCATTTCCGAAGCTACAGCAGGCTTCCCCCCGTTTTTGCCATCCAAATCTGACATCTCAACATCACGCTGAGGTTCTTCCGATGATCTGAGTCGAGGTCGAACCAACTTCCTACCAGTTTTTCGCGTTTCAACATTAGTTTTAAGCAAAGAAACTCTCTTCTCTCTGTCTTCAGTTACACTTTTGGGTAAGCTAGCAGCAGTCATAGATGATATAGTACTTGGAGCTTCAGTTGGGAGTGCCTGAGAGCTAACACCTACAGATGGATTTGATTCTGTGGTGGAAGTATTACTCACAGAAGCCTGGTTCCCTACATCATTGAAGACAGAATGTGCCACCTTTTCAAAGCTTTCAACTGCTAACACGTAAGCTGATGCCAAATCATCCAAGGTAGAACCGGACAAAAGCTGAACCACCGAGGTTCCCTCGGGAAGGCTGTCCTTTGCATGTTTGAGTTTCTCGAGCTCATCAGAAATCTTCTTCAAGGCCTCCTTATGCTTTCCATGTTCATTTTCAAACTTCTTTTTTTCAAGATCAACACTTCTAACTTTTGCAGCAATTATTTTCTCATTGGTCATGCGCTTCTCTTTCTCTTTCTTGTTATCTTCCCTCAATCTTCCCAAAGTACTCTCCAGAATCTGTATCCTGGCATCTTTTTCCTTCTCCTTGGGATCAACAAGAGCATCCCCAGAAGATTTCTTTTCTTGACGAAGATCCTCCAACTGTTTGCTTAGTTCCTCCTTCTCCTTGGATAAGAGTTCCTTCTCTTTTGCCAATAGCTCTCTTTCTTTTACTAGTGAATCCTTCTCTTTCAAAAGAGCTTCTTTTTCTTTAATCAACAATTCTTTCTCTCTGTTAAGTTCAGCAATCTTCCGCTTAAAAGGAACAACAAGCTTCTTTTGCTTTTCAGCATCCGATTTCAAACTAGCCTCGGCTTGAGAAAGACGACTTTCCCTTTCACTTAACTCCAATCTGATCCGTGAAAGGTCTTGCTCTAACTTTGCAATCACTTCTTCTTTCTGAGCGACAACTTTCCTTGTTTCCTCAACCACAGCATCCTTTTCTGTCAAAGTAACATGCAGCTGCTCAACCTCACTTTTCAACCGATTGTAGTCCTCTATATCAATATTTTTAGATCTTTCAAGCAAATCAGAAATTCTGCTTTCCAAATGCTCTCGCTCGTTCTTATGTAGTTCTATATCCTTCCTGAGGGATTCAGCTTCAACTTCCTTTCCCCTAAGCAGGTGCTGCATATTCTCAGTCTCAACTTTAGCACTCTGCAGAACTTCACGCAGTTTTTGGCATTCTTCGAAGTTGTATCTGTTTTCCTCTCTAAGTTGCATATTGCTCTCCCGTAGCAAGTTCATTTCACTCACCTGAAGTTTCAATGCCTTAAACTCATCATCTGTGAATAAGAAGTTTCTTGAATTGGCACGCTCTGCACTAAGAGATGCTTCTGCTGCCTCGGCTGTTTTTAGAGCTCTCTCAAGTTGGGATTGCAGCCGAAGTTTCTCCTGATTCAGTCAAAGAAATATTGATTAGAAATACAGGGAACCATAAAGCAGAAAAGTGAAAAACAAATAACAGTAGTACTTAAGCTAACAAGCAACCTGTTTCAGCAATGAGATCTCTGTTTCTGCAATTTCCTTTGAGCGTCGGAGATAGCTAACAACACTATGCAAGCCAGCGTCACTTGGCGAGGTGGTACAAGTACTTGACGAAGTTACTCCAACAGCAACAGCATCAGCATCAGCATCTGTCCCAGCTAATTTTATGTGCATTGCCTCAAGCTGACAGTGCAGAATTCTATTTTGTTCATTAAGCTCCTCATATTTCTTTGTAACTTCACTCTGTGACTTCTCCATTTCCGATTTCTCCACATCCCACTTAGCCTTGAGCTCATTATTTTCAGATTGATAAGCAGCAACAGATTTCCGCAGTTCAGATGCTTCTTCCTGAAGTGAAGCCAAAGCCTGCGATGTTTTTGTCAACTCCTGTATAGTTTCCGATTGCAAGATAACCTGCCTTTCATAATTGGCTTGAGCTGCAATTGCTCGTTGGTGCTCCCTCTCTAGATCATCTTTCACAATAGTGACCTGAACTTCCAATGACTCAATCTGACAAACTTTGTTTAAAATTTCTTCCTTCAAGGTGTTAATTTCTGCAGAAGCAGAAGCAAGAGCTTCATCTTTCTGAACAACTGCAGAGGCAGCTTCATTGGATTTCAAACTAGATTCACTTTCAAGTTCAGTGACTCGATCTCTGAATGACTGGATTTCTGCTTCAAGAGCTTTCTTCAGTTGTTCAGCCTCAATCCTGAAGTTCTCATGAGCATTTTCCATTTGCTTCAACGCTGCCTCATTCACTTCTGCAATGCTTTTATACTGAAGCATGTGATCTTTACTTGCTTGAGATTCTGCTTTAAATCGTTCAATCTCTTCCTTTGCCGCTATTAAGTCCCCTAAAATCTCACCAGCTGAGGATTGAGATTGTTTCAATACATCCTGCTCAGAATCCTTGGCTTCAGAAGATTTCAAGTTTCTTTCAAGGTCAGCACATCGTACCCTGGCCTCTGCAGCCCTGGCTTCTGCAGCTGTAACAGCCTGCAATGCTGCAGCTAATTCCTTGCCCATATCTTCAACTTGCCTCATGGCATCTTTTAGAGTGTTCTCGCGATCCAGTGAAAGGGTTCGGACGTTGTTCCTTTCCTCCTGGAGCTCCTTCTTGGCCTCAGCCCATTCTCTTTCAATTTTCTTAATGTACTCCTCTTGCTTCATCTTTTCTTCAGTTCTGGCTTCCTCCCGAACTTGTTCTGTATTTTGTATGGTATCCAAAGTAGCTTGAAGTCTATGTACCCTTTGAGACAAATCTCGAACTTCATCATGAGCTCGTTTCTCAGAGTTCACAAGTAAATCTTTCTCACGTTTTAATACAGAAAGCTCCATGTTCAATTTTCGTGACAGCTCCTCAGCTGTGTTTACAGATTCAGCACTTTCCCGGAGCTTCTTCTGGTAATCAACTATTAGCTGAGAAAACTCGATGTTCCTTGCTAAGACTCCATTCATTTCCTCCCTTTGATGATCGAATTCTTTGAGAAACCTCTCAAGTTTCTCTTGGGAAAACTTTGCATCCATCGCAAACTTATCTCTCTCAGAACGCAAGGATATGATCTCCGCCTTACGGCTGCCCAACTCATCTTCAAGGGAACGCAAACGTTCACTGGCCTGTTCCCGAACCCTCTTTGTGGCTTCCTGTGATCCTTCCAGGAGCACCATGAAGTCTTTCCTACCATCTGAGGGAGGAGGTACTTCAGTAGACTGAGACTGGGATGAGCGGAGTCTATGTTCCTCTTCATACAATCTCCTGTACATAGCCACAGATGAGTGCAGTGATTCAATCATTTGTCCCTGCTCCTCAACTCTTTCTAAGACAGCAGCAACTCTGGAGGCAGCCTCCTCCTTGTGCCTCTGGAGCTCCTTCTCATATTGTTCTTTTACCTGTAGTTCCTTGTTTTCAATATCATCAGAAAAGCTTCGTAACAAACTTCTAAGCTTAGCATTTTGTTCAACCAAGCCCTTTATATCTTTAATAGAGAGCAAGTGTTCGGATATAACCTTCTGGGCCTCAGATTCATCATCAGCTTCAGACAAAGGAACAACTATATCGTCGTTGATAAATTCAGAACTCTTAAGACCACATCGCAGTTGTACATCACGACATTCCTTTAGAAGGATGGTAACCTGGGTTTGAAGATCCTTGATCTCCTTCTGAGCATAACCATACTCACGTTCATGCTTCTTTAACTCTGCCTTCAATTCTCTGATAACTTTCTCTAAATTACTTTGCTCAGAAAGAGACTGTTGCAGCTTCTGATTCATCAAAGCATAAGCTTCAGCCATTCTTTCATGTTCTGCTCTTTCATCCAAGATGACGGAAGCCTTCTCCTCTATTTCAAGTAGAACTCTCTGCAAAATTGCTTGTGTTTGCTTACTTCCCAGCTGCTCATGCCGTAATGCATCTGCAGCTTCCTGATACTTGGCATACATTTTAGCTAAACTCCAACCTTCTCGGAGTAGGGAAGCTGCCAATGCTGTTCCTGACACACCTATCAATAAACACATTTCACTCCATAAGTTGGAGATTTTACAATATAAAATAATACGTAATAACAATTACAATGATGATTCTTCACCGAGAAATACATAAACGAAGACAGTCTAGGTGATGTTTATAATGCACAAAAAAAGCAATGAACTGCTTAGGGCTCTTCCATTTGGCTAAGAAGTCAGTAACCCAATTCAAATGACACTATAGGGAGAAATCCACCAAAACCCAAGTAAATAAATAGCGAAGAAGCAACCCAAGTAAACCAAAACTCAAATGTGATCGCGGCTGTAGTGGTGGTGGCAAAACCACCATCACAGTCGATGCAGCTGGTTGTGCGGTTATCGCAGCTTATAGAGCAAGTGCGGTAAACACAAAAACCTTTGCAATAGGTCACAATATGATGATGCAAACGATATTTTGCACTATGGCACACACAACCAGATATTTGTCGCACTTAACTTGAGATTGAAAGGACTTCTTTCATTATAGCCTATTTCATATTAATTACTTTCAAAGAAGAAAGTGGTCCAAAGATGAATAAGCAAATGCATACCCATGAATAAGTGGTAACATGAACATAGATGAAACAAAAATGAAAGAATTGATAGAGAAATCAAAGGCGGCCTGGAAATAGGTAAGGATGTACCTCCCCATGACGTTCCCACATTCCAGCACCAATATCAGAAAACATTATTGAAGATGATAAAGCAGAGGTAGACCAACAATCATTTTGATGGAAGGAATACAAAAAGACATGAAAGTATGATTCTCCTGAATTATATTCCATTCACAACAATGTCAAAGCTTAAATTTCAAAATATTAGGATCGATTACATGAAGCAATAGATCATTTCTTGTGGTCATCACATGGATTCTTCTCCATTCATTTCGATTTTCTGCAATATCAATCTTTAAGTCAATCCTTCATATCCATTTCCACTCCTACCCTCTAGGTCATATTTGGTCTTCCTCACCCTTTTTCTAAGTCCCCCTAATTCCAACTTTCTATCTACCTTACTGGTTTACTAAAACCTCACCTTTACACATGCTTAAACCATCTTAAACCTATTAAAGATTTATGAGTGAAAGTAACTCATAGAATCAAAAAATTGGCCAATTTAGTCATTCATTATCTTGAGAGTTGGGATTATAGCTCTAATATTGTTGTTATTTAAAATCACAAAAGGTACTTGAGCATAATAGAGATCAACAATATGTAGATGTTTATGGATGTTCATCAAAGATTTTATCAAGCGACAATAAAAGACATGATGACATAATAAATTTTACTCCCTCCCATCACTAGTAATGTCCTATTTGCTTTTTGGACACTATTCATCTCTTACTCTTAATTTATATGTTATTATTAATCAATAAGTTAAAACATAATCAAGTGAAATCTTGTTATGCAAAATTCATATCAACTTTCCATAATTTTTTAATTATGCAAATTAAAGATATTAAGGATCAAATAAGTGCATTGGATAATGTGCTTAAAGCAAATGAGACATTAGTAGTGAATTGGAGGGAGTAAAAAACTAATAAAAGAATAAGGCTAAGATTTCTCGGAAGCAATAAGCAACAATCTATTTTCATTTCTTAATAGTCAACCCAAAGGATTGATTCCAGGAACGAAGATATGAAGATAAATGTCAAACCTAGAAAGATGAGAAGCAGTGTATAGAGAAGTGTGCTTATGGGTCCAAGAAAGAAAGCCCAAACCCCTAGAAATAACTAGGCAAGGTATGTCACACGAAGTGCGACGAGCGCACTAATTTCATGTTTCCAACCTGTTTTAAAATGTTATGTTCGAAGCACCGCACATCACTTTGACGGGAACCACCGCCCATAGGCCACACTTGTGCTTTGCGGTCAAGCTCTAGGACCCTCTATCGTCTTAGTAAGCCTCTACCTTTTTACATATTAAAAAAGACAGAAACATTTAAATTGCATCTGCTCTATTCCCCCCATGGCATTTCTTGAAGCAATTCCAAATACGCTACACATATGGTCCAACAATAATAACACAACTTTATGTTCATAAAGTGGACCACAAGAAAACAAGGACATCTTTGGCTGATTGTACACAATACAATTTCATCAATAACAAGTCAAGTCATGAATGCATGAATGCTAGAGAAAGGAATGCAAGATTAACAGTAAGTACTGAAGTTTGTATATAGGGGTTCCCTCAAAGGTCCAACATATATAGAGGTTGACTGTTGGCATTTGATAGCGAACAGAAAAATAATTTCTCATATAGCTTACTCTTTCTTTCTTTCTAATTTCGATGAGACCAAAGATTTGTAAATCTCTGCTTTTGAATTATAATGGACTATATTTAAATGACTCATTAAATCATGTTTACTTCTTATTTATGTGAGGTTGCTGATAATGCTTACTATTACGGGTCAGCCCCCATTTAGGTTCCATACATCTGACCCGTCCAAACCCCATTTAGGTGAGAGGTACTTAAGTGCAGGAATAATAAAATGTTGTGTAAGATTATTGTTTTTGACTTAAAGCTAACTTTTGAGCTGGATCGAAAATAATTAAGCAAACATGTTTTTTTGACCGCTTAACCAATAAGGCAAAAAATAAACCAAAAGCCAAATACAACCTTGGACAAAGTTATTCTAAATTATGTCAAAGTCCAATAAATGGTAAACGTGCATCTCATGTACAATAAGCGAACAGCTGTACGCCCAAATTAAACTTAGGCTCAAGCCAACTCTTGCAACTTATCACGTATTGTATGACAATAGAAATTTTAAAAAATGGGAAAAAATGAGAATTATGCACAACTCAACTACTAATAGTGACTAGTGAACAAACTTATCACAGAGAAACAAATAAGACAGAATGGTACCTGCTGGAACATACGGAACAACAGCAAGACTATCTCCACCAATGTCGTTTCTGTGTGCATCATGCATCAAGGCCTCAGTGGTAAAACTACTCAAAGGAAAAATCTCCAGCTCATTAGCTCTCCTACTTGACTCGAGTTCAGCCTCGCATTTTTCCAGTTTTTCCTTCAACTCTGCAGATAACTTTTCCAACTCTTTCTTGGCAGCAATTTCCTTTTCAAGCCTGTCTTTGTAATCACTTTCAACTTGACTTACATGGGTTTCTAAAGCCTTTATCACACCCTCCAGGTCTCCGGCCTTTTTGGACCACTCCTCAGAACTCTCCTTATACAGATCAACAAGCTTAGAAACTGTTGAAATTTCTACTGAATACCGTTGTTCAGCAGCAGAAATGTCATCTTTAGCAGAATGTAACTCTTGCTGCAAAGATTCCAAATTTGATTCCTGCTCCCTGACCCTCTCCTTATGCCTACTCAAAGATTTAGAACAGTCATTGTACTGTTTCTCCATATTAGTCAATTTCATCGTCAAATCTGCCTCAATTTCTGCACTCTTCCTACGCTGCTGCAGCAGACTGTCAACTTTCACGGTCAATTCATCATTAAGCCAAGCATTATGCTTCTCAATAAGCTCCTTCTCCTGCAAGAGTTTGTCATTGCTAGCTCTATAGCGGACCAGCTCTGCCTCAAGCTCACTCACCCTAGCTTCCTTTTGTGCGGCACGCTCTGTCAAGTCTGTAATCTTGTCAAGGTAACTTTTGATAGTAGCATTCTTCTCACCCATCTCTGCATCCTTCAAACCTACCAATTCCAAAACTTGTCTCTTTGACTTTTGCATCTCCTTAACCTCCATTGAGAGCCTTTCAATCTCCCCATCTTTTTCAATCTAAAGCAAACGACAACAATAAACCAAGTAAGAAAATTTTCTATAAACCATGTAAAACACAATATACACCATATTCCATGCAACGCTGCTTTGAATGTAAATCAAAAGTTCAGAATCCTCCACTTACTAAATAAAGTATCTTCCAAGAAAATATAAATGATTAACAACCTCAGTTTCCATAATTTCCACATGAACAGTACTTACCTTTTGACATGTTTTGTACTCAAATGCAGAATATTTCAGCAATGAGGAAACTCAAAACTCAAACTAGGCACATACCAATCAAAAGTTCAACAAATTTAACTTACTAAATTAAATTGATTCCAGATAGTCTAGACAATTAAAACCAAAATTATTCTACAATTTCCACTGTAACAGTCTTTACTATTTGACAGTCGCTAAAACTAAACCAAATTTCATCAAAAAAAATTTAACACGACTAAAAAATTTTCAAACAAAGGTAATCATAGAGTTCATATGTCGCGTGTTAAAGACAACTAACTTAAAATTTTAAATACTGGAAATAACACGAGAACTAATACAAAAAGATCAAAAAAGATGAAATTAACATACGATTTTGAGATGAAGTTGGTGCTTCTCAGATTGAATTTGAGCAAGTTCAGAAATTCGTTGCTGGAGATTAGAATCGAGTTGCGAGTAACGAGATTCTAGTGAAGCGAACTCGGATGAGAGCGAAACATGTTTATGCTCGAGAAGAGAACAAGTTTGTTCGGCAGTAATGGCGGCAGCATCAGCTTCGGCTTTAACAGTTTCAAGATTAGCGTAAAGATCGCGAATGAATGAATCTGCTTTCTCCGTAATAGCTGAAACATCGCCGGCGATTTTAAATCGTTCGAAATCTTCATCGGAGATGAACAATGGCATGATGGATGAGAATATTGACTTAGGTAAGAAATTAGGGTTTTAGTAAACTGATGATTTGGGGAAAAATCTAGGGCAGGGCTTTTTTGGATCGAACATTTGAGAATTGAGAATACGGAAGAGGACGAGGGAAGATGAAACAAGGGTTTGAGGAGTTTTTTGAAAGGTGAATTTCTACGGGGGTTTTCGTTCCTTTATTATTATTATTATCAAAAAAAACCCTGATTTTCAATACAAACTACTTTATAATGCTATCATAAATTCATAATCAATTTCTATACCCTTTACAAAACTAAATAAACGTTTAAATATCTAATGTAACACTTCTACATAAATTTGACAAGATTCGATCTCATTAGAAATTGATCTGTAATTTGAAAATAATAAGGCCTGAAATTTAATAAGATACGAATTCAAAATTAACCTAATTTAAAATTAATCTGATTCACAACTTATTCGATTCGTTACAGTTATACAGTTACAACTATCCACGACTAAAATCCACTCAACAATTACCTTACACCAACAAACCCATAAAGAAAGCCTAATTGATTTATGAGTCATTTGAGTTCGATTCGATTAGAGTAAGGTATGAGTGAGCTTTACTCGGTATAAAACAAATCAACTCAAAAACTTTTGTCAGATTGTTTCCATCGAGAAATGAACTCGTATTCTTATCTTAAAAAAAGTATGATACTCTATTTTTTTAATAGAAATAATGCAACAAAAAAAATATTTCGTAAAATTTTAGTATATAATACTATTAGGACATAAATGTCAAATTTGAACCTATGTAATTATTTTAGTATATAATAAGAATACAAGTCCAATATTCATTTGGAACCACCATTTAACATTGAGCAAATTTCGTAAAAGAATGTCTCAGGGTGAAACAACTAGATATAAAGAACTTAAATAAACAAAAAGTTATTTTTTTTAATATTCAAAGTGTTAAATTTAACATTTAAATGAGGTGTTAATATTAAAGAATTAAAAGTGAGTATTTTAGAAACAAAGATAAATGTTTAATTAAACAGTTTGTCTTGTATGAGACTGCTTCATCATGAGATAAACCTAATATAATTAGTTTAGTTTTGTGATTTACTACTTTAAATTGTGAGTGATTATTTTAACACATTATATATACATCAACCAACCGAGTAAAAATGGTGAATTAAATTAGTTGGATTATTTTAGCCCAATATAGGACTTTCTCACAATAAAACCTCGTTTAATGAGAATTTTTATTTGTGTATGCAGCAAGTTTTGTGAGCAATTGTCTCATATATTAAGACCAATAGTTCAATTAGATCAATTTTAATTTTTTACAATATGTGATCAGTTTTTGATCAATTTAAGATCAATATTGATACCTTTAAGTCAAAATTAATATCTTTTATAAAGGTACTGATCATTTAATTGATCACTTTATATATAATTAATCACTTTAATGTCTTAACTGGTCACTTTAACGTCAAAATTGAAGACTTTAAAATAATTTATCAATTTAGAGTTCTAAACTTGTAAGTAGAAATTGATCACTCAAATATCAAAAGTGATCACTTTTCAATCAAAATTGAAATTTTTTATTGATTTCTTTTAAAAGTTATTATTGATCATTTAGTTGATTACTTTAAAGTGTGAATTGATTACTTTAACATTGAAATTGAAGACTTTTAAATACTTGATCTATTAAGATTATAAATTTGTAAGTAGAAATTGATCATTTTAATTTCACAATTGATCATTTAAGTTAAAATTAAATTTTTTTTAATTGATCTATTTAAGATTTATTTTAAGTTGAAATTAATTACTTTAATATTAGAAATGATACATTTAAATTGAAAATTAAATTTTAATTTTTAATTTTTGAATTTTGAGTCATTTTTATTTTTTTATTTTTGGCTTTATAGGAGTACGATCTCAATATGAGACCTTAGCTCGCAATTTAGCGTTAAATATGTGCTTGAATTGGCATTAAATACATAGGTTTGGGTGTTGGTCTAAATTCAGGTGGACCAACCTAAACCTAATCCATCACCATATGTGGGCTATTGGGTTAATAGATATTTATTATATTTTGTGGATGTTTTGGGCCATGTGGCTCAAGTCGAATGATATTAGTAACGTACTCCTAGAAAGGATAATGCAAATTTTCGCATAAGACAGTTTTCATTAAGATAATAATATTTTATAAGTGTTTTGATTTATAATTTTAAAGTGATCAATTAGTGAAATAAGCTAATTATATGACCTCGTCATGATGAAACGGTTTCATACAAAACTTGCTAAATTAAAATAACATATATTTTTTTTAACAAGTAATTTGATGATAAATTTTAAATTTTAGCAATATTGAAAATATAGTTTTTAGCATAAACCGAACGCTCCAAAATCATCATTAGTATAATTCAACTAAAATTGAGTGAAAAACAGAATCTATCTACAATAATATAAGCGAAATGACACAACTGTTATTTCCAAGTAAGTTTTCTTTTAGGATAGTCAAATTATGGTATACCATTTATCAAAGGGTTGAATATTACTTTAAATTATAAGTTGATTTTATATCTAGTTAAAAGACTTTCCCTTTTATATTGCAATTTAAATTTGATTTTCATCGCCTACAACAAGACCATGGGCGAAGCGCATAAGCCACATCAGGGGTTGGCAGGGGCCCGATACTCCTTGCCGAAAATGTAATTCTTTTTGATTGTGACTTTAGCCCCACTTACTAATGTGATATGAAGTATAATTTAAAAAGTACATATATATAACAAAAATATATTACTAGCTTAATGGTTGGGGTAACATATTTGTAATTTAAGGTTAAGGGATCAAATCCAAATTTAAACTATTATTTTTAATAGATTAATAAAATTATATTATAATACCATTACTCTCACTCATATTCTTTAGAATTTCACATTCATCCTTTTTAGTGTGTATTTATATTTTTACTATCTTAATTTTAATAGTGTTTTTTTTTTGAGACTTAGTAAGCAAATTTATATATATAGTTAAAAACACTTTTTTTTCAAAGGGCTATTATAAAGAAGTTTCAACTCCATTAATTAAAAATAATTTTTTCTATATTTAAAGTTCAAGTTCATTTCTATATTTTAAAATTTTCTTAGTTTAACTAATTTTTATATAATAAATAATTTGCTATATATTGACAATTTGACTCTCAATGCAAGATCCAGGCTTCACCGCTTAACAAAACCAATTTATGTTCAATCTTTGCATATAGGTAATTCTCCTTACTCTAGAATTTAAATTTAAAAAGAATTATTATTAATTCTTCATGAGGAAATAATTATTTCATCAAATAAAAAATTTCATTTTTTTGTTTGACTTTTAAAATCAATACTCCAACAAACCAACTTTAATAATTATTTAGAAAATTGTTTTTTTTTATTATAAGAAGGTGTGAGATCATGCTACAAACTTTAAAACATTTATCCAAAAAATTAGGTAAAACAATCCTAAAAATGTGAAGAAAGCTTTACAAGTGTACAAAAAACAATTGATTGGGCATAAGTGGTGCATTGTTGTAAAAGCCAAAACGAATCAAATAAAAAAATAGTGAGAAAAAGGATCAAGCTTACTACCATAAAGCAAACTAAAAGTATGTTAGATGTATAAATTAAAGTACCATTTGTTATCATCTCTATGTTCTTCCTACTAATTAAGCAAATTAACATAAACCTTTCGTATTTTAAGGGACAAGCTATGGATATGTCATTGCGGGTACAAGCTTTACAAAGTCATACCCAACCTATTATTAACTATTTAGTGGTTATCTCTTTTACACTTTTTAATTATCATAATCATAACATATACTAAAAAATTTTAAATCACACATATCTCCATTCTAAGATTCATGCCACATGGAATTATTTGATTAGATATCATTGCTTGAATATGGTAATTATTTAAGAAATTTTATGGTTGGATATCAATGTTTGAAAATGCTACATGTCTAATGCCACAGGTCTAATGCATCAAACTAATACAACTTATTTAAGAATTTTTTAAAGGAAAAATTACCAGAAAATCAGAAATAATACAATCTTTTGCTTATTTCCCTACAATAATACGAACTTTTGATTAACCATGAATAATACCAACTTAAAGGATTTTTTTCCTAGAAAATCCGTAATGTTAAAAATCAAACTATATGTGATTATAAGACAAAAAAAAATTGGTAAATTATATAATCAACTAAAGTTGGTATTATTCTAGGAAAATAACCCCCTAAGTTGCATTGGTATTATTCATGGTTAATTAATAGTTAATATTATTATAGGGAAATTAACAAAAGGTTGTATTATTCACGATAATTTTTCCTTTTTTAAATATAAAAAGTATTTGAATAAGATAACTAAATCTGAAAATTTAAAAATAATTATTATTGTGATAACTATATTTGAATGGAAATATATTTGAATAAGATAAAGAATGTAAAATGACATATGTCTCCATTCTAATACTCATGCCACATGAAATTATTTGATTGAATATCATTACTTGAATATGATAATCATTTAAGGAATTTTATGATTGGATATCAATGTTTGAAAATGTCACATGTCTGATGCCACATGTTTAATGCATCAAACTAATACCACTTATTTAAGAATTTTTTTAATATGAAAAATATTTGAATAAGATAACTATATCTAAAAATTTTTAAAAAATAATTATTGTGATAATTATATCTGAATGGAAATATTCGAATAAGATAACAAATGTAAAATGACATATACTAAAAAGAATGTAAGATGACACATGTCTCCATTCTAATACTCATGCCACATGGAATTATTTGATTGGATATCATTGCTTAAATATGGTAAGTATTTAAGGATTTTATGATTGGATATCAATGTTTGAAAATGCCACATGTCTAATGCATCAAACTGATACCACTTATTTAAGAAATTTTTTAAATATAAAAAGTATTTAAATAAGATAACTATATTTGAAAATTTAAAAATAATAATTATTGTGATAACTACATCTGAATGGAAATATTTAAATAAGATAAAGATAATATATGTAATTGAATCATTAATTAAAATTAATTTTTTATTATAATTTATATTAAAAAAAATCGTATATTACACAGAGTTTCTATACTAGTTCTCTATATTCATCGACAAAAGTATATGAGAGTACATTGTTTGATGCAAAATAGTTGGTTTGATGATATATTGATATGCAAATAGGTGGTTATCTATCATACACTTTCGAATTATTCGCGATATTCATCACCTTTAAAGAGGGCAATAGGTATTGGACTCGTACCCATGGATCTGGAGGACCGATTTTTAATTATATATATATATATATATATATACATACATACATATATATATATATATATATATATATATATATATATATATATATATATATATATATATAGTCCAGATCCGACTCATTGTCATTTCTAATCACGTTTGCAACTACCAGTCAATTGGAAACAAACTTTAAACATTAAGTCACTTGGTATGTGGTAATCAAACCTATGATTGTTTCGAAAAAAATAATATTTATTCTAATTAACATAAAATCTTATTATTCTAAGATTTTATAAATAATATATTAGGACCGTATGTGGTATTATGGGTAAAACTCCTAAGGGCTATCATATTACTTGAAAGTGTATTAACATAGTCATACTCATACTCAATTGGTTTAAGTTATTGCATTCATTTTTTAAGTTGTCGAAAAAAATGAATTAGATAAATTTAATTATAAGAATTAGCTTAATACTTTTCTTATATAAAAATGTCATCAAAGTAAAAATCGGTCTTGAGTTAGAGTAGCTAGTACTTATTTTATTTTTATTTTTTTATTTATCCTACTTTGATTTTTGTTGTTCGTAAGTTTAACTTTCACCTTAATTATTTTCAATTGTCAATAATATAATATTTCAAATTTGCTAAAATATTGATGGTCATAGTGAATTAAATGTGACCTCAAAATAAAGAGAAATGTGGTTGGTAAAATAGTTTCCCTTATTCATTAAACTATATAGTTCAAATTATGATAAACTTAATTGTTCTCTAATTAAACTTGGTCTAATTAAGTGCCTTTTCCCTAATTACATGATATGCTAAACCTAATAAACACATTATAAAAAGGGATTTAATATTTTAATCATTATTTGCAATAAAAAAATGAAATAATGGTTGGTGTGAACAAAACTAAGACGTCAAAAGGGGTGACTCAAAGAATTGAATGTAATCCACAAGCTAAAATTATTGTGGGGCGACGCACGAAAGACTAATTTAGTCTAAGAGAATGTTCTTTTATTTTATTTATTTTTTTTGATTATTTGAGATGATTATTAGTCAACAATGATCTATATATCCATGGCAATTGGCAAACCCACCAAAGTTATTAAGTCCAAGATAATCATTATTTGATTAGCCAAATGTTTAAAATACAACTCACTCTTAAATTGCTTTGTGATGAGGAAAAGCATTTCAACATTTAATTATTTTATCATTTCAAAAATATTTATATTTTATGAGTCAACTTCCATGAGAAACTTGCACACGGTTTTGTTACTTAATTGTCGAATTTGAATAGGATATAACATAAGAAATAAGGTAATGTGTATGACAGAATAACATATCCTCCCTCTAGAATACAATTTTTATGAGGTGACTAATTTAATGTAAATGTAAAAAAATTTTAAAAATTTAAGAGGGATGAATACAACATTATAATTGAAAAAATTCAGAGGATGTCGCTAGCTGACAATAAAGAAGGTCCGCTATTAATTGATTACATTTAAATTTTAAAAGAATATTTTTATACTCCATTAACCTCCGAATATTGACAATCTTAATTTTGAAAAAAAAATATAGTTTGAGAATATGTTGTAGCATATTTAGGTATGATTCTGGGTCCATGAACCTGTTGGATTCGCTTCGAACCTCTCTTTTTTAAAGGTTTGCATCTTTTTTTGGACCCATCGAATTCGGGTCGGATCTGGATTAAAAAATAATTTAAGGGTCCAAGTTCGGGTCTTTGAGTTCGGACCCAGGCCCTAGACCCGCCCCTCAGACCCTAAATACTTTATATATAATTTACTATGGACTGAACTAACTTAACTAAACCTGATAATGAAATTTATTTTGTTACTTCTGTTTTAATGGTCATCAAAAGGCATATTCATGATAGTAAATCAATGAAAGTACTCAAAATTTGGATCTTGTCTTTATGAATTTCATCCAATTTTTATATTTGGTTTTTAATCATGCATTTGAACAAGTGGTTTTAGTAATTACTTTGTATTTGAATTTCATGGACTCAAACTAGTGTTTGTAATAGAATTTAAGTGTATATGGATGACGCTATGCAGCTATAGATGTTAAATTAGTATTAAATATATGTAAAATACAATAATAAGTCTCTTACAAATTTACAAAAAAGACTTAAAAAAGTTTAATTTTGACAAATCAAAGAGTCCGGGTCCAGATCTGACCAGGCCAACTCTAGACCCGCCCATGACCATCCCTAACTATATTCCATTAATTTAGTGATAAATATTATTAAGCATATATGTATTAAAAATTTTAGTACATATGACTTAATATGAGGGCGTGCTAGTAGTAGTGGTGGTGTATATGAATACATTTTATTCTTGTTATTTTCTTATTTTATTTGTCTAATTACTCATAATATTGATTATATTAAAAGCTATATAGCTAGCAACCATTTTCCATTAACTAACGATTATATGGATCTCACATAAAATGGGCGGCGCCTATGAAATTTGAGTTATACAGAGTTCCAGAATTCCATAAGAGAACATCAATTTTTACATAAACACATGGACATGGTCATACATGATTGTCTTCATCACCTTTTCGATTAATTCCTTTTTTTCTTTCTACAATTCTCCTCAAAATTTGGGGACCAATTGTGATCCAATGAATTATAAGTCTGACATACCTTTACTTAATTAATGAGATGATAGAGAATTTGGTTGAATATACATATAAAAAATGTTGTAAATTATTTAAAATGGTTTTTATTTAATATTATAACGTAATTTAAGGATAAATTAGAGAAGCGAATTCAGAATATTAATATTGAATTATTGATTGGACGCTAATCTCTAAGATTAGGATTAGAGTTGTACATTCAAGTGTTTGAACAGATTTCGAGTATAATATTTTGGATCAGTTATATAGAAGTATTTTTGTAATTATTGTGTGTATATATGTACATATTTTGACAATCTAATTTGAGATTTACGTAAATATTATTTCAAATTGAGTAGAATTACATGAGCAAAAGTCTAATATGAACTGCATAATAAAATAATATGGACCAACTTTAAAATAGCATGTATTTTTTCAATAATTATACATATTTTTTTAAGATAATAACTATACTTATTTGTATTTCTAAAGAGGATAAAATTACAATTTTTGCACATTTTATATGAATCAAATTTATACAAAACTTTATCTATATGATTAATCTATCCATAATTAGAAAGCTACTAATATTCACAAAATAAAAATAAAACTTGTATTACCGCCACATAAATTAGAGCAAATTTTCTCGGGTAAACTATGATTATTGTGGGCCATAAACACGTGGCAAAGAGTCCATTGACATAGTGTCACGTGAGCATCTTAGTTTCAGGGTCTGTAATCCTGTAATGATCACTAGTTTCTGTCTTCTAATTGTTCTCTGAACACTCTGATTCACCGTCTCCTCATCATTCTAGCTTTTCTTTTCTTTCTTTTTCATTTTTTTATAGTGGATTAATTTATTTATTACCTCATTATTGCATCACCATTACCTCAGCATCATTAGCAATTTTTGAAGCCCACATGTGATTTTGAGCGCCATATTGTGTGTGATTAGACTTAGACATGAGCGGGTCAACAAGAGCACACTCTAGGTCAGACATAGTTGATTCCGCCTAAGCTCGACCCAATAAGTGTTATGTCTGCTTTGGAACAACATATGACAACAACATGACGCAAAATTCACGTTTATTTGTGATCCATTCAGTTTGAGATTTTTTGAAAATTACATGAAATATTAAGTATCGACTTTTATTAAATGAAAAGGAAAATTCTAATGCCTTAATTATAGTTTAGTTACAATAGTAAAAGTATCACAAGGTACAAGCAGGAGCGGAATTATGTTTAATTTGAATTCCATATGACACGTATTTCGAAGAAAATTTAAAAAATTAAGATAAATTTATTTTTGAAATTGTCGATGATCAATATTTTATGGTTTAATCACTGAATGGATAAATTTATCAACAATAGAGTAGGAGACTTAAAACTATGTTTTCTTCGTACTTACTCTTTCAAGTGCTAGAAAAATTGGTAAACTTCAAATGTTTGTTTATTCTCCAACACATAATTATTTATGTTACGTGAGATCATAGTGATGGATATATTAATTAATTGTTAGTCACTAATCTCAAAGACATAGTTGTATAGTTGTATGTCCTAATAATGTAATTTTTTCTCAAATAAAACTCTAAGAATAAGGGAAAAATATTCAATAAATCAGAAAGTATTTTATTTCTTTCAATATATATAAAGCAAGATAAATATAAAATTGTCATTTATAGATATATATTGAAATACAATGTCAATTTGTTTTATTTATAAGAAGCTTACAATTATAATGATGTAATTAGGATAATTAGTGCATTTGCATAAAAATTAAGCTACTTCGTGTAAGTTACTTAAGAAATTTATTAGATCTATTCAATATGATTTAAGATCATTAATAAATCGTTTAAGTTTTTCCTCAAATAATAATTATAAATTATAGGATCTTTCTAACTAACACCATTAAGATGTTCGTTAACAACGATAACATTAATTTAAAATAATAAATTAAAATGTATTACCTAATTCAGCAAAAAAAAATGAAATTCATCACCAAATCACACATCAATATATATTATGTTATTATTATATTTTATTTCATAAACTAATTAATATTTCACATACATAATTATTTTATGGATAAGGTGTACAAAATATATAACTGTTCTTCTACTACATTTATGGTGGTTAAGTAACTGTCTTATCAATAAAAAGATTGAGCAAGTTTAGTTTAAGCTGTTGACTTTTATTAAATAGTTGACTTTGTTTTAGTTCAACCTCTCTCGATAAAAGAATATCTTAATTAATTAATTTAACTCAACGAAAATTAATTAATTAATTAATGAAAGTTAATAATGAACCACTCCTATGTTACTTTGGTATGGTAGAGGAGTCAGAAGGCATGACATGATCACTGATTTAAAACACAAACTAAATCAAGTAGTCAATTCACGAAGAGGGAACATTCTTCAGCTGGGTATATGGACGTAGAGAAGATACAATGAGTTGATAGATACATGACCTAATCTTTTTTCTATGTATTTGGAAAATAACTCCTTTATCTTTACCTCTAGTTTGTTATCAAGAAATTTTATATGGAGAATCGGCGGATAAAATGTATGAGCCAAAACGATCGTTGTCTAGTATAAAGAGCGGTCTTGATTATTTGTAGAGTGTAGGCCGTAAACTTATCATATGCAGAGTGATAGATATAAATCTGTAAAGACGATATTAAAAAACAAAACCTATCTTTTCGATAGCTACTTTAATAAAAAATTGTTGAAGAATAATAAACTTTTAATTGTACAATACTTCAATAATAAGAATTTTACATTTTAATAAAATATATTAGAAAATTATACAACCAATACTACGTGTAATTTCAGAAACAATTTTATACTCTGAAATTAACCAAACAATAAGAAAAACAAGTGGGTGATGAGTTGGGTACAAAATATAAAATTTATATTGAAAATTAATTAATTTCATTATTTATTATTTCCTCCGTTTTTTTTCTTTTTGTCTACTTTTTGCACAATTTTTAAAGTAAATTTTAAGTCTTAATATCTCTTAATACGCATAATAAAAAAACTATAAAAAATACATAATAAAAAAAGTATACACTAAGACAAATCTAAAGAGAACTCACGTGGATATAATTTATCTTCTAAATATATCTAAAAAAACATAAATTAAAATTCTCTTTCCTTAAGGTGAAATATTTCAAACAGGAAAAACATTAGAAAACGGAGAGAATAATTTTTTTAAAAGAAGAATACAGGTTTTAAAAGTTAAGATCTTCTAATCCTCTTCATTACCTAGAGATATGGATAGTTCAATTACTTAATTTAATGATTGAAATTACTCGATAACAAAGAATAAAAAACTATTAAAATTTAATTTTTCAATTTAAAAAAGAGTATCAAATATGTTAACATAAATAAAGAGAAAACGCAATGGAAATCTACACCGGAAATTTAGAAAACAAAAATGGAAAGATTTGTGAAATTGGTAAAATGGGGTCCAGTGTGCCCTTCAATTCTTGCACGCGTGATTGACATAAGGGTCCCATATTTTGACCCATCTTCGCTCTTCATATAAGTTCATAATTATAAGCATCGCGTCACGTAACTTATTTCCACCATTCCAATTACACCATGTAGAAAAGAAATGTATGCTTAATTTAGAAAAAGTTATTTGAAATTGCAATTATATTAGTTGTTAATAAAAATGTCCAACTTTGATTATTATCATTATAATCAATCAATATATCTTTTTGAAAGTTATAATCATTAATCAGAGTTTAAAAAACAATAAATAACGATATTCTAATAGGACCCAAGAAGTGATTGAAATGAAATTGTGGTAATATCAATTTAATTTTATGGTATAGAATTATCACAAAATGGGTTTCTTCTAATTTTACTTTATCTATTTCTACTTTTTTAGCTATTTAAGAGATTGTTATATTTTCTTTTTTAGTCTATTTCTTTTACTTCGCTATAATTTTCTTTAAAAAAATATTTTTATCATTTTATATTCTCATTTACACATTTTAACTATTTTTTAATATTGTCTATAATATTCAAACAGTTTTAACGTTTCTTAATTTTTATGAAATATCCTATAATTAAATATATTAGGAATTAAGGAGCTAGGATAGTTCACTAACAAAAGACATTACGAAAAAGTTGATGATTAGAGCAACCTCAAACTAAAATGTACTCTTAACATAAATTAAACTACCACAACTTTGGTCAATATAAAGTATAATTGTTGAAATTGACTGACTCTTCTCTCAAAAACTATTATTTCCATCTTTGACTTTTGTTAATTAGGAATCTTTGCACAGGGACGATTTCAAAGACAAATACTATGACGGTTATCATCATATCATTAAATTAACGGATATTTCATGATATACCATTGAGTTTCTTCGAAATTCACCATATGCCACACAAAATGTTTTAATTCATCATATACCATTGAGTTTTCGTCCGTTAGCATAGAATACCATTAATGGCAACTGCCGTTAGTGTGCCGTTTGTGGTAAATTATTAATTCACCATATACCATTAATTTTATTTTTTTGCGTCAAATACCATTTTTTGCGTCAAATCTGACGATAGTTGCCATTAATGGTAAATGACGCAAAAAATGGTATTTGACGCAAAAAAATAAAATTAATGGTATATGGTGAATTAATAATTTACCACAAACGGCACACTAACGGCAGTTGCCATTAATGGTATTTTGTGCTAACGGACGAAAACTCAATGGTATATGGTGAATTAAAACATTTTGTGTGGTATATGGTGAATTTTGAAGAAACTCAGTGGTATATCATGAAATATCCGTTAAATTAATAATATAATTAGTATATATGCTCGTACAATGTGTATGTTAGTATGCTAATTTATGAAAAATTAATTGAAAGGTTCATAATTATATAGAAGTATTAATTTTTTTAATATATCACAAGTGTGAACAAAGTATATATAGTTATTTACGATGATAACAAATTAAACACAATACTTACGTAACTTCAACAATATTTACATGTTATATAATACTATATAAATAGTAGAAGTATATAGTATGTAGAAAATATACAACAAATAGTTAAACGTAACAAATAAATGTGACATTTGACATTATATATCTAAGTGCAAAAATGAAATAAATGAAAGACGATTGCAATTGGCAGATATATATAAAATGTATCAATATCCTAAATAAAATTGATCATAATAAAAAAAAAATTTAGTAGTATTTTTTAAGCCTTAATAACTCTAAATACTCATCATAAAAAATTATAAAAAATATATAATAAAAAAGTATATATTAAAATGAATCTAATGAAACCTCATATGGATATATTTTATCATCTATATATATCTTAAAAATCTTAATCAAATTTCTTTATCCAGACTAAAATATTCTAAACGGGAAGAACAATGGGAAACAAAGAAAGAATTTACTAATTTCAATTTCGTTTCTTGAATATTTGCATTATAATGATTGTGTTATTAGAAATGATTTTTCTTGCCATTTCATTTCATGAGAATAGAATATATACAAAATACAATCAAGAGTTTTAGGAAACTAAATATTTGCACAATAATATCTAAGATATGAATATTTACAAAATATTCTAATAATTCTATTCTAGTACACCCCCGCAGTCGAATCGAGAGGTTTGCGGACGCTGAGACTGGAACGAAAATCATCAAAGAGGACTTGAGGAAGACCCTTGGTAAAAATGTCGGCAATCTGAAACCGAGATGGAACATGAAGAACGCGAACATCATCACGCTTGACTTTTTCACGAACAAAGTGGATATTCATCTCAATGTGTTTAGTGCGTTGATGATGAATAGGGTTATCTGACAAATAAACAACACTAACATTGTCACAGTAAACTAGAGTAGCCGTACGAATAGGACAATGGAGCTCGAGAAATAAGTTGCGAACCCAACAAGTTTCAGAGACAACATTAGCAACACCCCGGTATTCCGCTTCGGCACTGGACTTAGAGACGGTAGATTGATGCTTGGCAGACCAAGAGATCAGATTATCATTCAAGAAAACACAGTAGTCAGAAGTAGAGCAGCAGATATCAGAACAACCACCAATCAGCATCAGTATAGAACAAGAGAGAAGAGATGAGAGACTTATACAATTATAGACCATAATCAAGAATGCCTTGAATATATCAAAGATTGCGGTGAATAGCAGCCTTATGTTCAATCCAAAGATCATGGCTTGATTTTTTTTGACGAATATCTTAGTTTGATTAATGAACTTTAATTTATCTCAATAACGTGGTATATTATTTAGTCATATACCAAAATTTACCATTAATTTATTTTTATTGCGATTTGCATTAGTAATAAAAGTATAACCCAAAATTATGTTTTAATATTTATTTAACCCAAAATTATGTTTTGATATACTCCCTCCTATTCATCTTAAGTGTTCCATTTACTTTATGTACTCTATCCAATGCACTTATCCAATCTTTAATATATCTAATTATATATAACTAAAAATTATAAAAAGTTGATATTAATAAACTTTACATTAAAACGGATCAAATGAGATTCCACATGACTATATTTTATCTTATAGATTAATAATAAAATACTTCTATAATAATAAAATACAATTTAAGAGTGATAAATAAATAGTATCCCAAAAGTAAATAGAACACCAAAGGAGAATAAGAGGGAGTATTAGGTAGTTTTTTTTAAACGGGAATATTTAGGAATTAGGTAAGTTCAAAATATAACTAATGTAATAAACTTATTTTAAAAAAACTACTATTATCTTTAAATGAATTATTCTATTAATTATTTATTACGTTAGTATTATCATTCTGGCGATGTTTAAAATTCTTTTATTTGCAAGTTGCATCTGAAAATAAGTCTACCACGTGAGATTGGGAGAACCGATTATTTTTTAGTTTGACAAAACTCTATAAAATTGTACTTTATCATTTATCAACAAACATAATTTAATGATTCAACTATTTTACAAATATAAGGACTATAAAATCGGAAGGTAATAATTGGCTTTAAAAGTTCTAAAATAGAAAGAGATTTTTTTATGAAATAATTAAACAATTTCTTACCCTACAAAAATTAATAATGTATAGACAAGAACAAAATTAACAAACAAAAATAGGTCTCCCTGTGGAAATTATCCAGGAGGATCTACATGTTTTGCCAAGTAGCAAAAATTCAACGCGTTATACATTTTTTTTATTTCAATATCAATTTGCCGTCAAAATCGATAGGGGATGCAATCTAGAATCATGAAGAGAGCCTAACTCTTGATTTTCCTACGATTTCTATATATTTAGATCAAATTCAACGTTTTCATATGAAAGTCAATTATTCTTTAATTTTAAAGAATTAACTCAAAAAAGTTTAAATTAATTGTTAATGTTATAAGATATGTTATTATATTAAATGACAAATGTGAGATATGAAACTATTACCTCTTGTAATGCTGATTTTTAATACTCTATTAAGAAATCAACTCAATTAAAAGATTAAAATAACGAAGTCTTAGATTAATATGTTATATAGTCTAAAAAATATTAATTATTTTAGTAGCCAAACTTTCAAATAGTTAAGATTATTAATCACATGAAAAATATACTTCTTTTATTGCTCAAATCAAGCCAAAAAAGTAGAAAAATAAAAAAAATTAATCATTACTTTTGCAAATGGTTATATGGTCCAAAAAAATATACAAAAATCGACTCGATTTTCTAAATATAACAAATTATCAAAAACAAACAAAACAACAAATTGATGACTATGAGGAACTGATGACGCCGTTTTGATTGACTATTTGGTCATTTTATGAAAGAAATTTTATTATGGAAATTGTTAATATGTCTGGTCAACTGCACCATTTCTTGTTGCTCTTGTTGCTAAGTAATGACTCAAACTAGCAAAATAGAAAGAAGATGAAATATGGGATAGAATGAACTCCGCGGGGCGCGGAGCCTGTACAGATCAAAGTACGCGGGGTGCGTAATTCTTCGCGGGGCGTGGAGCTGCTTCTGGTCTCGCTCTGCGGCTCGCGTAATTTTACACGGGTCGCGCAATTGAAGTTTCTTTTCACGGGAACCGTCTTTTGGGACGGTTACCTTTATTTGTGGTCGGTTATTTGTGGTTACTTAGTCCCTAAAATCGTCTTTCAAGTCGTTTTATTATAAATACACCTCCTTGTTAGCCTAGGGTGGTATGATTCACAAATTGAAAAAGAGATCACAAGACAGCCATCGTAATTTGTGAGCGTGATTGTAATTCATCTTGTATTCTTTGCGATCATAGTGAAATTGTTTGTTCTCGGTGCTGGTGGACGTAGCTATCACGTTGATAGTGAACCACGTTAATTTCTTGTGTCATTTTCTTGTTGTTTGCATTGAATTTCTTGTTGTTTCATTGTTGTTTATCAACTTTGCTTTCGCTGTCGCACAACGGCTCTAATTCTATGATGATACATGGATATGCTTTCTGAAAACAGCACTCTTACTAGTCATCTAAATATCACAAAATTAGGTTTTAGAAAAAATTAAATCTTCAATATATGTTAGAGTACACTTGGAGTATATTGTTGGATAAGAGTGTTGTGCAACAGCGGAAGCAAGGTCGATGAACTATAATGAAACAATAAGAAATTCAATGCAAACAATAAGAAAATGACACGAGAGATTTAACGTGGTTCACTATCAATGTGATAGCTACGTCCACCGGCACCGAGAACAAATAATTTCACTATGATCGCAAAGAATACAAGATGAATTACAATCACGCTCACAAATTACAATGGCTCTCTTGTGATCTCTCTTAATTTGTGAATCATAAATCCCTAGTGCTAACAAGATGGGGTATTTATAATAAAACCAACTTGAGAGACAGTTTAGGGTCTAAGTAACCACAAATAACCGATCACAAATAAAGGTAACTGTCCCAAAAGACATTTCCCGTGAAAAGAAACTGCAACTACGCGAGCCGTGTAAAAACTACACGAGCCGCAGAGTTGAAACAGAACGCACTCCGCGCTCCGTGGACTAGAACAGCAGGCACTCCGCGCCCCGCAGAGGTCTCTTTGACCCGTACTCATCTTCTTCCAATGGTGCTTGCTAGTTTGAGTCACCATTAAAAACAAAGAGCGAGTACATGGTATATAAAATTTTAATTAGAAAAAAATTATCGAAAATAACTCAATATTTTACTCATCCGCTAATAATTTAACCTTTAAATTATAATCTAATAATTCAATATTTGCTATGTATTCACTGTCCACTAACAATAAGGTTTGATTAGAATTAAAATTGATACAGGACTAACAATATTAAGAATTCACAAAAAAAAAGATTAAATATCTTGTGTAAAAAAATGATGTCTTGTACTGGGTACATTAGCCCGTGTTTTGGCCTAACTTTTGTCCATGAAATAAGAATCTACCTATACCAAATTGACCCCATTAATTTAGTTAACAGTAATTGTTAACTGCCATTGGTTTATGCTAGTAGTATTATTTTATTGCAAAAGCAGACCAATGCCATCTGACATTCTTTAACAAATATATATATAAATATATATTTAAAAAATAAATTAGAAAACATAATAAAAATATAATATAATATATTTTAAAGCCTAATTGATAATAAATTTCAAATAAATATTATGCTATATATTAGATAATATAAATAATATTTATATAATTAATTAAAAACTTAAAATATATTTTAATTATAGCAACAATTAAATCTTGTCACAATTCCAAACTATTGACTAGGGATGACAATGAGTCAGACTCAAATCACACGTTACAAATTAACTCTGACCTTGGTGCGAATAAATGATGAATTTTTCGATCTCCATCTTTGACTGGCTTAGACTTGAATGTTCTATACTCCAATTTAACTCTAACTTAAAATTTGGACTAAAATAGAATTATAATCTAATTTTTTTTATAACAAAACTCAAGTTCATTTTATAATACACAAATTCACTTGTCAAAGAATAAAATAAAAAACAATATCACAACACTAATAACTCAAACAGTTATGAATAGCCAAAATTCTACTTAATAAACAAAATATAGATAAATTAATCCAACTTAAAATCTCGAATATACTACAATTTACTCAAATTCTATTTAATAAACAATAATTAGACTCACAACTATGATGTTTTTTTGAATTGGCACATTAAAGTCTTGGAAAAATCTCACAACTTAAAAAAATTGCACTATTTATTCATCATTTTTAATTTGTAATTAGTTTTTAATTTATAAGTTAAAACATAGTCAAATAAGATTTTGCTGGATTCGTCTCATTGCAAAGATTATTAATATCAAATTTTTACAATTTTTTATTATACATAATTAAAGATATTAGATTGTATAAAAAAACAAATAATGCGAGTAAATTAAGACGGAGGAAATATAATATGAGCAGGTGCAATAGCTTTATCAGACTACCACCAAAGTTAAAGAAAAATAAGGGAAAATTTGGCTCATTAAAGTTTTCATTATGTTGGAGTCTCGGACAAAAACCTTCTATAATGAAGTCTGATAACTTTACTGGACTACCACCAATAATGATTTTAAAAATAACAGTCAATATAAGCAATTTATCTGTCTATATATCAATATCAATCATACAAAAAAAAAAAAAAAAAGTGATAAACAAGAAAATAATTAATTTAGACAAAGGTTGTGTGAGTTGTCGGTTCGAATCAAATTTTAAGGTAAAGCCGAATTGAAATGTCGAATTTTTTATAAGATCTGACTCTGATCCAACTCTACTCAAAGTCATATTATAATATAATAGAATTCAAAACCAGACTTAATCTTGAGATTAAATCAAATAAGTTTTCTTAGATCGACTCAAATTAAACTATAGTCGAATTCGAATTAAATCTAAGTGATATCCCTAGCTATAATCAACCACACTAATATATAATTTTTTTAAAATAAAATGTTAGCAAAGAGATGTTTCCAAGTTCCAACAAAAAAGTACAATTAGAGATAGGACTACAAATTCTAAGATATAAATTTGTACGTAAAATTATTTTTATGATCATTTAATCTTTTTTTAAAATATAAATTGTACATGATACAGAACCAACAATGAACTCATCCAAACCAGGGGAAAAAGTCATCCAATTCACCTAATTTTGGAAGTTGATTAAATAAGAAAAAGTTTCCTTTATTTTAAAAGAGATAATTATATGAAGGACCTCTTGATGATAAACCTAATCTTAAAATCTTCATGTTAAATCCCAGAAAATAAAGCAGGTTGTCTGATGCCATGCATCATCATAAAACATTATTAAACTAGATATAAAAAAATATTCAACAACTAGTAAGATGTCAACTTTTTTTTTTTTTTTTAAATAAAGTTTCAAAAGACTTTTAAGGAATTTAATAAATTATGTCATTATTTTATACATGTAGATATAAATATCTACAAATATAGTTAGTAATTATATTGTAGATGTGGTAAGAAATCTTTATATAACAATCATCTAAACTCCTTATACGATCTTTTTAGATATACACATGCATATGCTTGTCATACTTAAGGCTAATATAATAAAATTTAAATCTATAATTTTTACTCTCTTTAACTTTTAATATTATAAAAATAAATAAAAAAATAGCTCAATAAAGAAACTCAAAACGTTGGTTCTGATCCTATAATATTTTCCTCTATGAAATAAATATTAATACCAAAGTTTAAAAAATGAGAAATTAGTGGTCAATATAAGTCATAAAGAGTGATGTGCCAACTTATA
Source organism: Amaranthus tricolor (assembly GCF_026212465.1). NCBI lineage: Eukaryota > Viridiplantae > Streptophyta > Magnoliopsida > Caryophyllales > Amaranthaceae > Amaranthus > Amaranthus tricolor. The sequence goes on along the minus strand of NC_080052.1, from coordinate 30,758,496 downwards.
CAAACAACACTTCAAACTTCACATTATTTCTGTCATATCACATTATAATACGCCCCTCCCTTTGAAGCTTTTAATAAAGAATTCTATCATAAAGATAACTTTAAATAAATAAAGAACCAACAATTAAAATATAATTTCCACACAAAAAGTAAAGATATATTAGATTAATTAAATTAGTAATTAGATAGAATTCTCTTTGTCTAATCAACCCCACCCCAAAAATGTCAACCATATTCCGGTATATAAGTACCACATTCCCTAATGTACCAAATTGGTCTATATTTTCTACACTCCTCCATTAGTTACTCCACTACTTTCTCATACCTCAAAATTAAACAAAAACACTAAACAATACACTTGTACAAGAACACTTTTTTTTTTTTGGGCTATTTGTAAGTTGAAACTACAATTAAACATCAATATGGAAGAGTTCCAAGGCGGAGTTTGCGGTGGCATGTGTTGGAATCCACCGCTTAATTTGTTCTCCGGTGGCTTATTATCACCGTGCTCGGTGACGCAACTTGGTGGTGGTGGATTTGATATGGGAAATTTTGGGTGGCAAAATGATGTTATAAAGGGCAAGAGTAACAACAATAATACAATTTTTGATAACTTGTTTTTCTCCGATCAAATGGATCCTTCTCTTGATATTTTAGGCTTTGGCCTTTCACCCACTTCCTCAACTACTGATTGGAATCATCAAAATCTAATGTAAGTATATATTTATTTTATATTAAAATTTCACCATTTAATCTATGGTTCGAACACTTTCTCTTTCACCAACTATCAGAACTCTTGCCTAATAGGGAAAGTCTCTGTCCTACCTTACCCGCTAAATATTTTTATTGAGAACTATGGTTGAAGAATTTTTTGTTTAACCTTGTGATAGATTTTTAACTTTTTATTACTTACACCAATAATCGGTTCCCCTCTTCTCTTATCCGTAGGGAAAAATTCTATTTTCTTAGTTATTGATTTGGATGTAATTAATAGTAATTAATTAACTTAAATTTGCAGGTGTAATAATGAAAATAATGAAGCAAACTTTGGATCAATCATACAAGAAAATGTGACTAATTGCACTAATCAAGATGCATCACCATCCATGGGTATGACAGCATCAAGCAACAGTTCATCAGGTGATTCAAGTACAATCACATGTGAAGGTGTACTACCCAACACTTTTCAGATCAATTCTTCAGCTTCATACTTGATTCAATCTTTATTTGATGATTCTGATGATCAATCACAGTCAATTTCTCATCATGATCATCAACAACAATTTATTAACCCAATTACATCAAACTTTGGTTCTTTAGATTCATGTAATGAAATTATATCATCTACCAATTCTTGGGTTAACAGTCTCCCTGATCATCATGATAATCATCATCAAAATTCTAATCAATACCCTAATATACAATCAATACAAAGTAATAAGCTTGATGAAGGATTTAATTCATTGATAAACGGTCATGCACAAGTTTTGAATGGGCAATATTCCCCTAAGACTCTTGATAATATTCGAGTTAGCTTGCTCAATTCTTTGCAATCAAGATCTCGTGCTAGCTTTGGGACCAAGGTAAATTTACATTGGTTTAATTAAAATAACTTACCCTAATATATTTTTTTAATATATTAATTAAAGTAATTCCTAGTTAAAGTATACTCTACCAAGTGTAACATGATTCGCTAATTATCTCCGGCAAATTGTGAATCGAAAAAAGTAAATTATGGTCGATATTACGCTTTTTTTAATATTTTTAGCAAATTATGAATCTAAAAGGCGAACTATTAATAGGATTATGTTTCACTGCTTATTTTGTATAAGAACAATTATTTTTTAAAAATAAGATTTTAGTAAATTTTAAATGACCTGAATATACTCTAAAAAAATTGTCAAATAACTTCAAAATTTATGAAATTTTCATAGAAATTAATAGTTAAAAATTAACCTGCAATAATATCATACTTGATTAAATTTGATAAATTTAAATTGTTTTTAATTAATCATAAATTACAATGGTTGGTTTTTAGTTTCAACCAAAGCGTAATTTCTCTAAAACGATTTATTAGCGATTTACTAACATTAAAATGGATATTAGTCAATATTTTATGATGCTAGGGTTTCTAAGGAGTTGGAATTTAACATGGAAGTTTGTGTGAAATTTAACTTTCAGGTGAATAGTGAGGAACATCGTCGTGAGTCTAAGAACAATTCTAGTAACAAGGATCAATCGCCGGCCAAAAGGCCGCGAATCGAAACTCCTTCTCCCTTACCAACATTTAAGGTATATATTGACAAAGTATATAACATATAGAATAGTATCATTAGTTTGAAGTTGATGATTAAATATAAAACATATTTTGAGATTTCAGTCATACTATTAAGTTTTTAATTTGAGTTTTTGGTTGGAGACGAAAAATTTGTTATATATTCTATCATATAAGATTTAATCAGACTGATTTAATTTTTTGTTTAAAAACAGAGAAAAAAATACTTAAATTTTTAATATTTGTATAATTGCCAGGTTCGAAAAGAGAAGCTAGGGGATCGAATAACAGCACTCCAACAACTTGTTTCTCCTTTTGGGAAGGTATACTAACTTCAAATTATTATTTATGCATTACTATGTGGTGTACGTACGTATTCGCTATTTCTTTTTAATAATCTTGGTTAATGTTATTTACTGAATAATATATAATATTCAAACATTGCAAATAGATAAAATTAGAGTTATATTGTGAAACCCCGTCATTATTTAAGGCTAATTGTAAGTGTAATTATTATTTTGTAGACTGATACTGCATCCGTTCTACACGAAGCCATCGAGTACATCAAGTTTCTTCATGATCAGGTTAATGTAAGCATCATTTCTACTTTATAATTAGTTATCTTTATAAATAATTTTATGTATTAATTACTCTGTTTCTAAGAAATTGCTTAACTTTCTTTTTCAATATGTCACTTTTAAATCGCATAATTTTCTTTTATGAAAATATTTCTACCAATTTTTTTTTATTTACATTCACATATTTCAACTCTCCTTTAATATCGTTCATACAATTTAAATAATCCTAATATTGTTAAATATTTATGTAATATATAATTGTAATAATTTCTTGTGCATCTGGATACTAATTAAATAGCATAAAATAAGGCAATTATAGTGTAAGGACTGTTTTGTTAATGCATAATTTGGCTATGACTTTCAGGTTTTGAGCACTCCATATTTGAAATGTGGAACTGAAATACAACAACAGGTAACAAACAAAGCCTTAATGGTGTTTTATTAAAAAATAATTAGTTTAAAATTATAATAATTATATATACACAAATGGGTAGTGATTACTGATTGAAGCAGAAAAATTGGGCAGATCAGGGGCCAACTGAAAGCAAGATAGAGTAGGAGAGGGGGGAAGCTACATGTTTGCACATAAAATGACAAACTTTTTCCTAATTATTGTTCATCATTAGACATGATTTTTCATATATATATATATATATATATATATATATATATATATATATATATATATATATATATATATATATATATATATAATCAAATAAGAAGGATTTTAAAATAAGAAGGATAAGAAGAATTTTTGTTTGATTTTGTTTTGTTAATATATATATATATATATATATATATATATATACATATATATATATATATATATATATATATATATATATATATATATATATATATATATAAAGGATACTATGTTATTAAGTAAGAACATTATAAAAATTTATGTTATAGATACTTTTCTGTGTAACATAGTTACTTTTACAATTATGTGTTTTTGGCTTAATCGTGACCATATATTTTTTTATTTTAGTGAATCAAGGGTGTAGAGTCCTTCTTAACTTTCTCATTTTCAACACCTTTCTCATTGATATATATATATATATATATATATATATATATATATATATATATATATATATATATATATATATATATATATATATATATATATATATATATATATATAAAATTTATATGGATTTAGTTATTTTAGCTGAAAAAATTACTAAATGAACTAATAATAAGAATTAGATATAACATCAATATACTTCATTTGTCTTTTTGATCCACATTCCAAAGAAATTCAGAATAATAATATTATTCAAGTATTGCTTTGGATATTAGTGGATAATTTTTTAATTAACTATTCATTTATTAATTCTTAAAATGCATTAAAATTGGATTTTTATTAATTTTTACTAGCTATAACTTTTTTAATTTGTATATATAACTACTAATTGTTTTACAAAGAGTATTTATATTATTATTTACTTATTAAAAATGCTTCCTTTTTTCCACTTTAGCTTATTTACTTTTGACAATCAATTTGCAAATGCAATTTTAACATGCTTAATTTCCACTTTAACTTATTTTAAAATCCATGAAGTTTTTGTATTGTAATTTTTTTAAAATTGTCTTTTATACGTTAATAAAAATGCAATTATAAATCTGAAATCATAGAGAAAATTTAAGAGTATACGAAATACTTCAAATTTGAATCTTATGCCACTTGATTAAATCTTGAATCGATACATATAACGAACTAAATAATTTGAGTTGCAAAATGACAAAGTTCAACATGTTTGGATTTTATTAAATTTTTAATCGTTATAGTATTAGCTTTTTTGTATAATAATCCCTATAGTTTCATACAAATAACAATAAATGTTCTTCATTTTATTAAAGGAAATAATATTTGTTCTATTCTTGTAGGGATGTGAAAAATTGAAGGATAATGATGGGGATAATCAAGATTTAAGAAGTAAAGGGCTATGTCTTGTGCCTATATCAAGCACCTACCCAATGACACAAGAAACCCCAATTGATTTTTGGACACCTACATTTGGAGGAACAACATTTAGGTAGCCTTGGTATTGTAGGCCATGCATGGGAATAACTTTATACCCTTTTCATCCACAATTGTCCAAACCAACAAAATACTTAATATCATATTTTCAAAGACTAAACAAAATACTTTTAACAAAGAAAAAAATCCTAAAAAAATCATTTTATGGTGGACAGTTCTTGGAGTAAAGCAAGGGCCATAGTGGAGGAAAAAAAAGGAAAAAAGAAAGAAAAGAAAGGACAAGTCTGGTCCACTATTACAGGAATTACTCCATGATGTATGTAGGGCACAACCAAAATAGTTAGGACAAGTCTGCCAATTTTTTCTTTAATTTTTATGGTTTTTTTTTCTTTTTATTTTTTATGTTTAGTTAAATTAGTACTTTAATTTGTAATAATTAATAGAGGGGTTAGGAGCAGGAACAAATGCTAAATTTAGCTGGAACCTTTAATTAGATTTTTTAGGGTTAGTAGAGAGATTATTGTTGGTAGAGATTTGGCAGAACTTAGCATATTATGTTCCTGCATCCTTATCTTCATGTATATGTAAAAGAAAAAATTGGGTGGAACCAATTAATCAGAAATTTGGAAGTAGAATGCAACTTTTTTATTCCCGGTTAAGATTATATAATTTCTACAGACAAAAGGAGATGTAATGAAAAATCTTTATATAGGTGGTGAAAATTAAATCTTGTCACAAAAGTAAAAGACATAATTTTAAATTATTATTAGGCTAATTTACAATTCTTAAGAGAATATTTGAAATGAGTTATAACATTGTAAGTGTTTTAATAAAATATATTGATTTTTTTCATGTAGACGAGATAATACTAAATAAAGGTATGTTGTCCTCAATTTATTGCGGAAGTGATATGGTTTAAATAAAATAAAATTTGTTATTAGAATAAAATAAAACTAAACTGAACTGACTATGACAAAGCAAAATAAACTGACTAGAACAATTGTAAGTTCAGTTAAATTTGTGAATTGATTTAAACGGATGTAAACTGAACTAAACTAAACTTATTAGAGTAGTACAAATATGAAAGTGAAAATAACGATGCAATTAACCTAAACTAAGCTTATTCATGTCTATAAATAAAAATGTCAAAAATGTCCTTGGAATTAGGCAGATATATAATAAACTAAAAATGAGTTAGAGATTAAATAATCCTTATAATATAATATCCAAAATTATCACTAAAGAAATACTTATGTCACCTCAATTTTATAAAAAAAAAAAATAAAATTCTCATATAAAATTGGTGTCCGAAATAATTGTGTGATAACCAAATCATGAAGGCGAAAATTTAGATTCGGAATTTTTAATTTAAAACTTTATGATATAAATTATTTATTATATAACCAATAGTTATTACATATACAGTTATGAATTTGTCTCCACCTATATACATATATAATAATAAGTGAATAAAATATTCAATTGCCAAAAGGAAAAAGAAGTTGTGGGGGGGGAACTTGAGTAATAAGTGATCCCAAAGTTGAAAAATTTGAAATGCTGAGAATTTTTTTGCTGATATGTTTGGAATGTTCTGGTGAAGTCAGACTTTAGAGGGATTCCCTATTCTTTAGTTTGACATTATTAGGGCTATTTTTTAAGTGTAAGTGTAAAGGAATATATTTTAACAAAATATATATATTTTTAGCAAATTTATGAACGAAAGGAAATAAGAGATAGTTAAACTTATGCCCTTAGTGCATAGTAATAAGTGTAATTATATTTATATCATTTTATACTCCTTAATAATGGTCGTTATTAGTAGTTTTGTGTTTATTTTGAAGATTTATGTACATTACTCATTTTGGTTATTCATGTTGATTTTGAGTGGTTTTGATTGTTTTAAGCATAATTCTTATAGTTTCAATGATCGGAGTTTACTAAGGGGATTTTAGCTCGTTGAAAATGTTCTACAAAAGAAATGAACAAAAGAGTAGAAGAGTGTTTATAATGCAAAAGTTTTGAGGTGAAAATTAATACATGTCTACTCTTTTGATAGAAAGATTGCATTAATGAAAGGTTTACAACATTGGAAATTAGACTTCAAGAGCTTTCCAACGGTATATTATATGTCCAATTACGACAACCGAGCAAGAAATGACGGTTGTTTAAAGATCGCCAGTCAGCAGAAAAGCGATGAGTCGTTGCCTAAAAGCTACGACTCGTATATTTGTTTCTGAAGTCGTGTTTTGCCTGCGGTTTTCTCATTAATTTTTAGGTTAATTTCTTAATTAGTATAAATAAGCCCTTAATAACTGATTAGGGTTTCTCTCTCTCTCTCTCTTCTTCCCATCCTTCTTCCTTCCTCTAGACTTTAATTTACTCCTTTCCATTAGTTTTACTCTTAATTTTTATCTTTAATTTAGTTTTTCATTAAGTCTACTATTAATCTTCCTTTGAGCATTCTAAGTTTTCTTTGGTGTTTAATTTTCTTTGTCTTTAATTTCTTGTATTAGTTTTAATCTTCCTTTAGTGAACTTTAATTATTGTTGTTAATCATCCTTCAATAAAAACTAGTTTTGTCCTTCATTTATTGTTCTTTGAATTATTTGTTGTATTCTTTGGTATTTAATTATGGCTTCTCTTGTTTTCATTATTTTCTTATTTATTCATACCTAATATCATCCTAGGGTTTGTGTTTATTGCTTTCACCATGATTAGTAAGTAGATCCATTTTCTAGGGTTAGAGTTTGAACCTATAAGTCAAGTATGATTTGATTATTGAAATTGTCAATGAGACTAGGATTAAAGTGGTTGAATTGTGCTAATAACCCTAAATTAAACATGCTTCGTCGGACTAGTTAATAGAACTAGCGTGTGAGATTAGGATCGACTTTGCTTTAGGGTAAATTTTAGTTAAATTCTTATTAATTCGTTCAATAAAACTAGCGTGTGAGAATTGAATTAGTAAAGTCTAAATCTAATAGTTAATCAATAGAGCGAAAGTTTGAAATTACAAGATCATGTTTAACCACGTAATTTATCCGACATTTCATAGACACTAATGATAATTTGATTATACAAGACTTTAGGGGATTCCCGACACCCTAGATCTCTTCATCATATAGTTTAATCCATATTTCTTATTGCATTTGTAGTTTGATAGTTAAACAACCAACTAAATATTTTTCTCTTTGAGCAATATAATTAATCGAAATTAGCAAGTTTCTTGTCCTACCTATCTTGTGTTCGACCCGCAACTACACGTACGCCGTGCGCTTGCGGTTAAATAAAATTTCCACATCACATAGATTAGAAAATCCCAAGTAAAATTATAAAATTTTAAATTTTTTTGTATATTTCAAATATTGCAAGATTTCACATAAATATTTTTTTTTCTAATAAAGATAATATCAATTTAAAAAGATCAAAGCAAAATTGTGAGTAGAGTAAAAATCAAAATATTTCAAGTAAAAAGAAATGATTTTTTTAGAAAAAACATATTACTCCTTATTTTGGGGGAAAGCATATTATTATTAAAATATTTTGAAACCGTAAATTTTTTTCGACTATTATTCATTAATATGCAAGCATGTGATTTAAAGTATGAGATCGCATAATTTTTATAATTTTATAAGTTTAATATTTAAGGCTTTATACGAAAATTCACAAATAACTACTCTCATAAAATATCCTAGTTGATACTCCATGAATTACCTCATTTTACCTTATTTTTACTAAAGATTGATATTTTCCCCACAAATGGCCCTTTTAAAGCTTGTAAATTACGTAGCAAGTTTAGAATCTTGTACTGTGTTTTATTGTGGTTCAAGGTATGCGTTTACGTATGTGTTTTGGCGTATTCCATTGTTGATTTAGTCTTATATTTAATTACAAATACATTATGTAATCTTCATCAAATAATATAAAATAACTCTTAAATTTCAAAAATATTCCTCAACTAGCTAGAAATTTTATAAGATGATGAGTTTAGACAACAAAAATGTTTCTTAAAACTCAAATACATTTCTATTATTTATACTCTCTTCGTTTTCATTTGCTTTTTGATATCATACATTCATAAAAATTATGAAAATAAAATATATAATATCTAACAAGATCTCACATTAATATATATATTTAACTATAAAAATCATGCATATACAACTCCCTCTCTCATTAAAGTAAATAAATCATATTCTTTAACTTGAGAGAACGGAGGCCGAAGAATAAGATATAATAGGATATGCTTTTAGGGATTTTTTTTTCTCATAAATAAGGATTTCGGAGACATATATTAAACATAAAAATAGCCACCTGGCCTTTTAAAAAAATGTTTTTTTCTTCTTTAAATATTATTTAAGTATAATATATGGAGTAATAAATTGATAGGAATACTAAGATTATATATATTCAACTTTTTTTAAAAAAAGATTGTCAATCAAAATTTTTAAAAAATTAAATTGAAGTACTCCACACTCCTATTTTGATATCATACACAAACATTAAAGTACTTGCTTTTTCACTTTGTGCATGCATTAAAAGTCACTTTTTTCTCACTAAACAAGTTCAAGCTAGTACACATTTTTGATGAGTGAAAAAGTAAAAGTAACAAAACTTACTCCAACTTACTAATTAAAGAACCCTAGCTTGATTAAAAAAAACACCAATAAAATGCACATGGGACTACTTTAAAAGTAAATTTTATTGACTAGTATATTCTATTGTTTCCTCATGCATAGTTTACTTTTTGGTTTGAATTTGATATAAAATTTGATTTTGAGTTAATTCTATGTATTTTATAAACACGTCATTTTCAAATTAAATTAACACATATCATGTTCAAATGTAAATTTGAATATCTTTTAAGATATGCATATAGCTTTGTCTTTCAAAGTGATGGATTTTAAGACATATCATGAAAAAGAATCAAGACATGTACTCCTAAGGTATCCCTTGAGTGACTTCAAATCAAAGTCAAATTTAATTTTGGGATAACAAGGGTTTAGAAAAAGCATCTTAAGCATCATTTTGATGTTACTAAAGATTGTATATAAAACTTTAATAATGAAAGAGTAAAGTTTCCTGTTTAAAAATTAAGGAAATCTTTTTTCTTTTTGTGTCACTTTTTTTTTTTCTTTTCCATCTTATCAAAGGAAAATTCTTATTTTTGTCTTCAAGTAGACGTTTTTCCCTCATACAAACTAAAAGGTTAATTTCTTTTTGGAACTTCCCTATGAAGTTATGATTTCATTTTCTCTTTAGGATCCTTCATGGGTTAAAGTTATACATGTGGGCTAACTCCACATAATTAAAGGTCTTCTCGTGTACTCTGGCTTTCTTAAGCAATTGATTATCATGTTAATTATGCTATTTGAGCGGTCTTAATATTTGTGATGAGGTCTTGACAGAGGATATACCACATTATACAAGGAACATGTTAGGCTGTAACAATTAGTCACATATTCACTTTATGGGCCTACTTGTATGGACACACCTACTGGAGCATCTGTGGGCTTAGGCGGTTAGGTCAACAAATCCAGGGGTAATGAGCATTGACTTACATACATATTTTAGGAGTTCATTCTTTCTCAAAATCATATGGTGGTAGAAAGATTATCCACCAAGTATTATATGTAAGTCCATAACCCATTATTTTAATAATGTAGAATCTTTCTCAGAAGTAAAGTAATTTCCAACAGAGGATGTACTATAGTAAGTCCGTTCACAAAGAAAAAAGAGAAGAAAATATATACCTTTCATACACTTAAAGAGTAATTCTTATTACTACAAATTAGTTTTAGCAGTGAATAAATGAGAGAGAGGAAAGAGAAAATTCTAAAGGCGATATTATCACAAGTCGAACATTATTTAAATTGGCGCAATTTTAGCTTAATTGAGAAAATATTTTCAGGGCAAATAGAAAAAAGGGCTCGAGAAGATGATGCTAGACCAATGTATGAATTACGTCATGAAAGTACACAGTAATACTAGTAGGAATGTACAGTACTCTGGATAGGAATAGCTAGTAGTCATAGTACAAAAGCAAGCTATTACGAGATGGAAGTCACAAATGGCTTAAGCCTCCCCCACTTAAGATCTGAATTTATTACAGAAATTGACATTTATCCTCACAAGTCAGAACATATCACTTACAGTAACATACGCACCGGGACATAACAATATAAGCTAATAAGGTGCAAGAACAATAAACTGCCAAATGACAAGTTTTAAGGTGTGGGTCCCAATTAAGCCTATAACTGCACATGAAATTTGATCAAAAGTTAGTTGCAGGTAGCTTCAGTAAAATAAAATTGGCTTGTACATGTATTTTGTATGAGGTTTTCTGGCATTTATAAGTGTTGTTAAGGATATTGCAGACATTTTAGCAAATGCCATTAGATTTAATGTTGCTAAACTATTAGTACCATTTAGGAGTATTATTTATTTATACTAGTATGCCCCATAAAAATGCTAATGAAGTCTGAAGACTTATCTACAAATTAAGTTCTTCAACACTTATTTTTCGACGGAAATTGAAAGGAAAATTCATCGGATCGTTCATTCATCACTTGTAGGTCATGGCCAGAGTAAATGTTTTGTTTTTAAGTCAAAGTAGAAAGTAGAAACTCTTGTTTAAAAAGGTCTTAGTAAGAGCGACTACTCAGGCCTCAGGTTTTACTAGTGAGGTGACTGAGGTCTTAGTAGAAACTCTATGATTTGAGATTTCTGGGTTGATTTGGGTTGGCGAAGAAATGCCCTCAGCTACCACTTTAATTTCCGAAAAGGATTGGTTTTGCGCCTTTTGGGCATGTGTAAGTGCAAGGTATTCGGCTGTTTCGGACATCTAAATTTAGGATGTGTATTTTTGTTCCGCCCTTGCCTAGTTGAATGACAACCAAAAGATACAACAGCTAAAAAGGACTAATGGGACGATGAATAGAAAGAGGCATCTGTAGCAATCTTGGGCCTTATACTGTTGTACACAACTACACAATGGGAGAATCATATCCATGTGATCATGTTGCCAACTGCTGGTTTCATATAAGACCCATCACCCATGATTCTAATACTCACCATACCAAAATTTAAAGAGAGTAGACAAAGGGATATTTCAACTGGTCAGGCAATCACTAGTTGATAGAAGTACTAAAATTAAATTTCAAATATATATATTATATACTTGGCTGAGCAAATTTCATACAAATACAATAGAACAAATCAAGAAGACAAATCAAGCAAAACATAATGAAGTAAATAATAGATAGAATATCCAAGGAACATATATGATACACAATAATATGCAGATGTCTCAGAGCAACAAGTCTTGTTTTACGCACCAGCTTTCGTAGGTGGATTAAGCTGGAGTTTTGAGCTTCTTTGCAATGGTGGCAAAGTATTTGCCTTGGTGGAAAGCTTGCTGAAGTTCCAGCTCGGAAGGCTGTCTAGAACCGTCACCAGCAAAAGTGCCAGCACCATAAGGTGAACCTCCTTTGACATGCTCCATCTCGAACATACCAGCTCCAAATGTGTAACCGATTGGCACAAAGATCAGTCCGTGGTGGGTGAGTTGTGTTATGGCCGTCAACCTGCATATAGGAAGGTCAAAACATAGAAGAAAGAAATTGTGGACACGTAAAGTTCACACACAACCATCAAAAAACCCAAGAAAAAGAGGAACACACGGAGTTGTCTCTTGTCCGCCACCTTGAGATCCTGTGCTGTAAAAGATGCCTGCAGGTTTCCCTGCAAGTTGTTGTGTTCTCCAGAGTCCTCCTGTGGAATCCATGAATGCTTTAAATTGAGCAGACATCATACCAAATCTTGTCGGGAAACCGAAAAGAAATCCATCTGCCTCAGCAAGCTCATTAGGTGTGATGATCGGGACATCACTCTTTGGCGGAGCACTCATTTTAGCAAGCACGTCATCAGATAGAGTTTCAGGTACCTTTATAGATTATGATTCCTTTGATTAGTTGTAGCTACTTCCTAAAGAATACATAACTATATATAGGGACTTCAAGTAGGTACATAAAAATGGGCTTTTATAAGCCTACCTGCCATAGTTTTGCTTCAACTCCTTCAATGGATGCTGCTCCTTTCTCGATCTCCTCAGCTAACTTCTCAACATGTCCATACATTGAATAGTAACTACACCAAACAAACCAGACTCCACTGCATTATTTCTTAACAAGACATAAAGTTGATTGATTGTAACATTCACTACTTATCTTCACTAACAAGCGCAGGAACACAAAGGACAATCATTCCGCTCTATACTCATCAATCAATTTGTTCTCGTCTAAGGGAAAATGATAAGAGTATATAACCTGTCCATACATTGAATAGTAACTACCACAGACAACCATGACTCCATTGCATTAATATATTAACAAGACATAAAGTTGATTGATTGTAACATTCAATACTGCTCTTCACAAATAAGGACACAAACACAAAAGGACAATCAATCCACTTTACAGACTCATGAACTCGTTACTTTTCAGTACGTTTTATGATAGACAATCAGTGTGCTCTTGTATCAGCTTAAACTTTTTGAGTGAGTTGATACTTCAGAAGAAGATAGATAATAAGGCAACGATGCATGTCTATACAAGTTTGAGTTCAACATATGTGTCGTACATGTGTTCATGGTCGTGTCGTATCAACATGGGTACGGTAGCTAATCTGCTGTTTTAGGTAACATAGCCCAACAGAATATATTATCAATGACATTTCACTTCAAACAGTTTGGCACTTAACTTTCGAGTGTCTGAAACAGCTCTCCAACCAACATCAAACTATAATCTGTTTGTACCAATACGAAAAACAATTAGGAAATGGAAAGATTTAAAGATTATTCCCCCTTCCCATTGAATTTGCTATATTTGTATTTCAATGTGTAAACACTTAATAATAAATGTAGCAAGTTTAATGAGACAAAGGTGTTAGTGCAAGAGCCAAATCAACACTTGATGGAGATGAATTAATAAATGACTCAAGCCAAGACACACCATATTGTGAGTTGTGATGAGGGTGTTAGGGTGTTGAGTACAATTATGGTGAGGCTTCAAGGAAGCAATGAAGAAGGATCTTTGATGTGCCATGGTGATGGAGCAACATATAATAGGAGCACGAGAGTTCATGAAGAGTGCCTTGAAAAGGGCAATAGGTGCCTTTAACAAGGCAAGAAGATACACAATATGAGTCTTGGATCATGCCTTGAACGAGGCATGAGGAAGTTGGATGATGCCTTGAACGAGGCCGCCAACAGAAGTCAACAAAAATTGATGAGCTGGTGCTCGTTTGAGCACATATATTGCTTGTTCGAGCACATATAGACCTCATTCGAGCATCCTGGTGCACTCCTGTTGCAAGTTTCTGTTTTGACTTAAACTTGGAGTGCACGTTTGAGTTTTCGGGTTAGGATTATTCTAATATTTTAGGGTCTATATAAGGTCCCTAAATTAGGTTTAGACATATAAGGAGAAGGCTAATACAAGGGAAAAGAGAGGTAGAGATCCTAGAGAGTTCCTTTTGTATTACATGAGTGAGCTCGAATAAGGGTCTGTCTTCAACACCTCCTCTTGACTTTAAGAGTCCAAGAACCTTCCCTTTTAATTAGTATCAGAGCTTGATTGTTTCCTATCGTATTTTGATAGAGCAAAAGCTTAGAGTTTGGTAAAGGATTGATGATAAAAGTGGATATGTGTTTGGAGGGCTTGTTGAAGTCATTGGGATTTGTTGAAACTTTTGCAAGAGAAAAAAATAGCAGGCTATGTTACTTGGACTCGGGTACTGATGTTGGATACTGGTACGTGTCCAAGTGTTGGATGCGTCTAAATATTCAATTCTACACCTAAAATGAAGTGTCTAAGTGCCATACCAATGTCCGAGGATCAAGGATCGGACACGGGTACGTGAAGCAAAATGAAGAGTCCGAGTAACATAGACAACAGGTATACAAGATGTGGGGAGTTTTTTAATGAAGATCTCAAGAGAGAAGAAGAGCTTATTAACAATAGTGGAAAAGTCAAGACTAGTGATAAATTTTATTAAGTTGAAAAACATGAAGAAGCTATTAGGTTTAGTAGTAATGGTGATGAGATACCATTTATGGAGGGTGGTAAGAATGTTGATGAGGATACGAATATGGGGGATGATAAAATCATTGAGGGCAAGAATGATATTGACGAGAAAATCAGAGTCAATAGGGCAAGAATGGGATATGGGGATAAAGTGTGCTATCAGTGCCACAAGAGAGGCCACATCCAATACACTTGCAACAATTTGAAAAAAGACCTTCAAAACTTGAAGCTTTTGAAGGAGATGAAGAAGCCAATCATAGAGGTTAGTGATGAAAAGAAGCTCAAAGGGAAGAAGAGGGAAGTTCCATTTGAAAAGATGAGAAAGACAAAAACTTTGAAAAAAGGAGTTGCAAAGAAGAGTGAACTCCTAAACTTAAGTGTTAAGGGCCAAGGGTTGAAGGCCAAATGAGATGATGTAAATGATGGTCATGTGCTAATGGCCAAGAGTGATGATGATGGTGATTGGGTGTTTGATTCCGTGCATTCATATCATACTTGTAGAGTTAAGAGCTTGTTTACAAGAGTGATGGCTTGTGAGCATGAGAGGGTAACCTTTCCTAATGGTAAAGAAGTAGTTGTAGAGGCCACTGGAGAGATGCGTTTAAGGATGCACAATGGCGTAGAAAAGAAACTTAGGGGTGTGAGAAATATTCCCAAGATGGTGAGATATCTAATCTTATTGAAGAGGTTAGAGAAGATGGGGTACACCATGTAGACTCAAAGTAATGGAGTCTTGAAAAAGGTAAAGGAGTGTTTAGCACACTTGAAGGGACTGATGGGCAACAATGGCAGTGCGTGATCAAGCAATGTGAGTGGTGTTTTATAAATGTGATGTTGATTAGTTAATAAAATATAATCCAGGGGAGGCGTCAAAGACACCATTTCTTTGTGTATGCTTTGTTCATCCAAGCTTCAATCTTTTTGATTGCTCTTGATTGTACTCTAGTTTTCTTACTATCTTCTACACCTCCTCTTACCTTTTGAGGGTCCAAGCATATTCCCGTTCAAAAGGGAATATGGAAGAGTTACATTACGCCAAATGCAGTCATGGCTGCAGAAGTGAAGAACGCCAGCATCACATAACGTCAGAAATTTGAGCAGACATGAAGGATTTAGCTCATAGACTGAACCTTTCACCCATTCCAAACTGAGAAAATTGAAAAAATATCACATCATGGAAAAAATAATGCAATCAAAAGGTGCAGGGAGGAAGGTAAACATCACTGTCTGGCAGATTATTGCTATTCCTCAAACCATACAGGTGCCAACTAGATTTCCAAACATTTGACAAATGATAATGCTTTCTCTAATCATCTCAACTTGACAATCTCTTATGTTGATTTGTTTTGGTTCATCTGACCGACCTCATATTGTCGTTCCGCAAAGTATCACTCTCATTACTTAAAGGTGAATCCAGAAGACTAGTATTGACTACACCGTACAATCACCTCTACAATATTTTCCTGTGTTACTTGTACACAATTTAATAGTTATAGCCTTATAGGATCTTTAAAGTGTAAAAAAATAACCAGGGCCATCTGCTTTTTAGGACAATTACAGTTTATGTAGAGACTAAATTTCTTCATTTATCCGGTCAACATCATAATCACTTTGCAATAGCCCCCATATTAAAACTGGTAGAATTTTTAAATCTTCATAGATGATATTACTTTGGATAATCATGCAGAGGAAGAATATAAAACTGAATTCAAAGATAAGCAGGTATGACAAGTTCTAGAAAAAACTGGTCCACAAAGGTGTAAAGTCAAAAGGTAACAAAAGAGAGATAATAACATCCCACTAAAGATGCATCTTCACCACCATGCCTCCAAAAAGCTACTTTCTCTAACCAATTCACATTATTGATACATCTTACAGTTGCTCTCCATCAAGGGAAGCTTAAAAGAGAAACTACTAGAACTTAATTACCAAAAATGGATGAAAATTGCAATGTTACCCAACTTGTGTTTTGGGGTAGACCATTCAAGTATATATTGACCTCTTTATTTCTAGTTTGCACTAAAACCAAGCAAAGTCAGAAATGTTAACATAACATTACACTTATACTTTAAAATGGACTGCACCCAACACAAATAACACCAATACACAATCTGAGTCCTCAAGTTCGAGTAACATGAGCCAAATGAGTTAAGAGTCAGAGTCATCAACCCAATAACCAGTAACATGAGCCAAATATAAGGGATATTTACTTATATTCTTTCGAATCAGTTTTTCAAAGAAGCACATAACAATTAAACTTGGCCATTTTACCACCCATAAGTTTGAGTGATGTATTGATAGAGTATATAATATATATATCTATAAAACAGGTCGTGGCTGCCTTTCACCCATCACTCCACCAGTACCTCCGTCAGCAGACTCAAACAAAACATACAATTTTTACCCCATCATTCAAGAAACAAGGCTCAATCACCGATAAATCAGTAACTCATTTCAATTTGATCAGAGCATGGTAATTTTTAAGTCCATTTATACAAAATTGATGATGCTAGAATTGAATTTATGCCAATACTGTCACTAATTACAATCTACAAGGGAGAACATCAATCTTCAACTAATCTACAATCTCTTTCGCTTAATCAGGAACAGAAACTTAACCTAGAAACTACTAACATCTTCATTCTCCAAAATATAACAATAAAAACCAGAAAATTAGCCCGCAAGCAATAATAAACAGGGTAAATTCAAGAATACATATACAATAACATCAACTATAATCATAATCCATCCTATAAAAAACTATAATCATAATTGAAAAATGACAAATCAATTTCAAGGAGGAAGCAAATAGCAACACAACAAAATAGAGACAGAGAAAAAGGAAATTACACTATGTAGATTTTGGTGGCCATTACTGCGAAAATTGTTTTCTTTTTTAATCTGAACTCTGGATGATTCTGCTAATTGGTATGTAAGAGCAAAGCGAAAGGATGATTTAGTTAATTCTGGAAAGATTTGAAAAGATGGATTAAATGGTAGTCCTATTTATAGAAGGGTGTTTGTATACATAATACAATATCGGTAAAATCCATATTCACGTCTAGGTTGGGTTGCAAAGTGAGAAAACTACCTACATCTTTGACGTTCTTTTCAAGGACAACACGTATTTCTTGACCATCCTATTTCCTAACAATACATTTTATTGGCGGATTTTTTTTCAGAAAACATGTAAAAATGTTAATTTTGGACGAATTATATTTTAACTTATAAATTTTAAATACTTATAAATTAAAAATAATGAATAAATTGTGCAAATATTTTTAATATTACAAATAATTTAAAACGGTGAGAAGTTTTAGAATTGAATATTTGAAATTCAAGACTCTTTTTATTGTTTCAGTGGACTTTTTCTATAAATCAATAATCAAATGCCAATTTTGTTATCTCATTTACATGGTCGTCTCAGTAGTTAAGGCCGGCCCTAGATATTTTAGGGCCCTGGGCATAATAGCACATCAGGATTCTTTTTCTTTGCAATTTATCACTTATATGGACTCTTTTACAACCATTAATTTAGCTTTTTTTACATAGGGCCCTGGGCGACGACCCCTCTTGCACACCTTAGGGCAAGCCCGGCCCTACATCTCTTACGTTTTATTAGCCTTGAGTGAAATCGAATTGTAGGCCCTTAAAAACGAACACGTGTCCTATTGTTTCTTAAGGTGATGGTTGACAAAGATTAAACTTTTTAATAGGTCAAAGATCTCATTTGCAAAAGTAACTAGTTAATCTACAAAAGAAAAAACCAACAATACTCTTGATTGTCCAATAAAAATCTAAATAAAAATCTTGTTATGCAATTTTATTAGTACACTACTCAAAATATAATTTAAAATGATTAAAATAAAGTAGACACCAATTTTCAGAAATAATAGTGAAAAGCAATGAACTATTTTAGAATATGTTATCCGAATTCTACAATTGGAAAAATATACAAATGTGAAAATATCGAGCAATTAATAACAATTACTCAAATATATACTGGAAAGAACAAAAAAATTAGTATTTTAATATATAACAAAAAATTATGGGCTCTCAGATATTAAATTCTAAGAGATTAGTAAAAAAAAAAAAAAAGCTAATGCTCATAATCAGACTAGCTCTAGAGTCGAAACAAATGGAAAAAAAATAGGCAATGGTTGAAAACATAGATGTAAAAAGACTAAAAAGAAAAAATATGGAAATGAAATTTAAACCTACAATCTATGTCATTGCACTACAATAACAAGAGACTTAAGGTGTAAAATAATTCAGAAATAAAGTGTAAGACTAAAAAGAAACTTGTATGAGCCTAAATAATAAATAAAAGTGGATCATATTCTAATTATACCAATCAAAATTCGTAAAAAAAAATAAATTTGTAAAATATATTTTGTTAGATCATACTCCTAATAAACTTTTGTGTATCCAATTAACTTAAAAACCAATAAAACTCAATTGAACGAAATTTTAATGTCAATAAAATATTATACTAGTGTAACAAAAAAAAGGAAGAACAATTAATGAGACTAGAATTTATCACATATCAAAATTTCTATATATTTGGGCTCGTATAAGTCAATTAGATGCAAAATAAAAAGGGGATAATATATTGAGTAGTACTTTATTCTTTTTTGGTTATGGAGAATCTTATCATTCTAATTGTTGGGACAAATCACAGCGTGCTTTTGTTTTTTTTCTAATCAAACTCAACCCTACCAATTTCTTATTCTCATCAAATTTTATTGGTAAATATAATTAGCCCATAATATATTTACCGTCCGTTTGATTGTTAGTATTAAATAATGGTAATAAGAGTAATTTGTTGTATAATGTTTCATAAAATGCAATATGTTATTTTTATGTTAATGATTAGTTGATTATAGAAAGTTTTTTTTTGTCCAAATGGTAATACATTGAACTAAATTTTGTGAAAAATAAAATGATTAGAATA
Organism: Amaranthus tricolor; assembly: GCF_026212465.1. Classification (NCBI taxonomy): domain Eukaryota; kingdom Viridiplantae; phylum Streptophyta; class Magnoliopsida; order Caryophyllales; family Amaranthaceae; genus Amaranthus; species Amaranthus tricolor. Next base: position 30,738,612 of record NC_080052.1, on the reverse strand, counting down.
GATAAGCATGTCAATTAACAAATGGATCGTTAGTATGTAGATGAGTCATCTTAAATCTTAATATACATATTTCTCGCAACTTCAAAAATAACATATCTCAGTTTGAAAGCAATTTCTATTTTTAAGGAAATGTTTAGAATTGGATTCTTAACTATTTCCATTTTGCTATTTAATTTTAGATTGATCAACTTTTTTATACCTTTTCGTTTTCATATGTTTTTCTCAAATAAAATCGACAAATTTTAGTGTTAAACTTTGGCTATGATTTCTTATCGATCTATATGAAAAAACATATTCGTGCAGAATCTTGATAGTGTTGAACATTTAGAGTATATAGATTTAGATTTGTATATACTACATACTTAATATAGTAGTGGGACTTAAATAAATATATTATAAGTCCAAATTAAATGCCTCAAAGAATTTGATGAATCATTACTTTGATTCATAAGTTTTGTTTGGTGAAACATTACTTTGTTTCATAAGCTTTGCTTGGTGAAACATTACTTTATTTCATAAGTCTTGCTTGGTGAAACATTACATTGTTTCATAAGCTTTGCTTGGTGAAAAAGCTTTGTTTGATGAAACACTTTTGTTTCAAAAGGAGGTATTGTTTGATGCATAGCTCTATAAATAGAGGTTGCATGCCAAGGAACATTCCATCCTAATTTTATATGATTTATGATTTCTCTTTTAAGAATATACTCATTCTTGTTCTTCCTTTCATGAGATAATATTGAGAGAGTAATTAACTCTTAATATTACCAAAGTTCATAATTCACTACAACACTTGTATTTACTATTGCAATTTACTTGTGCTAGGATTTTGTTGTGTAAATTGTATCTCATTATGAATTTCATTTATCAACCCAAGCACCTTTGTGGCAGAAAATCACAATAGGAAAGTGCATGAACGCCTTCTACTCATATCAAGTTTCCGAGCGACTTCTCTGATTGTCGCAACCTTATCTTCATGGTGTCCATTTGGTGATTTACAATGTAAGGAGTTTCATTACCATCTACACAAGGGAAATACAAATCGGTTTGTTTTATTTGTATTTGCATTATATTTCTAATAGATAGATTCCTACTAATTTTCCTTTTCCTAAATCTGCTTTTAGAGGTTGTGATTGCAAGAATAGACCTTTGTTGTTGATTTGAAGTTAAATTAGAGCTATCTTCTTCTTTGCAATCATTGTTTTGATGTGTTATGTTGGTGGTTGTGTAACTTTGTGTTTCTAGAAGTTGGGTGTGTAACACTAACATATCTACATTATATTCACGGCCTCATGGGTCATCCACTCATCCCACACAACCTAATTCATTCACTAGTACACTAGCAGTTTGTTTGGTAATCTAATCGGTATTAAATGGTAGAAATAAAAATGAAAAATTAGTGTAATTTGGTAGAAATATTTCTTAACAAGTTTAATAAGAAATTCATTCCAATACATTACCATTTGAACATGTAGTATTAAGTGGTAATAGAAAATTATAAGGAAAAAAAACTTTTTTATGATCTAACTCTTTATTACCATGAGAATCATATCATACATTCAAATAAAACTGAAGCAAAATGACAAATATTGACAATTGGAAGAATTTGATTGGACGCATTTGTTGCCTATAATAATTTTGCCCGACTTAGATTGAATTTTTTACATACATATTTACCCTCAATTAAATAGTCATTAATTGACTTATTTAGAATTTTCAAAATACATGATTTAATATTAATTTAATTTTTTTTTATTGATTGATTGACTGAATGTTACAATTTGATTTTTTCATTGATTAAATAAAAGGTAAATAGCCAAATATCAATTTTAATTTTGTTTCAAAGGAAGTGAATTTTATGGCAACCTTATTATGATGCATACACACTATTGAACATTAAAAATATTCATGTTATTTGAGTTATTTTCCTCACCAAATTATCCAACAATCCAATAATAATAATAATAATAATAATTAAATACAGTAATGCATCTCGTGCGTCTCACATGCGGGTCAACGGTTAAAGATAGCGGTCAAAGGCCACAATCCGTTATAAGGTAGTGTTTTGCAAACAATTGTATTATATAAGGTAGTTTTTTGTAAAAATTTTTATTTAAGGTAGTTTTTTGCAGAATGGGGTATATAATAGGTAGTTTTTTAACATTTTGCCTTACTTTTATTACATTATTCATTTACATAATAAACTTGAAGGGTATTCATTTTATTCAAGAAATTAACGGAGATAGAGGTAATTGGGAATATTAGATAACTCATATTTGGGAGTTATCTGATCATATAGGGGAAATAAGCTCTTTACATATGATTTTGACTGATAAGAAGTTTTTTACCTACAAATTGTACCACTAATTTTATTTTTTCAAATTTAATATTTTGTATTTCATGTGCATATATACTAAATTTATAGTATTTTTTGTTAATGTAGGGTAATTCGATTATGGTTGTTCTTGAAAATTCATCATTAGAAACCTATGCAAAAACCATTGAAATGGACAAAAATATAATGTATAATTACATATTTGTATTTTAATTATATTATAATATATATTTTAATTAAAAATTCGTGTATTGCACAGGTCTCTATACTAGTGACATGATACACTGATATATACACTATAAATCATTTTTATTCCTATCATTTAGTCCTGATTATCAAACGAGTTTTATGGATTAAGAAAATCCTTTCAAATAAGGGTATTTAGATTTGAGAAAATTTTTGAATTATTTAACAAAGAGATTCAAAATTAAAATTACAATTCGAAAAGTATTTTCATAAACTAGTTTAGCCTTAGAGACTATAATTTTCCGTCTTTAATTTTATGCTCTAGTATATTCATTCTTTTCATCCTTAGCGATTTTTGAGCTTTCATTATTATTTAGATATTTTAGTACATCCATTTCTTTTAATTAAGCTTGTTTAACTTTCTTTCTTGTCATGTTTTGGAAAGACTAAAAATGATGGTGGCGTTTAACAATTTATGTGTGTTTTCTTAAATAAGAATGGGTTATGGATTTATGGTTATATATATAGGAATAAATGTTTTGAGGAGGGTTATTACATACTAATTTATTATATGAAGATTTCGAACATAAGTGTTTTATTCATATAATGTTGGACAATTTACACATATTTAGTCTTGATTGTTGTATACTGTTAGTTGTGCTATGGGCTTTGTTTAGTTGCATATTAATTGTTTAACTTAGGCCCACTTAATTGATTGTACATGTATATATATACTCATACTGAATATATGAAACCCTATTCACCCAATTTTGTCATGGTATCAGATGTCTTCTTCTTTACAACGCTGACATATCCCTCTCTTCTACCTCCTGCTTTCTCTTCTTAAATCGACCACAATTTCTTTTGGCTTCCTGTTCCTGCTTTTGCCACTCCAGTCATGTCGGGTGAACCGAAGCCAACCGATTCAAAGGTGATTGATATTACTTCTCCGTACTATCTTGGCTCCGACAATCAACCGGGTAATCTCATCTCTCATATCATTCTCAAAGGTGATAATTATATTTCTTGGTCTCGTGCTCTTACTTTATCATTAAAAGCTCGTCGTAATTTTGGTTTTGTTGATGGTTCCATTGGTAAACCGAATGATGCTAATGAAATTCTTGATTGGGATACTATTAATTCAATGATTGTCTCTTGGATTAATCGTACTCTTGACCCTAAAATTATTTCTTCTATACCCTTTCATGATACGGCTCGGGCTTTGTGGTTGTATCTTGAAAAACATTACCGTGTTGCTAATGGCCCGCGTATTCAACAACTTCGGGCGCAAATTACGGACTGTCATCAATTGAAATCTATGACAGTTGAGGACTATTATACTAAACATATGGGGCTCTATGATGAACTTGATCGTTTGAAACCTCTTCATCATTGTAGTTGTGGTAAATGTACTTGCGGTGTTGTGGATAAATTTCAGCAAGATCGGGATGAAGAAATATTACATCAGTTTTATATTGGAAGTGATGATGACATTTACGGTGCAGTTCACACTAATCTCTTGTCTCAGACGCCTTCCCCGGACATTGATCGTGCTTATCAAACCTTCCTTCAAGAGGAATGATCACGCTCCATTGCTCGCACAAAGTCCACTGACACCGAGACCCATGTTTTTGCTCTCTCGAATGATCACTCTCGGTCTCGTTCACGGCCTCCTGCGATTGATAAATCTGCTCTTCTTTGTTCTTATTATAAGAAGCGTGGTCATGAGCGTGGTACTTGTTTCGAATTACATGGTAAGCCTTCTTGGTGGTATGAACACTATGGTAATGCCAAGGCCTCTAATTCTTCGTCTGCCGCTGCACTGGCGTCTCGGACTCGGGGAGCCCAGGCCAATGTCGTCTCTTCTCTTGGAGGTGGGCTATTGCCCCTGCCTCACTCTGCTTCCAATTCTACCTCATCGAATGAGCCTGTTGTTGCTGTTGCTTCCAGTTCAGGTGGAGCTGCTGCTCTTGGTACTGCTGCCACGCAGCCCTCTCTTCGACCCGCTCAGGTGCATTCTTTCTTAAATGCTCCCACTCCTAAGCACTCGGATGACCGCATGTTTGGTAAGTATACCTGCTTTGAATGGATTATTGATAGTGGGGCGTCCCACCACGTCACCGGCATCTATTCTTGTTTACATAATGTCTGCTACACTTAGTGGCAGTGTTAGACTTTCGTCGACTATTACTCTCTCTAATGTTCTCTATGTTCCGGGCCTAAATTGTAACTTGCTGTCTGTTTCCTGCCTTCTTGATGATTGTGGTTGTGTTGTTCGTTTCACTAATACATTATGTGCTATACAAGACCAACGCTCGGGAACACTGATTGGAGCAGGTGAGCAACGAGATGGCCTTTATTTCTTCCGTGATGTTCCTGCGGTGTGTGTGGTTACCGTTGCTGGGTTGTCTGAATTTGAGCTCTAGCATCGTCGTATGAGTCATCCGTCTGATAAGATTCTTAAGTTAATTCCTGCTATTAGTTCCAGTTCTCATAAAAAATGTTTGAATAAAGCATGTGTCATTTGTCCACAAGCGAAACAAACTCGTGATCCTTTTCCTGTTAGTGATTTTCATGCTACTAGAGCTTTTGAACTGATCCATTGTGATCTTTGGGGCCCTTACTCTACCCCCTCTTCATGTAATGCTGTTTATTTTCTGACTATTGTGGATGATTACTCTCGTGGTGTTTGGGTTTATTTGTTAGAAAATAAAACTGAAGTCTTTTCTTCATTTCATTCTTTTTTTGCTATGGTCACTCGCCAATTTGAATTGAATGTGAAATATGTTCGGAGTGATAATGGAACAGAATTTAATTGCATGGCGCCTTATTTCGATTCACATGGAATTATTTTCCAAACTTCTTGTGTTAGCACCCCACAACAAAATGGTCGAGTTGAGAGAAAACACCAACACATTCTTAATGTGGGTAGGGCTTTGCAGTTTCAAGCTAATTTCCCTATTTCATTTTGGGGGGAGTGTATATTGGCGGCCGTATATATAATTAATCGAACACCTACGCCGTTGTTGGGTAATAAGACCCCTTTCAAAATGTTGTATAACACACCTCCCAATTTCGATGCATTGCGGGTTTTTGGTTGCCTTTGTTTTGCTCATAATAAGAAGACACGGGGTGATAAATTTGCTTCTCGTAGTAGGAAGTGTATTTTTGTGGGGTATCCGGCTACTAAGAAGGGTTGGAAGGTTTATGACATGGAAACTGGTGAGATATTTGTTTCGCGGGATGTAAAATTTTATGAAAATGAATTTCCTTTTTCCGCAAACGTTGATACCTCCTTATTTAATGAGCTTATGGAAGATGACAACAATGCTCTAATTCTTGATGATTTTGGTCCATTGCCCACCAATCCTATCCCTCCTACACAACATGATACTCCAACCAATACCGGCCCACTCACTGACCAAGCATCCCCTGAGACCCCGCAGCACAGTCCACGAGAATCTGGGCCCAGCAGTTCACCCAGCACCCACGAATCTGATGATGCTGCCTCTTTTGATAATTTTGCTTGTGATAATGAGAATTTGGGCCGTGGCTTTCGTGACAAGCGCCGATCAGTTCTTCTTCGTGACTTTGTTGTTAATACTATTACCACACACCTCTACGGATAAAGGCTCTTCTTCTGTTGCTTCCTGTTCTACTAGTCCCTCCGGTACTCCCTATCCTATAGCACATTATGTTAATTGTGATAACTTTTCTATGCCACATCGTTCGTTTCTTGTAGCGGTTCTCTCTGGTACTGAGCCCCGCTCTTTTCGCGAGGCTATGCAGGATAATGGATGGAGAGAGGCGATGAAAACGGAAATTACAGCTTTGGAGAATAATAATACATGGGAACTGACTGATCTCCCTCATGGTAAGAAGGCTCTTGGCAGTCGTTCGGTGTACAAAATCAAATATAATGCTGATGGTTCGGTAGAGCGTCTAAAGGCTCGCTTATTTATCTTTGGTAATCATCAGGTTGAAGGGATCGATTACCATGAGACTTTTGCTCCTGTTGCGAAAATGGTGACCGTGCGTTATTTTCTAGCTGTTGCAGCTGCTAAAAAATGCGAGTTGCATCAGATGGATGTTCATAACGCTTTTCTACATGGTGATTTGACAGAGGAGGTGTATATGAAACCCCCTCCTGGTTTTTCATCACACGGTAAGGTGTACCGCTTATTCAAATCTCTGTATGGTCTGAAACAGGCTCCGAGATGTTGGTATGCTAAATTGTCTGCTTCTTTGAAACAATATGGCTTTCGTCAATCATATTATGATTATTCCTTGTTTACTTATCGGAGCAGTTCTATTCAACTTAATGTTCTCGTTTATGTCGATGATTTGATCATCTCTGGGAATGATTCCTCTGCTCTTTATGCATTCAAACAATATTTGTGTACATGCTTTCACATGAAAGATCTTGGGCGGTTGAAGTATTTTCTTGGGATTGAGGTGGCTCGTAATGATGAGGGCATTTTATTGTGTCAGCGTAAGTATGCTCTTGATATCATTTCCGAGGCCGGTTTTTTGGGTGCAAAGCCGGCTCCTTTCCCCATTGAACATAATCACTCTTTGGCTCTTGCGCGTGGTAATTTGTTAGAGGCTCCAGAACGATATCATCGGCTAGTTGGTCGTCTTATATATCTTTCTTTCACTCGACCTGATTTGGCCTATGCGGTTCATATTCTGGCTCAATTTATACAGGCTCCTCGTGTGGAGCATTGGGATGCGACATTGCGTGTTGTACGCTATCTCAAAGGTTCTCCTGGTCAGGTATCCTTCTTCCCTCTAGCTGTGACTTACGTCTTGTTGGTTGGTGCGACTCTGACTGGGCTAGTTGCCCTCTTACTCAACTTGGAAAACCAAGAAACGACATACGGTTTCTCGTTCGTCTGCTGAGGCTGAGTATCGTTCAATGGCTTCTGTCACTTGTGAACTAAAATGGCTAAAGGGTCTGCTTTCTAGTTTGGGCGTTGATCATTCTGCTCCTATGCTGTTGTACTGTGATAGTAAGTATGCTTTGCATATCGCCCAGAATCCTGTTTTCCAAGAGCGGACGAAACATATCGAGGTTGATTGCCATTACATACGGGATGCGATTCAGGAGGGACTTCTTTCTACTTGCCATGTTCCTACGCATGAGCAGTTGGCCGATATCTTTACTAAAGCTTTGGGTCATCGACAGTTTACATTCCTCCTACGCAAGTTGGACATTTGTGATCCGCTTGCTCCAACTTGAGGGGGGTGTTGGACAGTTTACACATATTTAGTCTTGATTGTTGTATACTGTTAGTTGTGTTATGGGCTTTGTTTAGTTGCATATTAATTGTTTAACTTAGGCCCACTTAATTGATTGTACATGTATATATATACTCATACTGAATATATGAAACCCTATTCACCCAATTTTGTCATATAATTATTGTTGTGATTACTAATATTAGACAAGTAGTACTACCTCCTATTCAGCTGAATTGTCCCATTTTTTTTTTTGCACTATTCACTTATCACTCTTAATTTGTATTTTACTCTTAATCTATAAGTTAAAACATAGTCATATGGGATCTTGTTTGATTTGTCTCAATACAAGGATTATTAATATCAACTTTTTATAATTTTTAATTAAGCATAATTTGAGATATTAAGAGTTAAAATGTTGCCTCGGCAAGTGTGAAAAGTCAAATGGGACAGTTCAGCTGAATAGGAGGGAGTATATTATAAGGGTTAGAATATTATAAAAAAATCACTATCAGAATGTTAGACTTTTCAAATGGACACTGTAGAAAGATTAAAGTAGGTTATAGGTGATCATGCATATGTAAACGTCGATAGTTAAATATGTACTAATTTATTGTGTGAAGATATTGAATATAAGATTTTATAGTTTAGTAATCGAAACAAATTTATTACTAAAGACTTTTTACATTGTTTATTTTGATTCACATATAGTTGATCTGGTGTATGGAGATTATGGCTTTAACATTATTTTCATTAATCTCGTTGTTAATCGATGTGTTAAAAGTGGAGTGAAATGGATGAATATTAGCCATGTAGGATTTTTATTAAGAGCATCTGGTTTGCCAAATGCTCTTTTCTTTTATTCTTCAAAACCTTGTTTTTCTCTGCTTTTACTCTGGTGAGAGATCGTGAAATTTGTATGATATGATTTAATAAAACGTAATTGATAGTTTTAAAATAGTAAACTATATAAACCCATGCCTTTTTGTTACACAAATTCTTGTGACAAATCATTTTTAATTGAGCCGCTCCATTATATATTTTTTAAAATATTGTAAGTAGATATTAAGAATGATGTAAGTAAATGTTTAAGATATTGAAAGTAGACATTAAGAATACGGTAAGTAAATATTAAAGATAATGTAAGTAAGCATTAAGAATACAATAAGTAGACATTAACCTTTGATGGCTTGGACTTGAAATAAGTAGACAATCTTTCAAGCTATTTTCGTTATTTCTCATTTGCTCTTGTTACAACTCACAATTGCTCATGCCGCAAGTAAACCAAACCCATGGGCTAAATTCGTGCCATGGCCCATGGACATGCAATCCCGACTAGAACTACTCTAAATCTCTAATCAAGCATGTGAGTGGTTTTTTTTTTTTGAAATTCTCGTATGAAAATTGTCTAAAATTAAGACACGTCTATACGATATATAAGCAGTCAAATTTTAAAATTAATCTAAGTATAAAATTATATATTTAATTCATTTATTTGAGTTATTTAGCCCAATTTAAAATTATTTTACGGTGAAACTATTGTAAGTGAGAATTGTAATGGTTTAAGGTTTTAGTGTAAATTAATTTTTAATATAATTTTATATTAGTGGTGTTCCTATTAAAAATTATAAAGATTTAATATTTGAAAAATATATATTGAGATAGATTTATCAAAATTTGATTTGATAATGTTTTTTTTTTGTCTTGATGAGAATTTTGGTCAAAGTTTGGGGTTTTAAAATGTAAATATTTTTTTAAGAAAAATATAAAAGATAAAATAGAATAGTTTTATGAAACTCTTATTTAAGAATTTATATAATGTTCCATAAATATTCAAAGACGACTTTAAACCATTTGTACCACTACATATATGTCATATATACCTTACTATTATTAATAAATTTAATACCAAGATAAATTTTTATTTGACCTCATAAATCATAATCTAACATTGCTGGATCAAATCCAACAAGCAATCTCTCAACTTATATCTTTCAAAAGACATAGCTCATGTTGAGATACAATTTAAGAATATTATCTAAAAAAGACGGTATTTACTTAAAGTTAAAACAAAATTGACATATGATGATATATAGTACAATTTGAAAAGAATAAAAAGGACATTTCTATATCATCATGGCTCTACACACAAATTGACATATCATGAAACACACCTAATAGGCTAATATAGGTTTATTCGAAAACTGATGAAAGTAGACAAATAAAGCAGTGACATAATTGTTTTGGAGTAATTAGAATCATGAGATTTATAATTAGACAAGAAAACAAGCTAGCTAAGACTCAACTTATTATGATGAACCACCAACCTAATTAATCAACTTGCTTTTGCATAAGTCAAATAAATTGCAGAATGTAGGAATGATTCCAGAATTGATGGAATAATACTCTTTCTATGATTCTATCCCATTCCTTTTATTTTGCCAAATATTTCATTTAAGATTTTCTATTTAATTTCAATATTTTAGAAATGATTGCCCATCTTTTCATTGATGCTCCCTCAGTCGTCTCTATGAATATGCAATCGGGCATACAGACACACAGTGATTATAAAGACACACAGTGATTATAGAGTGGCTGAGAATAATTTAATTAAATCGATAGTTAAGATTAAAAATGAGAAAAAAATAAAAAAAAAAAGGTAAATAACAATTATAAAAGTGATAGGAACATTATCCAAAATAAAATGTTAGCAAACTAGAATGGATGAATCAAAATAGAAATTTTGGCAAGTTTATGGAGCCAAGGGAAGTATATGCAATCGAATGCTATATTTTGACTCTCAATATCAATAGGTGCGTATAATTAAAAATAAAAGTATACATTGAGTTAAAATTAGATAAGATTGCACTTAATTTTATTTTTCTAATATAAGTCAATATTGTTTGATAGTTTCTAGTTGTGAAACAATTAAAATAGGAGGCAGTGAAAACTAGATCTTATCTCAGTTGAAACAATTATTATTTTTTTCAGGTAAAAGTTATGAATCTGATTGTTACTTATCTCTTTTATTTTCTCAACCTACCTTTTAATTGAAAAAAAGAGATTATACAAAAATCGAAAAATTGTCAAATGTAAAAAGTTTTTAAATAAAAAAAATTATCCAGGTAAATACCCCTCTATTTTTCTGTATTTGTCCAATTTGATTTTTATCACCAATCATCCGTAACTTTATTTTGTTAATTAATTTATAGTTAAATAAGATCAATTAATTATCTCAATATAAATCTTATTAATAACATTTTTTATAAATTTTATTTATACATATATTAAAAATATTAATAACTTGAATTCAATGATATACATATCTAAAGAAACGAAGAGAGTAACTAAAGTACCAAATATTAGTTGAAAATCACGTGTATAATTATAATTTCCCCTTAGAGTAGGGTCAGCCCGACGGGCCCCACCTATTAACATTGATGCTTTCTCATTTCAGTTTTCTCATCAAGTCGGCCTAAAAAAACAGTTTTTTTTCTAGCCTTTACCAAAGGGCCCACCCATAAGATGAGTCAAACCAAATGACAAATTTATACACCAAACAATTTGGAGATTTTTGGATTATGATGTCACATTATTTAATTTAACTATTTTGAGGTGGAAGAAAGGCTCCTTCACTGGCCTGGATTAGGCCATCTGTTACTCTGTGTGGGTTCATTTACAAACTTACAACAAAATCAAATCACCCCTTATATTTTTTTTGAGGATGATATCATGCCAAATCCTTGTATTAAGGCATTCTATGTCTTCTTCATTCTTATTCCATTCAGATCTTTTATTGGTCAGTTTATGATTATGATCTACTTTTCATTTTTCTTTTAAATCACAACCGTTAGTATTTTTCTCAAAGTAAGTTAAAAATAGTACAAAAGTAAAAACACTCGTAAACCAACTTTATAAGAGTGAAAATAACGTATAAAAAACTTAAATAAAAAACAAATTGGAGAAGTTTTAATTTCCACACTAACTTTGGACTTTACATAGTGGGATTTGCTAATTACAGGTTTTATAACGAAATTTATTAGTGAATTAGGAAATGCAATATGTTACAAAAGTAAAGCTAATTTATCTAATGGTTAAAAAAAATTTCATTTTGAGACGGATTTGATTCTTATCATCTAAAACAATTCACTGTCCTTCTCTTTTTGCTTAGAAGTTATTCATTAACCCTAGCCCAATATAAAAAATAAATAAAAAGATATTAAAAAAAAAAAAAATTGGATTGTTTGAAGATTTTCAAGGTCTCAACTTCAGCAATGGCTCAAAAGTCAAAACCCATGTCTTTATTAGAGAAAGAAGGTGGAAATTCGATAGAAAACAATCATCATACCTTCATTGAGTATCATTTGTAGTTGGAGATTAGTCCAGAATTAATGCATCATTTTGTCTTAATCCCAGATTAGTGAGTTATATTATTATCCAGAATTGATTCTTAACTAAATTTCCTTTCTTTTTACCCAAAACAGATGCAATCGCACTACACCCAACAAAGAAAATAATTAAGACTAAACAATATTATCCACCATTTGGATACAATTAAAAGGCATTAATTACTCAAGAAATGATCATCATCAACTAAAACAAAATTAGCTTATTAACCCCACCATTTATTCTAATATTAGAAGCTCAATTAAATAAGTTGTGTGATGATTATGATGATGAAAATGGTTTCCCAATTGGCATAAATTCTGCAGGACAAATTCCTCATTAGGAGTGTTTGAAACAAGATGAGTATTATTTAATGAGAATACCCAAAAATAAAAAATGCAATAATAAATCAAATTAAAAAAGTTCTTCCTTCTATCTATTTATTTTTTTTAAAATATACTTCCTCCGTTCTGATTTAAATGCTACATTAGGTTTGGCACAAATATTAAGAATGCTGAACACCTACTTCATAGGCTACTGTTGAGTTTATAAGATTTGATGTTTTTGTTGTTGTTAATTTTAAAAGAAAAAGGAAAAATAGTTAAGATTAGGTAAATATTTTGCAGATTAATTTACATGTCAGTTTCATTTCCCCCCAAAAAATATTTTCCCACCCAAATAATTCCCTCCAATATTACAAATTATCAGCAAAAGTTAAAATTTTTACACAAAAGTCAGCATTAACACATTTCATCTTCTATAAATAGATCAAATTCTTCTATAGTCAGCATTAAAATTTTCAACACTTCTTCATTTCAATTTCTTCATCTGTTGTCCTCCCCTTTTAAAAAGTTCATAAGAATTTGGATCCAAACCTATTTCTTTCATCAACTCTACAAAACCAACAACAAGCAATCAAAACAACAAATGGCTGAGGTTCAAATTCAAGAAGAGGAATTCATTAATCCTGATATTGAGGTATTTATTTCTTTTTTTGAAAACCTTAATATAGATTGTGAATATGACATTTATAATGAGTACACAAGTGAGAATTATGGAAACATCGATGTCAGTTTGAGTTTGGAGGAACCCATAAGCCATGGTCAAACATTAACACATGAAGAAACAGAAACAGAAACATTAAGACAGCAACCAGTAGGTAGTAAGAGGGAACTACCAGTTGAGACCAGAAAGTTAATTGTACAACAGTTAACTAGTTTGTCCACAGAATCAGATAGACGTTTGCCACGGGGTACAATTAAAACAATTGCAATGCAACATAACACATCTAGGTGGACAATATCAAGGCTGTGGGAATCAGCCAAAACATCAATGCAAAATGGCATTTTAATTGATGTTAATAGTAGAAAAAGGGGAAGAGTTGGTAGGAAACCAAAAGTTTTTGACATGAATTTGCTGAATGCTGTTCCGATTGAAAAGAGAACCACAATTAGAGCAATGGCCTCTGCATTAGGCATTGGTCATTCACAACACAATTTAATTCCCAACATTTCAAATAATAATGATCGTACCACGAACCAAAGATATTATCGTATTTTTTACATTCTCTTTGGGATTCTAATGAGTCGCACGCTTTTTCCTTTGTGTCCATCTTCTTAATAATCTTAAGTAGCAACAAAAACATAACAGAGGAAGTACACATAATAAAAATCTTATCATTAGTAATAGATCAAAGTTTAAATCAAAGTTTAAAAAAACAAGATCATACAACATCATATTTCAAACCAGATCTGGTGAAGGACTAAAACCAGATCTTGATTTTGGGATTAAAAACAGCTCAAAAACATAATCAAAAAAATAACAAAATCAATATCATAAACGTATTACAAATAAACATTAAATAAAAAAAATAAGAGCAGATCAAAGTTTAAAAATATCAAAAAATGAACATGCAAGAGAATCATTAATCAAAACAGATCTCATCGACTGCTACAACCACATCATCGTTTTCGTAATTTAAAACAAACCAAAACCATAATCAAAAAAAAAAAACAGAATCAAAATCATAATCAAATTAAAATAAACATGAGAAAACAAAAAAAGAGATCAGATCCAACATTAAATAAATCGAAATAAGAACAACATGCAACAATATCATAAATCAAACCAGATCTGATAAAGTACTAAAACTAGATCATGATTTTCGGATCAAATCATACCAGATGAAAGCAAAGAGTAAAAAGAACATGCAAGAGAATCATTAAAGAAACCAGATCTGATGAAGGACTAAAATAAGATCATGAATCTGGGATTAAATACAGCTTAAAGAAATAATCAAGAGAATAACAAAAACAAAATCATAAACGTATAAAAATAAACATGAAATAAAAAAAAACAGAGCAGATCTTAGTTTAAAAATATCAAAATAGACAGAACATGCAAGAGAATCATTAAAGAAACCAGATCTGATGAAGGACTAAAACAAGATCATGAATTTGGGATTAAATACAGCTGAAAGAAATAATCAAGAGAATAACAAAAACAAAATCATAAACGTATAAACATACACATGAAATTAAAAAAAAAAAAAAAGCAGATCAAAGTTTTAAAAAAATCAAAATACGAAGAATATGCAATAAGAATCAAGATTTTAGGATCAAAGCATACCAGATGACGATTAAAGCAAAGTGTATAAAGAATATACCAGAAGAAATAGAGAAATTTCGGAAAACCCAAATGTAAACCTTTAATCAAATACAAAACCAAAGATCAGAAATAAAACCAGATATAATCCATCCTTTCGTAGTCAATAGTGAAAGAAAACCCAAATAATGAAATCAGAGACGGCAAAGAAATGAAAGAAAACCAAAGATCTTTAGGGTTAGAACTTTCCAGAGAGAATGAGAGAGATGGAGAGGGGAAAATGGCAAAGGAAGAGAAATGGGATTAGGGTTAGGAAAGGAACCGGGTTACTTATATAAAGAGCAATCAACGGTCAGATCTGGGCAAACCAAATCCAACGGTTCACATTCATCCCACCATTAATATAAGTAGTTGGAAAGGTTTGTTTAAATGGGAGAAATAATTAATTGAGATAGTGTATTTAAATAGAGGAAATAATTAATTGGGATGGTGGGTTATGGGAGATTAGTTGAGTTTTTAATGAGAATAATAAATATGGAGGGAAAATTAATTTTAATTGGAAATAAATAAAGATTAAATAATTGTAGGTAAAAAAGTTAGAGAGGTATAGAGTAGGATAAAAGTAGGGGTAGGTAGAATTTTAAATGATTGTTTTATTACCAAAAATGGAAATGTAGCAAGTATTATGAAATTTCCAAAAATGGAATATGTAGCAAGTATTATGGAACGGAGGAAGTACATTGTGATCACATTGATACAACAAAAAGAAACTTCTATTCTTTTGTTTTGTACAACAAAAAGAAATATCAAGATTGAACCAACATGTGAAGTATTTGCTAAAAGGGTAAAATTTTAGAACCCATTATAAATCCCAATCAAATCACCTCAAATTTAGGCTTTTTTTTACATAGTCCACCTCATATTATTGAAATTAAAAAATTCCAATCAACTAACCTCAATTTTCGGGTTTTTTTTTTTTTTTTTTTTTTTTGATTGATTTCGTCGATCCCATGATATTGAGATTAAGAAAATTCCAATCAACTGACCTCAATTTTCAGGTTTTTCTGATTGATTTCATATAGTCGACCCTATATTTTTGAGATATTAAAGCTTTGGTTAATTAATTCTCTTGCAAAACCTTGGCTAAATTTGAAGCAACCCTAAGAATTTTCTCATTATCACCTTGAATTAAACCCAAACAAATCTCTAAAACCCCTTCATTTCTAACCATTTTCTTAACCATTTCACTACAACAACATAACAAATTTAATGTCATCAACCCATATTGAATCCCTCTTGAGCTCCCATTCTTCACGTAGTTAACCAATATCTCAACAATAACCCCATCACATTTAACCATTTCTTCCCTTCCTTCTTCACACTTTGCCAACAAACCCAATACTTCAATTGCCCTCTCCGTACCCGATTTCGCCATCCGAATCAAAATTGGGACCGCCCCGCTATCAACCGTCCTACGACGGTTCTCGGGAAAGGAACAAAGAGCGAAAAGGGCGGTAGCAGCCTCTTTTCGCTCTCTTCCTTTCCCCGTGCGGAGGAGGTAAACAAGGGAACGTACGGCACCCGGGTGTGCGCCAATTGTCGCCTTGTTTACCTCAACAACCGCTAAACTTGTGAGCACGGTTGCGGCAACTGCAGCAGCCGGGCCACGAAGTGCGTTGACAAGTTTCGTCACCGCACCCTCGGCTACTAAACCCACTTTATTATCATCCGAGTCGAGACTCAGATTCAAAAGTAGGGATAGCAATTTCTCCTGAAGAGGAGGGTCGTTATCCGAGTCCACACAACGGAGAAGAGCCGAAACAGCACCTGACTCAGTGAGTCGAGATCGGAAATCGGCGTTAGATTTGGATAATGAGTTGAGCTGGCTCAGTGCTTCAAGCTTCTGACTATGTGAGGAAGTTCGAGCGGTGAGAGTGGAGATTGACAAACCGAGTTGACTCAGCGAGTCAGATTCTGAGTCAAGACGAGTTGGAGGCTGGTGATGATGGGTGTTGTTGGAAGGAGCGTAGTTGAAGATAAGGCTGCGAAGGGCATGGTTAGGGATGAGAGAAGGCGGGTCGGGTATGGGTAATTTGGTAATTGGACAAGTACGGTGGCCGGAGTCAATCCAACGTTGAATGGAGCTCCGATCAAAGGTGTGACCCGAAGAAAGGATAACCGGGTCGGACATTATTTCGAGTGAAATCGGGCATTTGAAGTATTCAGGAAGTTCTGTGGGTGTCGCCATTTCTGGGTAGGGGGTTTGGGGTTTGGGTTTTGGATTCTGGTTTTTTCTATGACATTGGAGAGAAGAGAGAGATTGAGGTGTGAGAAAAAAAAAGAGTTGTAAAGAGGTCTTCTTGTTCTTAGCAAAAAGAAGGTGCCAAAAAAATAAAAATGCTAAAGATATGTAGGAAGAACATAGTCCACTAAATATTGAGAAAATGAAAAAAAAAAAAAATAATTGAATTTGGTTTATCAAATTTTGTTGATTTAGTAATAATAGAACAAGAAATTAGTAGGTCTATGTCTAATAAATAGAATCAAAAAGTGATAGGAAAAAATCATACATAAAGAAAAGTTGTAAAACTAGTTGAATATTAAATGATAAGTATTGTAAATGTAAAAGGCTGAATAAATATAGTTTTTTAGATGTAAATTTTATGTTTTTTAGTTCAAAAGCAAATTTTTTATTATCGTAATTCAATATTTTATTTGAATTTAGTAGAATTTTTGTATTTGAATGTTTAATGATTTGGATTTTAGGTTTGAATGTTTGATTGTGCTCATAATTAGTCATAAATATATTGAATTCTTGGATTGGATGAGATTTTTCAAATGTTTTTAGCGTAAAAAGTTATCAACCCTTTTAATATAATTTTGGGTGATTTGTAACTAACTTTTTAAATATTTTTGGAAAGGTAAATCTTTATTAGAATGAGTTTCACCGGATGTCAATTATAGCTAAAAATATTCATTTAGATTATTGGGTTAGTGAAACTTTAAGAAAAACTTATATATAATATTATAGAAAATTAACGATTTTAGCGTATGACAATTATCTTAAAGCCTCAAAGTTTTTTATAGATTTGAATTGAATCTAGTTTATACTACAACCAATACCCCTAACTTATCTACTTAGAAAAAGGTAGTACTCCATCCGTTTCATTATACGAATTAAAATATTTATGCATTATTTATATTAGTTAAAATATCTAAGATACAAATAAAATGGAAAATTTGTGCATTTATACAGAAAATTTAGTTAGTATCATACTGATTACATAAAATAAAAAAGAAAAAAAAAGCTAGTGTGAATCTTTTGTACAACATGAAACCTCAAGAAACTTTCATAATATTCATGTAAATCTTGTGCCTAAAATATGGAAAACACTATCGGCTTTGAACAGGCTATTGTTTTCTCCAATTTAGAAACAACCCCTTAGCTTTAAGGTTCATCTTCTCGCGTTATGTATTTTCAAGTGGAACATACTCCTTTTTTTTATTGGAAATTCCTTTATAACATCAACATGGGTGATTATTTTAAAATTTGCAAACCCAATTATATCTACTGTCATATATAATTATATTGATCTTGTTCTTGTTATATATTAAAAATATTGATATTAAATTATTTAAAAATACTAAGACAATTTAATAAGTGCAAAATATTGATATTTAGATCAAATTTAAAGATTTTTATACCAATTTAGTAAAAAAAAAAAAAAGGGTTTGATTTAACATATGAAGGTTAAGGTCCCTTACTATAAATTATAGAATTATAGAAGTACATCCTAAGTAAGCAAAAGTGCTCAATAGCAAATACCTAATGTTTTTGAAGTGTACTCAAAATTCTCTCTTAAATCATATATTTGATGAATCATGATATTATAAATATTATTTTTAGATAATCAATTTTAAGTTTCTTATTTTAAACCTACTCACGTTTAGCTTTGAATCAATGAAAATAAGGATATGTCCAAAATTAAAAACATAAGATTAATTTAAAAAGCGACGCAACACGAGACATCGCTGTGATTTTCAAAAATAATTAGTTAGGTTTGTCATTTTATAGCTTAATTGGGGGAAAATATTGTCTTGCCCTATAACGCGTCTAACTTGATGTCCTGCTTGTTGTTATCGTGTTACGACTTACTATTTTTATTTGGTAAGTTGAATGACACGATATGACATACCCACCAACTCCGCTCAAGCACAAGCTGCGTGAATTGATAAGGAAAGGTAACGTTGTAAAACTAAAAGGACAAATGGATTAAATTCCAAGTAAGCCATGAATGTGTATAGTAGTATTTGTGTAAGCATAATTGGGGCTGTTACTGAGATGGGTCTACTTTGACTTTAATGACCCAGCTTTATTTATCTTTGGCACATTTCCCTTTATTTTTTATGAAGTCAACTGTTTCATCAAACATCCAAACTCGTGTGCTAAGCATAAATTAAACAGGTATGGAATCGGCCTTAAGATACTACTCTTACAACTTACATGGACTGATGTAATTTGGAACAAAAGCTAATTTTGGACTTTTGGATACATTATAATTTATGAAATTACATTCAAGTTATGAAATAGAATTGAGTGGATTATTTTTTTTATTTTTTTTTTTTTGAGTTAATTGGAAAATAAAAGTTAAGATAGAGATTAAAGATGTGTTAAAGTGTTAGGGTTATAGTCAAAAATGATAAAACGACAAATTCAGCGAAATAAATTAAAATAAAAAGTAAGACAATTTTAGGATGAGGGAAGGAGTATTCAATTGTCTTGTTACTCGCTTCTTTTGAATTTATTACACACTCTTTTTGATTCGTCGTTGTAAATTTACATTTTTTTTTTTGTGAAATCTCGCCGTCATTTTAGTTAATTCTTATCAATATTTATTCTCACTCTTAATACCAATCACAAAATACGTATTTTTTATAATAAGTACACAATTTTTTAATCTTTGTGCCAACTTCCCTCGTTGCAATTTATAAAAAGAGAATATATAATTCTTAAAATAAGAGTTTAATTTTCGCAACCATACAATAGAATCAATTCCCCTTCTTTCTATAGCATGTAGGAGTTCTCCTTACCCTACACTAGTAGAATATATATAAAAAAAATCAAATTGGTTCTTACCAGGAACTTGATGATCTTATTGATTTCTCCTATTCCTCTAAATTTAGGGTATAATTATTTGGAACAAGTTGAGCAGTAAACCAAAGGATGAGTGGACAAAAAAGTCAATAATTTACTACTGTCAAAACTTTCTACCAAACCATTCCCCACTATTATAAGAAAGTGATTTGGTACTAACCTTGTCCAGTAGAAGTCCATGAGATAATTGTACAAATAAGACCCTGAGCTGATAAGCACTCAACATCGCATTCAGGTCATGGTCATCAGCTTAGTGTCCCGCACAAAGTCAGGGTCCGGAGGGAGAGGCAGCGGACAGATCATACCCACACTCTATCGGGAGAGGGCATGAGAAAGGCGCGCAATCACAGCATTCTGAAAACTTGAAATTAATGTGGATTCATACAATATTATGGATGTTCTATTCCATGAAGATAAAAGTACACACTGAACTTATATACACATTAATAATGGCAAGATATCTTAAACTCATCATAATGGTGTGGTTTTCATAAAATAGATCATTGCAAGGCATGTTTCTGGACTGATAGGATACTAAATATCGAGATTCCACTCTTGCGTTGTCTCCATTCAACTCGTACATGCGATTCTTTTGGGTGAAATAGAGGGTCTGCTCAAATAGACAATATAAGAGGCAAAGGGGGAGCAGGGGGCGCAGACGGTATCTCATTCTCACTATATACCTTGCAGTCGATGTTAATTTTCGGGATTTTCTGTATGTGGATCCAGTCCTCGCCTGTCAGATTTTGGCATCTTTTCTGCAGGTCTGCTGAACAGTGATAGATGAGAAGTTTATTGAGAGCGGTAAGGTTTGACATCCAAGCCGGCATTGATCCCAACTCTTTGCAAGAGGATATCTCAAGTGTATCGAGGGAAACGAGGTTCTCAATCCATTCGGGTAGATTCACCAGCAGTGGGAGTTCATCCAATATCAAGGACCGGAGGGAGTGATGAAACGATTGCGATGGCATGCACATCCCATTCTTAGTCTCGTCTTCATTCGAAAGGTTCACATTCGGGCATGCTACTAGACATAATTTCTTCAAGGAAGATAGATGTATCAATCCTCCCCATACACTCCGTAATCTGATGCAACGAATTAGTGACAACTCGTGTAAGGAAGATGAGCACCTACGAAACACATTCCCAAGCTCTCTCAAACTCTCCATTTTCTCATCCCCTGTTATTTTTAACAGTGTAAGTTGCTTAAAAGACTCGAGTGTTAGTGATCTTAGCCATAGAGCATTTCCGGTTATGGAAATCTCCCTTAATTTGGGCTGCATATCCCTTTGCTCATCGATTTGTTTTACTCGTAATTCATCATTGAAACGACTCAAATCCAATCTTTCAACAATCGGACAAAAGGGAAAAAAACTTAGCTCCCTGCAGTCGTATATTTCTAATGTCTTCAATTGAGGAAGACACAATAGTTGCAAGTTTTCCGTGTCCATGCTGCTCTTACCAACCAGCTGATGAATGTCTACCACCCATCCTTTCAGTTTCGGTAATGTACTAAAGAAAACCCGTTTCAGAGACTTACATAACGGTAAACTACTTTTCTCGGTTATGTACTCCAAATTTGGCATGTGCCCAAGTCTGAGTTCTTCTAGATGATGCAGGTTTCCCAAACATGTCAGCTGCTGCAATTCCGCGCACAATAAAAGTTCCAATTGTACTAGATTGTGGAGAGACGACACCCAATTCGGAATTCTCACACCATGGTACGCCCACAACTCGAGGATTTTAAGGTTGGAATGAGGCTGCAACTCTTTCATCAATGCTTCTTCGAGATCCACAGCTGTTTCATTAACATCTTCACTGAACAAAAAGCTAATAAAATCGAGAGATTCCTTGTTTTTGAGGTATCCTCCTTCCCTTCTTCCATCAAGGATACCATTTTTCGGGGAATGAATTTGGAAAGTTAGTCTACCTTTTAAATTTTTGAGACTTTTTAGGTCTTCGAGCTGATCAAACCACTCGTCACAACTAGAACTCGGTTTACTCAACACAAACTCTGGTAGCGTGTGGAGGTTGATCAAATTACCCAAGCCACTAGGCATACGTGTAACATTACGATTCTCGATTCCCTGCAAGACCCTAAGCTTCACCAACTTACAAATATTGTCAGGCACATCAGCAAGACTTTCGCAAGATCTGAAATCGAGGACCCTAAGGTTAACTAGCTTGCTAATTTTCTTGGGTAGTTTTTTCAATATCTTGCAGCCTCTCAATATTAAGGTTTCCAGATTGTACAGCTTCGTTATCGACTCAGGAAGAACTTCCAAATCTTCATTATCCGAGAGATTTAAGTACCTTAAATGCAGCAATTCACCTATAGTGCTCGGCATGCTTTTAAATTTTGAGCAGCGTAGATCCAAAGCCCTTGCACACATGAAATTCGCAAATATGTCCTCCAAATAAATTGGATTCAACCTGACACGTTCTAGGCTAAATGGGGTTTGAAGATATGAACGAACGTGTCTTAGTGAAAGAGTTTTTATCAAACTCACTTTCATAATAGCTAGATGCCGAACTTTTCTATCCATGCTGTCCGGGATAGAATTACTTAAGCAAATCTCCTTTCCTGCCACATTCCGAGCAAGATCATGCATCAGATCATGTATCTTGCATGAGACAATCTCACCAGATCTGTCTAGTTCTACATCTTGGAAGAAACATCTGTGCAGCAAAATGGAAAAATACTCTTCTACAACATCTTCTGCACTTTTGGTTTCATCTAATGGAACAGCATAGCCTTGTGCCATCCAAAGGCTAAGCAATACATCCTTGTTTATGACACAATCTTTTGGAAACAACGCGCAATAACTAAAACAACTTTTCAAAGGGAATTCAAGATTATAATAACTAAACTTCAATATAGGCATGATGTCGTCTTCATACCCTCTTATGTTTGCTAACCCCATCTCCTGAACTGATTGCCACCTATTCTTATCTTGACCCTTTAAAAGACTAGCAACAATTCTTAAAGCTAGAGGGACTCCAGCGCATTGTTCAACAATCTTTTTCCCGGTATTTACCAAGTCATCATACGGGTTTGATAGTCTCAGTTCAGATGATATCTCTTTAAACAAACGCCATGAATTTTCTTTAGACAATCCTTGCAGCTCATGCACTGAATCACTCCTTACAATTCTTGCGGTTTCTTGTGAACGAGTTGTAACCACAACCCAGCTTCCACTTTCACCCTTCAAGAAGTTCACTAAGTTGAGCCAATGATCCTGGTTTTCAGTCCATACGTCATCTAAAACAAGCAAGTACTTGGAGCTCGCTAGTTTCTGTCGAATTTGACTTTGCACATCTTCAATGGATAATCCCTCATAAGTACCATCAGCGGAAATCAATATTTTTCGAAGAATCGCCATTACATCCAATTGTTTCTGATCCTGATCAGAGACACAAGTCCACACCTTCAATTCAAATTCATTTGTAACCCTTGCATCATTAAACAAGAGTTGAGCAAGAGCCGTTTTCCCCAATCCTCCTATACCCACAATAGAAAGGATTGAAATATCCTGTTGGACTTTACTATCTAACAAGATGCTTACAATCTTCTCCACATCATCCTCCCTCCCAATAATACAAGTATTATAAGAACATGTCTCCGCTCTTCTCCTCCTGATAGGCTTAGAGTCGTCAACTCTTAGCCCAAACTTACTATGTTTAATGGTTATGGCATCTAACCTTTTTCTGATTTCCTCAAACCTCAGTGAGATCTTATCAGCAACAGCAAGAGGATTGAAACGAGAAAAGAAGAGGCACACCTTTTCAGAGGCTTTACCAGCCTTCATGAGCTGTTGTCGTTGAGCAAGAGTGACAAACTTGTCAAGCAAATCATCAGCATCGTAAACAGCATCCATGAGCCCCTGTATATAGAGCTGCGCCTGATGGGTAATCTCTTCCTGCTTGGCTTCTGCATCGAGAAGTACAGCCTTAACAGTGCCAATGGTGTCACAGAGCTCATCAAGTCCGGATTTGTAACGCACAAAGAAAGGCGACTCTCTAAGCTTTGCATTTGTCAGCTGTGACAACAAAAAATTGGCAGAAGACACAGCAAATGATCCCTGCATCTCCATTTTTGAGTCAATCATATCATAATGAGAAGGGTGTATGGTAGAACAAGATGGGGAATGATAATGAATACATATCTTCAATTCCATATTTAATATATGTAATTTGTTTTCTAATTTTAACAGTTGAATCTTTCAAACAACTCTATTTTCAATTACTCTTTAGTAGTCCAAGGTCCACTTGTATATATAATTTGTATCTTCACAAGATTTGAAAAAGGGCATTGGATTAACCTATTGTATTAAAGAAATAGACCTTGTAAATATAAGTTTTTTTTTAGGAAGTTTAGGTAAAATAGCATATAGTACACCTCTTGTATACAAAATTACAAATCAAGAATTTAAGAATTTGCCTTTCAATCCAATACAACATAATTATAATGTTAAATACAGTATAGTATTTTTTTTAATTCTCAATATGAACGGACCAAAAATACACAACAATTCTTCTTTGTTATTTTACATATTTTTTGAATTGTTGGCGGGCTAATTTTACATAGTTTTTCTTCATATTTTTGTTCCGTCCATACTTAAATATATAATATACTACATTTAACCCGATTTAACCCGCATCGACTGCAATCCCCTCACCATAACCTACCATGACCCAAACAAACTCTTGAATGCACCGACCCCACCCTAACCAAACCAAACTATAGACAACCCGAATTCACAAAAACAAGAAAATGTACACCTGTAGCTAAGCTTAATCCATCCTTCATCGACCATCTATCACGGAGGTATATGAGAGTTCATTTACTGAATACGCTCCAGCACTTGACGACGATGGATCTGCATCATGCAAGCTTCCTTTATGGATAAATGCAGGTTGACTCGGAGAAGGAAGTTCCACATTGTTGCTCAACATAAACACTACGGTTGACATTGTTGGTCTGTCATCTGCGCGTTCTTGCACACATAGCAATCCAATTTGAATACAGCTTAAGAGTTCCTCGTCAGCATCAGAATCTTTCACAGATGTATCGACTATTTCCAATGATCGTCCTTCTTTCCAAAGCTCCCAAACCTGTAAAATGTTTACACAAAGTCATGATTAGTATCATAAGCCTTTAACTAAGATATGAATGAATATATACTCCAATCCAATGAAGGGTAATAGTTAACTTACATGACCAACTAGATTGATGGAAGGATTGTCAGGATAAAAACCAGAGTTCTTTCTACCAGTAATAATCTCCAATAACAAGACTCCAAAGCTAAAGACATCCGACTTTATGGACATTACTCCTTGCAGTGCATACTCTGGTGCCATATATCCACTGTAAAAGTAATGAAGCAACAAAAACAAGATTATTCGCACACAGCTGATTTTCGGGCGAATTGTATTGCACGAACATATGTTAGATGGGCATGTAATGCACTTACTAGGTCCCAACCACCCTAGTCGTGTTAACTTGTACTTGCTCATTCCCGAATATTCTAGCCATGCCAAAATCTGAAATTTTCGGGACCATGTTTTTGTCAAGCAGGATATTGCTTGCTTTTAGGTCCCTATGGATTATCCTTAATCGTGAGTCTTGGTGAAGATATAACATTCCTCGAGCAATCCCGATGATAATGTCAAAGCGTTTTGTCCAATCTAACGATGACTTGATCTCTTCATCTACGATGAGTCGATGACATTAATAAGAAGTAGCAGAGTACATATTATTTCTGTTGAAAATTGGTCAAACCAACAGTCTAAGATAATTAATGTAAATAACTTACTGAAAATGAAAGTGTCTAAGCTTTTGTTTGGCATGAATTCGTAGATCAACATCTTCTCCTCTCCTTTGATGCAACATCCTAACATCTTGACGAGGTTTCTATGCTGAAGTTTAGCAATTAGCCTAACTTCGTTCTTAAATTCTTGTATGCCTTGTCCTGAATTTGGAGCCAACTTTTTTACAGCAATTTCTTGTCCGTTTTCCATCCGACCCTATAAATCCACCATACTATGCATCTCTTAAACATATACAAGATAAATACAAGTCATAGTATTGTAGTGTACGATAAGGTACCTTGTACACTGATCCAAAGCCACCTTCTCCTAGCTTATTAGCCAAACTGAAATTATCTGTGGCTGCAGCTAATTCGCTACGAGTGAAGAAGGGTAAATCTGAGCCAGAATCACTTTCTTCGACATCTTTCGTCCAAAGAGACCTTTCTTCAGCTTCTTCCCATGCTATCAACAAGTAAAAGAATTACAATAAACAAAATATATCAAACAAAAGGAAAAGATTACTACATTACTCAATTATTGATTAATAAGATCCTATTTAGAATGTCAAAACATTCACCTTTCTGCTTCTATATTTATTCTTTTCTTCAAACCTAAACATGACACCAGGCATTCAGTAGAAGTACCTCTTTTCTTCTTCTGGTGAATCCAATACACCAGAAAAAAGATAAATAATGTAGATGCCAGCAACACCAGCACAATGAGAACTGCTTCCATCTTCTTATTTGAGAAGGGCCCTTTCGACCTCTTATATTTTGCTGCAAAGGAAACATGTCCCTTAGAAATACTGTCTTAGCCTTGCATGATACTTCATCTTCTTATTTGAGAAGGGCCCTTATAGTTTGCTACATTGGACTACAAAAAACTCACCACAAATTGTCCGATGTAGCAATGAAAAAGGGACAAAGGGAGTTACAAAGGTGTCAGAGTTGGATAAAAAAGAAAACACAAGCTCATTTAGATTGACCAAGCACTTAGAAGGCCTACAAAGAAGTATTCTCAATGTTTTATGATCCAGTTTGACTGAATTGACCAAAAACTTATGTGAGATTCTAACTAATCATTAGACTAATTGACATTAGACTCTATTATGCCCAAAAGAAATATTTGCAACCTCTAATGTTTGAGAAACAACCTTTACATAATAGACTAAAGGAATGACTTGTTAAATTATTAGCGTCTCTAATCAATGTGACGTTGCAACTGATGTTTGTAAAAAAATAAATCGAAAACAACCTCTTAGTTACAACTTACAAGATTAAGGTTGATCACATATTCACATCCATCCCTAAAATCGTGATTAGATAGGCGTCACTTGGCATTGAGGTAATGACATGTAGTGTAATGTTTGACAAACCCCTAAGAGCTTTGTAACTCGGACCTAATAGTGTTGGATCCTTGACAATCGAATATAGGTATGACACTTTGACACTTCAATTTGGTTCCAAATCTCGAGATTTTTTGATAAATAGTCAAACATGAATCCGAGTATATGAGTCTAAGTCACATATCTAAAAAGTTATTGTTTTCCATTAGACAGACTAGAAAGCAATGTGTCCAGGTAGGTCCACTTATTTAAAATTAATCTAGTATTAAGTAAAATATGTCAAAGTTTTGTTTCTTAGGACAATATGTTTTTAAAAATGGAGGATAGAATGACGTACGAAGGTGATACGTGAAAAACCTGTCTTCTCAAACGTTGAAAAATCTAAGTGGGCCAAGAACTCATTTTTCACAAGCTGGCACAACTAAAAATCTAAAACCATTTATTTCTTCTTAATTGAGAGAACCAGCAAAACACTTGGATACAGTACAACCACAATTTAAACTTGAATGCTTGATAACGAATTAAACGAACTTAAAGGATATCATACCTAACTCAACTGCATCTGCTCGAAAGTATACGTCCTGGCCCCCATCAGGATACACCCTTGTATCAATCAAAGCACCATACAATGAAATGCAGCCACTTCCTGCACCAGTGTCATCTGCACTTGTATAGCCTATGCAAGAGCAGTTCTTCAAGCATTCTTCTTCGCACTCCTTCAATGTCGAGCTTTTATTCACTAAAGCGTTTGAAGTATCTGGCAACTTCATGCTTTCTAGCTTCAAGAACCCTTCTCCGTTTTTGCACATTGATCTGTTTTCTTGTCTCACACAACCTTGTGAACCATCTCTTAGATACCAATCTCGCGGTGATTTTGGTTCATATCTGTCGGAATGAAAAGTTTGTGATCTTCATAATACACAGTAACACACTAACATCATCGAAGTGACCTATTTTTAAGTATCCTTTGGGTTAATGATTTTTTGTTGTATGCAAAACATCTCTTAAAACAACTTATAGTATACAAACCTATTCCGACTTCTTGGGAAATTGATGTGAAAAAGTCAAATTCTGATTTGGGTTATAAAAGTATTCCCTAGGAGTAAATAAATTATGAGCAAGCAAGCAAATAAACAAATAGAAAAGTACCCAGGAAAACAGGTGCATTGAAATTGGTTGGCACTATTGGGGTTGCAGCTAGCAAAAGCACCACACTCTCCATACTGATCACAGAGCTCCTTCGGTGCTGACCAGAACTCGATCCAACGTTTTGTATTCTCCTGCCATGTTCGTCTCTGAACTGTTCCTGAATTTCCATCAACCACGAAGATTGAGATGATAGAATCATTCAAAACTCTGTAGCTTACAGATATCTCATTTGTGTCGCTGACAAAACTATAGTTGAAAATATAAGCACGTGTCATTTCAGGAACTCCACTCCATTTCTGTCCGATCCAAGGACCTGTCCTCCAAACTGGACTCGAACCTTGGTACAAGAAGAATTGAGGAGACCCATTTGGATCAACCCGGAATGAGAAATTCCCAGGACTTGGATCATCGTTTGATCTCCAAGAGGTTAAATGACGGTTTAACCCAGTTCTTTTATCCAAGCCAAGCTTCATTTCAGGAAGAAAAGTGTCTGTAATGTGATCAAAGCTCTGCCACAGCAAAACTTTACCATTATCAGTAGTCAAGACTAAATTCCCCGTATCTAATAGCTTGCACGAGGTGCTGTTGATATTCACAGAACCCGGAACTGAAATATCCGTGGACCATAGGACAGTTTTCCGAGAAGTGATTCTAAGATGCCCGTCTCCATTGATTGAAAGAGTTCCAAGAGAACCATTGATGGGTGTATCTCTGTTAGCAACCCAAACAACAGATTGCACAGAAACCTTAGTGAACCAAGTTCCAACGTATCTTTTTCGAGTGGAATTTCCAGGGCTGAAGAATCCTAAAGTAAATTTTCCTGCTTTGGATGTCAAGACATCACCATCTCTAAGGGGGCTAGTAGGAGTTATAGTATCAACTGAAGCACACAACGGCAATAAAAGAAGCATTAGAAAAGCTATTAGAATCATTTTGTAGAATAGAATCAATGAAAAAAGAATAGTTCTGAACCATGTAAGAGTAATTTGTGCAAGTGATTACTGACAGAGGGAAAATCTATAATTTTAGTTGTATCTAGCTGCATTTAATAAGGTTTTAGTTGGTAAGCCAAGTTTGTAGTACAAAAGTAAATGAAGTGATGGAGAACAAAGATTAATCTTAATACACTACGTGTTGGTAGCATACACAGATACACTGGCTTTAGTTTTGATTTTTTGGGTAATCTCAACTGCCCTGAATTAGACAGCTAGTAGTATTTATTAGTCTGGGAGCATTTGGTTTTACACTTAGATAAGCTAAGATTGACCTGGTAAGAGTAAACTTGATATTTGATTACCATAATCAAGGCTCAAATCGAACGCAATTAAGTATGGAATTAGGAACATTATATTCTATGATTAGCACTTATGACACTGATCAATTCATGATTTGTCATAATTTTCAAATCCGAGGCTATTTTAGGAAACTCTAATAGGGTATTTGGTTATTGGTATTGAATGATGGCAATGGGAATGAGTTTTATTTCACTTTTCATAAAGTGTATTATGTTATTTCCATGGTGATAGAACTCTCATCCTTAATCATATGTATTTCTTCATAATTTTTTAATACCACCAAATACAATTCTTTCAAGTGGTTATGGATGGGAATGAATTTTGTGAAGAAAAAGAATGATAAGAGTAAGACAAGCATGACCTACTATATTAATTTTCATCACCATTCCACATTTTAATACCAATAATCAAACAGGACATTAGGGGATGTACATATCAAACCGAAAAACTTTACCATTTTCCTAATTGCTTGTTTGCTTAAGTGGATGAAAGTGACTCCGTTGAAGGGGAGAAGAAATAGCAATGTGAAACATATAAGCTACAATGACATGGGGCAAGCAATTTAGCGTTGGTAGATACACTTGCTTTTCATAAACATTTGCATCAATTAATACTTAACCCTGCTTTTAAACTGAGTGAGCAATTATATACTCGTAATACACAATAACGCCAAAGCCTTAATTCAAGAATATTGAGTTGACACTCGACACTTGTACAAGAGCAGATTATTGAGAAGGTACAAGAATAGGAAGGCATTTCGGGGTCCAGATCGGATTTGAACCTAAAAGGAACATTAACCAATAACATGAGGAAAGATCCTAAAATCAAGGTTACTCACTTTAGAAGTGAGGAACAGTACACTGAACAAGCTGCTGCTGAACAAATATTGTGTTGTGCCACGAACCGATTCTCCTTGTGTGGGATGATGATATTGATCATCTCATTTCTCATTCCATATTTTGCACACTAAATGCTGATGAAAAGTGTGCAATGGGCTATGGAAGTTTGAGGTTTGGTTCACTACATGAAGTGATCAAAGGGGTGCATGAAGGGTGCCTTGAACAAGGCAAGAGGTGGCAAGGTGCACAAGGAGGGTCATAGAGGCAAAACGAGGCAATGAACGAATGAAATGTGCCTTGAACGAGGCAAGCGCCAACAGCAAACAGTAATAGGGAAAACTTATCTTCTGGTTCAGTGGCAGGGGCAATGTTCGGTTTTCTGATTTGCTCGATACTTGGTGGGAAAGTTTGCCTAATGGGCTAGGGTTTATTCTAAATGCATATATGGACCCCAAATCAGATTTGGAATAATCAAGTGCAGGCTAATAAAAGGGAAAACGGGTTTGAAAAACCTAAAAGTGCTTTGTATTAGAGTGTGTGTGATCTTCATTAAAAGTGATATTTTTGAGCTTGAGAGGTTGTTCCCGAGCCTTATGAGGAATGCGTCATTATTGTACTATATAATTTTTCATGTTTGTTTGCTCTTAGGTATGCGATCTGTTTTTCTCTTGATTTTTCTTTTTTTTTTGGTCAAAAAGAGGTCCCTAACTTTTTATTTCATATTTTCTTCATCCCACAGAGTTTACTCTATCACACTTTCGATGTGGGAGCCTTTTAATATGTTTGGGAGTCAAAACAAACTCAAAGGGACAGAGGAGCCTTTGAAGGTGTGCGAGGTGATCGACCACACAGGGCCCCTCTTTCTCCCTTATATAAAAAAGTTAATTAAAAAAGAAATATGTTAAGTTTAATAATAAAATAAATATATTTGTTATAAATAAAGCGCAAAATAAAAGTTCTGTACAAAGCCCCTGAATTTTTTAAAACGGCTCTGCAAAGGGACACAAGAGAAATCAATTATTATAGTACTGAGTCAAGGTATTCCAGAGCAGAATATCAAAATAGGTTATTCATCAAACCTAAAAAGTAATAGAATCTGGTTCTTTCACCCCCAGATGGTATAATAACAGAAAGCGCAGATACAACAGCGATACCACTATTATTCTGTAACAATAGGCCATACGTCTATGTTTGATACATTTATCCACAATTGCCAATAAGGATATTTTTATAATTAATTAACCTACAATAATTAATTAGCCTTAATTATGTCTCGTGTCTTTATCCAAATTGAAGAATCTTAACATTAGGATAAGCAATGGCCGACTGTTTCAGCAATTGCTTACACTTTTCAATGAAGGAAATTAGCCCAAAAAACTAGAATGTTGTCCCTCATAGATAAAATAAAAAGTATGATATATGTAGCCGAAAGAGTTCTTATATAAGCATTTGTTACATATTTATATTACTGAGTGATACCAATAAATTATGCATTAGTTGTTATTTTTTTCACTGTTACCTTAATAAAAGCTAGTCTTGAGTTTCGACTCTTGAACATAGAGCAAAATCTTGACTGTGGTTACAGTTATGGTCACGACCAGTGTAACATAATTCGCAAATTAGTTCACCTTTTGAATTTGCAACTCGTTGAAAATGACTTAAAATAGTCTAAAATTGATCATAATTCGATTTTTTTAATTCACGATTCGCAAGAAGATTAATGAGTCATGTGAGATATGGCAATGGTCACGACGAGACCACTAAACGGTGGTCGTGATATGGCGTTGTAACCAATATTTTGAAGTAGGATTCCAAGAGATTTTCTAATATAAAAAGGACATAAACAAGAGAAAACAAGCAGAATCAAAATCCAAATGGCCGTTTTCTGTAGCAAAGTAAATTTTTAAACAAGAAACAATAAAGGTCATCAGCAAGACAGCGACTATTTAAACATGCCCAACTTCCCTCACAAGCTTAAAAGCCTAGACTCCAACCACTTTATACTCATACCCCCAAGGAAGTTTCAGCATCTAAAACTAAAATTCGTCGGAAATGACATCTAAAGCTGGGAAACACAAGCATGAGCTAGTAAATATTGATGTTGAAATTGAAGAAGAACCTGAAGAATTGGAAGATGCTCCAGCACATCCATCCAGCATCACTACCAAAATATACTTGAAGCCGTTGCATCCTTCAGAAAAGATGGATAAGGATGTTATTTTAAGGCGCATCCGACATCATAAAAGAATGAACAAGCTAAGACGTGCAGCTGAGGCGCTCTGTGGCTCCACCTTTTCAACTACTGTCAACACAAAGCCGAAGATAGATCGTGGTGAACTACCCCAGCGATGGGTAGATGATGCTTTTGCTGCACTCTAGTATGTTACACTTTAACTATTTTTAACAGGTAGATGTAGGCCGGAGCTTCACTCGCCTATCTCAGGTACACAAAACTCATCCATGTAGCAGAGTCCAAGCTCCTACTATTGTATATCTGAACCAAAGGGCTAGTTTTTTACCTGATAATTTTTAGTCTGTAATGCCGTGATTTATTTCCCCAAAATCAGTGACAACTCGGGTCATTCCTTTCCAATATTTGTATTTTGTACCTCTAAAACTATGTAAAACATTACCAGATTAGTTGTTCAACAGGATATCGGATAAAAATGAGCAGAATGGAACATGAATTAAGCATTTCAAGAAGATATTCGCACATATTATAAAAGACTGTTTAAAGTAAAATCTATAGATGTTCAGCCAAACCAAAGTTCATAACAACCGAACTTCATGAAGATATCAGACATATAATCAAAGAGTTTTTGTGATAAACTCTATATAATCAAAGACCTTGTGTGATTAACACATAACAACCGAAGTTAAGCCAAACCCAACATGTAAATGGCATATTCAGGGTGTTACACTGCCACTGATAAGAGACAGAGTCTGAATTAATTTCAAGATTCCAGTTTCACTACTTGAATTGGCACGAAAATCACATCCTTATTTAATCAACTAAGTTGCAGCAACTCAAGAGAACAGACAGTAAAACTGTAGCAAAAGGACCAAGGGTAGAATCACACCATTCCACTGGCATTAGAAGAAACACTTGGGAAGTGACAACAATGGCCAACGGTCTGCCACTGGCCGCACTTATACAGAACCTCACTTCAGTAATTCGAATCTCCTCCTTCCCTAATCCCAAGTCTGGGACATCTGTTGTGCTGTTGACCCACATCTTGCAATTCTTCAACAGAATATAATAAAAAGATTGAACCTAAAATTCCTTACAAATATCGCTATGTTTCATATATAAACACAAAGGTTAAATTAAACAAAAATAAACAATTAACTGCCTCATTAAATCAACAAAGCTTTCTCAAAGGAATATTGAGAATTTCGATTAGAATATTAGATTATCCACTACAAAATTATCCCAAAGCATAAGCACGTTTCACTGGCCCAGAAAGAATAAGAAACTTTTACAATTAGCCAAAAGCAGTTAACAAAGATGCGTACTCAGCTTTTGTATTGTAGAATACATGTTCCTCCCACTGAGTCGGTCCCAGAGTTCTGCAAGTGCATATAGAAACTACACTAATCCAAATTTTCCAGGAAAAAATAGATTCAATTTAGAAGACAATGTTTCCTGCACTGAGATAACACAGTTCTAAAAGAGGAACACAGGGAGAATAATGAACTCCTAAAAACATCCAATAACAATATCCAAGTCTTTCTTTTATGGCAAGATGACTTTTCAAGTATAGTGTGGTTCATAGGGTGATGCAATGAGAGATCAATTTCAAAAATAATATACAAAAATTGCATCATGCATTATCGCATTTCATCACGTATGCTGACTACAAAAGGCAACATTACAAGATTAAACCTTACTCTTGTCCAAGCTTCCAAGCAATTCAAATGGAATCAGAAATCAAAAAAGAAAATTGATTTCTTCATGCCGAATGAATAAGTGATTTCAGATTCCTTTCTACAGTGCCAGTACACTCAATAATCTACCAGACGACAAGAAGAAACAGTAACTGTATCTCATATTTAGACACAACTGCAGATGGGAAACTATTAGTTTCTCGTATGTCCAAAGGTTATCCTCCCAATATACAACAATAAAGCAGCACTTCAACTCAAAACCTTAAATCACCGACAGATAGACGATTTGGCTGGTCTGATATCCTTCTTTCTTTAACAAACTATATCCTTAAGTTGCAGACATGTCAGCAAAATCTTCCCATCCATTACCGTTGGCTCAACTGCCCTGCCCTCCCCTCACCTTCTGTTCTCTCTTTCTCTGCTTGCTACTCTTCTTTTTCCCTCAAATTATTATTCAAACGTATTGTAAACATGAAGCCCAAAATGTAATTGATCTACTCCAAACAGCAGAGACCAGGGCTAACATAAAGTCTTAAACTATTCCATTTTGACAATGCTGTTATTCGAGGACTATACATCTCATTTTTCGTATTTTGTCAACGAATCACTGCTATAGTTTCATAAGAAAGCACTGTGTTAAGAAACATAGTCAATACAAAGATAAATGCAAATGAAATTAAATCTGTATCAACCACCAGTAGCCTATGGGTAAACTGGTAGTCTGAGCATTTCAATAAACAAGTACAGTGCACAAATCCTAGTTCCACAATGCTCGGACACTATTTCAGAGATTCATGCCAACAACATTTCCATTGGTCTCAGACAATCTCTGTCTGACCTTACTCCACCATATGTTTATGGACTAACTGGCTACACGAAAATTGAGCTTTTGAATGGCATATAACATAATACCATTGCTGTTCAACATATACAAAATCTAAAAGTATATACTATTGTGCTTAACAAGTATTTATCTCATCCACCATTCATGACGAGATATATCCATCACTTTAACATAAACAACTTTCATATAACCAACATACAAGCATCACAAAAGCTGAATGATATACACAAATAACAAGACAGATTTTATTCATATAAACTTGAAGTACAGAAAGTACCATAAATTTTACCAAGAATCAAGAACCTTAAAAAAGTAACAATGTAAGTCTTGATCCATATAACTATATTCCCTAAACTACTAAGACATACTGGTATTTTTCTGTTGATAAACTTATATTTTTGGCACTTGAGAACATCCTGTTGATTTTAAAAGAAGTAATAAATCACATTACATCTTAGCAGGCTTGGGAAAAATATCAGGAGTAAACTTCTGGGCAGCACTTATACTGCCTTTAATCTTCATTAGCCCTCTCACAAATGCAATTTGTGGGTTCATTTTCCCAGTTGCAATCTTAATGAAATCTTCATCCTTGAATGAAAATGCAGCATCTGGTTTTCCACCTTCATAAGGACCTGAAAGTTTTCATAATTTAGGAAATTGATTATTCAACAACATTTCATCCCAATTTTAGTACCCATAAAAAAATTTGAATTTGATCAGATACAAACCCTAACCTTTTTTAACCTCTCCTTTCTTAAGATCAACAGTATAAATCACCTCATTAAACCCAAGTTTCTGCAAAGCAAAGAAACCCACACAGAAGAGTTAATCCAGTATTAATCTAATCAGTAAATTTAACCAAATTAAAACAATGAACCCAATTTTCAAGGAAAATTGAAAAGTTATATCATACTTTGGGGGCAATGTGGAGCTGATAAACCAGACCAATTTTCTTGGTGATTTCTTTTCCAGCATCAGTGGTGAGATGGGTTTTCATTTGCTCCAACAAAGCATCAGATTTTAGTTGCTGATTTGAGTCGCCCATTTCGTGTTTGATGAAATGCCGCAGAGATGTGTATGATTTCTTAAGAATAACAAAAGATCGCTAAAAGTATAGGAAACGGTAGTTGAGAATAATAAATACAAAACGACGGAGTCGGTGATAGGAGTATAACGAAGCACGACCTTATTTGTACATCTCCATCTCAGTCACCATTAATTTTCATTTTAATTTAATTATTTTATTGATTTTAAGCAATTTACATGATAATAGTTTCACTTTTATTTTAATCTCAATCATAAATATATACTCTCTTTTCATCTTTATTGTATGATCCACTTGCCTTTTGTTTTATTTTTCAACATATTTCTTTTAATTAATTTACACCTAAAAAGCAAGTGGTTCATTCTAACAGGGACAATGATAGGGATGACGATGCGTCAAACTCGGGTCAAATTATATATGCTATAACTTTACTCCAAATAAAAGTAGGATTTTTTCACCTTCAACAACCAAAACTCGAATTTCATGTCTACCGACTCAACTCAAATTCTCAGATCTCTAATAGAGTCAGATTATGAGATATTTGTTAATTAATAGAAGTATATAACTTTTTACATGTATAGAAACTTATAACAACAATGACTTACGAATAAGTAACTATTTGCAAATTTTACAAAATAGAAAAATTTATTGAGCTTTTGTAAATGATTATTATAAATCATTACACACAGATCTATACATTCGAGATTTTGGATGCTCAAAATGGGTTTTGAGTACGAATTTTAATCAGGACAATTGCGAGTCGAGTATGTACTAATATTTCTTTGATCTAATCATACATAATATAATGTTCAAATAGTCGTCGATCAAGCTTCGTATTCAATTGGTATAAATTTTATATGGGCTTTACACTTAATTAAATATCATAATTTTATATTTGAAAAAAATGGTCTGTAATAATTGTAAAATACTCTAGATTGTTTTGTTGATGTTGCATTTTGCTTTATATTGCGCCATACATGTATGACGTATCAAATTTTCCTTTTTTGAAACAATCAGCAAAAGGACTGGTATATAAGTTGCGATCATACTAGATCTGACTGCAACGTACTTTGCATTTTGACTCGATCTATGTACAAAACAAAAATATACTTCATCAATGAATATACAACTAATTGTAAGAATCAACTTGATTATTGCTCCTATCTGTCTCTTTACATCTTTCAGCAATCCAACCTTGCTCATCTCACAAAAGAACACCAAGAAATAGTGCAAAGTTGACAACAATAGACCAAAAAAATTCATATATATGACCTATGGTACCTTAACTTATGCTATAATTAACACTTCTACCTTGCATTTAAAGTTGTGACTGTAACTTGATTTACAGTAAATGATTCATCTTGTTTACTAGAAGATGAATCTGTTTCATTAGGGTTCCATCCCATGCAAAAACCTGGGAGTTTAGGCTGAGGTAAACATGCAGATTCACTACTTAACATTAGCACCACAGATGCCATGGTTGGCCTGTCGTCTGCCCTCTCTTGCACGCATAGGAGACCGACTTGTAGGCACCTTAGCACTTCATGTATCGAGTACAACTCCCCTATCGACTTATCTAGCATTTCCGTCCCTTTTCCTTCTTTCCATAGCTTCCATGACTGTCAATATACATACACGATTTTCGACTAAGTGATCGTATACATCATCGATATGTACAAAAAGTCATGCAATGAATTTTAGGGGTGACTTACATATCCAAGTAGGTTTAGCTCATGATCTGAATTGTAGAATCCTCTGTTCTTTGTGCTGCTAAGTATTTCTAGTACTAGTACACCGAAGCTAAACACATCCGATTTTATGGAGAAAAGCCCATCCATTGCGTACTCAGGCGCCATGTAACCACTGTAGGATGGAAGGTGTAAGCTTCATGATATAAGAGCATGTGGTAAAGGAAAGTTTATGCAACTTACTAGGTTCCAACAACTCTCCTTGTGTTTCCTTCGGTTTGATCACTTCCAAAAATCCTCGCCATACCAAAATCTGATATTTTGGGATTCATATCTCCGTCAAGTAAAATGTTGCTTGCTTTTAAGTCTCTATGAACAATTCTATACCGCGAATCTTGATGAAGGTACAAAAGCCCCCTAGCGATTCCACAAATTATGTTAAACCGTATTTCCCAGCTTAGCACGACACATCTTTCTTTATCTACAAAAATCATCAAAAACAAAGATGTATTAGAAAATTAAGCTATAATGATGAATAAAAAACAACGCCAATGCATTAATCCCAAAATCCTTAATGCCAAAACTTCATGATCATAAGATGTAACTAGGTTTGCTGAGCTGGTTTTTATTGAGTTGATTGTCACAAACCTACCACTCACCCTCCTACATTATCTGGGCTTGTTACTAGAAATGAGTGATGAGCACTCACAAACAGACGTAATTAATAATGGGATGACTTACGGAACAAATATGCATCCAAGCTACGATTTCTGAGGTACTCGTAGATGAGCATCTTCTCATCAATCTCCACACAACAACCAAGCAATCGAACAAGGTTGCGATGTTGGAGCTTTGCAATCAATTTGACCTCATTCTTGAACTCTTCTACTCCTTGTCCTGATTCCTTAGATAGTCTCTTGACCGCAATTTCTTGTCCGTCTGATAGCACACCCTGAAATTTGCAAAGCACATTATAACAAGATTAAACAAAAATACGACACTATTAAAGAAAATAACTGATAACAGTAACACTGAGCTACACTTCTCTCAAAAAGCTCTCACATAAAAGAAAAAAATTAGTCCTAAAAAGAAATGTAGTATCGTTCTATTGGATAGGTTGTAACAAGATTCGATCAAATCGATGCATGGTAAGATATACGGAAATATATATACCTTATAAACTCGTCCAAAACCACCCTGCCCAAGTTTGTACGCAGCGTCGAAATTGTTGGTAGCAATAGCTATGGTATGTAGGTCAAAAAATGGCAACTCAACATCATCTAAGTTTTTAGTTTCTCCTGAGTAGTCCCTCTTGCTAGAGATCATTTGCCCGGTTAAAAGAATTTCTTGGCTCTTTTCGGTAACACCTGCCCTTGAAGCTGTAAGGTAACAAATATACAAAGAACAGTATTAAGCAGATTTACAAAATAAAAGGTAGCTCGGACTAGTTACTTTACTTTTAAGTACCTGTGTCAAATTCTAAACACTCGAACATCTTTTATTTAGCTCAAAATGGATTTTTTTTCCTAAAATAACCAAGTTCGAACAGTCAGAATTAGAGTCATCAAACCGATATTCGGCACAAGTCACGATCCGAGGGGGAGGAGGGTAGCATATAGATCATATTTGCGCCCCCTCCAAGAAAAGGGCAAGGAGTATACGAGCCCTCATAACTATATGTACAAGTGGTACGGTTTAAGGTATAACAAAATGTTAGTTCGAGAATTCATATTTCATATATTCGAACTCTTTACTTTACCTTAAGTACTAACCGAAAATCATTAACATTTAGATAAAATAACCAAGTTTGGACACTTGGACACATATTCACTTATATATAGATATACGAGTACAAGTCACATAGATATGTATGCAAGTGGTTTAAGGTAAGAACCAAATGATACCTCTTGTGTCCATTGATCTTCCAAGTAAAGTTTGATCTTTTTTTCTTTTGCGCTTCAATATGAACAATGCAACGAAACCCGCTAGAATTACCACAGAAGCAATACCAATGCCGATCCCCATAACAATTTTCTTTGAGTTATCTGAACCATTTCCAGAGCTTGAAACCCCTGTTTAGTTGAAAAAGAGTTAATACTTGATAATGCGCTCCGTTAAGAAACAAAATCTAAGTCCAATGGCCTATTATAATTCTTCTGTACTCGAGTGGAGGATCAAGTCTTTGACGCTGTTGGTGTAACATAGATTTTTAATATAGACACATGCAATTCGCATTTCACAAATTTTTGTGAGAGACGGTTTCTCCGAGAGACGCATTAGATATATGGTGCTAAATAGCCCAATTAATACAAATTAAGGAGAAAATAAGAAAGTGGGGTTCTTATTTTGAGCTCGTTTCTTTGAGAGACGGTCTCTCACAAGAGTAGTTGTTCTCATTTTTTGCATTGCCCTCATCATGGATTGGACATCATAGTACAATATATTTCCCGTATCACCATATTGCAACGGTATTGTAAATGTTATTAGCTTATCGAGAGACCTCCTAAAAATAGATTTATTTAATTGTATCATTGTGTAGCCGGCACTCTAGAATTTGAGCCTTAAGCATATAATTTTAGCCTTGTGATATGTTATACTCCCTCCTAACCAATTTAGATGTCCCATTTGCTTGGGCACGTTTATTAAGGATGGTGTGGGGTAGGTAAGTAGTGAAGGATAGTTGGGTAAGTAAGGTATATGGGGGTATATTCGTAATTACTTGTGTGAACTAAGGATATTTGGGTAAAAAAAAAGATTGACAAAAATAGAAATGGGACAACTAAAAAAACTTTGCCAAATAAGAAAATGGGACAACTAAATTGATTCGGAAGGAATATATATACCCTATCCACTTTCTCACACAAGAGCTTTTTTAAATAAAAATGTAAATGCATTACATAACTTCTTCATATCGCCCTAAATATTTTACTCATGAAAGATATTTATATCG
Source organism: Amaranthus tricolor (assembly GCF_026212465.1). Classification (NCBI taxonomy): domain Eukaryota; kingdom Viridiplantae; phylum Streptophyta; class Magnoliopsida; order Caryophyllales; family Amaranthaceae; genus Amaranthus; species Amaranthus tricolor. The sequence continues at coordinate 30,697,854 of NC_080052.1, read as the reverse complement.
TGTCATGGAACACACTTTTACATCTTGTTGCACGATATTTTCAAAAACAAATGCAATAGAGGTAGGATGATTAGCATTTGAAGTCAAAAACGATTTATTAATTAAAAAAATAATTAAAATGCACATAAAATAATTTATAATAGCAAATAACTTCTAAAAAATTGTATTTTCATGTACATTAATAGATATTTCTTAATAAACACCAATAAACTCAAATTTAATACTCCCACAATTTCTAATCTACATGTGTCTAAAATGGTTTTTATCATTATTCATCCATTAATATTAATTAATTCATATTTTATTCTATGTAGTCATTAAAACAACATGATCGAGTGAGATCATATTTGATTATCTCTAAGTAAATATTGATTTTTTTATGATCATGCATAACTACATATATTTATAAGGATTGTATTAGTGCATTTAGATAATATACGCAAAATCGAGTGAGACATTTAGAAATATTAAGGGAGTATTATAATTTTAAAAAAATTTTATTTCATTAATTGTGTTATAAGGTTTGTTTTAAAATATTGTTCTCTCAATCTCTTTGAATTTGCACCGTAAAAATGTAAAAATTCCTCACATAAACCCGAATGTGGCCCGCAAGTTTAACGGCTTGGGTATTGGTTCACGGCTCCCCAAAAGGCCGAAACCATGCCATTGTTTATATTTGGCAAATAAAAAAGTCATTTAAGAATATGTTTCGTAAAATTACTTATTGATTGAGAGATATTTATTTGCAGAAAATTTATTTAAAAATTTAAAAGTCATTAAAAAATACTAATGAAACTTAAATTTCATTTTGGTATATCAAATTCATTTTTTAACTTTTTAACCGATGAATAAACTAAAAATAAACCAAAAAAATCAACTCAAAAACTATATATATACCAATGAGCCCATATAAAAAAGGACGTCTCATCAACTTATAGTTCGTGGTATTATTCTTTCTACAAATCCCACTTTCGTACTAGTTTATTCAATGGAAGAAGACTAACATGGATAGGATAATAAATATTAAAAAAACTTAATCCAACTAAGCCTTACTTTTGCAAGGTAATGTTCATTGGCTTTTGGCCAAAGCAATTCACATTTGTTAATTTCTACAACCATATTTGTGTTTTCGATAATGTTAACGTACGTAAGCACACTTTTGGCTTTATTGCTTAGAAAAAAGCCGCCATTAAAGGAAAACCATCAAAACATAAGAACTAGCTCCAAGAACTATCCTAATATTTATCGATTTTTTAATTTGTCTTTTTTAATATTTTTGTGAGAACTTTATTGTTTAAATGGAACAAACTATAAAACTAAACACATATATATATATATATAATGATGATTTTACTTTTAATTAAAATAGTAATGATTTATTTTCATAAATAAAAAGAACGAAAAAACCAACGTAAAAAATATAATTTAATTTTTATAACCATCATTGAGATGCTGATATACTATCTAGATATCTATATTTTCTAGGTTAATTTAAATTTCATTTGTTGAATTCTTATTCCTATGTTGTAATGGGAGGCTACAAAACTAGAAGCTAAACCCTAGTTAAATTAAAGAATATAGTGACCCTAGGATAGCAAAACAGATCTAGACATAAACTTTCTTCTTTCATCAATAAGTATAATCACAAAGTTAATTCCTCAAACGTTTTAAAAAACTGACCCAACTTGCATATGAATGAGTAATTCAAACTATCCACTCAAACTATTTTGAAAATTTATATATATGTATTTTGGTCATTTTCATTGAAATCTACTTTTATACTAATATATTTTCACAATAAATCTATTTTATTTATTCAGACAATATTACATTGCCTTGATTAATTTAATTACTAAATCAAATTTAACGAAAAATATCATTCTTAACTGAATTGAACTGAATTTAGGATAGAGTAATAAAAATTTAAAGATAAAATATCATTGATAATTAGTTATATTATCCTAATTTATTTAGTAGTAAGATTTATTCATTTAAGAATTTTTATTTATGTCGCATATTTGAATTGTACTTAAAAGATAACCTAATATTCCCTAAAGTAATGTTGAAACTCCTAGTTGGATAACTTTAAAACAAAATTCCAAAGGAAAAGACGCAAACTCTCCTACTATGGTTGGCCGAACCAAACCTAGAGAAGTCAGAAAAGACATGAGATAGGTGTGCTTCAACACATTACACTTGACAACATATTAATTACAAATTTGAAAATTGGTGACCAAATTATAATCATTTCAAGATGGGCCCCCCTACGAAATTGGTCCAAAAAGGGCCCCATGACTCTAATCTAACATCAATAATGATGTAATTTGTGCCATTGATCAAGGTCCTGAAAACTTTAAATTAAGGAGGGTATTCATTTAAATATAAGTTTGCCTCTCAAAGATTTTTTTTTAAGTAAAATCGTCTTATAAAATAATTTATATTTAAATATTAATTAATTATTAAATATAAACTATCTGGATTAATTTTAAAACTTTGTATATGTCTATTTTATGTTAATATCATGTTAAGATTATTTAAAATTGTTTTAAAATTTTAATCAATGGCATACAATTTAAAGAACATTGCTTTTAAATGTTTAACATAAAACTCTATTTTCCATAAAAGGTGAGTTAGACTATCTACAAAAAAAAGTCTACGATAAAAGATCTTTTCGAATATTTGCTAGTATATAATAAAAGATTTTTCTATATAAAATTGATTTGATTGATTTACAAAATATTATAAAATTATACTCTATTTACTTAATTTTCTACTATTAAAAATCAAGATAAGAAATTAGACAAAAACTCTTTTTTAAGACCGTCTCCTCATGAGACGATTTAATATGAATTGACCCAATATTAAGTTTTAAAAAAATAATTTAAAATTTTTTTTCATTTACTTAATTATGTTTTTTTTAAAAAAAGACATTAATTGAGCTGTTTGTATGAACCCTGTCTTAATTATTGAAATATCTTACCCCCTCCTATTCACCTTAGGTGTCCCATTTACTTTTGAGACACTATTCATTTATCACTCTTAAATTGCATTTTATTATTATTCTATAAGTTAAAACATAGTCATGTGGGATCTTATTTGATTCGTTTTGATGTAAAGATTATTGATATCAACTTTTTATAATTTTTAATTATATATAACTCGATATATTAAAGATTGAATAAGTGCATTGGATAGAGTGTATAAAGTAAATAGAACACTTAAGATGAATATGAGGGAGTACTATAGATAATTAATTACTTACAAGACTACTTTTAACAAATTATGATAAAGAAAACAATAGTAACTACTTTTGCACTTTCTTTAATAATCTTCTAGTAGATAATGCATTGGAGTATTTTTGTGTCTCTGTTCTTTTAAGTTTGTCCACCTTATTATAACGGATAGTTTTAAAAGTTTGTCTACTTTAGAATACTTTTCATTTTTGAAAATCTTTTTTCCCTAATATACCCTCATTTCTCTCTCTCACTCCCTTATTTCTCTAGTATATTCACTCTCTCACTCATTTTTTTTGTTCTTTAAATTTTGTTTTATTTTAATTTTCTCTCTTATACTTCCAATACAATTATTACTTTACACCACTATCTAATTAAAATAATACCCACTAAAATAAAAGATTTTGTTTTTCTTAATAAGTGTGAAAAACTCAAATTGAACAAACTTAAAAAAATGGAGGAAGTATTTTAATATAAATTATTTATGAAATGATTTTTCCATGGATAACCCCTTTTAGAGCATAATTTCAATACCATCATTATTACTTTATAATTTTTTCATTATAATAATACTTCATCTAATCTAAATATTCAGTTTTATTTTAATTATTTTCAAATCAAATTAATTTATCCTAACTAGTAGGGTTTACTCAAGAGGTGTTTTGGCACAAGAAAATAAAATTTATGAAATTTTAATATGAGACCTTTGAGATAAAAATGTCTTATTCCTTGTTTATTATGTTAGAGACTTGAATGAAAAATATAAGAATGAAACTATGAAAGTCTCAACTCAAATATCACCATTTCCCCACGACATTTTTCTTAAAGACTTTTTTAATTTTAATGTCATTCCCTTTAAATAAATAAAAACTTAAAATTTTTTTAGACCAGAGTCTCATTTTCCTTCTTGAAATCCAATGTGTCAAAACACCCCTTAATTCATTCTTCTTGGAATTCATTTTGTTGTCCTTTTTCATGTGATGAACTCAAAAACAGTATGAATAATAGAAGTATAGATAAAAGTAGAAACATGAAGCCTTTTCGTCTATATTTTTCAATGAAGTCATTATATTGTTTTCAATTTTTAGTCTAATCATGGGTTTTGTTTTAAATTACTATGTTTGTTATTGCTTTTTTTTCAATTTTAAATCTTTTAAATTAAAAATCAAAATAAAAAAAATTAGTTTTCACTTTTAATTATCAGTCTTCAAAATATCATTTTCTCAAAACATATGAATAGTTTTTTTATTCATTAATATGAATTTTAAAAAAAAAGAAACAAAAATGGGCCCTAATTTTAAACCTTAAAAGAAAGAGATGTGAACTTCATAATATTCTAATCTCTGTCGTCTTCTAGAACTCTAATAACTATTCCTCTATCATGCCTTAATCTTAAATTAGAAAGAGCATAAAGCCATCCTAAATTTCTAGTTCTTCATCAACGCTCTACACTATTTATAAAGTAAACAAATTACTCATTAAAAAAATAAATCCATTGTTGATGTCTTACAATTGATATTATATTTTAGCATCATCATCATCACGATCATCGTGATGTTGTATTCTACTATCCTCTACCATTAATCAATAAAATAATTGTCGATAAACCAACTCAATCAAAAGTTTAAGATGATAGTTGAAGTCCCAAGCCCCATAATATGTTATACACTCTAACACATCCATCACACGAGAGTCTTTTGGGTTAAAAGTGTGGATGCAGCACAAACTCTACCTATAATCTCTTGTCATGTTGGCTTCTGATATTATGTCAAGAGATCAACTCAACCAAAAGCTTAAGCTTATAGTTAAAACCCAAGATATTTTATATACTCTAACAATATTTTAATTGTTGTCCATTGAATCCATACAATATTTTCCTCATTATATAGATTTTTTTTATTTAAAATGGTAACAAAATGAATATGACAAATGAAAAATAAAACAAATAAAATTATCATCAAACAAACAAAAAAAATGAAAAGTAAAGCACATACCTAAATCAGACTCAGCCAATCGAAGATACAAATCTTGTCCACCTTGAACATAATCTCGCATATCATTCAAATTATCGGCCCAAATCACACACCCATTACCAACCCCTTGAACAACTTCCAAATTAGCAAAAGCAGTACAACTACAATTCTTCTTACACAAATCCCTACATTGATCAAGATCCAAATCATCATCAACAAATGCAGTATTACTTTCAGGCAATTTCATATTAACCAATTTCAAAAACCCATCACTCCCACAATCCAATTTTGTCTTCCTAACACAACCCCTTGAACCATCTCTCAAATTCCATGCAATTGAATCCTTTGGTTTAAACCCTTGTGGACATTGACAATCAAAAAATGAACTAATGTTACAAATTGAGTAGGACCCACATACCCTATAAGAATCACAATCATCTGCTCTTGCATACCAAAACAATATCCATTTACTTGATGATGGGACCCATGTCCATCTTTGAAGATACCCATCAAAACTTACCATTAATCTTGATTTTACCTTTTGATCATTTATGGGTAATTCAAATGTATAGTAAACTTCTTCTTTACTGCGGTTAAAAATAAACCGAAACCCATTATTACCCGTTCCCATTTCGGGTACTCCACTAAACCGTTGCCCGACCCATGGCCCGCTCCGATAAATAATTTGATCTCCGTTTCTCATATATACCTCCGGGTCTCCATTATAATCCATGTTAAAAGTATAATTACCCGACCCCGGATCATCCGGACTAATCCATGAGGTTAAGACCCGGTTCAGACCCGTTTTGAGATTCCACCCGAGTTTTTGACCCGGAATGAGGGTATCAGTAGGGTGGTTAAAACTCTGCCAAAGGTAATTATCTGGGTTTTGATCATCTTCTTCTCGGATAACCAAATTCCCTGAATCCAACAGCTGTATAACCGGATTTCGACCCGGGGATTTATCAGAAATCCATCTAATGTGGGACCCATTTTCAAGAATCACGAGATTTGATTGGTTACCAAGCTTGAAGATACAGGAATCACTCCATGAAGGTGAATTTCTATTAGCAACCCAGACATATATTCTTTCTGCAGGAATATCTTTATACCAAAGTCCTAAATAATATTTTCTGGGATTCCCTTTGGAGAAAAAACCCAATTCGAATTTCCCACTTGCAGAGATTATTGTTTGGTTAATGGTGAGAGATTGTGAAGAAGATAGAGTATCAGAAAATGCTGCAAAAACAGGGGAAAAACAGAGGAAAAAGATTGGAAAAATGATTACATAAATAATAATAATTAAAATGGTAAATGAATGGAAAATGGTGAATTTCATTCTAAAATTTTTTTAATTTTTCTTTTGGTTTGTTTAATGGGTTTGGAAGTGGTTCATTGTTGGGGAAGAAGTAGGATTTTGTGATTTTTTAGAAAGAGGAAATAAGGAAGAGCAGGAAGAAAGACTAGTTAATTATTAGTAGTGTCGAAGAATTACTAGTAGAAATAAGTATTAATTAACTTAGTGATTAGTCCTACCAGAAGAGGACGTTGTGCTTGTTTTTATGTACTCCTCGTCTACTTTTTATGTGATGAATGATGATTTTATTTGTGTGAACAAAAGTAATTCATTCTCACGTGGATAATAATAATAGATAGATCAAGTAAAGAAAATTGTTATTTACATATATAGAAAGTAAAATTTACTTTAATTAACACAAATTTTTATCTTTGAATTGCGAGAAATATTAATTGATATTAAAGATGTTTTAAAGAGATTAGACGATTTGATAAATTTATCAACTCATATAATCGAACCCGACTTTAACTTATTTTATAATTTTTTTAAAATTATGTATAAATCGATACAAACTTGAAATTAACCTGATGACCTAAATGATTAAATAAATAATTCTAATTGTTAATTCCTTATGCTTTTCATTCTCCTTAATCTTGGATCTTAATTTTATGCAAAAATCTTTCGAACTGTACGGTTAGATAAGCCCGACTGATGTCGTTTTTGATCATTAAATGGAACATGGCATACGAACACGGAATATTTTGGTTCCTTTTAAGTAGAACATACACATAGTAGGAGTGTGATAATTACTCATTAACCAATACGTTTATAATCTCTATTTCAAAAGTAATTTGTTTTCACGTGGATTGTGAGAAAACGAGTAGTACTCTTGTGCGCCAATGGCATTAGTACTAAAGTATAATCCATATAAATCTTAAATTTAACGGGTCTGAATTAAAGAGTGTAATTAAATATATATGGAGAATAAAAAGTGTAAACTTGTGAATAAAATATTAAAGAAGGATGTAAAATATAAATTGTATTGATTAAGTTTGATCCATTTTAGACTTACACATAAAATTTTAATAATTTTCATAAAGTGTGTTTATAGATATATTACTCGAATTTTACTAAAAATAATTAAAAATTAAAAGTTAAACGTAAAAAAGATTGTGATACAAAGGGTTAAAATAAAAGACTAAAAAGACAATTTTAAACATTAATTAATTAATTACACAATTAGAGATTTGAATCGCTATATCGATGAAGATAATTCCTTTTTCACACTTGAGATATTAATGTATGGTCTTGAGTCTTAACTCTTAACATGTTTCGTTTGGGTGGTAATAAGTAATAATGGTAGGTGGTATCTAATTGAAGAATCGGGAAATAAATCTTGAAAGAATTGCAAAACACATGAAATCAGTTTGCATTTGCTAATTGCCATTTAGTGAGGTTAGGAGAAAAAATCATTAAAAATGATGATTCCTCACTCCCACTCTTTTCAAATGGTTAAAGGACTTTAATTTTTTAATATATTACTCAAAAAATATATGGTCAAAACACATGAGTATAATTTTTTTTGTTTTTAAAGAAAATATTTTTATATTTAAACTAATCAACATATAGGTGGCTACAATAACGAATAATTAAATCAAAACTTACATATTTGAAAAAAAAAATATAACAGCGGTGTGAAATTGAGGATGCTAATATGAAACTGAAAATGAATTAAAGTGGTCGAAATTGAATTTCGGTTGAGTTTGACGCAATTAATTTTATCTTTCGAGATGAACATTTTTGAGTTACATTTAGAATTTTTCAGGTTGTGACCTACTAATTTCTGATTTGTTAGTATATATAACATATTCTAAGGCCTCAACTAAAAGCTTAAGCTGATGGTTGCGGTTCTAAGATAAGTGTTTGAGTATATAACATATCATGGCCTCATCTTTTGGTTGACTTGGTTCTTTGATATGGTATAAAAAGCCAGTGTGATAAAACGTTACGGGTTCGAATATCAACCATTCTCATTTAAATTGGAATATTCAGATATGAGGAGGGTCTGTACTGCATCCACACTTCTAACTCAATAAATTTTCATGCAAGAAGATTTGTTATAGTATAAAATATATCTTGAAAGTTAACTATTATCTTAACTTTTTAATTGAGTTGATTCATTGAGTTGATTCCTTAATACAATTAAATATCGTAATCATCTAATTTTAGTTATACTCTTAGCAACATCATTACCCCAAACATCAATCTTACAAGAACAATATCCTGACAATAGAAATCATTAGGTACTTTTTCGGAAAATTATCTTTTTACCATTAGAGAAAATTTATACTTCTTTCCTCCTTCTATTCAATTTACTTGTAATGTTTGTTTTTTTACGTACTTCAATACACTAATTTGATTATTAATATCTTTAATTATTTATAACAAAAAATTATAAAAATTTGATATTAATAATTTTTGTAATAAGACGAATCAAACATGATCTCACTAGACTATTTTTCAACCTATTAATTAAAAATTAATCTCAAATTAAAGGTAATGAATAAGTAGTAGCATTCTTCTAATATTACAACTAATTTAAAACGGATAAATTACATGCATTATGCATAGTTACGTGTGGCTCACTGGCTTGTACACCACCTACTATTTGTAATCTCTTTTTCTTTATTATAACATGAATGGAAATTTGCAAAGAAACACCTTTTAAAATCCCTTTTTTGTAAAGAAACACCTGTTATATTTTTTTTTTGTAAAAAAACACCTTTTAAGAGACTTTTTTTTTAAAAAAACACCTTAAATCAGTTTCCGGTGACTTTTGTCAACTTTCCGGCGTTGACTATGCCATTTGAGCTCAAAAGTCAACGCCGGAAAGTTGACAAATGGCATAGTCAACGCCGGAAAGTTGACAAAAGTCACCGGAAACTGATTTAAGGTGTTTTTTTTAAAAAGTCTCTTAAAAGGTATTTCTTTACGAAAAAAATTATAAAAGGTGTTAGCTTTACAAAAAGGGGATTTTAAAAGGTATTTCTTTGCAAATTTCCCTAACATGAAGGACCACGTCATTTAGCCTATTTAGAAAAAGTCCCATAACAAATGAATTAGACGCAAGTCTTATGTCCTTTATTAATTGTTTTATCGCATGTCCTGTTCTTTCCGGTCGTGGGAAGCATTACAAAGGAACTAATATTAGTTGAGTTATTTATATATTATATACTTTATTGTAAAAAAATAATTAATTTGATTTGAAGAGTATTTTTTAATTTAGTTTGATTTTTAAAATCTAATTTTGATTGTTAATGTAATTAATGATAATGCTTATTTAGTAATTGATCAATTTAATCAACATGCATGAGAAGATTATTGAAAATCCAGAAATTTCAAAATCTAATTAGTATATTAATGATTACTTTAAGGTTATAAATATTATTTTATAATGTAAATAATCAGTCTAAATTTTAATTCATCAATTTAATTAAGGTTATAACTTATTACTAATCACTTTTAAGTTATACTCCTATTGATTACTTTAAGATTATAGGCAATCCTTAAGGTTGTAATTACTTTGAGATTATAAAGTAATTACTTTAATATTATAAGTGATCACTTTAAAGTTATATTGTTTACTTTGAAATTATAAGTAAACACTTTAAAATTTTAAGTGATCACTTAAAGATTATAAATTGATCATTGCAAGACAGTCTAGTACAAGACTTGCTAAAAAAAATATATATGGAATTAGGTTGGTGACGTGTGGGCTGCCAACCACAACACAACTTAGGTAGAACATGGCTTGATTTGAAGCTTGGCCCAGCACCAAAACAGGAGATGTGGGTTTTGTGTGGGCCACAGATAACATTTGAGGAAGATGGCACGATACGACCCATAGCACAAGCAACGCTATGTATAAGATAAATTTTCAAAAAAATAAACCAAATAAGATAACTTTTAAATTAATTCCAAAATTAGGTGTGAAAGTCTCAAATCTGAGGTTTGGAGTTGTTCGCAATTAGTAACTGCGAACAGGTCAAAAAAGACAAAATAGTTGTTCGCAGACTAACTGCGAACAACTATTTGACCTGTTTTGACCGAACAACCCCTTTACTTAATTTTTTTTCCTAATTATTGAGTTGCTATTTGTTGTATTTGCATTAGAGACATTAGAATAAGTAATTACAAGTCAATGTATATTTCAGGCGGGATGATTCATAGCCAAAACTCCGAACATTTGTAAGTCAAAACTTGGAGGCTATAACAAAGTAAATAAACATATATACAACTAAATATATACAAATGTTTGAAATATACAACTAAACAAACATATTATATATATATATATATATATATATATATATATATATATATATGTATATATATATATATATGTATATATATATATATATATGTATATATATATATATGTATATATATATATATGTATATATACATATATATATATATATATATATATATACATATATACATATATATATATACATATATATATATATATATATATATATATATATATATATGTATATATGTATATACATATATATATATATATATATATATATATATATATATGTATATATATATATATATATACATATATATATATATGTATATATATGTATGTATATATGTATATATATATATATATGTGTATATATATATATATATATATATATATATGTATATATATATATATGTATATATGTATATATGTATATATGTATATATATATATATATGTATATATATATATATATGTATATATATATATATATATATATATGTATATATATATATATATGTATATATATATATATATATATATATATATATGTATATATATATATATATATATATATATATATATATATATATATATATATATATATATATATATATATGTATATATATATATATGTATATATATATATATGTATATATATATATGTATATATATATATGTACATATATATATATATATACATATATATATATATATACATATATATATATATATATATACATATATATATATATATATATATATATATATATATATATATATATATATATATATATATATATATATATATATATATATATACACATAGTCGATCCAAATACACAAAAGCGAAACGCTAACGCTCACGACCCTTATCTACCCTATCCAACTGAGTTGGTCTCCGTACACCTCCTACGGTAGTAAGAGGTGTTTGGGAGTCGCTCTGGCAGTGAAGGGGACTGGTACTGTGATGGCTGCGATGACCCAGCTTGCGAGGTCCCCGCAACGTCAACGTGGTATGAAAGGTCCATCTCCTCCAAATGATAGTCATAAGCAGGAGATGAGACGTTCTTATGGGTGGTAGCAGGTGAGATCTCTGCAGCGACTTCCGGTATGAAGTGCTGGAACTGCGTGCTGACAAGCATGCCTTGCGCAATCTCCCTCACCAAGCTCCTCGTGGCTGTACCGCATCACTGTTGTCGCACCTTATGCCTGCAATTAATATTTAGTTAATGTAATATTATATTATGTATACTTAATCATTTTAATGCAAATGAAAACTTACAAATTGGGTCACCGTAGGCGCAACAGGTGCATAATGTGCTGCTGCGATGATGCCACGTGGTGTCATCCATCGGCGAGTGATAGAGAGGAACCACGGCATGTAGTTCGATGTAGTAGGTGCGCCATGAACATCGATCGGCGCACCTTGGGCCAGCAGCTCAAGTCTACGATCCCAACGAGCGATGTGGCGCCAATTGATCTCCATCCAGTTCACCGTACCCTTTTTCTTGCGCGAAATCAGGTGTAGCTCGGGTTCAGTGTCGCAAGGCGGTGGAATGCCCTGTACCAACCCATATTGGCGCAGTACGCGCTCTGGTAGATGTACTTCGACAATGTCAAAGCATATGAGTGGCACAGAAGCCCTCCACACGCTTGATTGAATCTCCGAGTGCTCGGGAACAGCTGCGTAGGCTTCCGCAAGGTATGAGTCCCACAAAAACTAAAATACATGTTATGAAAATGTAAGTGATATGTTAATTAAATTGCAGTAATGTTAATGAGTACTGAAATATTTACCTGGTTGGGTCACAGCAGTTCTAACAGATCTCGGCAGCATCCGAGACCGCTCCCGGTGTGCTTGCGCGTCTGGCGTGCAAAATTTCACCTTGAACCATACCTATGACCTCCATCATGACACAACGACCACTTAGAAATATCACCCATGTCATCAATCCAAAAAATTGCCTCTCGTTTTGCAGTCGCAATTGCCTTTAAGCCATTCATTACCTTAACTTGTTGTCTTTGCTTAGCAGTTCTACCAAACAACTTTTTCAGCTTAACATTACCCATAGCACGATTAAAGTTGGTAAGCAAATGACGTAAGCAAAACCTATTATGATAGGCATTAGGTGGTTGCCACTCCGGCTCTTCCATAGTTGCTAAAATACCCGCGTGTCTATCAGAAATAACATAAACCCATCCTCTGCGTGACATGCTTACGAATACAAGCCATGAACTAAGACCATGCACCTATACACTCCTTCTCTACCAAGGTAAACGCTAATGGAAAGATTTCCTTATCACCATCTTGGGCAATGCCAGTCAATAAGGTATAACAAAATTACCATACAAGTGTGTGCCGTCAACGGCGATAAGAGGTTTACAATGATTAAATCCTTCAATGCAAGGTTTAAAGACCCAAAAGACACGTTGAAAGGTCCTAATATTAGGTCTCACGTATACACCCGTGTCATTGTTCTCCTTAAAAAACCACTCAAGTACTAAGCCCGGGTTGGAATGTTGCAAAGCTTCTAAAAAGCATGGAAGGAGTGAGTAAGAACCTTCCCAAGTCCCGCATATGGACAACAAGGCTTGTTGCTTAGCACACTATGCTTGCTTATAATTCACATCCACACCAAAACAATCTTTAACCATCTGTTGTACGACAGATACCTTAATGGATGGGTCTTTAGAAACACAATTTCTAATGACATTGTTAATGATAGAAGATGTCAAGTGAATGTGTCCAGCCAAAACAGTGTCACTACCCAAAGCACAAGACCCATGCTTACCCTTATACGTGACAATACACCATGAAGATAAATATGAATCGAATGTAGCCCTAAGTCTCCACAAACAGCCCCGCTTACACTTCAAGGTAAGGACAGTTTGTTTGAGGTCTCCGTTCTATACTCCACATTTCTATGAATATGATACACTCTGATAGCTTCCAACAACGCTTCCTTGCTATCAAACATCATACCCATCTCCAACTCTCCTTCTTCGGTGTAAGTGGTATCACAAGCCCAAGTCCTCCAAGAGTTGTCCTCCTCGTACTCGTCTAGAGTTGGACATAGGGCATAAGGTGTAGGAGGAATGATAGTAGGAATGTTGCCTAGGGTCATGTCATTTGCTAGTGCATCCTCATCGACATCCACATCATCCCCAGAAGGATCGTCAATGAGCTCACTACTCTCATTTCCATCATCTCAAGGTCCCATCTCATCACTTTCTCCTAAGTTAACCATTGAATCAATTGGAACTTGATTCGTAGGGGGTTGAGAAAAAGTACAAGATGCGGAAGGAACAAAAGAATTAACAGTTTCCTGAGTTGATATAGGCATAGAGGTAGGAGTAGGATTAGAAGCAACTACATTCCCTAAGGGTACTTCTTCTACGTATAACTCCAAAGAGAGAATTTGGGTGGACTTTGAATGCTCCCATATAGCATCTATAACCTCATCATCCTCAACAGGAAAGGCTAGCAATTCTCCACTCATGTCATATTTATAGCTTATATTTACGGTACTTCTAGTGGGGTCCAATCCAATCTTAGAACATATAAAACGTTTAAACTGGTTCAAATTCATGTTTGAGTGTCATGCAAACAACCTACGTCTTCCCCCAACATAATGAACTTTGCCACTACTTTCTCGAATACAACCATTCCAAAAACATACTATAGTGACGCGAAATGATGTCATTTTCTACATTAATACAAACAAAATCAACATCATCATCAACTTCATGGCTACAAGTACATTATATTCATTTGATTATAATATTTTTTTGATCTACAAATTAATAAAGTCCATAATGTAACTAAGTTCATACATATATAATGCACATAAAATTCAAATAATAAATCAATTAATAAGTTCATAAATGATATTTCTAATACCAACATCAACATTTCTAATAATATATAATGAAAGGTGAAATCAACTAATTCAATATGCTCATCAACAACAATACTTCAAAAAACAACATAAAGCTATGAAAACAATTAAAAATTACCTTGAATAGTTGTGGATGATTAAGAAGAGTCTTGATTTAAGAACTAGTAACCTACATTTGAGAAAATAACCAAATTTCATTAAAACCCTAAAAAACTATATATATATATATATATATATATATATATATATATATATATATATATATATATATATATATATATATATATATATATATATATATATATACACTAAAAAAACGCAAACAAGTTTACCTTTGTGCAAGCTAGAGTATCCCATACTAATTTTGAAGTGCCAAATTGAAAGAGGAATGCAAGAATTGATGGATTGAATCTATGATTTTAGAAGGAGAATGTTGAGTAATAAGGTAGGTTTTGAGAATTGGGGAAAATGGGAAGGAAGGAAGCTGATCTGCGTATTTGTGAAGCATGCTGTTCGCAGTTACTAACTGCGAGCAGGTCAAAAAAGTCAAAGTGTTGTTCGCAGTTAGTAACTGCGAACAACTATTTTGTCTTTTTTTACCTGTTCGCAGTTACTAACTGCAAACAGCTCCAAACCACAGGTTTGAGATTTTCACGCTTACTTTTGGAATAAAGTTGAAAGTTGTACTAATTGGTTCATTTTGTTGATATATTCACTTCATCATTTCAAATTTTCCAACGCTCGCATGCCAGGCCTATTCGCAACACTATCCAAAGCACGGAATAATATAAATATACTCGTTCAAGTTATAATATTATAAGCTACTCTTGTGAAAGATTATTTTTTGATGAGGCAAACTCAAACAAGAAGTCTATATTCTCATAGTATATATTGGATGGACTATTTAACTTATGTATGAAGTGAGTTTCTCAATAAGACTGTCTCATATAAAAATTTGTATAACGTTATTATTACATAAAATACTAATGTATGATCTCATAGAATTTTAATTGAATTCAACTATATGATAGTTGGTATCCAAACATTATTTTCACCCCTAGATTAGGATTCAGATTTGCATTTATAGGACATTAGTATATTAGGATTAGGATCCTTGGATTGAGATCAAATTCAACTAAGTCTAGATAAATCTTGAATCTTTGCTCATCCTTAAGTATTACAAATAGATCATTTGGACCTTCCAATTAGATAGAGCAATTAGACCTCTAAACAGAAGGGCAGGTGTGTTGCAATTATAAGGCCCATGCAAATTGTTGCTTGTAGAAAACTTGTATGACTCATTCATGAATATGATCTCTTTGTCTTTGTAAGTTCTTATGCGTCCAAGAAGAATCGGAATTCAAATTTATGCAATCTCACTCTTATAAAATAAAAAAATTATTTCAAATTGACTCTTAATAACAAAACACTGATGACTTCATATTTGTACATCCATGCTAATAAGTTTGTTCATTGCACGAGTTTCTATACTAATTAATTATAATTTGAAATCAAAAACTTGTTGTTAAGTCAACAATAAAAAATCATTTAATGTGTGAAGTATGTACACAAAACTCCTTATACCTAAGGCAAAAATAGGGCTAAAAGAGGGTCTTAGTTATAGTACAAATCTATCCCTATCGTCCAACCAACATGGTAATTGTTACATGATTAGAGGATTCAGCTTCTTGTTGATGATCACCTTTATGGCAATCTATATCAACAAAACGACGAGCTGAAGAATACGCTAAAGTAGGTTCCCTAGGATCGGAAAGTACAAGACCGTCGGTTTCTAACCATAGAACAACTTGTGACATTGTAGGCCTATATACAGCAGAATCCTGTACACATAACAGTGCTATATGTACACATCTAATTATTTCATTATTATTCGGACCTGAACTTAGGGTTGTGGGATCTACGAGCTCCATTGTTTTCTTTTCGCTCCATAATCTCCACGCCTGCATCACAATTAAAAAGATTGGTTATAATCTAGTAGGCATTATAGTATTACATAACCGAACAGTTACATAAACAATCCTTTGGTTATTGGTATTAAGTTGGCATAATCAGAATGATTTGTAGTGTAAATTTTCATAAAATGTACAATCTCATTCCCATGATAATGAAAAGTTTATAATTAAAAAGCTTTTTTGTTCATAATTTTTCATTACCACTGAATATCACAACTCTAAATGATAATGCATTGGAATGAATTTCGTAAATAAAATAAGATGATTGAAGTATAACAAGCATGACCATAAACTTGATAAGAGATATTCACATCAAAATTGCACTAAATTTTCATTACCATTTCCACCATTTATTATTGACAATCAAACGAGTCAAAAATGTAATGTGGAAAAAGAACTTACATATTCAATAAGGTTTGAGTGTTCAGAATACCGGAATCTTGTGCTCCTATGACCTGTTATAACTTCTAGCAGCAATACCCCAAAACTGTACACATCTGACCTCTCAGAGAAGAAACCTTCCATGGCGTACTCTGGAGACATATAGCCATACGTTCCAACTACTCGGTTTGTATTGGCTTGGTCTTGATCTCCACCAAATATTCTAGCCATACCGAAATCTGAAATTTTTGGATTCATCTCCTTATCGAGCAAAATGTTGCTAGCCTTTAAATCTCTGTGGATTATCGTACATCTTGCATCCCTATGAAGATAAAGGAGTCCTCTTGCGATCCCTTCGATGATTGTGAAACGCATTTTCCAATCAAGTTCTTGCTTCTTGATCGGGTCTAATTGTTGGCGAAAACAAGGAAGAACAAAACAAATTAAAACATATAAGATTATGATTAATGTACTTCCTAAGCCAGTAAGTAGATAGAACAACATACCGAAAATAAATCCATCCAAGCTCTTATTAGGCATGTACTCGTAGAGCAACATTTTCTCTTCTCCGTGTACACAACAACCTAGTATCCGAACAAGATTTCTGTGTTGTAAGTTGGCGATAAGCATAATCTCGTTCTTAAACTCCTCCATTCCTTGTCCTGACTTTCTCGAGAGTTTCTTGACTGCGATTTCTTGTCCACTTGATAGAATCCCCTGTCGTCAAAAATATTTTTGTCAGTATAAAATTTACTTGGACAATTGCTGAAACCCAACTATTGGTTCATACTTCATATAGCCGACTCTAATCTTCTGAAATCCCATCTACTAGAACCCGACATATGAAAGATCCCAATAACCGGAAAATCCCCCTCAATATGCAAAAAAATGCACAAAAGAACTTTCAATTTAGGCAAGCTTCATGTAAATTTGCACTTTTGGCTTAATTTCACATAAGAAAGTACCTTGTAGACGGGACCAAACCCGCCTTGTCCAAGCTTGTTCTCTGACGAGAAGAAATTGGTAGCAGATGCAACAAGGTTATAACTGAACCATGGAAGATCTTTTGTGTTTTCTAAACCTTCTTCTCCAATCATTTCCTGAGATCCTGATACACCTGTTGAAGGTCCATGGTTTTTCCTTAGTTTATCTAATAGTGCATCATTTCCTCTCTTGGGCAGGCAACCTGCAAGCACAGAATGAACATTTGATTAGATGGAAGGCTAATAACTTGAAAAATCTAAGTAAGTTGGTGGAACCAATTCATTGTACCTTTTAGTTTGTCTCTAAATCTGCACAAACACAAAAGTACAAAGCAGATAAATATCACTGCGCATGCTGCAATAACTGCTATCTTGAGCCCAGATAATTTGGTTTGGTTACCTGTATATAGAAGAGAAGTAGGATATGTAGTCTAAGCTAACTTACCCATGAATTCAAGAGAAAATGTACGTCGACACTGCTTGTGTGTGCACATTGCTCATTGCCGGCTCCAAGTCCGGATAAAAGACGGTGAGCAATAGGTTTATGACAACTAGATCGGTAAAACTTAATTAGTCGCATCCAAAATTACAACACACAGTAGCCAACTCTAATTATTTGAGATCAAAACCTTGGCTTTGTTAATGAAAAGAAAAGATTTGTTGTTTATTGATCCAAAATTACAACACACGGTAGGTTTCTTCACAATTTTTCATTACTACCTAATACCATTTTTTTATATGATGAGGAAATGAGTTTTCTGAAGAAAATGACATGATTGAATATAACAACTTGGCTGCATGACCGTGAAACTTGATAGAAGATTTCTACCTATTACATAAATTTCTAATACCATTCCCATCATATAATACCGACAAACATCCATAAGACTGGATCATAATATCTAAAGTCGAAGGCATAGATAGCTAAACTCGAGTGTCTAGACTCTTTCTAAGTTGATACTCCATTAAGCAATAAGAAAAACATTCAAGTGATAACTAATAAGAGACATGGATATACACATATCTGCAACAGGATAGTACACCATTGATTCAACATATATGCTCATAGAAAGACTCAATACACCTACATACCACCAGTTCTTCCATTAGAGATTGAACTTACCTAAGACAGATGATGGAACGCGAACGAATAATTTGTTGCCACCTCCTGTAAATTGCTGAACATCAGACAAATCACCATCCCATGTCAAGCAACCAATTCCACTAACATAAGCATATGCCATACATGAGCAATTCTGCAAGCACAACTCTTGACATCCCTTTTCTTGTAATTCCTTAAGATTAGCAAAATCAGGTAACTTCATATTATTTAGCTCTAAAAAAACATCTTTAACAATCAAACTACTGTCATTCTTTTGACACTGCAACGCAGTATCCCTAACGCACCCACCAGACCAAATACGAACTCTCCATTGATCTGGGTACTTAGGTACAAACCCTTTGAAACATCCACACATCCGATTAACTGTCGCGTTGTTACAATACCCATTAGGCCCACACACATTGTATACATCACAGTTACTAGAAGGCTCTTCTTGCACCATACTCCATTGTTTGTCACTATTATTAGGCCAAATCATTGATCTTTCATATCCATCCCATGTTATCCTAAACTTGAATTTGTTATACTTATCCAAAGGAGAATAAGTTAGGTACATAATTCCTGTTGAATCAGGGTTTGAAAGCTTAAACCCATAGTTATAAAAAGCAGCCATGGTTGGTACACCAGTAAAAGATAAGCCATTCCAATACCCACTTCTCCAACGACGAGTCGATCCTTTCCAGACTACAATCTGTGGTGCAGTTCTAGGATCAACTCCCATTGAGAAATTCCCTATTGAAGGATCATTTATACTCTTCCATGAAGTAAAAATGTTGCGATTTTCCCCAAGATTAGGATTAATTGCTACTCTCATTCCTGGTAAATATGTATCAGTAGGATGACTAAAACTTTCCCAACAAGTGAAAGTAGGGACAGGTGAGTTATTAATCCCCCTAATCACCAAATTTCCACTATTATATAAAATTAAAGTGTAATTATTTGATGTTTTAGTAGTATTAGAATTCCAAACAAGATTTTTTTTCCCATCAAAAACCAACAAATTCCCAGTATTTGCAAGTAATATAAACCCATTTCTGTTCTTGATTGGGGCATTTCTGTTAGCAACCCAAACTGCATAATCATCTGAAATATTAGAATACCAGATTCCTACATACCTCAAAGAATAATTTGTAGGACTAAAAAAGCCAAATTTAAAAGACCCATCTTGAGAAGTAAGGGTTTTTCCATCTCTAAGTACTTGCCCTTGAGTAATTGTATTGAATGCACCACAACCCAATGTAAAATATAACACCAAAGAAAGAATCTTTACAAGAAAACATGAAATGGGTATAATTTTACAATGGCAAAAACTTCCCATCTTCATTGGATAGCCTGAAATTTTAAATCTTTCTCGAACATATAATAAAATCTCTGACAATCTTTTGATAAAATTCCTTCTTAAAATGTGAAAGTTCTGATGAATCATGTGTTCACAAATACCATTATTTTGTTTTCTTCTTCAAATTTCAGGAATATAATGATGCAAATTGATGATTTTCTTAAATATTTTTAGAACTAAACAACCCAATTAAACAATAAACAAAGCTAATTAAATATGATAATCATAAATTGCCTTTAATAGTTGATGATTTCCCATTTTACCCTTGTGATAAGGGTTCAATTTCATCAACTACAACGAGATCAATTCCCGCTCTCCCTCCCCCTTGCCCGTTACTCCGAAAAAAAAACATCTCAAAAAGGAAAAACTAGGGTTAACTTAATGGTTTATACTCGATCTTTATCATCTATAAAAACGATTAATTTTTGACTTCTCGAAAATTATAATTAAAATACTAATCAAGCAAGCATGTACCTAGAATTTGAATAAAAAACAAAGACCATATATAGAATAAACCAAAATCATGTAGTTTAAATCCAATGAAAAACATGGTTGAAAAGTGTATATTTTAATTTTCAAGGTTGAAAAGTGTATATTTTAATTTTCAAGGTTGAAGAGTCATTATTGGTGTCGTGGTAAAAGATACACATAGCCGCCTTTTAGTTTAGGTGAGTTTATTGTTTGACCTTTATGATGAGGTGGCAAGAGTTGACTAAGCTTTAAAAAAACAGATTTTACAGGGTTATTTGGTGATCTGTTGGTACAGTTTTCTGATTCACATTGCCAAGTTAGGTAGATAGATTTGTCCCTATCTTGTAGGACGGTACTGACTACTGACCTTAAACAAATCCAAGATACACGGAGTTTCCAAGGCTTATATAGTAATTTCCTTAGTATGTACTTTTTCAAAGTGGAGAATCAAATTAGCCCCAAATAGTAGATGTAATTCTAATCTTCTATATTGGATTTTTATATTTTGTTTTAATTAACTTATAGATTGAATTTAAAATACAAACTAAGATTGATTGATAATGGTACGTGTTTAAAATGTATGTGACAAATTGATGTTGTCCAATCTTATAATCGAATTCGATTTTGCCTGACTTGAAAAATAAATTTACTTATATAAAAATTTATGTAGACACAAATCAGATTTTAAACTGATCCAAAACACATAACCGAAATCAACCTGATGACTTGAATGAACACCTCTAGTGATTGGTAAATAGTGTCAAAAAAAATAAATAAGATATTTGATTATAATAGGAGCGAATATAACATAAAATTGTTAGGAATTGTGACTTCTACAACAATATTTACGAGAAAGTGAGAGAAAATATATAAATAAGAATTCATATATTTATGAAAGCCTTGCTTAAAATTAAAATATAACAAAGTAAAAGAAACAGACTAAAAGTTGCAATATTTTAGTGAACGAGAAAGTATTAGATTACTAGTTAGGTTTTCAAGTTCAACAAGTCTTGTGTGAGTCTATCTCATCCTTAGACGAGTCATATAATTAGCTCATTTTTCTAATTTGTTACTTTAATATTTTAAGTGATTACTATAGACTATAAAAAGTGATCACTATACACTTAAATTGATCATTTTAAACATCAAATGGTCGCTTTAAGGTTATATGTGATCACTTTAAAGTTATATGTGATCACTTTGAGACAGTAAATATACATTATATCAGCTTAATAGAAATAATCTTACCATTTGCTAAATTTGGAATGAAAATTAAGTCTTTATTAAAATTTTTTTGATAAAAATTAATTTTGAGATTAAAAAAATATTTTAATTATATTTTAGCTTTAAAATTAAAGAATAAAATAAAATAAGAATTGATGAATGGTGGAGAAATAAAAACGAATTAGAATAAATCTCAAAAAAAAAAAAAAAAAAACGAATTTGAATAGGACTATAGGAGGGAGTATAGGGAGTAAGATTTATCAAATCTCATTTTTATATTTTTGCCCCAACCCCAGTCTCTCTGCTCTCTTCCTTCATCTTTTCAAAATATTTTCTACCTGCGCAAACATGTAGCCACCGCTTCATACATTGTCGCAGCCGGCGAAATTGCCGACTCATCTTTCTCCGTTGCCGGAATGACATTCTGTGAGTTTTCTGTTTTAGTAAATTCAGCGACATTGTTTAATTTCTGAAAATAATTAGATTAAAAAGCTGACTGGAATAAGTTGACTCAATTACGGGAATAAGTTGTTATAGAAAATGCCGTAAGCATTTTTATTTTAATTGATTAGTTGTGGATTGTTCGGTTATTGTATTTTTATTTGTTATGATCAATTAAAATTAGTCGATTGTGTTAGGTTTTGGAATTTTATTTGATTGTTAATTGTTCAGTTAGTTAGCTAATTTTCTATTTGAAGGGATACGTACTTAGACATTTCCGACAATTACTAAATATATAAATATTAGACCTGGGAAAATTTGATCCGACCCGAAAATGAACCCGGGACCCGATCCGACAAAATCCGAACCCGACTTAATCCGAAACATGACCGACCCGATAATTACCCGACCGAAAATGACCCGACCGGAAACCGACCCGTTTTGACAGATTTAATATCAATTTTTAGAGTAATTTCAATGTTAGAATTCATTTCAAATAAAATTTTAGTTTTCAAAGTATCTCAACATATTGACTATATCACTTGAACCCTAAAACTCATCAATAGATCTCAAAAAACACGTATTTAACGTCTTTTTAGCCATCGTAATTATTTTTCTTTAAAAACAAGACGTTATAATCATCTTAATTGAATACATGTATCTTGTTAAATCAGTCAAATGAGTTTTTAATTCTTCTACATTTCAATAAGCAAATCAATATAATTTATACGAACGTTTCGCACGTTTGAATGAGCTTTTCAAAAAACGAATGTCGCTACCCTAAATTATAAAACGCGTATCTTATAAGACGAAATAAGTACTTAGTTAGTTGTATATCTTTCCAACATGAAAATTGTGAAGATAATTTTAATGTCATTTTTATCTAACGTTACAATTATAATAAACAAAATAACTTTTATAAAGCGCGTATCTTACAAGTCTTTCAAAATAAGTATTAATTCCCCTATTTTTCTTGCACTTAAATGAACCTGACATACCAACTATTTTTTGAAAATCGTACATGTAATTTCTCTAATGATTTTTTTTAGACATTTTAATGATTTTTTTTTATGTTGAATTAGTCGATTGGATATTCTAATGTTTTATGGTAACCCGTTGGGTCAATCCGAACCTACCCGAAACCCAGAGTGATCCGACCTGAAACTGACCTGATCCGAAACTGACCCGACCCGAAAATGACCCGACCGAAATTGATCCGACCCAAAACCCGACCGACCGACCGTTTTCCCAGGTCTAATAAATATATAGGATATTTATAAAGATAATAAAGTTAATTATTATTAGTAATTATATTTACTTGCTAGAGAATAAATATAATTGGTGGGTCAATAATAATTGGACCACAACTAATATAATTAATCCTATAAGGTCTTACAAAAGAATCAATTGAACGATAGATGACTCAGGCCCATTAGGAGTATGGGTTTTGTGATCCAATTAGGTTAACAAAAGAATTTGATTCTTTTGACCTAGGTCATGAGTATTATATAAGGAGAGAATATGAGTAATAAAGGTGAAAAAAAGAGTCAGCAACTTTGAGACTCTTCTTCTTCACCATACTCTCTGTAAACCAGTAAAAGCAAGAGTAACATATACTCTTTCGTTCTAGCAAACGTTGGTATTCAATTGATTCTGGTAGACTGAATAGAGGAGCAACGTTTGAGGCTCTATAGATTATCTTAACACGTTTATTCTTGTGGATTTCACGCTACAAAGGTAATATAGACTTTTTCTTTTGTATGATTCATATGTCTGATTATGTTTATGATCTTGAGATAGATGTTAGGGAAGTGTTTCCTGAAATTCCGCTTTAAGCATCTATGAATCCCAACACTATTATATTGATTGTTAGACAAAATGTATTCTTTAAAGGAATGTATTCTTTAAAGGAACAATTGATTTTAAAACTCTCAACTTGTTTGAATTGTAAAAATTTCAAATTTGCATTTTTTTTTATCTTAAAACTGATATCCTGTTTTAAAATACATAATCTATTGTTGAAAATATTTGGCTCTATTTCATTGGTCCACATATGTTTTTCTTTTAATTTTTTTTGAATTAAGATTTTAAATTACAGTTTGTGATTTTTAGTATAAGATAGCCTCCAAAAGTTAAGATTTTTAAATAATATCTTATAGTTTGATTTTTAAAATTGAAACATCTATAAATTAGGATTTTTAATTTCAAATTTTCTTTCTTTGAATGCAATTACCAAAATTATTGTATTGGTTATCAGACAATTATGTTCCTTTTTTGGTAAATTTTTGTAGTTGTTTTCTTTCAACCTTTCAAGTTAGGAGTATATCAAAATGACTCGTAAAATATGTTCATTTATTTATATGAAGTTTCAAAGTTAGGATTTTTTATTTCAATTTTTCTTTCTTTAAAAGCAATTAAAAGATTATTGTATTGGTTATTAGACAATTATGCTCTCGGTAAATTTTTGTAGCTTGCTTTCAAATTATACTGAACTATATAAACATGACTTTTTAAATATGTTCATTTATTATTTATGTGAAGTTGTGAATGATTTTTTTACCATGGTTTTTTTGTGAACGACCTCTTTATTATAAATGACATGGTAAGGTTGCTTACATTGGACTTCCCCACATCTAGTTTAAGGGGCAGACTGTAATTGAATTGGGGTAATGGAATGTTGTTGGTTATTAGACAATTGAGAAGGAAAAGGAAACATATAAGTAATTATGGTAAAGCTTGCTTCCTTACTTTAGCATGAAAGTGATGCATTACTATTGAGTTGATGATTCATTCGTAATGTTTCAATTATTTTTACTTGAAGGTTGGGTGATCAAATGACGGTTAGTTTTGGAGGAAAACTAACGCATTTGTTGAATCACTAGATAAAACTAAGATCATATTTTGGTGATACATCGCCAGCATTAGTAACAATGGGTTTAGAGGTTATTGGTGGTACACTTGTACTTTTTACCGTAGTATCTCAAAGTTAAAAATTTTGTCGGCCAATTTTCTTTCTGTAGTTTTATTGAGTGATTGTGACTTGAGAACATAGTGCAAATGCCTTAACTATACTCATTTTAGTTGTATCGGAATTCTGTTCTCCTGCTGTATGCTTGACTTCTTGATCCACATTACTTACATTGTATTTATTATGTGCAGGAAATACATCAGGGATGCCTGATGTTTCCATATGTAACTTGCTTTTCATAATCTGCTAGAGGGGTGTTTGTAGCTCTAAGGTGAAACCAAACCTCAGGTATGTGCGATTTCAACCTAAGTAGTTTCTCAAAGAGTGCCTGACTATTTTTTTTTTTTCGTGTTTTTGGGATTACTTGGTTTTGACCTTGTGTGTTTTAGGAGTAATGATGTAAGATTATGTATACTTGGTTTAGTACTATAATTATTTAAATGTAATTTATTGAATATAAAGACTATCCAGTCATTTTAGTCTTCCTTAGCAGCATAAATTGATGGAAGATTGGATGCTTAACACTGACAGTAGTTAACTAAAACATCTTTGGAAAGCTTTATCATTACTAGGAGTATGCTTTTTATACATGGGTGAAAAATGGACATTTGGGGAGCGTATCTTTCCTGCTACACATGCTATCTTATAATCGAAATACAATGCATTTTATATTGATGGTTATTAAGTCTTCTGGTAACTGGTCCAGAAAAAGACTAATTAATTGAAGAATTTTTTTGCTGGAATTGAAGTTGATTCCATACCTACAAGAAAACTTGGGTTTAATCAAAACATATTTTTTGATTTCTACATACCTTTGTTGGCAGTGTGCGTTCGCAAGACCAACATACTTTTCCTTTAGTAGTAGTTAGCTCTAAACCAAACTTTCACAATTCAAGAGCTTCATCTGAACTTATTTTAGTATCTTACTATTTGGTTTTCTGTACTAGACTTGTTAAGATTCTAAATGAAATTGGGATAATAGTTCCTATTGAAACTGAATAAGAAACATAGCCCGTGATGTGATATTTTTAACTCACAGGCCAGAATCTTGAAATGCCTTCATCATCTGCAAAATTCTCACTTATCGACCGCTTACCTCTGTAATAGTAACATAATTTTTGGTAGAATTCTGCTGGGATAAGGCATCATCCTGAGAAATGCAGGAGTGTCCTGGTACCTTTGGACATGGAAGATCTGATACCTCCCCATTTAGCATAGAGATGACAGTAGACACATCTGGTCTGTCTTTTGCAAATTCTTGCACGCACAACAGCCCGATTTGTATACACATCATAATTTCCTTTTCATAAGGAGGTCCTGAAATTGCTGGATCAATCATTGACACGATGTTCTTCTCATTCCATAGCTTCCATGCCTGAGATGAAGCATTAAAAGTTAATACAATGATGAGGGTTTATAATTTAATAGTTTGATTAGCGTTGAGCTTTAGCCAAAATGGTCCCAATTATCATATCCAATTTCTTTCAAATGCATTATATCCGAAAGTGTCTCCCCTAATTCGAACTATGACTCAATATTCTGGGAAGAGCAAGGCAAATTTTGATCAGCTCTTGGACAAAGAAAGATGTTAAAACTTTTGCAATATATGGAACTTACATATCCTAGAAGACTCAAGTGATCCTCGTTACTTGAGAAGAAGTTGTTTCTTTTTCCAGTAACGATCTCCAGCAATATAACTCCGAAGCTAAAGACATCAGATTTCTCAGAGAATAGTCCTTCCATCGCATACTCAGGGGACATGTATCCACTGTAGTTTCACAAGTTGTATTTCAATTTTGAAATTAAAAATAAATAATATCAATTAGATTCTAATACATTAGACGATTGAATTCTGGAAATTGGATAACTTACTATGTCCCAACTATTCTTCTAGTGTTAGCTTCATTTTGGTCGACCCCAAAAATTCTTGCCATTCCGAAATCTGAAATTTTAGGATTGAGCTCTTGGTCCAGCAATATGTTGCTCACCTTCAAATCTCTATGGATGATCCTTAATCTAGAATCTCTGTGTAGGTACTGGAGGCCAATGCATATCCCTTTAATTATGTTGAATCTTTTGATCCAGTCTAAATCCTTTTGCTTTCCTGCCATGATTGATCATGGTTAGATGAATGCTATAATTAGTGCACATATTTTACCTTCAAAAATGAACAAATAGGCGATGTGTGAGTGATGATACTAACCAAATAAAAATGTATCCAAGCTCTTGTTAGGCATGTATTCGTAAACCAATATTTTTTCATTCCCTTCAACTGAACAACCTAGTAGTCTGACCAGATTACGATGCTGCAGTTTCGAAATAACTTTTACCTCATTCATAAACTCTACTAGGCCTTGTGTAGAGGCTCCTGAAAGTCTTTTGACAGCTATTTCTTTACCATCTTTCAGCTTTCCCTGATATTGAATTGTTATGAGCTTTATATGTTTTCATAACGAACTACTTCTATTAATTATATAGGAGTATTTTTCAAATCGTGTTTCCTGACCTTGTATACTGAACCAAAACCACCTCGTCCGAGCTTGTTACTTTCATGGAAATTGTTTGTAGCTTTTGCTAGAGTTTCAAAATTGAACAGAGGAATATCTTTGAGCTTCACTTTCCTCTTCATGCCACTAATCATATAACTGCCTTCCATTTTCTTGTCATCTGCATTTGATAATAGATTTATTCTTTGAATATTTTGCAAGATCTAGAAAGTTAGGGGTTTCCATGAAATGCATTTTTGTTTTTAAATTTCTTATATATCACTACGGGGTTGTAAAGAATATATATTCTCTAATACTTCTAGATTATGCATTTAAGGCAAACATCACAAAAAATAGTTTCCCTCCATCCGGAATTACTTTAGTATACCTGTTTCTTAGAGAAAATGACACTCTGTTCACTTTGGCCCTTTGAATGAACTATAAATCTTTAAAGCCCCATTGAAACTATCATTTAAGCGATGCATATTAGAAATTCGACCTTGAAAAAATCAATATTTAAGGAAATTTGTTCACTTTTGTAGAGATCTGAAATTGGTAACGTGAAAGATGAAACACATACTTACAGATTTTAACTAGGCGGCATAAATATTTTCAGAATGTTTTATATTAAAATGGTGGAGGCTGACCTTTTTGATGATCTCTTTGGCGCCACAGTATGTATAGTAGTACTGCAATTACTGCCGTTCCTAGAAAGGCTCCCATCACTGCCGCTATTACTTTCTTTTTGTTATTTGTAACTGCAAAAGGGGTAGAACTCAGATTATTAGAAATCATAGAGTGCTTTAGCTCAATAACCTATGAAAATTATTGTAAATGAACTGTATGTCTATACCTAGCTCTGAATGTGCTAGACGAAGGTAAATATCCATTCCACCAACCGAAAATTCTTGTAGGTCCATCAAGCTTGTACTCCATGTCATACACCCAATACCTGTTTCATATGCATATGCTGAACAGGAACAATTGCTCAAGCACTGGCTTTTGCACATGTCTTGACTCAACCCTAGCCTTCGGTCAGCTTTGTATGGCACTTTCATCATCTTCAGCCTTAAAAATCCATCACCTTCACCTTTCCCTATCCCACACTGTAACTTTTTTTTCCTCAAGCATCCATTACTCCAATTCCCTTTATTCCATTCGACTTTATTCCTTGGCTCAAACCCCTTCAAACACTCACAAATTTTTGTTCTTTGCGGGTTGCAGGTTCCGAATGCTCCACACTTCCCGTAAACATCACACTCTGTTGCAGGACTCTTCCACTCGACCTCCCATTTCCTTTTTCCGTCATCCCACCATATTTGTACCAATTTTCCCTCTGTGCTCAACATATAGGTTGATAGTAGAGAAGTGTTTGGATAAAAGTATGATGCAGTTACTGTCCCCTCCTTGTCATTAACTAAAAGCTGAGCATTAATGAAATCAATGAAGTTGAACTGTACTCCTATAAAATAATTTCCATTCCATGGGCCAGCTCGCCAATGTAGGTGATTGCCTTCCCAGATTGCAAGCTCGGGTAGGGTAAAAGTGTCAATACCCGCAATGAATTGCCCCATAGATGGATCAGAAGGGTTTTTCCAGGATTGCAATGGTTGCTTTTGGCTCCCATTTCTGGTGATTGTGAGTTTCATGTTTGGTAAGAAAGTGTCCGTAGGGTGATCAAAACTCTGCCATACTGTCTCCCCTATGCTTTGTAGAACAAGGTTGCCAGAGTCCAAGAGCTGGGCTGTTGATAAATCTGCAGCAGCTGATAAACTTGAGACTTTTGAGGACCAGAAGATTTCATTTTTACTGTTCTGCAATTGCAGATTACCATCTTTCGATATCTTGAAAACCCCAGAAGAATCATTGAGTGGCTTGTCCCTGTTCGCAACCCAAATTACAGCTTGTACTGAGGGTTTACTATACCAGATGCCAACGTAACGTTTAGTGGAATTAGGAGGGCTGAAGAATCCAAGAGTAAAAATATTGCTTTGGGAGGTAATAGTTTCTGGATCTTTAAGGAATTTTGTGGCATTGATGGTGTCTATTACAGAAAAAGATTTGGGTATGAAGAAAGAAAGGAGAATTAGTGTACAATATAAAGTCATTGCTTGGTTTTTGGTGATATTTGGATATTGATAGTCCGTTCCCTGAAATTTTTGACTTATGTGCACTTTTATATCAAACTTACAAGGTGTTATAATAGGGGCGGAATTTAAGTGTTCCACTTGTGTTTCTTTGTGTCTCTGTATTTCTGAGTGGAATTTTATTTATTTAATTAAATAAAGGTCATCAATGATCACTTGGCCTACGAACTTGAAATGGATTTGAAGATTTTGATGATGCGCTTGGTATACAATGAAGTATAACCTGTTGAATCTGTGGTTGTGTGTGTCTGTGTGGTCACCAGCTTGTCAGTCACGTCATGCTAGCTTTAGAAATGAGGTAATCCATACCATCCTTTTTGATTGAAAGTAGATATGTTTTCACTTACTATAGATATAGGGCCTATTAGGAGTGGTTCTAAATTAAAGATCTAAATCACACATAAGGACATTGATTGGGATTCCAACATTGCATGCAACATGCACAAGTTGTTTTTTTCGAAAGGAAAAGAATCAAATATCATGAAGTCTTTAACCACCATACGCATAAATTATCAATGTGAGTTTTGTTGTATGATTGGAACAGAAACGAGATGGCAACCAGTGATCCCTCAATAGCTTCTATAAGTCTGACTGTTCCTGAAAAACATGGAAAAATCAGAATATTATTGGACACGCTTTGCGGAATGAAAGCATGATGATCAAAGTGAACGATATTCTTAGAGAGGACTGCTGTAATTTTGTTCTAGTGATCAGTTTAAGTAGTCAAAAATATGGTTTTAGTCATGGTGACAATAAGAGTCATGAAAGGGCTTTCACGGTCAATGCAGATGGTTTGATGGTTTATTTTGCCAACATTTGTTCCTAGAAAGCATAAAAACTTTTACAATACGATAGTGATACGGTAATGCGTATGATATTATGCACTAGGCTTTTTATAATGCTGAGCGAATGCCTACTAGACTAGTTCTCTAGTTCTAGAAAGTTTTTTTAAGCCTTGAGAATGCTAGTTTGATTTTTATGAATGTGGTAAACTTTGAATGGGAACACTTGATGTTTGAGTTTGTTTCACCTCAATGCCAAAGCCATAGTCCCAACGAGTTTATGTCACAGGAAAAAAACATCATTTAGTTTAGAAAACTAAACCTCATTACAAAAGTACAAGCAGTAGCAGTTACAAGTTACTGGCCTATAAACCATAAGAGTACAAATTGGTGTGGTCTTCGTGACCCTGGGGTTACCTTATTATCGGGCACTCAAACATGTAAGAGAGACAAAATACTTTGATGAGCTTTGATGAGTCTCTTTTGAGGATGATTCAACATTCTTAGATTTTTGAGTATAAGTGAAGCCAGGTTGTTTTGGATGTGGAAGATTTGTTATTTCACTACGAAGCATTGAGATAACAGTAGAAATGGTTGGTCTCTCGTGAACGGATTCTTGCACACATAATAGTCCCACCTGTATGCATTTCTGAATCTCTCCTAAGAAGCATGTTACAGCAATGGCTGGATCAATGAATGATATAATGTTGTTTTCGTTCCACAATTTAAATGCCTATGAGAATTGAAGATGGAAAAAATGATGATTAGAAATGACATTTCAACCTTTTTACTATTTTAGGTGTAGAATAATATTATTGTATGTCACTATGTCAGTAGATACTTACATATCCAAGCAGACTCAAAGACATCTCCTTATACCAAAAGAGGTTATTCCTTTTTCCACTCACGATCTCCAGTAGCAAGACCCCAAAGCTGAATACATCTGACTTTTCAGAAAATCGTCCTTCAATTGCGTATTCGGGTGACATATATCCACTAAATCACCAACCAAATCATGATATTTAGTGTTCGAAAGTGAAGTGGGATTAGGGGGCATGAGGAGTATCAGTGTACTTACTATGTCCCAACAACCTTTCTGGTGTCATCTTCATCTTGTTTTTCCCCAAAAATCCTTGCCATGCCGAAGTCTGATATTTTTGGATTCAGGTTCTGATCCAGCAAAATGTTGCTTGCTTTGAGGTCTCTATGAATGATCTTTACTCTAGAATCTCTATGAAGGTATTGGAGCCCCTTGCATATTCCTTGAATGATGGCATTGCGTTTATTCCAAGGTAGTAGTTCTTGCTTCATTGGATCTGAATAGGAATGTTTAAGTGACAAAATGAACTTGATGTTTTGCACTAATTAATGTATGTAAAATGATTTATAATAATGTGATGCAACAAACCAAACAAAAACGAGTCCAAGCTTTTGTTTGGCATGAACTCATATATCAACATCTTCTCTTCTCCTTCCACACAGCAACCCAGTAATCTGACAAGATTATTATGCTGAAGTTTTGAAATCACGGACACCTCATTCATAAACTCTTTTACACCTTGTCCTGAGGCTTTTGAAAGTCTCTTCACAGCGATCTCTTGTCCATCTGCCAATTTTCCCTATAAAAATAGATTGCAAAATGATAATTTTTGAGTGCCTCTAATTTCTTAGAGTTATATTATGGATTAATTGTACAACCATACAGGCATGTGTCAAATATTTATTTACCCTGTAAACTGGACCAAATCCACCTCGTCCTAGCTCGTTACTCTTATGGAAGTTGTTTGTTGCTGCTGCCACTTGTTTGAAAATGAAAAATGGAACTTCTTCTAGTTGAACTTTTTCTTGATCTATTTCGAGATCATATGATTCCGTTTGTTTCTTTTGAAGTTTTTTCCCTTCAGAATTAAAATTTTTAGTAAGTGCGTAAATTTTATATTGATACTTTTTGATGGATTTAGGATCATTTCACAATACAACTATGTAAACACTACCTTGCTTTAAGGCTTGCCACCTCCACACAATGAATATAACTGTAAATATTGTAGCTACTCCTATGCTCCCTATTGCTACAATGACTGCTATATTTTTACTGTCCTTCCCTGCAAACCATAATGAACAAGGCTCTAAATTAAAGCTTTTTGCTGACGAAATGCGTTTACAAATGAAAAATCACAGCTCGTATCTGGGTTTGTAAGACGAGCAAAAACATTTACCTAGCTCTGAACGTGCAAGTTTCAGGTAAAGATCCATTCCACCCGTAGACAATTGCTCAGTGTCAATCAAGTCTTTGTCCCATGTCATACATCCGGCAGCATAATCGAATACATAAGCTAGACATGAACAATTCGTCAAGCACTGGTTCTTGCACTCTTTTTCTTCCAATCCCATTGACCAGACAGCATTGTCTGGCACCTTAACCGCCTTATACCCAAAAAAATCCTCTTTTTTTCCACTTCTGCTTCTACATTGAAATGGTGCTCTTCTCATGCATCCGTTTCTCCAATTACCCATATTCCATTCCGTCTTGTTTTTGGGTTCAAATCCTTTCATGCACTGACAAATTGGATAATTTATCGAATTACAAATTCCAAATGCTCCACACTTGCCGTAGATATCACACTGAGTTTCTGGGGCTTCCCACACGATCTTCCATTCTCTTTTATTCTCATCCCACCATTTCTGCGTCAAAGTTCCTTGATAACTCAAATCATAGTTTGATATCAATGACTTATTTGTATAAGAATATGTTAAAGAAATGGCGTTGAGCCTGTCATTCTCAAGAATAAATGCTGCATCACTGAAATCATCAGATTCATTATTTTGTATCCCGTTAAATATGCGGCCATTCCATGGACCGCTCCTCCAATAGGGCCGATCACCATCAAATATGACAATTTGAGGCAAGGCAAAAGAATCAATGCCAACGGAGAACCGTCCATAAGATGGGTCTGAAGGGCCATTCCATGCTCGTAACATGTGCATAATGTCAGAATTCTTATTGACAGTAAGTTTCATATTTGGCAAGGCTGTATCAGTAGGGTACTGAAAACTCTGCCATAAGATCCTTCCCTCAGGTCCCATCAACACAAGATTGCCAGAGTCCAATAGCTGCGCTTCTGAGATCATATGAGTTTGGTTGGAGAGGAAAACATCTGTGGACCAAACTGTCGCATTTCGCACATTCAGAACCTGAAGATTCCTGTCTTCAGAGATTCTGATTGCCCCACTAGAAGAATCATTCAGAGGGTTGTTCCTGTTGGCAACCCATACAACACTCTTCTTAGAAAGTTTACCATACCAAATCCCCAAATAACGGTTTGTAGAATTTGTAGGGCTAAAGAACCCCATTTCGAAAACACCATTATTGGATACTAAAGTTTCGGGATCTTTAAGGGGCTTTAATACTGTGATTTTGTCAGAAAATGTGCTATATTGCGAAGGAAAGAGGGAGAGGAAGAGAATAGAGTAAAAACAACACATAAGGTTTAACATTGTTCTATTAAGTACACTTGGTAAAACTTGTGTGAGGATAGGAGGATGGGTATCTAACTGGAAATTATATGGAAATTAATAGGGTTTTTGTTGAGTAAAACAAATTAGTTTCCCTTGGGATTCATTTAAAACTGCATAGGCTGCATTGTTGGTTTCTGGCATTTGACATATCTTTTTCCCGTAATCTTTACTTTTTCGTTCTCTTTATGATTTGCTGCTGAAAAAATTGGTTTTTACTACAAGATAGCCAAAGAGCAATGATAGTGAGTATAGTGACCCAAGTTGAAGACTCCCTCTCTCAGTAACAGTTTGCTACTGACATTTTATCAGTAGCAAATTCAGAATAATAAAGGAACTATGTGTATCGAATTTTCAAAAAGAAGTCTTTTTTCACCTCGGTATGTGGAGTTGTTGGTAGTGAGTCATGCTTGGAAATTGAGCTAATGATGTAAAAGAAAGGCTCATCCTTAATCTTGGATTCCTTCTTTCAAAATTTAAACCAATTAAACTAAATTAGATAGACAATAACATTGCGTTAGAATTTTTGTGATTTTGGAGGTCCATAAGGATACACTAATGGTAGAGTATTAGTTCCCCCTCTTTCATTCTACGTGCCATTGAGTTTGCGCTATTAAGTTTTTTACTTTATTAAGTATTGTGAGTAGTAAATAAAAAAACATAAAAGAAACATGTGGATGAAAGTATTGTGTGGGGGAGATGTAGAGCTATAGAGTTTGACCCTATAATTCGATTACACATGGCCTTATAAATTAAGTTATCTTGGATATATGTTTACATTAGTTTGGATTCTTTTGCTTTAGTTTTATTACTTGTTTTGGACTCCCTTCAAAAAAAGTAAAAAATAAACAAGACATAAATATTATTATGTATGTTTGCTTCATCACTCGACGAGATGAGGATAGATAATATGAATATGTCAAAAGATATAAATGTGGCAAATTCATTAGAGGTGTAGGCTAATGCTTTTGTCGCTTTTAACTCATAACATAGATGGAATGTGTCTCAAAAGATGATGTGGCAATTGGCAAATTCATTAGAGGTGTAGGCTAATGTTTTTGTCACTTTTAACCATGAGAAGATAGATGAAATGCGTCCATAACACTATGTTTGAATAATCTTTTTGAAAGGAAAGGAAGACCAAGGAAGAGGGAAAGGGAGATTAGTATCTTTCTTGTCAAATCTTTTCAATGATGAAAAAATTTGTTTTGTATAAAAATATAAAGGAGTTTGTCCTTTTAATTTCCTTTGGTTTTTTTTCTATATGTATCAATATGAGAAAAACCTTATCTCTTCATTTCCTTCCATTTCCTCTCTATTCCTTATGTTCAACATAGTTTAAGAGTGAGCCTTTTGAATTTAGTAACAAGCTTTCCAAAACTAAGCTTACTTTTGCTAGGGTATCTGATTTGTTGTTCAACATTACCATTTATGATTGTTTTGTTTAAAAATTGTTTCTTTTGTGAGTCTTTTCAATTTCTTATGTTTGATTAAGTAATTCAATGCTTGTTATTGCATCTTTTAATTTTTGCTGATTTCTTCATATTATAACAGTTATATTGTTTGAATCCCTTCTTTAATTTGGTTTAAATAAATTAAAATTTTTTGTCATTGATTTCCTCTATTGAATTTATGATATATTCTCATTTATTCAGTTGCTTCATAAGTTACAACTCTAGGATATATATATATATATATATATATATATATATATATATATATATATATATATATATATATATATATATATATATATATATATATATATATATATATATATATATATATATATATATATATATATATATATATATATATATATATATGAAGAAGCAAGTGAGAACTATTCTTATATGAGAACCGTGAGAACCAATCTGCCTGACAAAAAAGTGTTACTTTTTTTACTAAAAGGTGCTACTTTTAGGCAAAAAAGTGTTACTCATTTTTGTGATACTTTTAGGCAAAAAAAGTGTTACTTTAAGAAAAAAAATCTGAAAAAAAACTCATAAAAATGTGTTACTTTTCACATAAAAAGATGTTACTTTTCGGAAAAAACGTGTTATTTTGTATGTTTGTTTTTCTGAAAAATAATTTTTTTTCTTAAAAGAACACTTTTTTCCTAAAAAGTACTAACTTTTTTTTATAAAACAAAAGTAACATTTTTTTGTCCAAAAGTAACACCTTTTCTGTTAAAAAGTAACACATATTTATCAAGGAGATTGGTTCTCACGGTTCTCATATATGCTTGGTTCTCACTAGAACTTGGCTATATATATATATATATATATATATATATATATATATATATATATATATATATATATATATATTTTAAGTGGGTGGGTTCAACCCTTCCTCAAAGGTTGGTTTTTTCTTCATACTGATGCAGTATAGAATTGGTTGTTAGGTCTCTTCATTTTTGAGTTGAATTTGGCTTTGTATGAAATTTTCCATTTTCCAAAAAACTAATAATAATAATAATTAATTATTATTATTATTATTATTTTATTTTAAAGAAAAAGTGTATTTGTACTTCATGGATGTACTTCTACAAGGTATGCTTATTATTACCGTATTGTAAAATCAGTTACTCCTATGTCTTTTTAGTTCAATGATGTAAAGAAAAGGCATGGACACTTTTAAACTTCTACATATGCCATTAAGGAATATTATATTCATCTTAAAAATACTCGTGCTATGATAATATTTTCACTATCTTTTTTAATTTTTATCTTATAACTCAAAAAACTCATACATATTTAAATTTTAAGGTGTAAACTCAAAGGACGAAGGGAGTGTATCGTTTCATTATCTTGCTTTAGTTTTGAAAAGGCATTTGGCACCTACGAAGCACGGACACGCCCCTGGACCTGCGTGTCGCGTGTCGGACATGGACACGCGAAAATCCATATCCGACACGCCAAATGAAGTGTCCAGTATTTTAATATATTTCCAGACACGTGGACACGGCAAGGACACGCGACGGACACGGCAAGGACACGGAAGAGACACGACAAGGACACTGAAGGGACACAGTCGCTGTTAGTATTACTCATTTACTCAATTCCCTCTCTTGCTCTCAGCTCTCTTTCACTCTAGCCCTAAAAACTCTTCAAACCTCTTCCTCCATCTCCACTATCGCTGCCGCACTCCCGCATCACGTCACCGCCGGCTGCTGCTCTATCACAGACGCCTTCCGCCGCTGCTGCCTGGTGCTTTGAGCCTTTGATGTTGTCGGTGCTGGACTGCTGCTGTGGGTTGTTCGAAATCAATGGCAAGAATCTTTGTTCCTCCTTCCAGAATCAGAGAAAGATCACCAGTTTAAACCGAATAAGGAGATGAATGATGCTGCTTTGTTTCGTTGTCTGTTGGGAAGAAATTAGCGCTTCAAGAAAGGGGATTATATTTTGTTGGTTCAAAGAGGATGAGGATTTGGGAAGAGTAATTTGAAAGTATAATGAATACTAAAATAGAGGTGACCAAATTCTGATTTTTCATTGTTTTTGTTGTTTTGTCATTTTCCTTTTTTTTTTGCCATATAAAATAAGATAAATCAAAGATAATAGAAGGTAGTAGTAAATAAAATGAGAAAAGAGAGGAAGAACCAAACAATTAAAAGAGAGATATATTAACCATATACTTGGTTTGTATGACTATTTTTAAATACTCATGTTGTTTATTTGGTACTTATTTGTATTTTATGTAAGTTTTATGTTTTTAAAGTGTTTATTTACATATGTCAAATGAAAGATTGTAAAATTATCTTTAATTTGATATATTTATTATATTACCATTTTTGTATTTCCGTGTCCGCCATTTTTAAGTTGGCGTTTTCTCGTACCCGTGTAGTGTCCGTGTTCGCGTCCGTTTTAGTGCAACTTAGTTTGGCACCTCCGGGTGCAG
Source organism: Amaranthus tricolor (assembly GCF_026212465.1). Lineage (NCBI taxonomy): Eukaryota > Viridiplantae > Streptophyta > Magnoliopsida > Caryophyllales > Amaranthaceae > Amaranthus > Amaranthus tricolor. The sequence continues at coordinate 30,659,401 of NC_080052.1, read as the reverse complement.
GGCGCGTAGAGTCATGAATATAACTCTTATAGTGAAATGAAAGAATTTGAACCTTACAAAGGTGAATAAGAAGGAAGAAAAAATAAAAAAAATATTAAATAACAATGGCATAGTAAAACAAACCAAGCAAAACACTAAATACATTTTCATGGTGTTTCGGGCACCCCTCAAATAAGAATATTTTTTTATTAAGGATTGAACTAGACACTCACAAAGCTTAAACTTTCTTTTTAGAGTTCAAAGTTTCTTATTTTATTAAAGTTTACTTATGTTCTGTTTGGTAACGGGTACTAAATGATGGAAATTGTAATGAAAAATTAGGATAATTTTGGTAAAAGTATCTCTTGACAAATTTAATAATCATGTTTATTCTTCTTCAATAATTTCATTTTCTTCATAAAATTCATTCCAATGCGTTATTATTAGAACACATGGTATTGGGTGGTAATTGAAAATTGTGAACAAAAAAGCTTTTTTATGATCAAACTTTTTTTTACCATGGGAATGACATGATACATATCATGAAAATTTACATTATAAATTATTTCCATTACCACCAATTAGTACCATTAACCAAACAGGCAGTTACTCTTATTACATGACAAGCTTTCAAAGGCTCTTTAAAATCCATCTTACTCATTTTGCATTATTTTTATTTTTTTTTTATAATAATTCACAACTTTTTTTAATTTAATTCATATATTTTATTCCGGTTAAAAATAGAAAACAATCAAATAAACGGGTACCTTTAGGTGGTTGTGACAAAACGGCTGTTAAGCGATGCTTTCGACGCACAAATTAGTACCCACATAAAGCTACTATCATGTATAGTAATATTATTACTTTAGAGAGAGAATAATGTATTATCTTGCTTAATGAAAGCAAGAGAGAATGTTTTATCTTGCTTGTAGGCAAATGTGTCTTACTTTGCTTAATGAAAGCAAGTGTGTCCTCTTCTTCTCCTGCCTCCCAAATGAGGTATATATAGAGGTTTTTTTTGGGCCTTTTTAGTAAGTAGACCTGGTTCATATAAATTGTGGGCTTATATTTTATACACAAACGTCACAAATTCTTGTATGAGTCTGTTTAACCGTAAGACGTGCCTCATATTTGTATTAAACAGCCTAATAATAAAAATTTTTAATATATAAGCCTTTTGTATAAGATCTTCTACTCGTCTCACGGTGAGACAGTCTCATATAAGAGAGGTTGAACCAACATATTTTATTCTTGTTTTAATTTGATTTCATCTACATAATTTTATTTCTCTTTTCGTTTGTTATTAAATATCTACATTTTCATTAGAACACTTTATTTTATATTTATGCTAAGTTGATGGTGGCTTTAGTCATTAGTTTACAAAGTGTATTAACGAGTGATCTCCTATGGTCTCCATTTGCTTTCATTGACAAAAGTTTTTAAGTAATTTTTTTCCCAATTCGACCTCTCATCTCATGCTTGTTCTTCGTTTTCTATTTTTCATCACTGTCTCTCTCTTCTTTATTCGTTGTCCTTTTTGACATGAAGTAATAAGTTCTTATCTTATCTCTTGCCTTTTTTTTCTGTTAAGTGAAATTAAACCTACAAGCTTGCATCTTACAATATTAATTATACCACTAGTATTATTAAACATTTATATTTAATTTAGGAAAATTTACCAGAAATAATATAATATTTTGCTTATTTCTCTACAATAATACCAATTTTTGATAATCATGAATAATATCAATTTAAAGAGTGCTTCCCTATAATATCCTTAACATGTTAAAAGTTAAACTATAGGAAATTATAAAAAATAGGGTAAATTTGTTAATGAAGTAAAGTTGGTATTATTTTAAAAAGAAAACCCTTTAAATTGGTGTTATTTATGGTTAATCAAAAATTGGTATAGTTGTAGGGAGATTTTTCATTAATTGTTAGAATTGATTTGGGCTCCAATAAAGAAACTTAGCATAAAAGCTAAAGAAGTTACGAAAATAATACAATACCAAACCCGTAATCTACACTATGAGATTCGCATCAAGCGTATATGAAATTTAAGCTGGTTGTTGTTTTTATTCATTCTTCCCAAGTTTTTAGTGATCAAAATTTAATACTCCTAATCGTTTACTGTTATTTTGCTACTATAAAAGGCTTTCACTTAAGTTTAGAAGTATTGATTTGTGATTAATTTTATACTTTTTTCTTATTTTTAAGCAACACAGGGAACATAGAAGAAGGTGTCCATAATTTAGTGTCATACGATTTATTAATCTCCTCCAAATGCTCTTTTAAAGATGATATTTGTCATTTTCCAATATTTTTATTAATATGTATAATATAATATCCATTTAAGAAATAATTTACGAGATAAGACTTAAATTGTATCAATGATTTAAGAGTAAAAGTGGTAAGCAAAATGAAGCCGATCTAAATAATTACAAACTGAATTAGATTGAATTGAATCGATGGTAAATCTATACAAAGAGATCATAAACGTGAGCAAAAATATCTAGTTTGATGAAATCTTGCCTGCAATTTCAAGTAACACATCAGCACTTTTGAGCTATGTGTTTAACTAAAATGCAAGAATTTTTATATTTATTATTTTGATGGAGATAGAAGATAAAAAGCATCAAAGGGAGATAAAGATAGCTAACTTGATTTTTAAAGTTGGATTTTAATTTTTGCTGTAGCAGCTTTCTTTCTTCTTAGTGGTTATACAACTTTTGATGTTGCTTCACAACTACTTGTGGTAATTTCTTATGCAACGTTCTAATTTGAATTATCACATATGTTTTCATTGTCACAAGTTTTGGCCTTTTGGATCATAACGGATCATATAACATTTTAAAATATCATGCGTATATTTCATATAAGTTAAAGCTTTAAAAATTCAGTCAGTCAAAATAATCTTTGTTTGCAAATGTAGTGTGATGTATGCATCCATCCTTTATAAGCCCACCTAGATACAAACTATTTTGTGTCGTTAGGTAATTCAATATTGTGAAAAGTCGTAATTTGAACGATGTATATTATAAATATTAACTATGTGTAATTTAATGTTCTTAAAAGTTGTAATTTGAACAGTGGTGTATATAATATTACCTAGTGAAGAATATTAACCATTGTTTTGTTTTGCAAAATTGATTGATAAAGATGTTGATCAAGATTATGGTGTGGCTAAGCAAAGGCAAAAGTGGAGATTTAAAGTATGCTACTTTTGTAAAGTTGAAATTGATATAGTTATCTTTATATTACTTTTTATATTACTTTTTTATGTAAAGTTGCAAATGGTATTGTAATTATTGGTGTGTCAAAACCTCTATTTTGTTATATTTATTCTTTGTAAATCCAGTTAAAAAAATTAATTTGCAATATTGGGTAATTTAATGTTATTAAAATTGTAATTTAAGGTTATATATCAATACATAATGCTACTAGTTGAGAATATTTACTATTGTTTTGTTTTTCAATTTTGATTAATATAGATATAGATGTCAATCAAAACGATGGTGCGGCTAAGTAAAGGCAAAAGTGGTGCTTAGAAATTTGTTTGGTGACATTTAATGTTGTTGGCACAAACATGCTTGTGTTTTAAGTCGGTTAGATAATAACCTTTAAGGTCTTTAGGCTCTAGTGGGAAGATTGTGTAGTAAAGTGTCCTTACTCTTTGATTTTAGTATAGTTTTTGTAACCGAATATTCTTATGTTTCGAGAAATATTTTTGTTAAGTAGGCACTCTATGTTTTTATCTAAATATTTCTATATGATGTTTTCATTTTTTTTTTTAATTTTTTATTAGGAGTTTAGTTGTTTATTGAACAATTTACCTATGTATTTTACTTTTTTTTTTCTAACATAAATAGTTTTGATTATCTTAATTTTAGCATTTTGACATAGTGGTTCATAATATGCTATCATAATGTTTATCCAAGTCAATAAGCACTATAAGCAAATCTTTCTTTCTTTTTATATACTTCTCTATTAACCTCTTCAGGATGTGAATAGTTCTAATTGTGAATCGTTATGGCATAAACCCAAATTGATTCTATTTGATTATCGTTTTCCGCCTGAATTTTCTCTCTATTACTCTCCAACATTTTCATCATGTGACAGAGAAGTTTGATCCCTATAGTTTTCACATAATTGAGTGTTGTCATTGTTATTGTATATTAGAATAAGTGTGCTTTCCCTCCATTCCTTTGTTATTCTAATTGTCTTCAAAATAATATTAAAAGATGGTCATAAATTACATTCTTTGTCTAAAAATCTTGCACCTCAGTGAAAATATCATATAGGTCGACTACCTTAACTCATCCCATTTTTCCAAGAGCTTTTTTCTTCTCTTCCATAACTTTCTCCTTGCAAAGACCATTTCATGACTACATTGTAATTTGTAAGTTGATAATTCATCTTCTTACCTCCTCTAAGCCCCTAATTCCGTTGAATAGTTGAGAAAAATGTTCTGCTATAACGTTTTAGTGTTCTCATGCCTTAATAAAAACTCGTCCACCCTCATACTTGATGTTCTAAACTATTGAGATATCCCCCCTCTCCTCCTAGACTTAGCCTTTATAAGCTTATGAATACACCTTTCCCTTTCTTTTGCGTCTAACTTATAAAATTCTTCATACGCCAAATTTTTGCCAACGCCTCCACCTACTTTGCCATTCATTTGGCTTCGTTCATAATTTGTTTTCTTGATTAGTCGATCCTCCTCATTGGTACAAACTATGTATGAGCTCAAGCGTGGTTGGCCACGCACGGGCTGAACAGTAGGTTTGGCATGATTTGAGTTGATGCCTGGCAAGTGTCGTGCAACCTTTGCACTTTTCCCAAACAAATAAGAGAAAATTTCATATTCTTCCTATTAGTAAAGGTTATATAACACTAGAAAAAACAAATATTCTCTCATATTCACCTAAAGTGTTTAATTTAACTTTTTATCATTTATTAGGTAGTCAATAAAACCACATGTATAAGAGAAAGAGCGTAGTGTTTTTTAATTTTGGTAGGGGTAAAATGAAATTAGTTAATGTAAATTTGTAAAAAGAGTAATTTTAAAAAAGGATAAATTGATAAAGTTCATATACTCAAAAAAAGAAATAAGATATTTGGGGTGACTTGACTAAATAAAAAAAATATAACACTTATAATAAATAGGAGGGAGTATTAAAAAATACTATTAGCAATTTCATAATTTCATTTAAGTTATTTATTTATTTATTTATGTATCATTCCTTGATTTCAATGTAAAAGTGATTTTGAATACTAAGCCTTCTCACAAGATTTTTTTATATTTTAAATTTTCACAATTTAATGTACTAATTTAATTGTCAATATCTTTAAGTATATATAATAAAAAAATTATAAAAATTAATGTTAATAATTCTTATATAAAAACTAATCACACAAGATGCTAATTGACTAGGGGACAAATCAAGATTTTGAACTAGGAGGAGTCAAATAATCAATATGCTAGCAAATTATTTATACAAAAACTAGTTAAAAATTAAAATATGAAAATTTTAAAATAAAGTAGAATGTAATAAACTTAAATGATAGCAAAAAAAATCATTTTCAATACATGACCTTAAAGCTTTCCTATTATTATCATTAAGTAACCTCATAATATTTTTGAGAACAAGTCTTGCGAGCGACCGTCTTATATTGAGATCAATAGCCATTATTCAATTATGATTTTTTACGATACACGATTACTAATTAATCAATTTTAGGTCATAATTGATAATTGATACCTTTAGAGTCAAAATTAATTTCTATAAGTTATAATTGATCATTTAATTGTTCATTTTATATATAACTAATCACTTTATGATTCGAATTGATTACTTTAATGTTAAAATTAAAAACTTTAAAATAATTGATCAATTCAAGGTTATAAACTTATTAGTAGAAATTGATCACCTTAACGTCAATATTAATCACTTTTAAATAAAAATTAAAATTTTTTTGATTTCTTTTAGAAGTTATAACTGATCATTTAATTGACCAATTCAAATATAATTGATCAATTTAAATTTGAAGTGATCACTTTTACGTTGAAATTGAAGAGTTTTATATAATTTATTCATTTAAGTTTATAAATTTCTAAGTAGAAATTGATCATTTTAATGTCAAAATTAATCACTTTTAGTTTAAAATTGATTTTTTTTCATTTTAATTGATTGATCTATTTATGGTTTACTTTAAGTTGATATTGATAGGTCAAAATTAATATCGTTAAGGTCAAAATTAAATTTTCATTCTTTAATTTCTAAAATTTAAGCTATTTTTATTTTTAAAAATTTTTGACTTTTAGAGCTTCCCATGTGAACGATCTTAACATGAGACAGTGGCTTGCGAGTTTTAATATTTTGAGAAACCTCCTTACAAAACTTGAAGTTGGAATTAACCCAATAAAAATTAGTGGCCGTAAGGTCCGTAATCCAAAAATTTCTACTCTACAATTCTAGTATTTATTTATCATAAATTCTCATATGAAACAATTTTATAGTGACATAATTTTAATTAGAATGATTTAATATATATTTATTTTTAAAATAATGATATTTTAGTCTTAAAGTTATCACTTATAACCTTAAAATGATCACTTGGAGAAATATGCTTACTTATGTGGGCTCGTCTCATGGTGAGACGGTCACTTATAAGACAAGCTGTTTATATATTTAATTTTTTTAATTATAATTAAGTCAAGAAAATACAAATTGTTATTAGGGATCGTTTTTTAAAATAGACGGTCTCAATTGGGCCGACCCATTAGATCTTTTCAAAATGCAAAAATGAAAAATTTAGTTTAACACGCTTATGTAATAGGGTTTTAGGATACGTAAAGTAAAGATTCACAGTTGTAAAGTAGTTCTGTTAAACATACTAAAGTTGTTAAGTAGGTGTTATGTGCTTTAGATATTTAAGTTATTTGCTGTAAGAGTGTTATATGATTAGATTTAGGTTATTTGTTTAAATTATATGATATAGGGGTTTAAGTCGACAAGTGAGACATATTGGGCAATTCTAATATTGCTCATTTTTCTGGCTTGAACGCTTTGCTTATTTTTCTCAAAAATGGCAGCAAAGTTCTGCCGTTGATAACCTAATTCTTACAATGGTGATTGGTGGTAATCTGGCATCACTTCTTGTTTCCCTCTGTGTTTTCTCGTAAGGTTATTCCCTAAACTAATATTTTTGATTGATTTCATTCTGCTGAATAGTCTATTGGATGTTCTGTTCTGCGATTAGACTCTAACTTGACAAATGCGCAAAAATTGACAAACTTATTTTTATTACTATGTAGATTCTATAATTCTAATTTTCAGGTTAATTTGAAAAATTTTGGTGATTTTTGTAATTGTTGCCAGTCAATGATATTAATGATTTCTTTATCTTTCTGCAAATGTGGTATTGTACAGTTGAAAAAAATCTAATTATATTGTTAAGATACAAAATTTAGTGTTATTGAGTTCATCAATTAGAAATATGAGTGCAACCGTTGTTTATTATTGAAGAAAATATTATAAAGTAATAATTCTACAAATTACAACAAGAATCTGTTTGTAACCTCAGTTAAATACTGCAAACAAGCTTGAGATATGATTGAAGTTTGTTTATGTCACTTAGCACGATGAGGAATTTTTTGAAATACACATAGAGATACAAATCATCTCTCAACACTAGCACTTAAAATTTAGACTATATAAACATGTGTTTGAATGAATTAATGAAACCAAAAAATATAACAAGAGGTTGCAAAGGTCTTAGTACTTAGTGTTAGAGAGAATTTAAAGAGTTTATTAAAACTTAATGGGCTTGAATTTTGAAGATTCGTGATATCTATAACAAGAACTAGCATTACTTTTGAGCTGTTTAGCCCATCTCTGAAAATATTACACATAATAATTCTATTTTTACACATCTTAAAATCTCTTCTTTGAAGTGTGTAGCCAAAATTGTAATCGATGAAATTACATTGCCTTCTTCCATGATTTTTAGGCTTGAAATTACTATTTGAAGTTCGAAGAATCATTAAACACCTAAAAACTTGAAACTTATTGAAGGCAAATGTTCTAGTGACTTTATCAATAGTACAGTACTTGTAGGCACTTCTATGACTTTTTGTGTATTCCGATCTTTCCCCAAAAGCTCTCACACAGGGAAATAAAATGGGGCAAAATCAAAGGAAAGGAGGGAGTAGCTCTTAGGAGGCAGGACGTGATGAATGAAAGTCTTTAAAATGGAGTTAGGAGGTGGAACCATGGAAGTTCAAACTAGGAAATTTCAGAATAGACTTCTTTACGATGGGTGTTCATCACCAAAGTCGATTTTGTTTCCATTGCTAGGGTTCTGTTATAACTTGGTATTTGGGATAATAGTTTACGATAGGATAATTAGGTAATTTCCATATTAGGAGTAATTTGAAAAATAAGCTAGTTTTAAATGTAGTTTTCTTTAAAATAAAGGGAATTAGAGGTTCATTATTATCAAGAATATTGTAAAGAAAATTATGGGCGACTTTATACTCATTTTAGGAGATCAAGCTTTTCGAATTGATTGATCTATCTGCCCTAATTTTTCGTTATCTTATAATCGTTCTTTAATCATCAATTAATAGTATAATTTCTCTTGTCATTTTATCAATTCAATTTCTATTATATTGTTTTTTGTCCAATTATTCAGTCCATAGCAAATATGATATCAGAGCGGTACGATTTTAGTGACCAGAAAACTGCCGGGTATGGCGTGAGTTCAGAATATACTACAGGGACTGATCTTGATACATTTTTTGGGGGTTTTGGAACTGAAATTTCCCATTAGAGATGTACAAGAAGGCTGTCCAAGAAAATGTCATTCACTCGTTCAAACCAACTTCTACAATGGAGATTTATGGAAAATGGGGAAAGGGAGCGTGTGAGTTTTGTGATGAGCAATTAAAGGCAATGTTCATCTTCAATCAAGGGATGAAGGATGAACCAACGATACTTGTTTACCATAAAATAACAGTAGAAGCAGAAAATGTAGAGGATGTAAATCTTCAAGAGCCGAGAGATAAGGTAGGAGACCAAGAAAGGCTCAAATACCATTTCAAAAATCAGATCTGGATGGAAAATGTGAGGCTCAACTCACAGTATTTGGTGAGAAAATTAAGAACAAAACGAGAAAAAGAGGAACGGCAAAGAACACAAAAAGGAAAAAAAATAATAAAAAAGAGACCGATGGTTCAAAACAGAGGCAAAAAAGGGACATCAAGGGTACTGGCACGTGGGGAGGCTCGTGGAGAAAGACTTGGAGGTTTAACAGAAGAAGGGCGGCGAGGAGGTGGCTTTTTGGGTGCCCACGACGGCGTAGGAGAAAGAGAACGTTGCCTGAAATTTGGAGAAAAAAAAGAGGAAAAGTAGAAAAATCAGAGGAGAAATTTGAGATTGTTGCCGGAGAAGATGGTGGTAACGAAGGCGCCTCAAAGACGGTCGGAGGAGGTGGAGATGCCATGAAGGTGATGGCGGTGGCAGAGGCTGTTAAACGGAGTAAAACTCCGGTGATCAACGTAAGGGAGAATCAGTGTTCATGGGACAAGAAGAAACGAGAAAAAGAGAGGAACGAGAAGACGGCTGGGTGGTAGACTTTGTCGCTGAGAATTGTTATACGGTTGCCGGCGGAAGAAGGAAGCTTGAAAGTGTGGCTGCTGGCGGTGAGAGTGAGGAGGCAGAGATGGAAGAGTTTGTTGGGAAAGAAAAATTGAGGAGAAGAGAGTAGCAAGGAGGCGCATGGTCAGTGGACTTTGTAGCCGGAAAATTCAGGCAGCTTACCGGCGTCAAGGGGGAGGCAGAATATCCGGCCAGCTGGAGAGGGAAGGCAGTTGATGCCATTTTTTTGGGAGAACGGAGCTTGAAGGAGATAGGAAGGGAAATAAAGAAGAGTATTTAGGGTTGCTGCTAGAAAAGAGGAAGGGTATATGTACATCAATCTTTTTTGATCCTAATGCTGATGTCACCTATAATGTCATTAGGTGGCTGAATCTGATTTTTACGGCAGACCCAAATCCTTTTAACCCAATATTTTTGAATTTTTCAATTCCAATTTTTATCATTGACCCTTTTAATCCTCAATTTCACTCATCACTTTTTGTGAAGCCCAAATTTATTTTTCAGATTGAATATTCATATTATTCATTCAAATCGACTCATCACAAAATATTTCTTCTCAATCATTTTCATACTGAATTTTTCTTGTTCACGGTGGAAGGCCAAACTAATTTTTATCCACCTTGAGGGCAAGGTGGAACTTCAGACGTTCAGTATTGATATGACTTGGTATTTGAGGATAATGGTTTACGAAAGGGTAATTAGGTAATTTCCATATTAGGAGTAACTTGGGAAATTGTTTTAAGTGTTAGTTTTCTTATAAATAAGGAGAATTAAAGGCTCATTATTATCAAGAATATTGTTAAGAAAGTTTTGGGTGAGTTTATACTCATTTTAGGAGATCTCAAGCTCCTCAAATTGCCTGATCTATCTTTCGTTATATTGTAATCGTTCGTTAATCATCAATTAATAGTATAATTTCTCCTTTGTCATTTTATCAATTCATTTTAGGAGATCTCAAGCTCCTTTGTCTTTTTTTTACCTGTTCTTACAATTCAAATCCTGTAGGAAAGCTACTCCAATCCTACGGGGAAGTGGCTCAGAAATCCTGCCAGAACAATTAATGTTTGTTTTTGGGCCTAGACTCCTTTTGCATTTTTTATCTTTAAATTTTTTCCATCTGTGTATGTGGTGGGGGGAATTATATTTTGGCTGCAATGGCTGAATTGTTTTTGTTCACTGACTCATCAGAGACCGAGTCCTATCTTTAATTAAGACAAGAACAAAACGTGAAAATATATTGTACAAACAATAACTTTTATCAAGGACAATGTTGTAGCCTCTTACTTGAAAGTTACTGTTCATGGAAGGATATTGATTTCTAATTAATATGTGCTATCAACCTAGAGTTCCTCTCTTATTAAGACTAATGTATGGTTGGGGTAAGTGGGATGAGGGAAAAGTAAGGAACTAGTAGAGTAGCTTGGTTAAATTTGGCAAAAAATTGAATGGGTTGATGCAAGTACAAAAATAGGGACTACCCAAAAAACGAAGAGAAACAAAAGGAGAACTTGCGAAAAGAACTGATACTATAAAAACCAAAATTTTGACCACTAGTTTACATCAATAACCTTGTTATTTACTAAGCAGCTTTTACATGGTGCTAAATTTAACAAGGATGATGTAGAAGTCTTTGATCTGATAAAGAATATGGCAAGCTAAATTCAAAGGGTGAGAACATGGACATGTCTACTTGTTCATCCAGAATTAATACATTGAAGGTCATTTTATTCTCTTTTAGGACATACATTATCGGGAAGTCAAAGTTGTGATAGTAACATAATTTGTGGAAGAAGTTTGTTCAGTGAACTGAGATGACCCTGTATCAGATGATATATGGCGTTGAGCAAACATTACTGGTGGTTTTGGCTTTGGAAGATCCATAATATCTCTCACAAGAATGGAGATGATTGTTGAAATATTTGGCCTGTCTTTGGCAAATTCTTGCACACATAATAGCCCCACATTCATGCACCTTATTATTTCACCTTGGAAGCTTGTACTAGAAATCGATGGATCGATTAGAGAGATGATATTGTTCTCGTTCCACAATTTCCAAGCCTGTAATAGTCAGTTCAGCAATAATTAGTAGCAAGTTGCTTAAGTATGAAGTTTGAACCATAAGTAGGATTAACTTACGTATCCTAACAGACCCAGGGATTCCTCCTGATACCAGAAGTTGTTATTCTTTTGTCCACTTAATATCTCAATCAGTAATACTCCGAGACTGAAAACATCTGATTTTTCAGAAAAGTGGCCTTCCATTGCATACTCCGGAGACATGTAACCACTTTATTGATAATTAAAAAATGTTAGAATAAAAAATTTGATTCTTTTATGTGTTTGTTTTATTTAAGAGTGAAATGCAGGATACTTACTATGTTCCAACTACCCTCTCAGTACAAGCTTGATCCTGGTTGTTTCCGAAAATTCTAGCCATACCAAAGTCTGATATTTTTGGATTGAGGTCTTTATCTAGCAAAATATTGCTTGCTTTGAGGTCTCTATGGATAATCTTTAGTCTTGAATCTCTGTGCAGGTAAAGTAGGCCTCGACATATCCCTTCAATGATGTTGTAGCGTTTCTGCCAGTCTAAACACTCACGTTTCTCTGGATCTGTTTAAGGTAAACCATTTGGAAATGAAACAAAATTCCGTATCAGTATAAAAAATCAAATCATGTATATATTTTCGCAAAAGTTACTCCATTACTACATTGAAAGCCCGTATATGAAGTACTCGTTATCAATCTAGTGAAGGGGTTGAACTATTGTTTATAGAATACCTACTGAATAGAAATGCGTCCAAGCTTTTATTTGGCAAGTACTCGTATATCAGCATTTTTTCCTCTCCTTCAACACAGCATCCCAGCAATTTGACTAGATTTCGGTGTTGAAGTTTTGAAATCAGTGCAACTTCATTCATGAACTCCTCTGTGCCTTGTCCAGATGCTTTTGATAGTCTTTTAACTGCTATTTCTTGTCCATCTTTCAGCTTTCCCTGTAATAGACAGGACATCACTTTAGACATATTTGCTCTATTATATGTGGTCAGTTACTATGTGAAGAACTCCATACTTTGTATACTTGACCAAATCCACCAGCTCCGAGTAAATTACTCTCACTGAAGCCGTCTGTTGCTTCAACCAGCTTTTCAAATTTCAATATTTGCAAGTCATCAATTTTGACATTGCTTTTGTCTCCAATCCCAAATGCATCTACAGTTCCCCGTTGCTTTCCAGATTTTGTGAGTGGTGGCACTTCATCCTTGGGCCGAGATCTCCTGCATAGGAACCTCCACAGCAGCCATATAATAGCAGCAACTACAACTGTTCCACAAATTACACTCACTATGATGATTGTCTTGATTTTTTTTTTGTCATCTGCGAACAAAAGAAACTAACCATTATTATGAAAGTTTTGCGATTTCTTTTTTCAATGCAAAATCAGAGAGACGTTATAGTTTACTTAGAAACCAGGTATGGATCCCTTTATTTAATCATCTACTCTATTGGAAAAATGTTTAGTTGGGAGATCCAAAGACAAGCAGTTTTTTTTTGGAAAGTGGTTAGTGAATTCGAAAATAGGACAAAGTACAACCACGAGTGTAAATAAACTCAGTAATATCAAAAAGTTGAACCTACCTAGTTCGGATTGTGGAAGACGGAGGTAGAGGTCAACTCCACCAGGGGAAAGGTCTGCTACATCGATCAAATTTCTGCTCCATGTCAAGCATGTGATTTGAGTATCATATGCATAAGCCAGGCAAGAGCAATTTGCTAAGCACGCACTTCTGCACTGATCTAAGTTCAATCCCACATTCAACTCGGCATTTTCTGGAACTTTCATCATTTGTAATCTCAGAAACCCATCTTGTCCTCCACCAGCTTTACCACATTGCAGTTGCTTTCTTCTTTTACACCCGCTTGTCCAATTTCCACGTGTCCATTCCTCCTTGTTTTTCGGCTCAAATCCTTTCAAGCAGCTGCACATAGGTTTAGTCTGTGGATTGCAATTCCCAAATTCTCCACACTTCCCAAAAGTGTCACATTCTTTTTCTGGGGCATGCCATGAGACCTCCCAGTTCTTATTGCTACTATCCCACCATCTTTGAGCTATTATACCTTTATGAGTTAATACATAATGCGACAACAAAGTCTGATTCGCACCAGCAAAAATCAGGGAAAGCATCCCTCCAACTTCTTGCTGTGTGAATGACCCAGTATTGACCAAGATATTACCATAGCCAGTGTTATGGTATCTTGTCCCTATAAAAATGTTGCCATTCCATGGGCCGCTTCGCCAGTATGGCTGATCTCCATCATAGATAATAATCTGGAAAAGGCCTAAAGAATTAGTGCCTATGGAGAATCTTCCTTCTGATGGGTCTGAAGGGCCTGTCCAAGCTTGTAGGACCTGTCTCAAATCTGAATTTGGTGTGAGAGTAAACCTCATATTTGGTAAAACAGAGTCTGTTGGATGCTCAAAACTTTGCCATATGAGTGTCCCATTTTCACGAGTCGCATTGGATGAAAATCCTTGGACAACAAGGTCCCCATAATCCAAAAGCCGAGCCACTGAGAAATTTGCTCCTGGATGAGTGACATTCGATGACCAAAGTGTTTCATTTCGTGCATTAGAAATTTGTAGATTCCCATCAACGGATAACTTTAGCACACCAGATGAATCCGTAAGGGGTTTGTTCCTATTAGCTACCCATATGACCTCCTTTGCAGTAGGGTGAGTATACCAGATGCCGACATAACGGTTTGAAGTGTTGGGGAAGCTGAAAAATCCTAGTGTGAAAAGGCTATTATCGGAGACTATTGTTTGTGGGTCTTTTAGGAATCGAGTGGGTGTGATTATATCTATGGCAGAGCAGTACTGTAAACCAATTGGAAATATGTAAAGAAGTAATGCAAAAACCGGAAACATTTTACGTTTGAGATTGCCAGATAATCTGTCAGTTGTGTGCTATTTTCATCAGTGAGCTTTGGTTATGGCTAACTTTTTCAATATCTTATTAATTGTGAGGAATTGAGGATGGTTGAGGATATGTCAGTTAGTCTAATGGTTGGCTTCACTGGTCTAAGGTTTAATTACTAAATATATTATTGAAGTACTAAATGGTCTGGTAGGGCCAACTTACTTTTGGGGCGTTGACGTGAAAACGCGTTGTCCTTGCTATTGACCAAGGTTTTGCCTCTTTTTCCTAGTAGCTCAATTGCTGACAATTAATGGAAAACACCAATTAGTGGTTCTCGAAAGTTTACTAAAACAAAATGGTTGACTAGATAAGGACCCTACTCTTAAGCCTTTTGTATTTTAATGTAGTAAGTTTAAGCTAATTCAACAATCTCATAGATAAGAATGGCTGGCAGAGGAAATACTATATACAAATGCTAATTGAAATTAATCCTCTTAGTTATAAACTAGTATTAAATAAGACCGAATAATAAATTATAATTTTTGTGAGCAATAATCTTTCATGTTGATGTATTTGATGGTTAGCCTGAAAAATCTATTTTGAATTTTATTTGAAAAATCGCTTAGGAGCATGTGACCCTGTGGGCTCCAATGTACATCTGCCACTGTATAGTTAATCCTATATTGTTAGAATTATGAGTTTTACATTATCAAGATTATGACTTTGATATTATTGTCGTTATATATTTCAAAAAGATAGTTGATGGTGTTAGTATACTACAATCTAAACCATCTTGCATATTATTGTAACTTAAGGAAAACCATCTTTGTTCTTATTAATTTTAAGTGTATAATTATATGATTCCTGTACGAATATATAGAAGTATAATCAATCATAGATGAAACAAGTTGAAATTTTTTTTTACTTAAAGAGAGTTTTTTTTTGTTTGAAGAAAAAAGAAAGAAAAGGAAAAAAAGGAGAAGAAAATAAAATAAAATAATGAGAAGTTAATAATAGGAGAAATTCTTTCTAAATCTTCTACCTTTGGAGTGATTAGTTATTTTAACAAATCAAATCTCTTTCTTTGCTTTTCCTGCCATTCATCCATCCAAGCCAAGTATAATCTTTGCTTGCTGTTTTTTAATTGGTTGGTTTAGTTCATTATTCGTACTCATGTGATTATTGAATAAACTTGGACGCATTTTTTATTGTCTTGACTTGATTTGTCAATATTATACAACTTGGAATGACTTGGAAATATGAGTACTAAGACTAGTAGTGAGTAGTGACATGTGAAAGGAGAAGATATGCCGTAAACTTATTAGGATTTGGTTGTGGGCTTAGAAAAATTAAAAAGTTGACTTTTGACAGAAGGTTTTCTGACCTGTGTGGTTGTGTGCTGTCAGCATCTACAAATTGGAAATACTGCATTGTAAACTGATTGGCTAGCTTACTTTTCTCCATCTGCAGGAATAATATATTTTTAAGGAATTTTGTTAGTGGTATTTTTCTACTCCTTCCTAAATCTCTCATTTTGTTTTGCAGGTTTATCAATCTAATAGTTCTTTTAATGCAATATTTCTAATTATGCATAATTAAAAATTAAAAAAATTGATATTAATTGAATCATATAAAATTTCACTTGATTATATTTCAACTTATAGATTATCATTAAAATATAAATTCTGATTCATTAGTGAAAAAATGTAAAAAAATGTGAATATGAGACATTTAATGTGAATAGAAAGAAGTATGTAAGAATATCAAAATAAAGACAAAGAAAGAAAATGAGAGTACATTGTTAAACTTTAGAGGGCCATAGTGTAAAATAGGTATGTCAAAAATAGATCAAGTTAGGTCGAGATTAGATTCAGGTCATATATAAACTAGTCAGAAATTCCATGATCAAAACCTAACTCGTTTAGTTAATTGGGTCGAGAATTATAATCTTGAGCTGATATGTTAATTGGGTCGTATATAACCGGTCAGAAACTCCTTAATTCAGACCTAACTCATTTAGTTGATTGAGTCATATATAAACAAGCTATAAATTCCTATCTGCTATAAATAATCCTATCTTTGGATTACCATTTATTAATTTAACCTTTTCCTTAGTTTGTTTTCAACATATTAATAGGATATGCTAATAGCAAATTGAGGGAAACTATTAGATTATTAAAAAATATGTTTACAGCAAAAAAATAAAAGTTGAATTTTTAAAAAATAATTCAAGATGAGATTATTCATATCGGATGGCTAAACAGTTGAATTATTAACGTCAATTTTCCAAAATAATATTAATGATACAAATTTCTAATAAAAATTTTCATAAAAACTAGCACATGGCTCTCTTGGCAATGAAACTATTTTTAAGTATGTTAATATTTGTATGACCCTTAGAATGATAATGATCATTAATGAATTTAGAGAAGAATTTTTTTTTAAAGTTAGACAACTATGAACATAAACATAAATTAATGGTATTGTCGAACCTCGTAGAGACTTTCATTTCAATTGCTAATAATGGTATTGCCTCCAAAAAGATAAAAGATTAGTGATGTCCGAATATGTATTATAAATTAATGGCCGTTAACACCTTTTCTCATTTTAGAAATAATGTGGAATTTTTCTTTTAAAGATGTCCAAAAGTTCATTCATTTGTTATAAATGGTAGTATGTTTTTGTCATAGGATTTGTAAACCCTTGAGAAAGGAAATGTACAATGGTATTGAAGACTTTTGACTTGGAATCTAATGTTCTCTGGCTGCAGCGTTGAGTACAAGATACCAACATACTGCTTTTGGAGTTTGACAAGCCAAAACAGTGTTTTGTTAGTCAAGAAAGTAACACTGGAGACCTTGTTGAATTGCATGTATAAGCATTACTACAACTTGTACAAGAACTACAGATGTTCTGAATTCATTTTGAAGTCACGTTCTGAGTATGCCGATGTTAAGATCTTATTACTGGTGAAGCAATGTGATTAGCAGTCAATTTAGGAGCTGAAGGTTTCTTTTTGATCCTATTTGCTGCAAATCAAGATTTACGGGCAAGTTTATGTTTTGAATCCTGGTATGTACTTCCTGGAACTTTTTTCCCTCAGAAATTTCATGCATTCACTCAACTATGCTTTTCCTTGTTTATAATATGGATTATTTTCTGACATGATTAGTTGAGTTTGAGACTGAAACAAACATGTCTGATTAGTTCCCTTGTATATTTTCTGATGAAGTGTGTAGTGAATGCTTTCTTTTTTGGTGAAGCACCGAGCCTGCAGTGAAGTTAGAACTTTAAATGAAGATGGTTTGAATGCTACCCATAGCCTAACTAAAATGCATGTTTTTAACTTCTGTATCATAGTTTCTTGGTATGCATTACTGTTATGGGGTCAATGATAACACATTTAGTCAAACCCTAACTACCCCTTTGTCCACTACTATCACTACTCTTAGTCACTTCCTAAAATAACTCCCCATTATTCCCACATCTACAAACATTATGTTCATGATCATCCCATGATCAAGTAACCACATTTAGTGTCCTTATAAGAAATTGCTATAAATATGTCATGAAACTACATAAAATGGCAGACAATTCTACTCTTCTACATTCAATTTATTTTACCAAAAATACTTCCTTCAATCATTTAATTAGAAAGAAAGTTTATATATTCCTACCATTACTCCACAAAAATAACACTGCCCTCCTACTTACAATCTATATTCTTGATCAAATATTCCTTCAATTGATCTGAACTCATCCTACAATCCGTTAATCTTGTATTCATTCATTATCATATATTCATTACTTTCTGTCTCCCGATCTGACTTGAGCGTCGGAGGGGTTTTCCGGGAAATCACCCCCGGACAAGGCTAACGTTGTATTGCAGGATTTGAGGTCTCATCAGCGGAAGGATCATAAACACTTTCAGCATATTGAGAGTTGTACCCGATTACACCTATCTCCAGGTATTTTAAGTGTCTTTTGCACTTCCTCGTTTCATTACCGAAACAATTACGTTATGGTGCCTGGGATGGGAACGAGATGTGGGGCTTTGTTTATGGTAACTTCTAGAAGACTAGAACAATGACTAATTAACTAATTCTGTATCATTCGAGTACAATGTGACAGCTGTTCCGGCAGCATTGCTGTGCGGCTGGTCATCTGAGCCACTAAATTGCCGAGCAGACGGCAGCAACATACAAAGCAACTCAGCACAACAAGGCAACGTTGCAGCAAATTAGCCCATCATATCACTATAGCAGCATAGTACCAACCAATGTGCATAAGCATTGATGTTGCATCACACATAGCGTACACTCCCTCATTTACCATATAAATGCTCAAGCCTCCATATCAACATAAAACAAAGAGTGATTGAATGAGTCATAACTCAACATTTCCTTTATGAAAATTCCATGATTATATCTCAGATCTCAACCTCTTTGTTGATAATTTCTTTGGGTACTATGTCCAAAAAGCAGTCTATTTTGCCAGAATTCCGAATTACTTGAATATCTCACCTATATTTTTCATTCTATTTTTGTAACACCCCGGGCCGATGGACCGCTGGTGACTACTCATGGAGACTGTAGACCGGCCCCACAAATCAACACAAGTCTTTTCAAGGCACTTTGACCTCACTCGTGCGCGTTCGGGAAAACTTTCCAGAATTCACCCATCCTAAGATTGCTCCCCACCAAGCACACTCAACTGTAGAGTTCTTAGTAAATGGTCTCCCAAAAAAAGAAGATGCACCTTGTTGATATGAGTAGTCTATCAATTCTTCTTCAAGCTAAATTTGGGGTATCACAATTTTTGTTCACATTTCTGTGTTTAGAATATATTTAGTGATGATGCCTTTAAAGACAGTACCCGCCTCAGCCATGTTAGTATTGTACCATAGGAAATTCTGATATTTGTTTTTTGAACATGATATAAAGTGCGTTGTGAATGAGCTATGGCAATGGTGAAGAAACAAACACAAAACAAATGCAAAGAAAAACACCAAAAACAGAGCACAACAATCAATGGAGAAACACACAAAAATTTTGAGGTATCTATACCTCTCCCTCAAAACAAGTATCTTATCATTAATATACTCAACATTACATTAATGACTCACCTTACACAGAGAACATTCTCTCAAGGTAAAGATTGAACCTTTAAACTCAATCTCACACAAACATGCATAAACAAGAAGGAAGAACTCTTATGGTGTAAACCCTAGCTTTTACTCTTGTATATGCCTCTCCAATACCCTAATAATGCTCTAATACTCCTTATATAGCCATAAAACATATTAGAAAAACCTAGGATAAAATGGTTAAAAGCCCACAAAAATCCCGGAACAAAACAGAAACCCATCAGTGAGTGGTCCTGTAGGTCGCTCGACCCGAGCTAGTATGCTCGACCAGTTGAGCAAGCTCACAGAACCACTGTTCTGCTCCAGGTAAACCGCTCGGTCGATCCACAACTGCTCGACCGGTCGAGCGGCCTTCAACAGTGGCCTCTGGCCTTAGTGAGTGCTGCTTCTGACTTGCATTCTTCACTTGTGCCTTGTCTTCACCAAGGCACACCAAATCAACATCGTTTATCACTTCATTTAGTGACCCAATACATATGTCTCCATAACCCATAACACTCTCATCTTCACTCTCAAGAGTGCAAGATAGAGCATGCATATCAAGTAATCAAACCCATCACCAACCTCATGGGAATTGGGTCTTGACTCAACAAAGTGCATTCAGGAATTCGTTAATAAATAGATAAATTGCTATGAACTTTTATTAGACATGACTGACAGAGGGAGTTATGGACTAATAAGTGAGAAGTCTGGAAATCATATTGACTTGTTCATTCTGAAATCTGAAAGCAAAGGTTCAATTACTGCACACACAACTCTAAAGTACACAAAATATATGACAAATATTAGATTTTTGTTGGAGGAAGCATACATGGTATTAGTTTTTGGGCTAACTTATGTCATGATACATTCATGAAATTTGTCATGTGATGCATCTTCATACAACTCCAATATTTTTGTAAAGACAGTTTTAACATATTTACGATTGACTCCTACAGTGGTACCTTGATTATGTCTCTTGAGTTTATTTCTTCTGGGAATGTATGATGTATGCTAGTCGTCCATGGACTTTCCTCTTTAGTGGATGAACATATTCTGATTAACTTATCTTATTTCTATCGTCTATTGTCTGAGAGTCTGCGTGATTGGTTAATGCCGTACAATGCTGTCTTCATGCTTTTTACCCAATATGGTGATGGCTTCTTTTTTTGTAACATACTCTATACAATTGCAATTACTTTTTTCCATTCTGCCACGTGATTTTGCTGAGGGTTACAAGTAATGTGATCTCTTAATTGTATTGGTCGCTAAAAATGTGGAGGGTTCTTTTAAAAGAATTTCCAGTTCAATGTGTATGATTTCAGACTTTGAATTGAATATCAAGCTCATTTTAATCTTCATCTCGAAACCTTCGAAATCAGGTAATACTCTCTAGATTCTTCCTTCATACAGAAAATATTTCTGAAGAAGTTATCAATACATGTAATTATGTGCATGTACCCTGATGTGAATGACAGCTTGTATGGTCTAGATAACATCTTCATAAAGGTTGATACTAACGGGCAGTTATAGTTGTCATAGTGACATTATTCATAGAGGACGTGCATTCTGTGACATGAGATAACCCACTATCAGCAGATATTTGGCGTATTGTAAAGGCTGGTTTTTTGGGACTGGGAAGATCCATAGTATCTCCAACTAGCATGGACATAGCAACTGAAGTATTGGGCCTGTCTTTGGCATTTTCTTGCACACACAGTAGTCCCACACGTATACACCTTATAATGTCACCTTGGAAGCTCGTACCAGCCATCGATGGATCAATTAACGAAACAATATTATCCTCGTTCCACAATTTCCAGGCCTGTTATCATCATTTCACCAATAAATTGTTTCTTAAATACTAGGAAGTAACTTACATTCAAAGTTTGAACTTTGTTTTGGATTAACTTACATATCCCAAGAGACCAAGAGATTCCTGGTACGAGAACTTGTTAATCTTTTTCCCGCTTACTATCTCAATTAGCAACACCCCGAGGCTAAAGACATCTGATTTTTCCGACAAGTGGCCTTCCATTGCATACTCTGGAGCCATGTAGCCACTGTAGTGTTGATTGGAAGTGTTGTTTTTACGTGAGCAAAGATCATTACTCATATACTTATTTAGCTTGACATATATGAGATTGAAGTGCAGTGTACTTACTATGTTCCGACAACCCTTTGAGTACGAGCTTTATCTTGGTTGCTTTCAAAAATTCTAGCCATGCCGAAGTCTGAAATTTTTGGATTGAGGTCTTTATCTAGTAAAATATTGCTTAGTTTGAGGTCTCTGTGGATAATTTTGAATCTGGAATCTCTGTGAAGGTAAAGTAGGCCTCGACATATCCCTTCTATGATCATGAAGCGTTTTTGCCAGTCTAAATGTTCACGCTTCTCTGGATATGCACAATTGAAATCAAAGAAGAACAAATGGAGCATAAGCATAACACCTTATACTTGATTATTATTTTCAACAAAAAATTTAGTCAATATACTCTATAAAAGTGCTTCAATACTGATTAGAATAATTAAATGTACCAACCAAATAGCAATGCATCCAAGCTTTTATTAGGCAAGTACTCATAGATCAACATCCTCTCTTCGTTTTCTACACAACATCCAAGCAGTTTGACTAGATTCCGGTGTTGAAGTTTAGAAATCAGTTCAACTTCATTCATAAACTCTTCTGTTCCTTGTCTGGATGCTCTGGATAGTCGTTTAACTGCAATTTCTTGTCCATCTTCCAGTTTTCCCTGTAATGCAGCAGAATATTACTATTATTAGTTGTATTTTATTTATGTGAGGACTAATATAAGTTCAGTGATTAACACTTTACCTTGTATACTTGGCCAAATCCTCCAGATCCAAGCAAATTACTTTCATGGAAGTTTTCTGTTGCTTCGACAAGCTTGTCAAATTTTATTATTTTCAAGTCATCGATTGTGACTTTGCTTTTTTCTCCGAAAAAAAGCCTGTCTAGTGATGCCTTTTCATTCCCATATATTTTGGGTGCTTTAGGCAGCACACCTTTTGCCCGAGATCTCCAGCATAAAAACCTCCATAGGAACCAAATGATGATAGCGACTACGACTGTTGCTAAAATTACACTCACGACAATTGTTGTCTTGACTTTTTTACTTCCATCTGCAAAAACCAGAAGAAGTTATTCACTTGTTAAAACTCGTTACCTTTATTTTTTAATTGGCAAGATTAGTGGATGCTCTTAGTGTTGTGCGACAGCGGAAGCAAAGATCGAAAACAATAATGAAAAAATAAAGATTCAAACAAACAATAAAGAAAATCACACCGAGAAATTAACGTGGTTCATTATCAACGTGATAGCTACATCCACCGGCACCGAGAATAAACTTTTCACTATAAACCGGGAGATTACAAGATGAACATGAGAAACCACAACAATGGCTCTCCAAGCTTTTTCTCTCTTAGTTTTCCTCACTTTGTGTTTTGCATTGCATTCCCTCCTAATTCTAATTACATGGGGCCTTTATATAGTATACCTCATAATAAAAAGAAATTAGGGTTAAGAAAATATGAAAAACCGTCTAAGACTAATAGTAACCGGTCAAAAACGTGCCAAGAAACCGCCATTACGCGAGCCGTGTAAAACTACGCAAGCCGCGAAGTGGAAACGGAAGCAGCTCCGCGCCCTGCGGACTGCTGTTCGAGTCACACTATATTTCAACAATCTCCACCTTGACGAGAACACGTAGTCAACCACTACCTCATCAAACCATAGTGAAGCAAAACCATTCTCAAGCCAAACCCGATGCAAAGCTCAAGCATAAGCCATACATCTCGACAAGTCTCCAACCAAGACCCATCCCGATAAGTCTTCAACTAAGACCCATCACATACTCGTTTCCAAGTATAACAACTCGTAACGCTCAACTAGCATCACAAGTTCACTCATAATGCTCCATCTGTATCACGAGTACACGAGGCAAGCTCCACCTTGAGGTTGTGCACACCTCCACCCGTGAGCTCCCTCACACCGCCTCTAAGGGCCTATGCTAATGAATCCAGCATAGTAAAGAATCTACTAGGACTGTCAGACCATCCTACCTTCTTTACCTCTATCTTCATGTACGTGCATTCCGAATGAAATCTGACCACACTGTGCTTCTCCCGAACATCAAGTACCTGATTACTAAACACACAATCGTAGTACACAAAAGCCAACCAAGGTTGATCATAAAGAACCATCACCGAGATCAAGACATAATCAAACTCAGCGAACATAACCCAAGCTTCAACCTATATAATAAAGCACTTAATATCATTCCCGTACATAAGAAACACAACAACTGATCCAAGCAAACTATAGAGAGAACAAATCTCTACCTGCTAGTGCCCCCACCCAGGTTGAGTCACAAACCTACAAATGACACTTCTGGCATGCGCAAAACAAGTACACATCACCGCATACTTCAAACACCGAACCATTACTCTAGACATGTAGACCGACTTAGTCTCAAAATGAGGTGATGTAATTGAGGTAAGTAACACTACCAGTCCATACAACAGTTCCCCCACTCTGCTCATACATAAAGTCATAGCAAGCCACTGCGCCCGCTCACTATACTCTACTACGTGCTCATAAGTTGGTGGTCCAAGTGACTCCACAAAATTGGCTACCAACCTTGCCAATCCCACAAGGTTCAATGCATAACCTACCACACTTATAGCAACCAAAACAACACTCCCTACAGCCAATCTATTAGACTTCTCGATAACACATATAGGCTTTTCTTGAAACCCTTTAGATTGGCGGAATGTTCCCTGTACTGACTCTTTTAAACTATCCACAGAGATAAAGATAGCACCAGAAATCACTGTCAAAGAGATACCTGGGGTAGCATCAACACCATCAATCTGGGGTCGAACAGAAATGGATGAGGAGTTAACCTCATACTCCACCTCAAACTCGGTACCACTATCACCATAACCAGCTGCTACAAAATACACAGCAACACACCAAAGCCCTAACAAGACTCCAAATATGAGATTGCACGATACCCTACTGAGCCACACCACACACATTCTGGGCACCTCTAATCCCGTGTGTAAACCCCGATTGAACAAATTAATCCTGTATCTACTCAACAACCAAGTACCAGAGAGCATGCATAAGACTCTCCCTAACAAGGTTCAATTTGCTATTCCTGTAACACCGTCCTGCAATGGTGTTATCCCATAGGTATGATGCCACAAAATACCTAAAACACAGAACATAACAAATTCACAAAACGAACTATCCAAATGTAGCCAACTAACCATCTTACTATACAAGTGATCATGAGCTTCAATGCTAAGCTCACACTCGTGTTTTAACCCAAACACCCAATGCTTGTCTTCCTCAAGGTAGACATCCTTGACACATGTAAGACGATTCTCAATGGACAATTCCAGCCTTCTACTTTTACCCATATGACCATGCCTACCATAAATCGTCATCTCCTGGTGAGAAGTAGAAGCACTAACAGCAGAACTAGGCAGCGTAACACCTTGAAAGACATACAGGGATTTCTCCTTGACACCCTTAAGTATCAAATCCGAACCCTTAAAGACACTCTCTTCCCTATTGCTAAACTCACCCTTGAGCACCAACATCTAAGGTCCCAAGCGATATCAAGTTTTTCTCCAAAGCTGAAACATGCCTCACCTTAGTCAAAGTAATCCTTCTCCCATCACTAGTCTGAAGTCTCATGGAACCAATACCTACTACTTCACATGGAATACCGTTAGCAATCGTAACTGAAGCCCCAAAACAAGACTCATAAGTATCAAACCAATCCAGACGAGGACTCATATGGAACGAACTACCAGAATCAAGAATCCAGGTATCAACCAAATCACTAGACTCAACACAACTAATCAATGCTAAATCTTCCTCCGAATCATAGCTCTTGTTCAGTTTACTTTCGACTACTGTGGCCTGAGGTTTATTCTTTAATTCCGGACATTTAGACCTAAAATGTCCTGGTTCCTGACAGTGATAACATATTATGGTCTTAGTGTTGCTGGACCCATCTCTACTATACAAGTATCTGACCTAGCACCGTTACTATTGTTAGACTCCTTTTTCTTTTTAGAATTTCTACCCGGCCTAACAACTAACCCACTGCCATAATTCTCATTATCACCTGTCGCCTTTTGACGCAACTCCCTAATATAAAATGCTGCCTTCACTTCTTCTAGGGTTAACGAGTCTTTGCCAACCACAAAAGACTCCACAAAGTTCTCATAACTATTCGGTAGAGAAACAAGCAATATTAACGCTGCATCCTCATCATCTATCTTAACTTCTAAATTACGCAAATCTAGTAAAATAGAATTAAGATTTTCTAGATGATCCCTTAATGGCGTACCTGACTGCATCCTGAGGCTAAACAACCGCTGTTTCAGTAGCAATTTGTTGGTTAAAGATTTTGTCATGTATAGTGACTCCAATTTTAACCATAATTCTGCGGCCGTCTCCTGATCAGCAACCTCCGTGATGATATGATCATCAAGACTTAGTAAGATGGTAGAATGAGCCTTCTCTTCCATCACTACTAACTGTTCATCAGTCCATCCGTCTCCAAATCCCGACGTAGATGCCGCACTCTTTGGGATCAACGGACGCCAAATCTGCAACTGCTTTAATAACGCCTTCATCTTAATCTGCCATAGCCCAAAGCTATTCTTTTCATTAAATTTCTCAATCCTTATTGTAGAATCTCCTACCATTGTTTCCTTCAAAAACTCTTCCTAGGATTAAACCTGAGCTCTTGATGCCAATTGTTGTGCGACAGTGGAAGCAAAGATCGAAAACAATAATGAAACAATAAAGATTCAAACAAACAATAAAGAAAATCACACCAAATTAATGTGGTTCACTATCAACGTGATAGCTACATCCACCGGCACCGAGAATAAACTTTTCACTATAAACCGGGAGATTACAAGATGAACACGAGAAACCACTATAATGGCTCTCCAAGCTTTTTCTCTCTTAGTTTTCCTCACTTTGTGTTTTGCATTGTATCCCCTCCTAATTCTAATTACATGGGGCCTTTATATAGTATACCTAGGGATGACAATAGGTATTGGACCCGACCCGTCCGGATCCGTTTAAATTTCACGGGTCCGAATCCGGGTCTAAGAAAAATATCCAGACCCAGACACGCGGATCTGAAGGACCCTTTTTTTTATTTTTATTTTTTTTATATATATTAAATATATATTAAAATATATATTAAAAATACCTCAGTTTCACAACAAGGCCATCTGAGACTCATTTCTTTTTTTTGGGTATTTTCTAATGTATATATCTTAGTTTGATTGCCATTATCTAAGATTTCAATAGAGGTGAATTTAGCTGTGAAGAGACTCAACTCGCACGCGAGTGAATTTGCAGCCCTTGGGTTTCCCATGTTTCCCATGAATTTAGCTGTGATTGCCATTTCTTTTTTTTGATTCATTCCTATGTTCCCATCCTCATATAATTAACCATAATGTAATAATAGCCCTTGGGTTTGATTTTGCAGCCAGGGTCTGAGTCTAAGCGCAAGAAATCCAATACAAAAGTGAAAGATGTCTCGATGAATCTTAATTTTGAGGATGTCCCGGAGAAGGTATTTTTTTTATTGCAATCTCAATACATTCAAAAACATAAAAAAAAGCAAAACAAGTCAGACTCGTTTTGGACCCGGATCCGTTACTATTGGATCCGCAGTTCCGGGTCCAATGAAAACGGATCTGGATCCGGGTCCACCTGGACCCGGTCCAGATCCGACCCGTAGTCATCCCTAAGTATACCTCATAATAAAAAGAAATTAGGGTTAAGAAAATATAAAAAACCGTCAAAGACTAAGAGTAACCGGCCAAAAACGTGCCAAGAACGCGAGCTGTATAAAACTGCGCGAGTCGTGAAGTGAAAACAGAAGCAGCTCCGCGCCCCGCGGACCTGAGGCAGTAGGTACTCGCCCCGCAGACTGCTGTTTCGAGTCGCATTATATTTCAACACTTAGTCATTAAGAAATAGGCGTGAATTTCATCTCCTAAAACAATACTCAACTACCCCAATTCTATTAAGTAGCTCATACTTGTGCTCCACTTGGGTGTGGTTTGGTGGATAGCATGTATGTAACCTTACCTTTGTGATAAGAGGTTGTTTTCGATTGATCAAATTCTTGATAGCATATATTATATAGAACATCTGATAAATAAGAAGATATGATTTAATGAGCCATTTTTTTTGTAACCAATCCATTATAATTCGAATCCAAAGAAGTATAAGACTATTAAGTTTTTAGCCCGTCGGAAAGAGACAAGAATTGCATCTTCTAGCCTTGCAAATTCCAAACTATAATCAAAAATTTTCTGGAAAGAGCTACAAAAAGCACTTTTTGTTTGGAATAAGTAGACATGATATATAGAGCGTGAAATTAAGTTCTCTACTTACTTAGCTCTGATTGTGCTAGTCTGAGGTAGAGATCAATCCCGCCAGGAGAAACGTCCGACACATCGATCATATTTTTGCTCCATGTCATACATTTGATTTGAATGTCCCATGAGTAAGCCAAACACGAGCAATTTGTTAAGCATGTACTTCTGCATTGATCTACGTTCAAGCCCTCTATTAACTCTGCGTTTTCTGGCACTTTCATCATCTGCAATCTCAGAAAGCCATCTTGTCCTCCGCCAGCTTGACCACATTGCAATGGCTTTCGTCTTTTACACCCACTTGTCCAATTTCCGTTCCTCCATTCCTCCACGTTCTTTGGCTCAAAACCTTTCAAGCAACTGCAGATGGGTTCACTCTTTGGATTGCAAAGGCCAAAATCCCCGCACTTCCCATAAATATCACATTCATTTTCTGGGGCATGCCATGAAGCTTTCCAGTTCTTGTTGCTATCATCCCACCATCTTTGTGCTATTATTCCTTGATAAGTTAATACATAATGTGACAACAAAGTCTCATTGGCACCGGCATAAATCAGGCCAAGTGACCCTCCAACTTCTTCCTGAGTGAATGATCCTGTAATCATCATATAACCACTGCCAGAAAAATGGTATCTTGTCCCAATGAAAATATTTCCATTCCAAGGACCAGTTCGCCAGTGTGGCCGATCACCATCATAGATTATAATCTGAGAGATGCCTAAAACGTTAGTAGCACCTATTGAAAATCTTCCTTTTGATGGGTTCGAAGGGCTTCTCCAAGCTCGCACCTTCCTTAAATTGGAATATGGAGCAAAGCTGAAGCTCATTTTCGGCATAATAGAGTCTGTGGGATTCTGAAAACTTTCCCATAGGATTGTTCCATTTTCACGTGTTCCATTGGATGAGAATCCTTGGATTACAAGGTTCCCGGAATCCAAAAGTTGAGCTGCTAGGAAGTTTGTAGCATTTTGAGTTACATTTGATGACCAAAGTATCTCATTTCTTGCATTAGATACTTGGAGGTTCCCATCTACTGATAATTTAAGCACACCAGAAGAATCAGTGAGGGGGCTGTTCCTGTTAGCTACCCATATGACTTCCTTTTCCGAAGGTTGATTATACCAGATGCCCACATAACGGTTTGTTGTGTTAGGAATGCTGAAAAATCCTAGTGTAAATCGGGTATTGTTCGAGACTATTGCTTCTGGGTCTTTGAGATACTGAGTGTGTATTATTGTATCTATAGTATAGCAGAATTTTAAGCAAAATGGAAATATGTAAAGAAGAAATGCAGATACAGGAAGTATCATTATGTCAAAATTTAAAAATGAATTTTTTTGGAGTCATATTTGAATCAGAAATTTGGCGTGAAGTATTCATGGTTAACTCTTTAAATATTAAAATTAGATATGATTGGAATTTGGAAGATATGGTAGCTAATCTTTCTTTTTGCTCCACGCCTCTACTGGTCTTAGGTGCACCAATAGCTATTAATGGTTGAAATTGGAAACTGTTGATTTGATTTTTATTGGGGTCACCATTTATGGATAATGGACCTGGATTATGACTTGTCTTGAGGGTTTTTAATGGTTGATATGATCATTTTTTTATTTTTCGTTTTTTTAAAAATATTTTTTTCCTTGAGTATTTACCTTTCTTATAGATAGTATTTAATCACTCTTTTGTTCCTATGAGTTTTTGTCTGATGAAGACAAAATTGCTTATTTGCTCTGTTAAGAATAGATTGTATTTTGGAGGGACAAAATGTGTGGTAGGAGATCAAGATCGAGAAAACATTAGCGATAACCTACTATAATAAGCAATGGAGCAAACTCTTAGTATTTGGATTGGAATCAAGTTGAGATTATAGTAATAATGGCTATTCTTTTCCAAAATAGGAAACATTTTGTAATTGGTGAAACTTTGAATTTGATATATGCAAAGCTGCATTCCTATGGGGTCTTTTATCTTACCTGATCACCCAAGATGGAGAACACTTGTATTAAAGGATTATTACTGAAGAAAGGTACCTCTATTTTTTAAGCAATTAGATGTCCAACTCAACACTTTCATTTTTAGGCACCAGTACTCAGGAAAACATGCCAATCATGAGCTCCTTTAACCTCAAATGTGATATTGCAAAATTTTGCCCGCTACACCGTATCACGACGGTAGGGTAAATTTTTTTTTTTGAGCTTATTATGACAAAGATATTGGCCGAGAAACTACAAAATCATCCGTATTAACCACAAAAGTCGTTTTGTGACCGTGACTGAAACTATATGTTTCCAATATCACATTTGAGATTAACAACTTCTGAAGAGTCGGATTCCGTTCTGATATGAAGTTGTTATCCCCTTGCCTTCCTGCTGTAGTGTCTGATCCTATACCCTGATAAAAAGTCATCCACCCTGTTTGTGCCGGACATAGTTTTTTAGCTTTTCATGCACCATCCATTATGAAATGTGAAGGGATTCAACAAAAATCTAACAAAATAATTCTAACACAACTACATTTCATCATCCCATTATCACTTAAGCAATTCCTGCTTAAGTAAAGTTGTACTTGTACGGATTCAGATGTACAGTAAATGGCTAAATATTACTCTTTTTGTTTTCATAAGTTTGACATAATTTATGGGTTGATCCATTCCCTTGATTTTGAACTATTGTTATTTTATAATTTATGATTTAATCTGTTCCCTTTATTTTGAATCATTTTTATTTTAGGCTATGGTATCACATTCTTCTTTAAACCTCATTCTCTTTTTTCATCTACCCACATATCTGTATTATAGTATGTTAAACTCATAGGGATGGATGGAGTAAATGCCACTCATCAAGCTGCATTCTCTGGTCCTTAGTTTGACATTTGATGAAAAGTGATATTGGTCTTTTTATCATCCACGAAAATTATTAAATGAGTAATCAAAAAAAGTTAATTAAAGGTCTACCCTTTCTACTAATTTTTTATATTTTCATCTCGAAATATATTTAACATTAATTTTCACCTACACATTGAATTCCCAAATATTGCAAAATTAGTGATAATAACATAAAAATTGAATTTATTACATTTCACTTAAAATTTTTTTTTTCTTCTTAAATCTCAAGTCCCTTTAGATTGTGTTCTTTCTCGCCTACAGTTTCCTTTGGTTTTGATATGGTCTATAATCTATGTAGTAAGCATCTTTAAAACAAGTGATCATAGCCATATGAAGTTACTAGTGATGTTCATCTGGATCATTGGGTCAATTTTGAATTCAGTGTTTTGGGCCGGTTTAAAATCAGATTTATATCTACATTAATTTTTACATAATGTAAAATTCCTTTGAAAATCGGGCCAAAGTCTAATAAGATTATAAAATCGAGTAAATATTAAATCCTCGGGTCTGTTTTAATTTTTGAACACCTTTACAAGTTGCAATGGCAACTGATAATAGTAGGCCAGGCCCCATCAGTAAACGAAGCTTGGAGGAGGTCTCTGTCCTTCCAATATCAAAATAAATGGCTGAACAGTTCAACTGTTGGCACTTGGCACGTTATTTTCATTATGAAATTTGATGTGCATTAATACCCTTTACTCATTAGACAAGTTTCTTTACGGGATCTTGATGGTGTAATATGGAATCTAATATGAGGCCCCAATAAAAATAAATTGAATGATAGGGTCTTAAAGATCCGCAAGAGTATGGAGATAAATTATATTTTATTATTACGTGCAAATATATGAATTTAAGTGAATCAAATTTTATATAATAAAGTACTATTTTTTCTTAAGTAATCACACCATTACCTTTGAAATGAGTGGCACACTCAAACATCAAGATTAATTTTTAAGGAAGAAAATGAGCGTATTACATATCCTTCTCTTACCATTTTAACATAATTAAATTGCTTAATTAAATACTAGTTATTTAGTGAACCAAGTCAGCTATAACCTTTAAATTTACACGAGCATTTTAAATGTAATATTAATAATGAATAGCATATAAGAGTGTACTCCCTCGTTTCTCTTATTTTACACCATGTACTAATTAATTTAGTCGGTCCCGATGAGTTTGTCGTTACTATTTTTAGATTTGACCCACGTATAATATCCCACTAAAACCGATAGTTTATTTCACTTTCAAATATTGTAAACTATAATTAACCCACTAATAGACATGACGCCAAATACGATACTTCACTAAAATACCCATTTTTCCAATTCTCTTAATCTTTGCGCCATTCCCTGAGAAGCAATCAAGGGGACAAAGGAATATAATATTTCTTGAAGTCCCAATTCCAATGTGATATAAGCAGTGTGATGAAGTATATAACGTATTTGATCTCCAAAAATCAAACTTATATTTTGGTTGGACTTCCATGTTACTTGCTAAGTTTTACGCTCAGCTTTTGGAGCTCCATCATCAGTTCCTATTTCGTTTTCTTTGGTTTAGAGGGGACTTTTGGTTCCAAGACCTGATCCATTGACTCCCGTTATCCCTCTTTCTTCCTCTAGTATATCCTAAATATTTGGAATTCAATTGTGTTATAAATCTAACAAAGTAATACAAACTAGGAGCAAGGACAAAATTGTGTTGAATGTAATGGTTTTGAAGGTGTACTTATAAAGTAGACATATATGCAAGTGATAAGCTGGAAATTGCAGATTAAGCAGTAAACATGAACACCATGATTTAACGAGGTTCACCTATATGGGCAGTGGGAACATCCTCTTCCTAGGTTAGTATTTTGTATTATGTGTTTAAGGATAACTGAAGCTACTAGCTCAATTACGATACTGTTGTGAATGGGCTATTACTTTGGTGAAGAAACAATAAACAAACTAATGCAAAGTAAACCACAAAAACATAGCACAACAATAAAAGAAGCAAAACACACAATATATGAGGTATCTAAGGATACATCCCCTCAAACAATGCTTACTATCATTAATATAGCAACATACATCAACAAGAAGTCTCACACAAGCTTTGAGAACACACTCACAAAGCAAAGACCTCACCTTTAATGGTGGTCTGTCACAAACAACCTAATACAAAGATGGAGGAACTCTAATGGTGTAAACCCTAGTTGCCTCACTTGTATTAGTCTCTCACCTTAACCCTAACACACTCCTAAGATCCCGTGCTAAGACATATTAGGATAACCTAGGACAAAAGTTTTAAAAACCCAAATAAAACCGAGCCAAAACAGAATCGCGTACTGTGGGCTACTGCACGTTGCTCGACCCGAGCAGGTTTGGCTCGACCGGTCGAGCGCCTGTTCTGAGGTCACTGGTCAACTTCTTTCTTGTGGCTCGATCAAGCCCTACCTGCTCGACCACTCAAGCCACCTTCAAAACCTTCCATGAGCACTCCCTTGCCTTCATCAAGGCACATAAAGTCTCCCACTTTGATCACTTCATCAAGTGATCCAAAATATAAGTTTCCATACCCCTTTGCACACACACTATCACCCTCCAATGTGCAAGCCAATGAGTATGCTACTAGGTGATCTAACTCACCTCCATTATGGTGAGATTTGAGGCTTGACTCAACAGATACAATGAAGGTATTCCAATAAAGGAAATATTATTGTGATTGAGGAAGAATGTGAAGGGAGAGAGAGATACATAAGGAGCATGTAGACTTAAAAGGGAGTAGTGATTTTACATATAGAATCACATAAATATTCACATTTCACATGCAGGTTTCGTGAATAAATCAGGAAATCACAAGTGATTTCATACTATTGCTCCCTTATCTAGAAATCAAAAAGTAAAAGGTGATTTCAAGCTATTGCTCCCTTATCAAGAAACAAAAAGTAAAAGGTTGATGCAAGTCTGATTGAATTGGTCAATTCTGTATAGTGTATTCTTTATGCTCAGCACCCAAAACAGTGCTGTTATCTTCTTGGTCTGTGACATACTCCTGCATACCATTACAGGATGCCCTTTTCTTTATGCCACACAATCTTCTTGAGTCAAGTCCATTAATGCGGCATCACATCTTCTTGGTTTGTTAAAAGCTGGGACCTGGGAGTATTGTTTTGAAGTATTCCCTATTTTTGTGTACCAACTACAGAGTACCGACACTGAAATGACAGTCAAAACTGACTCAACCTTCGTCTTGAACTCTTCATCCTCAGCTAATGCTTTTGTTTTCTATTTCACAAATTCCATCAAAACTATTTTAGAGAACTAATCAATAAATGTAATAATGTTTATGTATCAAATATTGGTGACTGCTTGACTGAAACACAGTAACATGTTAGAAAGGGAGATATTAACGGGCAGTCATAGTTGTAATAGTAACATTATTCAAGGAGGAAGAGCCTTCTTTGTTTCGAGGGGAGCCACTATCAGCAGATATCTGGTGTGTCGTGAAGCCGGGTGCTTTAGGACTGGGAAGATCTATAGTATCTCCAACAAGCATGGAGACAAGCATTGCAGTGTTTGGCCTGTCTTTGGGATTTTCTTGCACACACAATAGTGCCACACGAAGGCACCTCACAATCTCACTTTGGAAGCTCATACCAGAAATCATTGGATCGATTAATGAAATGATATTATCCTCGTTCCACAATTTCCAGGCCTGTAATCATTTGTCACTTAAATACTTAGAAGTTGATTTAATTTAACTTTGAACAATATCTAGGATTAACTTACATATCCTAAAAGACTCAAGGAACTCTCATGCGAAAACTTATTGTTCCTTTCTCCGCTTAATATCTCAATCAATAACACCCCAAAGCTGAAAATGTCTGATTTTTCAGAGAAGTGACCTTTCATTGCGTACTCTGGAGCCATGTAACCACTGTATTGATTTAAAACAATATGTTTACATGAGCAAAGTTCATCTTTTTATATCACTAAATATAACTTAATAGTGAAGCGCAGGTTACTTACTATGTTCCAACAACCCTCTGAGTACAAACTTTATCCTGGTTGCTTTCAAAAATTCTAGCCATTCCAAAGTCTGAGATTTTTGGATTGAGGTCTTTATCCAGCAAAATATTGCTTAGTTTGAGGTCTCTGTGGATAATTTTAAATCTGGAATCTCTGTGAAGATAAAGTAGGCCTCGACATATGCCTTCTATAATATTGAAGCGTATTTTCCAGTCTAAATACTGATGCTTCCCTGGATATGTGAAACGGAAACTAATGAAAGAGAACATACACGGAGTAAAAATTACTAATTAATGTGGTTATAGACTTGTATTTTAAACAAAATCTTCTTTTCTGGATTGAAAATCAGTATTTAAAATTATTTTCATCAAGCAATGTGAATGTGTTGTAGAATTGCTTAGAATATTTTGATATACCAACCCAAAAGAAAGGCATCCAAGCTTTTGTTTGGCAAGTACTCGTATATCAGCATCCTCTCTTCTCCTTCTATACAACATCCTAGGAGTTTGACTAGATTTCGGTGTTGAAGTTTTGAAATTAGTTCGACTTCATTCATAAACTCTTCTGTGCCTTGTCTAGATGCTGTTGATAGTCGTTTAACTGCAATTTCTTGTCCATCTTCCAATTTTCCCTGCATTTGCAGAACCTCACCATTGAGATTAGTACCGTATCAATGGAGGGCTAATATTAGCTATGAAAATAATCTTACTTTGTAAACTTGACCAAATCCTCCAGTTCCTAGCAAATTACTTTCATGGAAGTTATCTGTTGCTTCGACCAGCTTTTCAAATTTCACTTTTTGCATGTCATCAATTTTGACTTTGCTGTTGTCTCTGAACACAAACGTGTCTGGTGCTGCCTTTTTCTTTGCGAATTTCAAGCGTGTTTGAGGTGGCACTTCACGCTTTGATCTGGATCTCTTGCATAGGAACCACCATAGGAAGCATAAGATGGCTGCAACTGCTGTGGTTGTTAAAATCACACTCACCACGATGATTGTCTTGTTTGTTTTACTTTCATCTGCCAAAAATCAGAAAAAATCCATCTCTGAGTATAAAGTATCATTTGATCTTATATGTTCTTACACATTTAGAAATAGGTTGACATCTCTTATTCATCAAAGTTCCAAATCATTAGCATAGGTAATTAAGGATGACTTTTCATGAGAGAAAGTACAAGTAATACGTAGAGTATATCAAGAACTTCTTAACTTACCTAGCTCTGATTGTGCAAGGCGGATGTAGAGATCAACTCCTCCAGGGGAAAGGTCTACTACGTCGATCAAATTTCCGATCCATATCATACATGTGATTTGAGTATCAAATGTGTAAGCCAAACATGAGCAATTTGTTAAGCATGCACTTCTGCACTGATCTACATTGAAACCCTTCATCAACTTAGCGTTTTCTGGCACTTTCATCATCTGTAATTTCAGAAAGCCATCTTGTCCTCCGCCAGCTTTATTACATTCTAACGGCTTTCGCCTTTTACACCCACTTGTCCAATTTCCATGGCTCCATTCCTCCTTGTTCATTGGTTCAAATCCTCTTAAGCAACTGCAGATAGGTTTAGTATGCGGATTGCAATTCCCGAATTCCCCACACTTCCTGAAAGTATCACATTCATATTCTGGGATATGTGCGGCAACTTCCCAGGTTTTATTGCTGTCATCCCACCATCTTTGAGTTAATATTCCTTGATAGGTCAAGACATAATGCGGTAGCAAAGTCTGATTTGCAACAGCATATGTTAAGGAAAGCATCCCTCCAACTTCTTCTTGTGTGAATGATCCTATATTGACCACAACATTACCATATCCACCATTATGGTACCTAGTCCCTATGAAAATGTTACCATTCCATGGGCCGCTTCGCCAGTATGTTTGATCTCCATCATTGATGGTTATTTGGAAGAGGCCTAAAGAATCAATTGCTCCTATTGAGAATCTTCCTTTTGATGGGTCTGAGGGGCTTTTCCAAGCTTGTACCTTCCGCACACCAGAATATTGGGCAAACCTGAAGCCCATTTCCGGTAAAATAGAGTCTGTAGGGTCGTAAAAACTTTGCCATATGACTGTTCCATTTCCATGAGTTACATTGGATGAGAACCCTTTAATAACGAGGTTACCATAATCTAGAAGTTGAGCCACTAAGAAATTTGTGCCAGGCTTAGTGACATTTGAGGACCAAAGTATTTCATTTCTTGCACTAATAACTTGGAGGTTTCCATCTGCTGATAATTTAAGCACGCCAGAAGAATCAGTGAGGGGATTGTTCCTATTAGCTACCCATACGACTTCCTTTAGGGAAGGGTGATCATACCAGATTCCCACATAACGGTTTGTAGAGTTTGGGAAGCCGAAAAATCCTAGTCTAAAACGGCTATTGTTAGAAAGTATTGTTTCTGGGTCTGTCAGAAATTGGGTTGATGTTATAAAGTCTATTGCGCAGCAGAATTTTATAAGAGATAATGCAAATATGTAAAGAAGAAATGCATAAATTGGAAGATTCATTTTTTTAATAATTTGACGATACGTGGATGATGAACTTTTTGTTTTGCTTGAAGTTGTTAATAAAGTTCAATGCAAGGCTGTTTGTTTAAATAATGAGGATTGATCATAGGCAATATTTGCAAATTTCCTTTTTTCCTCCCCTGGTCTGAGTCTGAGCCCTGAGGTGTAGGCGTGTAGCTATCACTTCTATTAGTGGATTGTTATTGTGATGGTCTTTATTGGCCTGTCTATTTACACAGTGGAATAAAACAAAACTTTTTCCCAAAGTAATGACCCAATAAAACCATTTCCTAAAATACTGTTAAAAATTTTAGTAGGATTGAGTTTTTGTGGGAAGACAAAGCAGATAGATTCTTTGAGGTATCAACAGTTTTTAAATTAGAACTGCTGAGAAGCAGTTCATATTAATTTAGGGGTTTTTGGCAAAACATTTATTTTTTTGATTCGAAATTCAGCGGTCTTTCCCTAATTTAGTATATAATCACCTTTGTTTGTTTAGGGGAAATTTGGAAGAGCTTATTAAGTGATCCCTATTTGGGGTTCTGAAAACTTTCTCATAGTAGTGTTCCATTTTCATGAGTTATATTGGATGAAAATGAGAATCCTAGTTTGAATTGGGTATTGTTTGATACTATTGCTTCTAGGTCTTTGGGATAGTATAGCACAATTTTAAGCAAAATGGAAATATGTAAGAAGAAATGCATATACAGGAAGTATCTAAAAGTCTAGGGTGTTTGATATGAACTTTTTAATACTAAATAAGGGATTCAATTACCATTATTTCATATTTTTTGTTTGGTATGATATTAGGTTAACCCAATTCCTTTCTTGAGAATAATGGATACCTTTATATTGTTACTACTTATTTATGTCAAGTAACAAATTCCCATTTTATGATCAAGTAAGTGTTTCCCTTAGATTTTCATACTAAACAACGTATAACTACAACCCATACTCTTACCCTTACCCCTCTTTATCATTTCCCTTTCTATTACGTTTTAAGTTCTCATACCAAACACCCCCTAAATGTTAAATTCGAATTTAACTGTGGCTTGAAGTTCATTACAAATTACTCCTATTAATTAGGGTTAACAGTTTAAAAATTAAATTTAGAGATGATTGGAAGATATGGTTACCATTCTTCCTTTTAGTAACATGCCTATGCTAGGCTTAGGTGCATGAGTAGCTATTAATAGTGGAATTGGAAGTCTTGAATTAATTTTTGTTGGGGTCACCATGTATGGATAATGGACCTGGATTATGATTTGTCTTACAGTTTTCTTCTGGGTGATAAAGATCATTTTCTATTTTGAGTTTTTTTAAAATTTAATGAAATTTTCCAAATCATCTACTTTTTTATATACTTCAATTCCTTTTTTTTTTCTTTTTTTTTTTTGATTTTTTGAGTTTGGGCGATGAGAACAGTGTTGCTTTATTAGGAACGCAGTGTACTTGGGTGGGACAACGTATGCGAGAGGAGATCAAGATAGAGGTAAAGATTGAAATGGAGCTAACTCTTGAGAAGAGAAGTATTTGAATTGGAATCAAGTTATGATTAATGTAATAATGTTTTTGTTTTCCAAAGTAGGAAATAATTTGTAGTTGGTGAAACATCAAATTCTGTTCCTTTTTTTTTT
Organism: Amaranthus tricolor; assembly: GCF_026212465.1. Taxonomy (NCBI): domain Eukaryota; kingdom Viridiplantae; phylum Streptophyta; class Magnoliopsida; order Caryophyllales; family Amaranthaceae; genus Amaranthus; species Amaranthus tricolor. Next base: position 30,620,222 of record NC_080052.1, on the reverse strand, counting down.
TGTTATTAATAAGGAGTAATATTAAAGGAAGAGACCTCCATTTTGTCAAGGAATTGGTAGATGTCCATATTCACACTTCTAGTTTTACTCCGCTATACTTGGAGATCATCCCCATCATGAGATCTTTTAACCTCAAACACGATAGTGTAGAATACCTCCCGCATGGGCGTTTTATCATATTGCGACCATATTATAAAGCTTTTTGAGTAATACTACGATCGAAATTACAACTACAAAACCATTCACGTTAACTGCAAATATAGACTGTTTTGTAACCATTCCTACAACTGTGACGAAAACCTTATTTTTGCACTATGCCTAAAAAACATCCAAACATAGAAACCATACACAGGTTGTGTTCATATGTTCAACTAAGGTCAATATACCTTTTGTTATTCGTTGAGAATGATTTTTTTGGTTGGAATTTTAAGAATGATTTTAGTAGGCTAGCCACTTAGGGAGCGTTTCCTCCCTGATATTTGTGATGGTGTCATCCTCTTGTCTCCCTGCTGAAGTGTCCTCCACAGAATAATTCTACCTGTTTGTGCTTCTTACAGTTCTTTGAAATGCATTCCATGCACCAATCTTAGAAAATAAGAGTAATACAACATTGCATTTCCCTAATATCACCAAGTAGCTCCTGCCTAAGCGAGGTTGTTGGGTATCGGATGTATAATTAATGACTAATTAGTGAATGCCACCCATCAAGCTGCCTTCTCTGGTCCTTAATGTGACACTTGATGAAAAGTTAGCATGGGTCTTTTTATAAACCACAAAAATTGACTAATGAAAACAAAGAACTTAATGAGGATGTGACCAGTGATTAGTGATGGTGGGATTATATGTTCTGTCAGCATTAGATTATCTCACTTAAAGGTGAGCTGGGGCCATTTTTAGGAAATTAAAATCTGTTGCATTCAATCTACTGCTTATAATTGACCCATTTAACCAAATCAATCAAAGGAAATGTGGTTTCAAGAATTCACTAACCCCTCTCGAGTTTCACAACTAACCTACAGGATCAATTCCCCCTTCCCATTGTTCGTTGGAAATTCTCCTTACCCTGGAGGAAAAAACAATTCAATAACTCCTCTCTATTTTATTGGACTCTCCTTCAAACTAAACCAAACCACTTCCATCCAAACCCAGAAATTGGAAAAGTAAACCATCTAAGCTTTATTCCTTTGTTCCTAAAGCAAAAATAAGCGACTGGCTCTTTTTTATCCCCCAAAAAGCTAGTGGGGGTCTTTTATTCCCACTTATATGCTCTGTCAACTTTAGAGATAAGCTCAGTCACTAAGCATTAGAAGTTGGAATTAACAGGTTGATAAGGTTAGAAATCATAATAAGATTTTTAGGCATGCTCTCTTTAGCTAAAAATTAAACTAACCTAATAATTGATTAGGTCGATCTGACTAAAGTAAGAAATATGGTAAAGCTTATCGAATGATCCTGATTTCTAATCAATTTTCAAGAAATATATGGCAAGCGGGGAAACATTTTTGTTGAAGCAAAGTTGAAACTCGAATAATATTTAGTTTTTGGTACATCCATATAACTTGCCTTGTGATACATCTTCATAAATTTACGTTTATATTTATTCTTGCCGTGTGGTAGATGACCTCAATATGAGGTTCACTTGTTTGTCTCAAATTTTTTTAAGTAATTTCTTTTGGTTCAATCTCAAGCATTTTCACTTCCGTTGGCAGTACGTCGGTTACAACTTACAAGCACCAGTTTCGTACACTTTTCCTAGTCAGTTTTCTTCAATCTGTCTGCAATCCTGATCAACACTAGGACTAGACAAGACCATCAAGATTTGGTATTGCATATCCTGGTTGATGGATTCTTTCCTTCTTTTACATAGCTCACAAAGATGCATAGCTCTCTTATTCTCTTGCATGAAGACATAAACCCAAGCCCGGTAGGTTACAAACATTGCCAAATGGAAGTATTATCGTAGGTTTGAGATTCACAGTTCTCAAATTCTCTTACATGAAGACATACCATGCTTAGTCCGAGGTAATCGGTCAAAGCTATACAGTCTTCGTATTCTGGACCTAAAGCTATATTGGGTGGGCTGAACACTCATCATTGCATGCGTGCTGAATCGAATTGGCTGTCATTTCTCTGTGTAATATTTTATATGATTCAATATCAATAGGATTTTTAACCAAATGCCTTGGGCTATAGCCTAAATTCCCTCTGCTTGCCTTCATACATTTGCAAAATGTTTGCTCTTCCTTTACTTATGTTTCTTGTTAGGTGAAAACTGGGAGAATTCTTTTGATGTATTCACTGTTCTCTGTAGATTAAGAATTATGCATAATTGAAAATTACATTTAGACGAATCAAACTAGATCTCACATGATTATGTTTTGACTTATTAATTATGTAAAAAATACAGTTAATTGTGGTCGATGAATAGTGTGAAAAAATGGGATACCTAAGCTAAATAAGAGGGTATGATCCACTGAATTAGAGATATTATCGCACAGTTAAAGTTGTATTAGTAACATAATTTGTGGAGGAAGTATCTTCTACGGTTTGAGATGCTCTACTATCAGTATATATCTGTCGTGTCATAAAAGCTGGTGGTTTAGGACTGGGGAGATCCACGGTATCTCCGATGAGCATGGACAAAATCACTGAAGTGTTTGGCCTGTCTTTGGCATATTCCTGCACACACAGTAGCCCCACATGGATGCATCTTACAATCTCACCTTGGAGACCCGTACCAGATATCAATGGATCTATCAATGAAAGGATTTTGTCCTGGTTCCACAATTTCCATGCCTGTAATCACCATTTCAGCATTCAGTCGTTATTTAAATACTTAGAACATAGAAGTACCTTTAATTGGAAAATTTATAGGATTCACTTACATATCCTAACAGACCTAGAGAGTCTTCATATGAGAACCTGTTGCTCTTTTGTCCACTTAATATCTCAATCAGTAACACTCCGAAACTGAAAATATCTGATTTTTCAGAGTAGTGGCCCTCCATTACATATTCTGGAGCCATGTAACCACTGTAGTGTTGATTGAAAACAAATTTGTTACAATGAGCAAACATCACCTTTTGATTTTGCTTTGCATATCTATGAGTGAAGTGGAAAAACTTACTATGTTCCGACTACCCTCTGAGTACAAGCTTTATCTTGGTTGCTCTCAAAAATTCTAGCCATGCCAAAGTCTGAAATTTTCGGATTGAGGTCTTTATCTAGCAAAATATTGCTTAGTTTGAGGTCTCTGTGAATAATTTTAAATCTGGAATCTCTGTGAAGGTATAGTAGACCTCGACATATGCCTTCGATAATGTTGTAGCGTTTTTTCCAGTCTAAATGGTCACGCTTCTCTGGATCTGTTCAATGGAAACCAGTATAAGAACAGAATGCAATATATGCATCAGAAATTTGATTGATTATACTTTCCAACAATCCTTTTATGTATCGAAGATAAGTATTTAAAGTTCTTATCAATCTATATGATGGTGCTGTAACACTGATTAGAATAGCTAAATATACAAACCAAATAGAAATGCATCCATGCTTTTATTAGGCAAGTACTCATATATCAGCATTCTCTCGTCTCGTTCAACACAGCATCCTAGGAGTTTGACTAGGTTCCGATGTTGAAGTTTCGAAATTAGTTGAATTTCATTGATAAATTCTTCAGTGCCTTGTCTGGATGCTCTTGCGAGTCGCTTGACTGCTATTTCTTGTCCATCTATCAATTTTCCCTGCAACATGGTAGATAACCCCTTTAAGAAGTTTTCTTTATCAATAGAGGACCGATATCAATTCTGATGAGACTTCCTTACTTTATATACTTCGCCAAATCCTCCAGTTCCAAGCAAATTACTTTCATGGAAGTTATATGTTGCTTTGACCAGCTTTTCAAATTTCACAAATTGCAAGTCATGAATTGTGACTTTGCTTTTGTCTCCCAACACAAATGTGTCTGCTGTTTCCTTTTGATCTGCTGTTTCTGAGATTATTAGAGGAGGCACTTCACACTTTGTTGGAGATCTCTTGTATAGGAACCTCCATAGGAACCACATGATGGCAACAACCGCAACGGATCCTAGAATCACACTCACTAAAATGGAGGTTCTGATTTTTTTATTATCATCTGCAAACAAGAAGAAATTAACCACTTTGCAAATAAAAAAAATCTTTAATTTCTATTTTTCTAGTTGATAAAACCATGCTGTGAATAGTGGAGACACACACAAGCATGAAAAAAGGAGAGGAAAAACTTCAAAGAACAAAGATAATGACAATGGTCTTGAGCATGCAACAAATAGTGGAATAGGGGAGGAAGATAAGTAATTTTGGGCCTCTAATACCACTTTGATCATCAATAATATTTCATTAAGAAATACTTACAATTACATAAAGAATACAGCACATACAAACATTCACTATGTATTTTCTCACTCAATCTCATAAACACTTTTAATGTTGTTTACTTGCATACATGTAGTATAAGCACTTTCAAACTCTCTCTAGCTCACTTGTGTTTGCACTCCCACATCTGTTTTTGGGAACTCAAAGATAGCTTCAACAAGCTCAGAATATGAGCTACCCACACCCAACAAACTTCGACAAGTTTCTTCCCCTCAAAGGTGGCTCTCCTCTCCCTTCCCTCTCTAACTCTTAGGGTTTCTCTTGGGGGTTGATTAGCGTCATCAAGCTTCAATAACTTCACTACACTTTGATTTCAGTTTCTAAGACCGTTCTTAAAGACCTCAATGGCTTAACCTTCCTTGATTTTTCCAAAGGCATTCATGGCTCACGCATGCTAAGGTTCAAAATGAGCCCCTGGCACATTTTGTTTGACTGAGCAAAAGCTTGCTCTTTCAAACAAGTGAGTTCCTCCACCGAGTACTCAACTTGCTTACTCGAGAAAGCAGCCCCACACACATTCTGCCTTGTTGGACTATTTGCTCATTTGAGCAATTATAGTGCTCTCCAGAGCACTCTTCTCCATAGCCCTTTGCACCATTTTCTTGCCCAAGCAACCCTCTTTGCGCTTGTGATGGCTTTGCACTTGCAATAACAACATAAATTAGATAAATTTGCGTATCCTAGTAATTCAAATCTAGTCGCAAGTGCTTGGGAAAGAAAGACAGAAAAAGAAAAACCATTTCGAGTGTATCAGAAAGTTACCAACTTACTTAACTCAGATTTTGCAAGGCGGAGGTAGAGATCAACTCCAACAGGGGAAAGGTCTGCTACATCAATCAACGTTCTGCTCCATTTCAAACATTTGATCTGATTATCATATGCATAAGCCAAGCATGAGCAATTTGTTAAGCACGCATTTCTGCACTCATCTTTGTTCAATCCCATAGTTAACTCGGCATTTTCAGGTACTTTCATCATCTGTAATCTCAGAAACACATTTTGCCCTCCACCAGCTTCATCGCATTGCAGTTGTTTTCTTCTTTTACACCCGCTTGTCCAATTCCCCCGCCTCCATTCCTCCTCATTCTTTGGCTCAAATCCTTTCAAACATCTGCAGATTGGTTCAGTCTGTGGATTGCAATACCCAAATTCACCACACTTTCCATAAATATCACATTCATTTGATGGGGCTTGAAATGCAATCTTCCAGCTCTTATTGTTCTCATCCCACCATCTTTGAGCTAGAATTCCTTGATTGGTTAACACATAATGTGGCAACAAAGTCTGATTTGCTGCTGCATATATCAGGGAAAGCATCCCTCCAACTTCTTGCTGTGTGAATGATCCTCTGACCAAGATATTACCATAACCAGTATGATTGGATCTTATTCCAATAAAAACATTGCCATTCCAAGGACCAGTTCGCCAGTGTGGCTTATTTTCATCATAGATGATAATCTCAAAAATGCCTAAAGAATTTTTAGCACTTATACCTAGTGAGAACCTTCCTTTTGATGGATCTGAAGGGCTTTTCCATGCTTGCACCCTCCTCAAATTAGAATACGGGGCAGAACTGAAGCTCATATTTGGTATAATAGAGTCACTGGGATTCTGAAAGCTTTGCCATATGGTTGTCCCATTTTCATGAGTCGTGTTAAATGAGAATCCTTTGATGACAAGGTTCCCATCATCCAATAGTTGTGCAATTGAAAAATTTGTGCCAGGATTATTGACATTTGATGACCAGAGTGTTTCATTTCTTGCGTTATAGACTTTGAGATTCCCATCTACTGATAATTTAAGCAAACCAGAAGAATCAGTGAGGGGATTGTTCCTATTAGCTACCCATATGACTTCCTTTTCCGAAGGATGATTATACCAGATGCCCACATAACGGTTTGTAAAGGTCGAGATGCCGAAAAATCCTAGTCTAAAACGGCCGTTGTTGGAAAGTATAGTTTCTGGGTCTTTTAGAAGCTTGGTTGATGCTATACTATCTTCTGTAGAGCAGAATCTTGCACCAAATGCAAATACGTACAGAAGAAATGCATAATCAAGAAGATACATTGTTTTGTTTAGGAATTTGATACGGTTGATAAACTTGGTCTTTACTTGCAGTTTATCCAAGGTTTTAGTCATGGCTAGGAATACCGAGTTGATTGCTAGTATTATTTTTTCCACGGGTATATGTAGCTTTAATTAATGGAGTGTTTGTCTGTTGATATGATTTGCGGGGCTCAATATCTATGGATGATGGAAGTAGATGAATTTTCTCTAAAGGTTTTTGCTTTTATTTTTATGATTTTTATTTTCTTTAAGTACCTGCACTAGTCATATGTGGATTGTCTTTTGCTTTTTAGAATATCTTTATTTAATCCTTTTCCACATCATGATGCAATGAGTCTAAACGTGAACCATGCTCTGAACTAATTTAAATTATACTCCCTCAACCAGGAATTAACTGTCTTCTATCACCTTGTCCAAACTTTTTGTAACACCTTTGATTATCTCTTTTAAACTATTAATTTCTTAAAAAGTCTCATTCAGAAACTTGGACAATTTTTCAGGTAATATATGTATATATCAGGACTCTACTCTCTAGATCGGGTTATATAGTTTTTATCTCTTGTTGGGCTTTGCCATAACCTTTTTGTTTCTTTTTGGACTTAAATATAAAATTAAACCTCTAAAAAATAGAATTATTGAAGCCTATAACACATCTGTATCTTGTTTTGAACCGTTCGTATAGAAATTGATGAAGATCAGAATCTACACTTGCTTTGTTATTTATCCATTGATATGTATCAAGATTAAGCTTGAGTGAAGAAGAACATGCATTACTGGGAAGGGATGCAGGCTATATAAGAAGAAGGCAAAATGCCTTATTATTCGATCTATTTCTATCTTATTCTTTTATTTCTTACAAACTATATATATACTATGTTATGAATATACTGTGTGGAAATAATGAGTTGGCAGCCCTCAACTTCAAACAGCTGGTAGTGGGTTTTTATCATCCCCAATACCCCCTCAAGCTAGGGATGGTGGCTTGAACTAGACCTAGCTTGGTCATCAAATATTGTAGTTGTGCTGCAGACAGAGTCTTAGTGAATGCATCTGCTAATTGTTGAGAAGTGGGAAGATATTGCAACTGTAACAAACCATCAAGGACCTTTTCTCGAGTGAAATGAGCATCTATTTCAATGTGTTTTGTACGCTCATGATGCACGGGATTCTTGCCAATGCTGATAGCTGATTGATTATCACAATATATAGTGACAGGTTTTAAATTTGATACTCCAATTTCATCTAGTAAACGTACTAACCAAGTAATTTCAGAAGCAACTGCAGCCATGGCACGATACTCTGCTTCTGAGGAAGACTTGGATATGGTGGATTGTTTCTTTCTTTTCCATGAGACTGGTGATCCTCCAAATAATACAAGATATCCTGTTATGGACCTTCTAGTAGTGGGACAAGTGGCCCAATCTGAATCTGAATACCCAATAAGAGAAAGACGTTCACCGGCTTTTAGTAGAATTTCTTGACCAATGGACCCAGCAACATATCTTAATGTATGGTGTAAGGCCTGCATATGAGGAACCTTGGGATCTTGCATGAACTGACTCAAAGTTTGAACAGCAAAGGTAAGGTCAGGCCTGCTGTGAGTAAGAAAGTTTAGCTTTCCAACTAATGATCTGTAGAAGGCTGGATCAGGATAAGGACTTCCTATGTTTGGATGTAATTTGAAAGATGAGGGAAGAGGAGTGGTAGTTCTTCGGGATAGATCAAGACCACTGAACTTGAGCAATTCCTTGGTGAATTTGTGTTGTGTTAAGACTATACCAGCAGAAGTCTTACATATTTTCATGCCTAAGAAGAAATGAAGAGGGCCTAAATCTTTAATGCTGAATGTTGTGTGTAAATGATGTTTTAAGGCCAAAATAGTAGGTGTGTGATTCCCTGTAAGAATGATGTCATCCACATAAACAGCGGCCAAAGTCAACTGATCACCCTCTCTTTTGATGAATAAAGAGTAGTCATTTTTGGATTGAATGAAGCCTTGAGTTTGTAGTTTCTTAACTAATTTAGAGAACCATTGTCTCGAAGCTTGTTTTAATCCGTAGATGGACTTCTTTAACTTACAAACATATCCATTTGGATTTGGAATTCCTTCTGGCATCTTCATGTAGACTTCTTCATGTAGGTCTCCATGAAGAAAAGCATTATTTACATCTAATTGATGTAAATCCCAATTTTTCTGTGCTGCTAGGGCAAGTAAGCATCTGATGGTAGGCATTTTGATGACAGGTGAGAAAGTTTCTTCAAAGTCAATACCATATTTTTGTGTAAACCCCTTTGCCACTAGCCTAGCTTTAAACCTTTCGATGCTGCCATCTGATTTGAGTTTGAGCTTGTATACCCATTTACATCCAATGGGTTTCTTGTGTGTTGGTAAGGGCACAACTTCCCAAGTCTCATTAGCTCTCAAGGCTTGTAGCTCCTGCTCCATTGCCCGAACCCAATTTTGATCAGAAGCTGCTTCCAAGAAGGATGTTGGTTCAGGAATTTGTGAACTATGGGCTAACAAAGCTTGATGTTGCTGAGGTAGGCTAGAATATTCAACTGCATTGCATTTGAAGTTGGAAGAAGAAATGGTTGAACAGAGATAATCATTGAGATATGGAGGAGGTTTATGTATTCTGGTAGATTGCCTTGTTTGAGAGGATGAAGTGGTAGGATCAGTGGTTATTGCAGGGAAATCATTTAATAAGTCAGAAGTTGGAGGAAGGTGATCATTGTCTATAATAGGAGCAGAGTGTTGAAAAATATCTGGTTCATCATCTAGTATGTTGGATGAATGAGAAGTTATATGAGGTAAGAAAATATCATGGAAGGGTATGGATGCAAGATCAGAATTTGAGGTATGGTGGTGGAATGGAAAATGTTGCTCATGGAACACAACATCTCTAGAAATATGTATGGTGTTGGTGAGAAGATCAAGTACCTTGTAAGCCTTCTGATGTGGTGGATACCCAATGAAAACACATAGTCTTGCCCTTGTATCAAACTTTGTTCTGTTATTGGACAATGTGGAGGTAAAACAGAGGCAGCCATAGCATTTGAGATGCTGTAAGGAAGGTTTTTGCCCAAATAACCTTTCATAAGGTGAACTTTGGTTTATGCTTTTGAGTGGCATCCTATTGATTATGTGTGCAGCACATAACACAGATTCCCCCCAGAACTTAGATGGCAACTTGGCTTGAAAGTGTAGTGCTCTTGCAGTTTCGAGTAAATGTCTATGCTTTCTCTCTACTACTCCATTTTGCTGTGGAGTCTCAGGACAACTTGTTTGATGTATGATACCTTTATTTAGTAAAAACAGCTTCATTTCACTTTCCTTAATTTCTCTAGCATTATCACTTCTTAAACACATAACAGTGGAGGAAAATTGTGTTTCAACATAATGAATAAAATTCTTCAAAACTGAAATTACATCAGACTTATATTTGATCAATGTAATCCATACATGCCTAGTGTAATCATCCACAATAGTCACAAACTGATTAAAACCATTATGATTCTTTACCTTGTAAGGACCCCACAAGTCTACATGTATCAATTGAAAGGGCTTCAAACTCTTTATTGAACTATTTTCAAAAGGAAATCTAGTTTGTCTAGCTAGAGGACAAATCTTACAGATGATGTCTTCTGTTTTCAGTTGATTGGGAAAAAGAGACTTTACTTGTTTGAAGGGAAGATGACCAAGTCTGAGGTGCCACAACTGCGCTTCCGTGGTAGCATTCAAGCATTTGCTTGAAACATAAGAGTGAACAGGTGAGTGAGAATCCTTGTAACAGAGAGAATCTTCAATATGATAAGGACCACCTCTCAGCCTACCAAGAAGAAGTGCTGGCTCTCTCAACTTCTGAGCCTGAAGGAAACACTTGTCACCAGAAAAGGTGATTTTGCAATCAAGATCAGTAGATAACTTGTGTACAGAAATGAGGTTAAATTCAAAGTCAGGTACATGAAGCACATTAAGAAGCTTGAGTTTATCAGATAATTTCACAGTGCCAACATGTTTGACTGGTATTTTAGTTCCATTAGGTATTGTGATAAAATTTTCATTTCCATCAACGGATTGCCATTCATCAAAAAGATTAAGTTCTGAACAAAAATGATTTGTTGCACCACTATCCAGAATCCAGGAGGACTTCATACAAGATAACAAGCATATCTTACCCACTAATTGAGCTTGAGCTGAGTGGAGAGTATCAGATGAAATAGACTGAGTGTGTGGTATTTCTTGCTTGTTCATACATTGTAAAAGATATTTGTATTCTTCCATAGGAATAGTGGCATTTTTTGGATTGTCAGGAGGATCTTGTAAATCAGTGGACTGTTGAGTTAAAGCAGCAACATTTTTGTTTCTGAAGCCTTTAAAACCAGGGGGATAACCATGTAATTCAAAACACCTTGAATTACTATGCCCATGGATCTTGCAATGTGTGCAGTAATAGGAAGAACTTGGTCTCTTGCTACTATATCTTTGTTGGTTGTCAAAATTGCCTGAATTGTACTTTTGATTAGAACCAGAACTACCATTGAATTTCTGTTGATTATTGCTATTAAAGGTTCTGTTGACTGAATATGGCTTGAGGGGAAGAGACCTCTGAACATTGAATGCCATATGATCAGTTGAAGATGCTGATTGATTTGTGATTTATTTGTGCTTCTCCTCTTGTGCAAGCAGTCTATAAGCATGAGAAACAGGTGGAAGAGGCTGTTGCATCAGGATGCTACTTCTAACATGAGTAAAGTGTTCACTGACTTTCATCAGAAATTGGATAAGCCTTTGATCTTGTTGAGCCTTGAAAATCTTCTGAGTGAGATTACATGTGCATTTATTACAAGTGCAAGTAGGTAGAGGAAATGCTGAATTTAGTTCATCCCATAGGACTTTGAGCCTAGTGTAATACTCAGAAATGGACTTTGTTACTTGATGTAATTCATATAACTGTTGTTCAAGGTCATATAATTGAGCTCCAGAGGTATAACAAAATCTTTCTTCAAGATCAATCCAAATTTCTGAAGCAATTTTGAAGTAAAGTACAGATTTGGCTATTTGTGTATCTAAAGAATAAAGAAGCCAAGATATTATCAAATCATTACATCTAATCCAAGCAGCATGTTCAGATGTGTTAGGTTCAGGTTCAGGATAATCTCCATTAAGGAAACCGAGTTTGTTTCTGGCTGAAAGAGTGATAACAACAGAACGCTTCCAATCAGTGAAGCCATTACCAGCAAACTTGATGGAACTCAAAGGATTTGTGCTATTTTCAGATGGGTGAATGTAGTATATGCTAGCTGGATTAAAATTAAGAGATAATTTTGTTGTGGTATGGTCAGTCATGATGAAAGATTTGAAAACAGGTGAATGAAGATCAAAGAAAAAACAGATTAATGTGATCAATCAAGAAGTGAAGACAAAACATCAAACACATGGAGTGCAAGAAAAAATGATTAAAATTTGCAAGGAATAACAGGAGAAGAATTGATAAAAGAAGATTATACCACAAAATAAGTGAAGAAACGAACGAAATTCAAAGAAAACGATCAGAAATCCTCAAAGAATGATAGCAATAATTTCCAAAAAAAATACCAGAAAAAGAATTCTACGGATGAATCTGAAAGGCGACCATTAATCAGTTGGCTCTGATACCATGATGAAGATCAGAATCTACACTTGCTTTGTTATTTATCCATTGATATGTATCAAGATTAAGCTTGAGTGAAGAAGAACATGCATTACTGGGAAGGGATGCAGGCTATATAAGAAGAAGGCAAAATGCCTTATTATTTGATCTATTTCTATCTTATTCTTTTATTTCTTACAAACTATATATATATATACTATGTTATGAATATACTGTGTGGAAATAATGAGTTGGCAGCCCTCAACTTCAAACAGCTGGTAGTGGGTTTTTATCATCCCCAATAGAAATAGTATGGAACCGTGTTTTGAAACACTAAATTAATGTTTCTCGTTTGCATCAAGATGAAACAATTTTTCTTTTAGTTTTTTTTTTCTTCTTGTACTCCTATGGTTGTATTATGTTCTATTTTGTGATGCAATAATATTGATTTTGAAAGCGCAAGCCTCAAAGAGATTCAACAAAGAAAAACAAATGAAAAATATAATGCAAAAATGAACACAAGTGTTTATGAGGTATCTTGAATACCTCCCCCTCAAATATAGTTTATTATAATGAATTCAACAATTACAAGTATAATAAACCTCCCTTATCTTGAGAACAATCTCTCAAGATCACAAATACTAAAGCAAAGTAAGAACACTCTCAAGTTTCTAACAATGCAATAGCCCTCTCAACAATATGTGTGTTTCTGTGGTGTCTCTTACTATGAGTGATGAATCCTATTTATAAGCAAGGTATTCATCACCTTTAGTATTCCCTCATAAGTCACCATAAACTCACATGTAACATCCCAATTAACAATCTAATTAACCATGATAATAAACATTACAATAAACAATAGAGTAATGCACCACCTTATTGCATAGTCACTACAAATTCTGACCAAAAACAGAATCCAATGTAGTCTGCTGGACTTCCGCTCGACCGAGCCACTACCTCGCTCGGTCGAGCGAGCTTCCAGAGAAGCTACTGACTTGTTCTGCACACCTTGCTCGACCGAGCCAACACCGCTCGACCGGTCGAGCAATACTTTACTCGATCGAGCGGTTGGTCGAGCCACTCACTGTTCTGCTTCTTTATTTGTTGCTTTGATCAAGCAACTCTTATCAATCGTTCTAAACCTTAAATCACCCATATTCGACACATCTTTATCGACCCTCTCTAAAGTACAAGACAAAGCATGTTCGATTATATGTTTAAAGTTAACGTCATCATTAAGATTATTGGTACTTGCTTTAACAGATTTCTGATTAGTGTTATGGTTATGTTTTTTTACTTATGATTATGATCAATGTATATGGACATCACCATGGCCCTATCTTAGCTTTTTGTTGGATCAAATTTCGTTTCGAAGTATCCGAAACACTAAATGAACATTTTGTGTTTCTGGTATTGATTCAAATTTTGTTTCATGTTACATTGATTAGGATATCTTATACAAATTCGGATCAAGTAATTCAGACTTTCATTCATTCATCCAGAATTAAGAAAGCATAAGTGATTCTCAGTAGGATATCACATACTCTTGCACGATTGTGTAAGATGTCTGTTCCTCCTTACTACGAGACCATTTTGTTCAAAATTTCTCCTTGTTTTGAGATGTCATATCTTGGTAAATCTGGGATAATGCTTTTGAAGTTCTGCCACAGAGTACGCACATCAAATGGGAGTATCAAGCTCACCTTGCTCTTTACATTCAGTTAATACTTCAAAACTTTCCTAATAAAAATTGACTGAAATATTTCCTGATAAGTCATCTACAAAGCCAATCATTTACTTGCATATTGATACTGATTACTGGTTGACTGACAATAATAACTTGTTTCTTTACAAAGAGACGCTACCTAGCACTTAAATTTGTAATTGTAACATGATTTGTAGAAGAACTCTCTTCTGTAATCTGTGATGACCCTGTATCAGTATATACCTGGCGTGTTACAAAGGCTGGCGCTTCAGGACTAGGAAGATTAATAATATCTCCGACAAGCATTGATATAATCACTGAAGTGTTTGGTCTGTTCTTGGCTAATGTTTGTACACACAACAACCCTACATGTATACACCTTAGAATCTCATCTTGGTTGTCTGGACTAGATATTGATGGTTGAATCAGTAAAATGATAGAGTTTTCATTCCACAATTTCCAAGCCTGAAATTATTATTAGAACTTCATTAGAAAAAAGGTTCCTAAAAAGAAAGTTTTTTTGGATAACTTCAAGTGTAAAAAGGTGTTGGATAACTTACATATCCCAAGAGACTTAAGGAATCTTCCTGATACCAAAAACTGCTGTTCTTTTTTCCACTTACTATCTCCAGTAGTAACACCCCAAAGCTGTATACATCTGATTTTTCAGAGAAGTGCCCTTCCATTGCATACTCAGGAGACAAATATCCGCTGTTCATTGATTGGAACTCTTGTGAGTTTTTCTTTTAGTAAATAAGAAGCCGTAGTTTCAAGAACTGCATACAGGAGCAAAATGCAGGATACTTACTAAGTTCCAACTATCCTCCTAGTACTAACTTGATCCTGGTTTCCTCCGAAAATCCTGGCCATGCCAAAGTCTGAAATTTTGGGATTTAGGTCTTCATCCAGTAAAATGTTGCTTGCTTTAAGATCTCTATGTATTATTTTCAGTCTGGAATCTCGATGAAGGTAAAGTAAGCCACGACATATTCCTTGAATGATGTTGAATCGTTGTTTCCATTGCAAAAACTTATGCTTCAGTGGATCTGATCAACCATACCAAAACAAACCACACAATTAGAAATAGTTTCAGAGAACATCTAAAGCTTGTTTATTGAATTTATGATATGTGTTCATTCTTGATGGAGCCAATGTTTTATGTTTATAATAGCTTTGGGGTAATAGAATGTTTTGAAATTCATGATACAAATCTAGTGCTCTGTTTAAAAACAACTTGTCAGTTTCAAGTCTGAAGATGCTTTGAAACTGATTTAAAATGAGCTCTGGTACCAACCGAATAGAAATGCATCCAAGCTTTTATTTGGCAAGTACTCATATATCAGCATCTTCTCTTCTCCTTCAACACAGCATCCCAGCAGTTTGACTAGATTTCGGTGTTGAAGTTTTGAAATGAGTTCAACTTCATTCATGAACTCTTCTACTCCTTGTCCTGATGCCCTTGAAAGTCTTTTAACAGCTATTTCCTGGCCACTTTCTAGTTTTCCCTGTTTGTATATAGTAAATCTCCACCCATCATTCATTTTGCATTAGCTAAGAGCTTCTTATTGGTTCTGTGAACAAAATCCTTACCTTGTATACTGGTCCAAACCCACCACTTCCGAGTAAATTTGTCACACTGAAGTTGTTTGTTGCTTCGGCCAGCTTTACAAATTCTAGTATTTGCAAGTCATTTATCAGAAGTTCACTTCTGTCTCCAAACATAAATGGGTCTGGTATTGCTGTTTTCTTTTCGAATTCAGTGAGTCGTAGTGGTCGCGACTTACAGTTTGATCTATATGCCATCCATATTAGGAGACATATAATGGCAGAAACTGCTGCTGCTGCTGATATTATACTCACTGCAATAATTTCCTTGAATCTTTTCTTATTATCTGCAGACCCAAAAAAAAACTAATGATAACTAAAGAAATCTCTGATCTTTTTACTTGGAGAGAAAAATAAATGCATTTATTTACAAATAATCTAGGCTATTAGCAAAAATCTTTCAGAAAAGTCCACAGAAACACATTTGCCTCTTCCTATGTCAAAGAGATTTTTGTCTGGGTTTGTGTGACTGTGTCTGCAGCAATTAGATGGATGCCAAACAGAGTTTAATGAAATTGTGAACTTACTTAGTTCTGATTGTGCAAGTCTGAGAAACAGATCAACACCACCAGGGGAAAGGTTTGCAACATCAATCAAGCTTCCACTCCATGTCAGGCATGTAATCTGGGTGTCATAAGCATAAGCTAAGCACGAGCAATTTGTTAAGCATGCAGTTCGACACTGATCCAAGTTCAATCCAATAACAAGTTCAGCATTCTCTGGCACTTTCATCATCTGTAATCTCAGAAACCCATCTTGTTCACTTCCTGCAAGACCACATTGCAGTTCCTTTCGTCTTGTACACCCACTTGTCCAGTTCCCTCTCCTCCATTCCTCCTTGTTTTTGGGTTTGAAACCTTTCAAACAACTGCAGATCGGTGAACTCTGGGGATTGCAGCTGCCAAATACCCCACATTTTCCGAAATTATCACATTCATTATCTGGAGCCTTCAATGAGATCTCCCATTTCTTATTGCCATCATCCCACCATCTTTGAGCTACTATTCCTAGATAACTTAATGTATAATGTGACATCAAAGTCTCATTGGCATCAGCAAAAACTAAGGCATTCATTCCTCCAACTACTTCCTGTGCGATTTTACCATAGCCAGTGTTCTGGTACCTTGCCCCAAGGAAAATATTACCATTCCAAGGACCACTTCGCCAGTATGGCTGATCTCTGTCCCACAAGACAACCTCGAGCACATCTAAAGATCTAGTACCAATAGAAAATTTTCCATCTGATGGGTCTGAAGAGCTTCTCCAAGCTCGCAGGACCCGTCTTAAACTAGAATTTGGGCTAAGATTAAAGCTCATACTTGGTAAAATCGAATCTGTAGGGTGCTCAAAACTCTGCCATATGACACTCCCATTTTCACTATTTGCATTTGATGTGATTCCTTTGATGACAAGGTTACCAGAATCCAACAGTTGAGCCACAGAAGATCCAGCAGCGGTATACTTTACATTTGATGACCAAAGGGTCGTATTTCTTGCATTACTGACTTGGAGATTCCCATCTACTGATAATTTAAGCACACCATTAGAATCAGTTAGGGGATTATTCCTGTTAGATACCCATATAACTTCCATTACCGAAGGGCGATCATACCAAATGCCAACATAACGATTAGCAGAGTTTGGAGGGCTAAAGAATCCTAATCTAAATAAGCAATTGTTGGAGACTATTGTTTCTGGGTCTTTTAAGAAATGAGGGGATGTTATGCTATCTAAGGCAAAACAGAATTGTACACCATATGAAAATATGTAAAGAAGAAATGCATTAATTGTAAGACTCATCCTGGTTTATGAATCTTCACTTTTCTTGATGTTCATTTTAAAGATTTATTCATGGCTAACTGTTTACTTCTTTAAAAGTTAAAAGCATTTTGGAAAGCAATGAAGACAACAGGATATGGCTGCTAGTCTTCTCTTTGGCTCCACAGGTCAGTGGTCTAAATTGAAGTTGAAACTTTGAACATGAATGTAGTAGGGCTCACAATTTTTGGTAGTTTCCTTAGATGGTGACATGTGCTCTTTGTGGATTAAATTGTTGTCTTTTTGGTTGTTTGTTTATTACTTCTAAATAAGAGTCGTTTCTTAATTGGTTGTTAGTTATTGACTGTTGGTTATTAGTTGTTGGTGTTGATCAGTTGGTTTGATTGATTAGTTGGTATGTTGGTTTTTTTGTTAGTGTTTAAGTTATTTGTATAAGTCAACTGTTAAAGAAATATTGGTAAAAGTTAGCTATTGAATTTTGACTATTTGTTAGAGAAAAAAGAACTAAAAACTTAGAGTCAATAGAAAATACTCAAAACAATTTGTTAGCTTTGTAAAGTTAGTTAAAAGTCATTCACCAAATACATTTTTCGACTATTTGAACAACCAATATGCCAAAAAAAAAGTCAACCAAAAACTGATTTTAAAGCCATTTTCCAACCAGACGATATATTTTAAACCCATTTCACCCCCAGCTATTTAAAAAAATAAGTTTATAGGGAAAACGCTGTCAAGAGCAGCATTTTAGTACTCTAATAGATTAGAAACTGGATTTGGACTGAAAGGGACACTTAAAGGAACACACTGTCCTAGGTTTGAAGGCTTTTTTTGTTAGATGGGAATAATGTAGTCTATTTCAATAATCAGTATATAGGTTTGCAAGGCTTTTTTGTTTTTAATCTTAAATTTTTGATAATTAGGGTGGGCCTTAATAATTTATTTTTTTTTCTGTTATTCAACTACCAAAATGATTGCGAAACTAGTGGACAATTATGAATTTATGATCTTACATTCTTATGGTTTACTGGAGAGTAGTTCAATTTTTTCTTCTTTTAATGAAATTTATGTGCATGTAATAAGATTTGGCACGAGTGCATGACTCATAATGGTCACCACGCGGAGAAATAATTGTAGGGATTTGAATGGGTCCCTCACTCCCTCTAAAAACGAAAATTATAGGGAATAAGGTTCATTATCATGTTACTTGACTTCTACATTGTTAATGACTTGGTGCATTAAAAGGTTCATAATGTTGACATTTGACCAAATGTTCCATAACTCTGTAATACCATTAAAGATTATCTTAATCACAACAATGAAATCAATATAATCTACATTTTAAGTCTTTTTAGCTAAAAGGTGAACAATTTTATTAATTATTTGACATAAATCAGAAAAAATAAAAATAAAATTACCTAGAATAATCCAATATTTTTATGATTTTCCTATAATAATTTCACCTATTAATTAATCATGAAGAATCCCAACTTTAGGAGTATTTGCTTAGAGTAAATTTAGGTAACCTGTTGACTTGCTACATCAAGTTTTATTTTTTAAAAAAAAGATTAATTAAAATAAAATGTAGAAAAAAATATTAAAAAATGTTTTAAGAAATTTTGATTTTTTTATCGTTCAATTTTTTTTTTTTTTTGTAAGTTTTCAAAATTTTACATTAATTTTCAATTTACTTTGGTGAATTACCTACCATAATGGTCCATAGGTAACCTAAGTTTACTCTACGCTAATACTTTCTAAAGTTGGGATTATTCATGGTTAATCCATAAGTGAGATTATTATAAAAAAAATCATAAAAAGAATGGATTATCCTAGGTTATTTTTCCAATAATAATTTAACAAAACTGATATCAAATGACATTTCCTTACATATATAATTACTTTAGATATTCTTTTAAACAAGAACCCCTAATGGGGTTAGTTGATAATTTTGATCGTTGAGCCGCTTTAAAATCTTTATCTTTTGTTCAATCTAATTGCCGTATTTGCATTTCTTATACTCCTTATATTTCATTCTGTTCAAGTTTGAGAACTCAAAACTTGATTTTAGAGCCTTGAAATCATTTCAAAGAAATTTTTAAAAGCTTTTGAACACTATCAGCCCTTTTCTAGAGTGTTGGAAAATTTAGATAATAAAATAGTAAATTAATTTATTTGGAGAGAAAGATTAGTAAATATGTAAAACAGCTATTCTTGTTTATTTACCCAAAAATTGATTACATCAATGGGTATATATAGTGATGATTTTGATTACAAGTTTACTAAAATATCTTAGATATTTTTATTTTTTAATTACTTTTTCTAGGAGTTTCTATTATATTATCTTATATACTCTTATTTTTTTAATTACTTAACCTAGGAACTTTTATTATATTATCTTCGATATTTTTAATTTTTTAATTCTTTAGTTTAGATATTTTTTATGTTTGATTAAAATCCTAGATTTTTCTAGATTATTTAGCACTCTCCTTCATCTGAAAAATCTTGAACTCTGGGTTGTCTTCTGAACTCGATAAATCTATCAGTTGATATGGGTTTTGTGAAAATGTCTGCAAGCTGCTCCCCTGTCTTGCAGAATTGTAGTTCGATCTCTTTCTTGTCTACTAACTCACGAATGTAGGGATGTCGTATCTCGATGTGTTTTGATCTGATATGAAACACTGGATTCTTTTCATTGCTATTGTTGACATGTTGTCGTAGAACATCGTTGTTGGTGTCTCTTGCTTATGTTGTAGATCGATTAATATCCTTATGAGCCAGACTGCTTCACATGCTGCACTTGTTGCTGCAATGTACTCTGCTTCTACTGATGATAAAGCTACTGTCGCCTGTTTTTTTGATGACCATGAGACTACCTTGTTCCCAATCTGAAATATGTACCCGCTTGTACTTTTTCTATCATCCATGCTTCCAGCCCAGTCGCTATCGGTGTATCCTGTGAGCTTGAAATCTTTTTCAGTTTCGTACATGATCCCATAGCTTTTCGTTCCCTTAATGTATATGAGAATCCTCTTTGCTGCTGTTAGATGATTCTTGCTCGGTTCACTCATGAACCTGGATACGATGCTGACAACGTTGACTATATCTGGTCTTGTATGTGTGAGATAAATAAGAGAGCCAACTAAGCTTCGATACATTGCTCCGTCGACTTTTGGTTTGCCATCGTACTTTGATAACTTCTCATTGATTGACATTGGTGTAGCCAGTGGTTTACATTCACCATGTTGAATTTCTTAAGAAGGTCTTCTGCATATTTCTTTTGTGATAGAAATATTCTTCCTGGCTTTGTTTGATTTGTATGCCAAGGAAGTATTTCATTGTACCAAGGTCCATCATCTCGTACTCCTTCATCATAGCCTTTTTAAATTCTTCTATCATCGTTGGATGTGTGTCTGTATAGATTAGATCATCCACGTGTAGGCATAAAATGAGAAAGTTGTTACCTTGTGTCTTGGTGTATAGTGAACGTTCGCTCGGACTCTTGATGAAACCATGTTGGAGAAGATAATTGTCGATGTTGCTGTTCCACGCTCGGGGTGCTTGTTTGAGTCCGTACGAGCTTTTCGAAGGCGGTATACTTTGTCTTCTTGGCTTTTAATGACGTATCCCTGCGGTTGCTCGACGTACACTTCTTCTTCAAGTTCTCAATTTAAAAATGCTGATTTGACATCCACCTGAAAGACTTGTAGCTGATGTTGTGCTGCTAATGCCTGAACTGTTCTGATTTGACATATCCCTTTGCTACGAGCCTTGCTTTATACTTGTTGATGGACCCACTTGAGTCCAATGACTTCCTTGTCTTGTGGTTTGTCTACAAGTTCCCATGTGTGATTCTTTTCGATCATTTTGATTTCTTCGTTCATAGCCTTAATCCATGTTTCTTCTTCTGTTGCTTCTTGAAATGTTTGTGGGGCATCATTGCTTGGTCACAATGGTAAACTTGTAGCCATGATGGCGGTTGCCGATCTCTTGTTGATCTTCGGGTTTCTTGATGTTGAGGAGTTGAACGTGATGTTTGGCTTCTTGAGCTTGGGGATGATCTTGTACTTCTAGGTGTGCTTGGACTCGGAGATGATGGGTTTGTCGGTTGGTCTGCTCCGTCTTCTTCACTTGGATCTCTTGGGGGAGTATCTCCTTCGCGAGCTTCAATTTCTTTTTCTTTCCACGTCCATTCGGCTGCTTCTTCGAAAATTACGTCTCTAGAGATGATTAATTCTTTAGATTCAGGCTTGTAGCGGCATATCTTTTTGTTTCATGACTGTATCCAATGAATATGCATTTTTTCCCCTTCTCATCGAGCTTTTCTCTATTCTCCTTCGGGATGTGGGCATAAGCTACGCATTCGAACACTTTGAGGTGCTCTACTCTTGGCTTTCTCTTGTGTCAAGCTTCATAAGGTGTTAAATCTTTAACTGCTTTTGTGGGAGATCTATTGAGGATATATACTGTCGTGTGAACAGTTTCGACCCAGTATCTTTTAGGTAGATGTTTACTTTTCATCATGCTGCGAGCCATCTCTGCTATAGTGCGATTTTTCCTTTCTGCGACACTATTTTGTTGAGGTGTATGACTTGTTGTAAGTTCTCTTTTAATTCCATGCTTCTTATAGAAGTTGTTGAATTCGTTGCTTGTAAATTCTCCGCCACGATCCGTTCTAAGAATCTTAAAAGAATGTCCACTTTGATTTTCTGTGAGGGTTTTGAATTGCATGAAGTGAGAAAAAGCTTCTGATTTTTTCTCTAGGAAATATACCCACATCATGTGGGAGTAGTCAGAACAAAAGAAAATATTTTTTTCCGCCAAGAGACGGATTCTTTGTAGGACCCCAGATATTTGCACGAACAAACTCTAGAGGAGCCTTGGCCCTCCAAGACGTGGTAGGAAATGGCAATCTGTGCATCTTGCCATATATACAGCTTTCGTAAATTTTTCTTTCATTTTTTATTGATGGTAGTCCAATTACCATTTTTTTTGTTTTAATAGTTTTAGATTGTTAAAATTTAGATGCCCGAATCTCAAATGCCATAAGGTGGATTCATCATTTATTGAAGTTTTAGCCATTTCGACAGTTGTTATTATCTGACCCTTATTTTTATCATAAATTTGACATTTATTATTCTCAAATTTAACCATATAACCCTTTTTAATTAATTGGCCTGCACTTAATAAATTTTATGCAAGTCCGGAAACATAGAAAACTTCATGAATTAATTTTGATGAGCCATTTTTTGTTTTAACGGCGATTGTCCCTTTTCCGACGACATCTTCTTTTTTACCGTCGCCAGGTGTGATATGTGTTTTAACATTTTCGTCAAGAGTGACAAAATGTTATATTTTGTTAACCTCTCCCATTAGTTCGGTATTCTTAATTGAGATAAATTTTTCTTGTTAACCTCTCTTATTGTCGTGGCAATAATGTTATATTTTTGTGAGAGACTCCTAATATTTTTCTAATCACATTCTCATCTTCTATTTTACCACCATTTGATCTTATTTGATAGACTATATTAGTGACTCGGTCAAAAAATAAATGTATTGTTTCATCTTCTGCCATTAATAAATTATCAAATTCTCTCTATAGTCATTGAAGTTTAAAAAGAATTACCTCTTCAGAACCTCTGTATATTGTCTCCAGGATGTCATTGAAGTTTAAAAAGAATTACCTCTTCAGAACCTCTGTATATTGTCTCCAGGATCCTCTAAGCCCCCGTAGTTGTTTTGCGGGCATGGTCGTTATAAGTATTGCCCTCGTTGACTCCGCGATATAATAGGGATAGGGCATAGTTATCCTTTATCCTATTTTGTTTATATTGTTTTATTTTTGTTTCATCATGACTCTTTAGTGTTATTTTTGGGTAGTTGCTCATAATCTTCTTATACTAATTCCCATAAATCTTGGGAGATAAATATTGACCTCATTTGCATAGCCCATTGAACATATTTTTTTCCTTAAATGTGGGAACCCAATTAACTTGGGGGTAATTAATGGTTGAGGTCATTTTTTTTATTTTGTGGTTAGAGGTTTATTTTATTGTGGAGTATATTGGTTAATGTGTTTAGGTTGTTTGGAGGTCTTGCTTTTAATTAGCTCTTGATACCAAATGTATGAAAATTTAGATGGTAAAATAGTGAATTGATTTATTTGGAAAGGAAGATGAGTGAATATGTAAAATGACTATTCTTGTTCATTCACCCAAAATTTGATTACATCAATGGGTATTTATAGTGATGATTTTAGTTACAAATTTACTAAAATATCTTAGATATTTTTATTTTTTAATTACTTTTTCTAGGAACTTCTATTACATTATCTTAGATGTTTTTATTTTTTTAATTACTTTTTTTAGGATCTTCTATTATATTATTATTTTAGATATTTTTAATTTTTTAATTCTTTAGTTTATTGATTAAAATCTTAAAATTCGAGATTTTTCTAGATTATTTTAACAAGTGTTTCTCCGGCTTCTTTTATTGAACTTTCCTTACAATTATAATCTAAAATTTGAAAAATCAAACTATTTCACACTTTAAGTAAAGCTATACCTAACCAATTTCCTACTATTTTTAGAATATATAACATATCATATGAACTCAACCATTAACTTACGATGTCAAGGAACCAACTCAATTAAAAACTTAAGTTAATGTTCAAGACCTCATGTTATGTTATATATACTTTAACACACTCTCTCACCCAAAAGCACTTCGAGATAAAAATGTAAATGCAACACAAGAATTCACATATCTGACACTAAATATTCTCGTGAATTTGCAAAGTAGTTAAGTTGGTTCTTTCACGCTATTAAATACACATTAGAACGTAGTAGGAATTTCATCAGTAAAATTATTAATCCATTCCAAAGACATTGCTACGATTACGAATACCAACAACTATCGACCAGCTACAGCCGAAAGCGAAACTAAATTCAAAGAAGAATCAGCTATTTGGTCGTCTTGAAGAAGTTGGACAGTACCATTCCGGTTTTGAGTAAAGCCAAGACGTTGAGGGTTGGGATTGGGAAGTTGCAACATATAGTCATGTCGAGCATAGTTATCATAGTTGAGATACTGGGCCTGTCTTCTGGGAATTCTTTAACACACACAAAACTATATTATCTTCATTCATATATATATATATATATATATATATATATGGAAAATGATTTATACAGCCCTAAGGGCTGTATATAAGATGAAATCTTGTATTTTATTAATGTAATTTAATATAATTTTTTCTTTGGAAACACAAAAATTTTCTAAATATCAATTTTTTAGATATCATGGTAAAATTGTCAACACTTTAAGTTATATGATTGAAAAGCATACAAAAAAAATCCTTCTTTTATAGATAACTTACATGACATAAAAGCCTTAAAGGATCTATCATGAATAGCGCCATTCCTTCGCCCACTAACAATCTCTAAAACCAATACTCCAAGACTATAAACATCTAATTTCTCTTTGACCTTTTATAGAAAATATTTTCATGAATTGAATCTTTTGATACCATTAGCTAGCATACATGACACATAAAATGAATGTTAGTGTTTCTTACTAGGTTCCGACAACTCTCAACGTGGTTGCTTGATCTTGTTTACCACCAAATCTTCTAGCCATTCCAAAATCAGATACTTTTGGATTGAGCTCTCTATCGAGTAAAATATTACTTGCTTTGAGATCCCGATGAATAATCTTTAGTTTAGAATTTCTTTGAAAGAACACCTTTATATATCCCTCTAATAATTTCAAACCATATTCTCCAATTTAAATTTTCTCGTTGTAGTGGATATTACAAGCACACAAAGGTAAAGAAAAAACACAAATTAAAATTGGAATATGTCAACATGATCATAAGAGATTGTATACTAAAGTGCACTTGAAGTGCGTTAAGATGTTAGTAATTAAGTTACTAAGACATACCAAATAAAAGGGCATCCAAGCTCTTGTTCGGTAAAAATTCATAGACTAACAATTTTTCCTCTCCTTCCACGCAACAACCGAGTAGCTTGACCAAGTTTTTGTGCTGAAGCTTCGAAATTACAATAACTTCAGTTACAAATTCTTCTTGTCCTTGTCCTTGTCAGGATGCTCTTAAAAGTCTTTTTACAGTTATTTCTTGTCCATTTTTAAATTTCCCAAAGTTTATTATTGTAATTTCTAAGATATATAGATTATATATATTTCCTACGTAATGAAACTTTCATAAAAACTAATAATTCTTTTATTTGATTTATTGTAGCACTTGACTTTTTGACTACTTACTATAAAATTTCTCACCGTGAAATCCTATATCCAAATAGAAGTTAATACCTTATAAACTGGACCAAATTTATTGAAATGCAGTTACATTATATACATTGCAGTTACATTTACATTGCAGTTACACTATACTAGGCAGTTACATTTATATTGCAGTTACTAGGCAGTTACTTTGTGTTAGTTACTAATTGATAAATGCTCATGTATATATAGAATATGATTCTAAGTAATAAACAAGAAGAAAAAACAGTATCTTTCAAACGAAATTCCAGAAATTATTAATTCTTCATGGTATCAGAGCCTTAGGGTTTAGATCCAGGAAGGACTCATCATCTACCGGTTCTTACCTACAAATGGCCGATTCATCAGAAGAACAAACCCACCAAACCCTAATGTCTTTAGAACAGATGTTTCAGATGTTTCAGAAACTCAACAAAATAACCAATCAAACCGAAAATCCAACATCACTCAAAATTTCAGAAAAACTAACATACCACAATTATACAAAATGGTGCAAGTTAATGCATGTAGCAATTGGAGGTCGGGGGCAACTCAGTCACATCACTGCCGGACCCCGCAACCATCAGACCCCAACTATTCCCAATGGGAACAACGAGATGCCATGGTCATAGCGTGGATAATCGAGAACATAGATGGAGATATTGTAAATCAATTCCTAGACTATACAACAGCACACAACCTATGGCAAGGGATCGAAAGTCTCTTAGGATGTGGTAAGGACGAATTGCAAATCTTCGATTTGAGTTCAAAGGCAGCAACATTGAAGCAAAACAACGACACTATTGAGGTTTACTACGGTAAACTCAACACGCTATGGAAAGAAATTGATAGGAGAATGCCAAATCCAATGATTTGCCCTTAGGATATAACAGAATTCAATAAATTCATTCAAAGACAGAGACTCTATCAATTCTTAACTGGGATTAACGACGATCTTGACAAAGAGAAGAGGGACATCCTCAATAGTGTACCTTTACCGATGGTGGAAACCGCCTACGCATCAATCAGGCGAGAGATCGCACGCCGGAAAATTATGACCGGCGTCTCATCATCGGGAACTGGTCCCTCAGAGATAGGCTCGGGGTTAGCCACGAGAAACAAACTTTTCCAAAGAAGCCGAGAAGAGGATGACAGGAGAAAACTCCGATGCACTCACTGTGGTGGTTCCAGGCATACAAAGGAGGGGTGCTTCAAACTTGTGGGATACCCCGAGTGGTGGGACGATCTACAGAAAAGGAGAGCCGCCACCAAGGCACCGGCAAGCCGGACCGGCGGCAAGGCTAACCTCAGTACTGCCGATCCACCGACATCATGTCAAAAATCAGGTGAATTAGAAGGATGGAGCACAGGGGAAGGAGAAGCAACGGTAACCTCAGAGCATAGAGCCAAAATTGGTGAGAATCAGAAGTGGGAAGAAAGAGGAGAGAGAAAAGCAACAGCCGTCAGCAAAAGGGAAGGGAAAGGGACGCCCAATTATCCCAAAGACCCCCAACCTCCCTTTTATAACCAGAAAACCCTAACACTCACCTCACACCCATCCCAACCTTTATTTTTCGGCCCAAGTTCCAAGCCCCGGCCCATTTGCTCTTCTAGCCCACAACCCAGCCATACCAAATGCCTTCTTAGTCATAACACACACTCTCAATGGATATTTGACTGTGGGGCTAGCGATACGATGACATTTGACCCCAATGATCTTTTATACACCCATCCAACTAACAAAACCCACATCCAGACAGCTAATGGGGCATGTGTACCGGTTGCCAACGCTGGAGCAGTCAATATCTCTCCCTCTCTCCATCTTAAAAATTGCTTGTTAATTCCTAATTTGTCTCATAAATTATTGTCGGTCAGTCAGCTAACAAAGGACTTAAACTATACTGTGCTGTTAACCTCTACTAATTGTATTGTGCAGGATGCTCAGACGGGGACGATCATTGGCCGTGGTACTGAACGAGGTGGACTATACTATGTCGATGAGGTGATTCAAAATAGTGGTGCAATGCTTGCTCATGGATCTCCTGCTCACCAATTGAGGACTTGGCATCGCCGTTTAGGTCATCCATCCTTAGGTTATCTAAAAAAACTTTTTCCTTCACTTAATAGTTGTGATGCATCTTTAGATTGTGAAACTTGTATCTTAGCTAAGAGTCACAAACAGTCCTATGTTCCTAGTAATACCCGTGCTCCCAAACCATTTGATATAGTGCATTCTGATGTATGGGGTCCAGCCCCCCATACTGACTCTCATGGTTTTTCATATTTTGTGCTATTTATTGATGATTATTCTCGAATGTGCTGGGTTTATTTTTTGAAACACAAATCTGAGGTTATTGATGTATTTGTAAAATTTTATAACATGATTCTCACTCAATTCCATGCAAAACCTAAAATACTTCGCTCAGATAATGGTGGTGAATATATCTCAGTTGCAATGAAACAGTTTTTCCTTGAACATGGTCTTATTCATCAAACATCTTGCCCCGACACTCCACAACAAAATGGGGTGGCTGAACGTAAAAACCGTACCCTTCTTGAGATGGCACGGGCTCTCATATTTGACACTCATGTACCTGTACACTTTTGGCCTAAGGCCATTGCGACTGCCACCTATCTCACTAATCGACTTCCCACAAAAATCCTCCAATTCCAGACCCCTCTTGCCAAACTCAATACGTTTACTCCTGTTCCCTCTTCTCAATCCCTTCCTCCTCGCATTTTTGGGTGTGTTGTGTATGTCCATCTTCCATCACGAACCCGCACTAAGTTTGAACCACGGGCAGTCAAATGTGTGTTTCTTGGGTATGGCACTACGCAAAAGGGATATCGATGTTATAATCCTATCCATCACAAGCTTTACACCACCATGGACTGTGACTTCCTTGAACATTCCTCCTACTACACCCAACCTCGATCTCAGGGGGAGAGTATGAGTGAGGATCTCAGCTGGTTGACTCATCCTTTGGCTGACAGTCGAGCTCCCAAAGAGCAAGTAGGCACTACCACCGATATTGCCACAGACATTGTCAGTGAATCATCTCCTCAGACTACTACTCCAAAGATTACTACTCCAGTCCCTGAGCATCCGACCGAAAGAGAGGTAACACCGAGTCCTACTACTCCTCTCATTGATATATCCCCTGACCACATTGTGCCAAGGAGTGTTGTTGTCCCCAGGAAATATAATTTGCCCCCTCGAAGTACAAGAGGAATGCCTCCGAAGAGATATGATCCCGAGTATGAATCCCAGAGATCCCGATATCTTATTGGTAGACCGGATGATGAACAACTTTCACAAACAGCTGTTGCCTTCAATGCATCTCTTTATTCCAGTATCATTCCGAAAACCATCAAAGAAGCCCTCCAAGAACCAAAGTGGAAGCAAGCTATGGACGAAGAGATCATGGCTCTCCAGAAAAACGGAACGTGGGAGAAGTGCAGACTACCAGGTGATAAGAAGACGGTTGGTTGTAAATGGGTTTTCTCAGTCAAATATCATGCTGATGGAACCATTGAGAGGTATAAAGCAAGGCTTGTTGCTAAAGGGTACACACAAACTTACGGGGTAGACTACTCGGAAACATTCTCACCTGTGGCCAAAATCGATACTATTCGAGTCCTCTTCTCCGTAGCAGCAAATAAAGAGTGGCCTCTGTTTCAATTTGATGTAAAAAATGCCTTCCTACATGGGGAGATTGAAGAAGAGGTATACATGGAGCCACCATCCGGGTATTCAGACGAGTATAGCCAAGGAGAGGGGTGCCGACTTAAAAAAGCACTATACGGCTTGAAACAGTCCCATAGAGCGTGGTTTGGAAGATTCACTACAACAATGAAGAGATTTGGCTACAAACAGAGCAACTCAGACCATACTCTATTTCTCAGGCGGAGTGGAAAACAAATTACATGCCTCGTGATTTATGTAGATGATATGGTGATTACCGGAAACGACTCCAAGGAAATTGACCGTCTCAGGAGCAAATTATTCCAAGAATTTGAGATGAAGGATTTGGGACAACTGAAATACTTCCTAGGAATAGAAGTTCTAAGATCAAAAAGGGGGATATTCATCAATCAGAGAAAGTACGTCTTAGATCTCTTAGCAGAAACAGGCATGTTAGACTGCAAGCCCGCAGATACTCCTATGGTAGCTAATCATGGTCTACAAATTGTTAAAGGGGCAGAAGCAGCAGATCAAGATCGCTATAGACGGATAGTGGGAAAGCTGATCTACTTATCCCACACGAGACCAGATATTGCCTACGCCGTAGGGATTGTAAGCAAGTTTATGCATCAACCTCAAGTAGAGCACATGGCAGCAGTCCTGAGGATCCTGAGATACTTGAAGGGAACCAGTAATAAAGGAGTCTTCTACTCAAAAAATGATAATCTTGATCTTATTGGTTACACAGATGCAGATTGGGCTGGTGATCGGGATGACAGGAAGTCTACTTCAGGATACTTCACTCTTGTAGGGGGTAATCTAGTCACTTGGAAGAGTAAGAAACAGAAGGTGGTTGCTTTGTCCAGTGCTGAAGCAGAATTCAGAGGGATAGCAAAAGGAGTTACAGAGATTCTATGGATTAGGAAACTCCTAGGAGAACTCGGCTTTCACCAGACACAGGCAAGCCGTCTGTATTGTGATAACAAAGCAGCAATAAGCATCTCCGAAAACCCAGTCCAACATGATAGAACGAAACATGTAGAGATCGATCGAAACTTTATCAAGGAGAAACTAGAAAGCAAGGTCATCCATCTGCCCTTTATTAGATCTAAAGACCAACTAGCAGACATTCTCACAAAAGCAGTTTCATCACAGGTCTTCAATAGCACTTTATGCAAGTTAGACATCGGTGATCCCACGATCTAACTTGAGGGGGAGTATTGAAGTGCAGTTACATTATATACATTGCAGTTACATTTACATTGCAGTTACACTATACTAGGCAGTTACATTTATATTGCAGTTACTAGGCAGTTATTTTGTGTTAGTTAATAATTGATAAATGCTCATGTATATATAGAATATGATTCTAAGTAATAAACAAGAAGAAAAAACAGTATCTTTCAAACGAAATTCCAGAAATTATTAATTCTTCAAAATTCACCTTCACCAATCTTATTTTTGTCGTCAAAATCATTTGTCGCAATTACCAATTTTTCAAATTGAAACAAATTACATTTTCAAAATTTATCGCCATTCCCACTTGCCTCAATTATGTCATGGAATAGTATCTTCTTGTTTTGTAGTAATTTTCTTGTCTGTCCATCAATATACATGCATTTCACAAAAAATTTTTTGTACGGCTACTTAATATTGAAACAAAGAGAGTTACATAAGCTCAAACAAATTACCGCGTCTTAATCCTTTCCTCCTCCATAGAAAATATAGAATGGCTGTGATTATTGTTGTACCAATAATTACCATGACCGCAACTATTATCTTCCTTTTTTTACTGTTACGACTGTCACTTTGTGGCCGGTGGTGGATCTAAGAATTCGAAAGAAAAAAAGCACATATTTGTTTAGTTTTTACATTACTTTTATGAAGAAATACTTTAAATAATTCAATATTTTTATGATTTTCTTACAATAATCTTACCAAATGATTAATCATCAATAATACTAATTTTAGGAGTTATTTGTCTAAAGTAAACTGAGGTAACCCGTTGATCTGCTATATCAAGTTTTATTTTTTTAAATAAAAAAGATAAATTAAACTAAAATGTCGTAAAAAATATTTAAAAAAATGTTAAAAACAATTTCTGATTTTTGTTATCATTCAAAATTTATAAAATTTTTCTCTAATTTTACATTAATTTTTAATTTATTTTTTTGGTAAAATATCTACTATAGCAGGTCAATGGGTTTCTCAAGTTTATTTTAGGCAAATACCCCTTAAAGTTGGATTTTTCATGATTAATCAACAGATGAGATTATTATAAGAAAATAATGAAAATATTAGGTTATTGTAGTCTTTAAGCATTTATATAAGTAATGACAGTGTTTAGGGCTCTACATAAAAATTAATAAATTTTTTTATTATTAATAATTGTAAATTTTTAAGAAAATCTAATTTAGAAATTGAAAAACAATTAATATTTTATATAATGATTTTAACTTCTTAAGAAATAATAAATGATAAAATAATAAAATATAATTAAATATTTATATTTTTAAAGAAAAAATAATATTAAATTGTATAAATTAAATACAAGATTTTTTCTTATATACAGCCCTAAGTGTTGTATATGTATTATTTTCCTTATATAATACTAAGAGTTTTATGTCCAAATATAAAAAACTGTCTTTGACATTTTAGCAAATATATAGTAGGAGTAGCATTTAGATGTCCAAAAAAAAAAGTCTTCATGAAACTCTTTTCAAAAAAAAAAAGTCTTGAAGCAACTAGGATTATAACCATTTAAAACAGTTAACAAAACTGGCAAGGCTTAACAGTGTTTGTTTTCCTTGTAAGAGTAAAGAATCAACAATATGAAAAATTGTGGAGTAAATTGTTAAAAACAATTAAAAGAACTTATATAAATATATATATACAATAAAAAATACTAAGAGAAAGCAACACATATAGTTGATTAAAGAGAAAACTTAAGATTTTGTTTAGCAAAAATGTTAGTATTTATATGATGATGTAATCAGTTTGGATAAAGAGAAATTAAAAAAAAAAAAAAAAAAAGAGAATAAGAAGGATGAGGAATTTGTTGTTAGGATAACAAAAAAGAAGGAATGGATTTGAAAAGGAGAGGTTTAGAGAAAAGCACTAAAATATTTATTAAGAATACAATTTCTAATGAGATGAACTCACCCTCCTTTTCCTTCCATTTCTTCCCATTTTTTTCCTTTTTTTACTATCTAAATACAGTGTTAAAATTAACATTCTATGGTCCGGAATCTGGATCGTCAGTAAGGCTTCTCATTATTCAAAATGAAAATTTTCAACAACACTTTGGATATTGACAGTAACACTGAAGTTAAATTTGTTATTACTGTTTTTAGCAACAATTATTACCGTTGCAAAAAAACATACACAATTTTTCGCAACAACTTTGTTATCTTATGAAACAACCTACAATCTGTATATAAATTAGACAATTAAATTAATAAATAATTTATAACCAACTAAACTAATATCACTAATTATCATTATATATTAATTTACATCCCAAAATATCACAGGTCCCAAATATCGTGCGTCTAAAATGTGCGTAATTCATATACATGTAACGGACTAGGCAATTTTCCAAAATAATTCTCTTACCGTATACAAGTGTTCCATGCAAAAATTACAAGTGAAAGGCACTTTGAAAAAGTCCAAAAATTTACAAGTGCACATAATTAGCTACTCATAACATTCATAACGCAAAACATCGCGCGTCCAAAATGCTTGTAGCTATCACCAACTTTGTCATTGACAGCAGAAAATTTCCAATGAAGAAATGCTTACCTACACTAAATAATTTGGTTAGTAATTAAGAATCAAATGAGCCCCAATATTGAGTACTTTATAGGGAACCATCTCAATTTACAATCAAACATCACTATACTTTTTGTTAAGACATAATAAGAAAAGTATTTAGCTTGATATGCACTAACAAAACCATCACGTAATGTATAGGAAAAGCATCTAGAATTTACCATCAAATTCACAATCAAATCATCACAATTCCAACTCAAACATAGCATGAAGCATATGCCAAAGACCAAAATCCATGACAACAAAATCCAAACAAAAAGGTGCCCTAACAAAATCCAATTTCATCCCCAAACAACATCAAATCTAACAGAATCCGCCAATACTCCTAATTGGACTAAAATGCCAACCAGCTAATGCCATTGTAACAAAAACTACAACACAAGCCGTTAATACTCTTAATTGGACTAAAATGCCAACCAGCTAATGCCATTGTAATTAAAAATACAACACAAGCCGCCAATACTCCTAATTGGACTAAAATGTCAACCAACTAATGCCATTGTAACAATAAAACTACATTAATATTACAAGCCGTCAATACTCCTAATTGGACGCAAAAGAAAGGGTAAGTATATATTAAAAACATGTCGTTTTAAATTGTTGTAAGGCTAAGTATAATATCTCGTGATAGTATACTACTCCCTCCCTCCCAATCGTTCAATCCTAATCATATAGTATATCATATCATACGTTATAAAAAAATGTAGAAAAACAACAAATGTTATTTTTGAAGAGTGACAAATGGAATTATTTTGGTGGATTATATTTGATTACTTGATAATATTTATCTAACTTAAAATCTGGTATTTTTTGTTTAAAGTTGGAGCTAAAGTAAAATAAGTATTTATATATAATTTAGTACAACAATTCTATTTACCTAACTTAGAATTTGATATGCTCAATTAAATGAGAAAAAAATCATGTATTCGGTAAATAATTTTTAACTCGTTGGTAATTTTTTTGGTAAAAAGAAGGCATGTATTAAGTAAATTTGATAACGATTATTTATACTCGCAGTACTATTTGAAATTATATTTTTATATATTTCATATCAACAATTGATGTGTTGTACGAGTTGCTATACTGATATGTTATTTTTTTGTGTAGAAGTTTCAAAATTATTGTTCAATTTAAAAAATATATAATATAAAAATAGCTGATATGGTAATTACACTAACAAATATAACAATACACATTACATATATTGTATTTTCTTAATTTTATCACGTTCAAACAGGAGAGGGAGTATATATTTTAGTAATTATAAATTAGCTACAGTTTTATTCCTTCAATCTAAAGTTAAATTTAGAACCATGATCTACGTATTGTTTATAATTAGTTTACCTATATTTTAATCTAAAATTATGACCAACAAAAATAATTTAAAAATACTAATACTAATATTAAAATATGCGAGTTACCATGTAAGCCAGAGAGTTACCATTTTTATAGACAAA
The DNA here is from genome assembly GCF_026212465.1 of Amaranthus tricolor. Taxonomy (NCBI): domain Eukaryota; kingdom Viridiplantae; phylum Streptophyta; class Magnoliopsida; order Caryophyllales; family Amaranthaceae; genus Amaranthus; species Amaranthus tricolor. The sequence continues at coordinate 30,585,773 of NC_080052.1, read as the reverse complement.
ATTAATATTAAAAATAACAACAGACTCTAATTAAGAACAAGGAGAAAATATTGTCATAAACAAGAAATAAAGGAGCTACACCCTCAAGATCCATTTAGAAGGTGATGCTGCTAGCATGGTCTATACTATTTTAATATATATGAATCTAATTAAATGGTAATAAAATAATAAGTATTTTTAATTAATCGATAAGTATAATTAAAATACAATTATTGAGAAATACTTGCTGTTAGTAGATAAGTGCACACTAAAATTGCGTGAATTTATACACGACTTTTAGTGCTATCGACCATCGACACACGAAAGCGAAACTAGATTCACAGAACAATCTTGTTGCTGATCTTGAAGGACTTCGACAGAAGCTTTTCGACTATGAGTGAAGCCAGGACATAGCGGGTTTGGAAGTTCTACCATTAAGTCAGTGTCGAGCATATTTATCATAGTTGAGATACAAGGCCTATCTTCTGGATATTCTTGAACACACAAAAGTCCCACATGAATGGACCTCAAAATTTCCTCTTTAAAGTTTGGATCAAATATTGTTGGATCTATAAGTGAAACTATATTATCTTCATTCCACAATTTCCATGCCTAAACAATAAATATTTCAAAACAAATTAATTAATTATGTAAACTATTATAATGTACTAGTATTGAAACTCGTACAATGCACGAATTTATGAGTATGAAATATATAAATATACAACATCAAAGAATAATGCAAGTATATATTATCGTGATTAAATTTGACGAATACATGACTTATTTAAGCATCAATTAAATATTGATTTTTTTAAAATTATTTATCGAATACATCATCTTTTTTATTCGCTTAAATATATCAAATCCTAGATTAAGTATATAAAATTGATATAATAAATTATATAATTTGCTCCAATTAAAAAAAATCAAATTCTAATAGGTGAATATTATCATGTAATTAACTATCATCCATTACATATGATATGATATATATATATATATATATATATATATATATATATATATATATATATATATATATATATATATATATATATATATATATATATTTCGATGGTTTATTGTATACGCATGGGCAACTTACATGACTCAAGAGGCTTAAGGATCCATCATGAATGCCTCCATTCCTTCGCCCACTAACAATCTCTAACAACAATACTCCAAGACTATAAACATCTGATTTCTCTGAAAATCGGCCTTCCATCGCATACTCTAGAGCCATATAACCACTGTGTAAAATTTACAATCATTAATTTAAATATTTTATACTGGCTGCTAGCTAGCACACTAAAATGAATGATTGAATTTCTTACTAGGTTCCAACAACCCTCAAGGTTGTTGCTTGATCTTGTTTACCGCCAAATATTCTTGCCATTCCAAAGTCAGATATTTTTGGATTGAGCTCTTCATTGAGTAAGACATTACTTGCTTTGAGATCCCGATGAATAATTTTCAATCTAGAATCTCTATGAAGGTAAAGGACACCTCTACATATCCCTTTTATAATTTCAAATCTTGTCTTCCAGTCTAAAAATTTTCGATGAAGTGGATCTTTTGTACGGGTACACAAATTTAGAAAAAAAAAACATATTAAACTTGCAATATATGTCAAGATGCTCTTAATAAGTGTACATAAAATGCTATAAGATGAGACCGATTTATTGAGACATACCAAACAAAAAGGCATCCAAACTTTTATTAGGTAACAATTCATAGATTAGCAGTTTTTCTTCTCCTTCTATGCAACAACCAAGTAGCTTCACTAAATTTTTGTGTTGAAGCTTCGAAATTACAACAACTTCATTTACAAATTCTTGCTGCCCTTGTCCAGATGCTCTTGAAAGTCTTTTAACAGCTATGTTTTGTCCATTTTCTAATTTTCCCTGGACATATCTCATAAGCGTATTCAAACGTATTCAAAGTTATACATATATCCAAACACGACAACCATTGTCCATTAGCAAAGCCATATGGGGGCTGGCAGGGGTTCGACCCTGCTGTCTACTTTTATAGTCTATTCTCACGACGACTTTAGTGATTTAATGTTTATATATGCTAGTATTACTACATATTTTGCCGATCCTTTAATTTTTATTTTCTTGCTTCGTCCCTAACTACAACTATTTTATCATCGAAATGATCATGATTTAACTTTTATTAGTAGTTTATTTTCTCCGTTCTTTTTTAATGTTATCTTTTTTATTTTAGACAATTTTATTTGTTGTTTTCCTACTATTTATAGCACAATTTTTCAGACATGATTAACATTACTCACCTAATTTAAATAGTTTTTGATGCTTGTTTGATTCGTTCAAATGCATACATTCATAATATTAACTTCTTAGAATTTTTAGTTATACATAATGCAATATATTAATGATTATTATTATAACGCATTAGATGATATAATAAGTCAAATATCGCAAGTATAATGAGATGTAAAAAGTATATCGGTGAAAAGTTAATACCTTATAGACAGGACCAAACCCACCTTGACCGAGCTTGTTCTTTTCTTTAAAATTGTTCGTTGCAACTACCAATTTTTCAAATTCAAACAACGGACAATCCTGGAATTCAACCTCGTTCCCACTTGCCTCTATTATGTTATGCAAAAATGTCTCCTTGCTTGTAACTCTCTTGCCTGGTCAACGACGACATGCATTTTTAATATAATTAGTCAATTGATCAAAGAAGATTTTTGTCAACCTAATTAAAAGTAGATGTGTTTATTTTAAAAACTTTTCAACTTTTAATGTCTATTTCATTTTATATAACTATTACTTAGATGAAATTTTAAATGATGTTTGCTATTAAGAGTTTAGTTGTGAGCTATATAATGACAGTTGCAATAAATTTAACGTTAGACTAATAATTCATTCGATTTTTGATACTAAACGGTGGTAATATGAATGATTTGTAGAGGTTTTATAAATTGTGTCATGACATTCTCATGGTAATAAAGCATGAATCATAAAATTTGTTTTTTCACAAATCAAAAATTTCATTATCACCTAATTGCAATGCATTGAATGAATTTTGTGAAAAATAAATCGATTAAACGTGCAAGTATAATCAATCATTAAATTTTTTAAGATATTTTCGTATAAATTGATTAAAGGTGCAGTAAATGTACATACAAAGAGGGATATATATTAAGCTCAAAGAAATTACCATTTTTATTGCTTTTCCACCTCCATAGAAAATAAAAAATGGCTGTGATTATTGTTGTACCAATAATTATAATTACCGGAACTATTATATTCCGTTTTCTACTTTGACCTGTAACCAATGAAGCTATTGTGAAATTGGGACAGCTTAAGTGGAGAATTCTAACGAAAAGCAATGCACAATAAGCAATTACAATATATATATATATATATATATATATATATATAGCTCTATTAATATTTTCTAAAAAAGTATTAAGAAATGATTCAAATTTATATGAAGTATTTTTAAATTACAAATAAACTTCCAGCAAAAAGAGTTCAACTTTACACAAGTCAATATATTTTTTAAAAATTGATACTTCTATAAATTAATACTTTCTTCTATTCATTATTATTGTCCAATTTAATTTTTGCACGTTTATCAATGCATATATTCAATTGTAAATATCTCAAAGTTTAATAATTATTAAATGTTAATTTTAATAAAATCTACATCGAAACGAATTAAACAAGTTCCCACTTGAGTATATTTTCACTTATAAATTAAGAATAAAATACAAATTAAGAGTGATTGATAAGTAGAATTAGAAAATCTAATGGGACAATACTAGTGAATAGAACAAAATATTTCATTTAGTACTATTCTATTCGGTTTCATTTAGTGAACGAAACTTTTAGCTTATAAACTTATTGTTTTAAGGTCGTCTTATCGTCACTGTGAGACGATCTTATACAAAACAAGTTGTTTTAAGTTTAACTATAAAATCTAAATATTTCAAATCTAAAAAAACGAAAAGAGTATTTTTCTACTTTGAAACGAGACAAAGAGAGTATTGTGATTAACCACTTACCTAGTTCCGAAGTTGCCAAACGAATAAAAAGATCAGCACCAGATCTGGGATATTCTTGGATGTCAATCAAGCTCTCATTCCAAATCATACAACCAATACCAAAATAAGAAGAATAAGCTAAACATGAACACATTTCTAAACAATTCCTCTTACAACCATCTTCATCAACCGTTAACCATTGCGCATTATCAGGCACTTTCCTATGTTGTAACCTTTCAAAACCATCCTTATCCCCTCCTCCATTACTACATTCCAATGGAGTTTTCCGAACACACCCATTAGTCCAATTTCCCCTTCTCCATTCGCTTTCATTTTTGGGTCGAAAACCTTTCACACACCCACAAATCGGAACATTTCTCGGATTACAACTTCCAAAAGGACCACAGTTACCAAACACATCACAATCGGATAATCTCGATTGCCAATTAATTACCCACTTACCATTATTACTATCCATTGATTTTACTACCATATTTCCATCATAATTTATCACTATGTGTTCAAATAACGATCCATTTGGCATATAATATGACATGTAAAATGTATTTAAATTATTTTCTATAATACTAAATCCATTCAAGGAAACCATAGATATATATGGAACTACTCCAAGAAGAATGTTTCCATTCCATGGTCCAGATCGCCAATAAGGTTTATTACCATCCCAAACAAAAATTTCAGTAATATTCCGGAGGTAAATTGCAGCTCTGAATCGTCCTGTCGATGGATTCGATACGTTTTTCCATGATCGAAAAATAGGCCCGTTTTTCATATTCTCTCGAATGGTGAATTGTACGGGCGGCACTAATGAATCTGTCGGGTGCATAAAACTTTGCCAGATTATCGACCTACTAGAATTCGAGAGCAGTACAAGATTGCCTGTATCTAAAATTTCCGCTACTGGATCGTTAAATTCAGATATTGCTATTGATGATGACCAAAACGTTTCGTTTTGTGCATTTAGAAGTTGAAGTTTTCCATCATCAGAAATTTTTAACACCCCAGAAGTGTCCTTTAGTGGGTTGTCTCTGTTGGCTACCCAAATGACTTCTAATTTATCTGAATCTTGAATGGTATACCAGATTCCGACGTAGCGATTGATAGAATTAGTTGGGCTAAAAAACCCAAGTTTGAAATTGGTATTATTTGAGATTAATGTATCTGGGTCTCTAAGAAAATTTGTCTTTGTAATAATGGATATTGTGGGAAAATTTTGTAAAAAAGTAGGAAAACAGAACAGAAATAGAAGAAAGGCGTACATATGTAAATCAATATGTAGAACAGACAGTGAATGAATAAACGTTTGGAGACAAAATGGGTGGGTTTGGATTTGTATATACACAAAAAGTGTAGCATTATGTTTTCGCAGATATGTATTGTGGCTGCGGCCGCCCTTGGTGTAAAAATAATGAAAATCCATTTTTTTATCAGCTTGTAGTCTTTTTCTTGGTAAAGTTTCTTGTCAACCACTCAATCAAACTACTCTCTTAAGGCCAATGCAAAAATTAACAAATATAGTAAAGGTATTGTGTAATTTAATATTAAAACTCTTAAATTTTTGAGATTATGTGCGGTCGAACATGTTAAACATGCTTAAAACCTCCCATACTCCTTCTATCGCTCTCTGAAATATCATTGATGGTAAGAAATAAATCTAATTGTGACATTATGCAACTACCTAAATAACAATAGATTAGCTTTTGCCCTTGAAACAAATTGGATTTATAAATTCAAGAATATGGTAAGGATAGTCGACCATTTAGTTATATTGCGATTTTTACCTTGCATGCTAAGTAGTTAGTTTTATCTAATATTAATTTAGCTATAAGATTATAAATGTTAGACCCTTGAAAAATTATATTCTGGTTTTTTTAGCCCACTTTAGACATTAGACTAACCATCCAAAAACTGAAAGATCAATATTTAATACATATTATATTTACTATTGTATTAAAGATCAAAAAGGACTCAAAAAACAAAACATCAAAAATTTCATTGATGATTATTTAAGACATATTATATTTACTATAAAATAAAATAACATTGTTCAGCAAATTAAAACAAGTATACAAAAATTCGACAAAGATAATCCAGTTCATTAAAAATAAGTCCAATTCAAGAATACATATGAGTCTTTTACTAAAACGTGTGATTTTCCTTTGCTTGAAAATTTTCAAAAATTAAAAGAACAGAATAAGAAATATATATATATATATATATATATATATATATATATATATATATATATATATTATTTCTATTTTAAAATACTTAAAATTGATTGTGACATGTCAAATAAAAAATATCCCTAGTTGCAATTATGTATAATGAAAAGGAGCAACTATAAACTATCATTGTTTTCACTGTTAGTAAAGTCATTTGGTAAAGTTTCTTGTCAATTACTCAAATCGGACTGGGAGCGAGCTGTTGTTGAAGTTCTGGTTTAAAAGTATATATATACTTTCCTCCGTTCTGAAATATTCACTCCATAACGGTTTTGACATTATTCACATTCAACCTAATTTTATATATTGCGGTTAACGTATAAGAAAAATATAGTCAAACTAGTATAAAAACTCGTGTGCAATGCACGAAATTATTAGTATAAACATATATATATAAATATAAATTTTAAATAGAGATGTAATTATATGTTATCAGAGTAAAATTATAATATTTCTTATAAAATAGATATAGGATTTTAGAATATATAGCACTTTTAATGAAAAAAATAAGATTGTTTATATAATTATTATTTAAAGGTTTCATTCTTTTTAAGACAATTATGAGTTATCTTCTAACATTGTCATAATGATTATTTGTCATTCTCAAAATAGTTTTTGATTATCATTTATCTTTTATTTCTAGATAAAATATTTTAGAAATTAAAATTTTAATGAAGAAATTTTATTAATTATTAGAAAATACTACAACATAAAAATAACAATTATATATATTCTAAGAAACTTTAATTTGAAATTTATGTAGCTTTAAATTCAAAAAATACTAAAAATATTTTTTAAAAAATATCTTATTGTGATATAGTACTCATATATTAAGAAATAAGTTGATGCTTACTTTGGAAATTATTCCATATGGCAAATCAGTATGATAATGCCACGTGGAATTTAACAGTCTTTTTATTAGACTGTATGATGGGATTTTATTTGAATCGTTTAATCAATACTTTCATTATATTAACTTTTTCATAATTTTTTGATATATATAGTTCAATATATAAATTATCCAAATAATACATTAGATTGCGTAAAAAATAAAATGTAACAAGTATAGATAAACGAAAAAAGCATAAATATACATGATTCTTCCTAGCTTGAGCCTATGTATCTCTAAATGAAAATATGGGTTTTTTTTCATTTGCCGGTCAGAAATTTCGTACATACAATGGGAACGAGAATTTATCATCCTATAAATGGTGAGGATTGAATTTCTATCACAAAGATGAAAAGAAAAGTTTTAAATACTCATAATAGCTCATAATTATCAAAATATACTCTTTTTAATTTAGAGTTAATATCTTATTTGTTTTTTTGCATGTTTGCCAATACACTAATTCAATTCATGATATCTTTAATTGTGTATAATTAAAATTTATAAAAGGTTGATATTAATAACCTTCACATTAAAACGATGCAAACAAAAATCAACTTGACTATAAATTAAGAATTAAATACAAATCAAAACTAAAATGTAAATAATTTCTAAATCAGAAGAAGTCTTAAATTGACTCATCATGATGCCTCCACAAGCCTTATTTTTATCGAAATTCAAAGTAATATTGTAAATGCTGTCGCTTGTAAACGTGGGCATTTTTAGATGTTTCCATTATTTTTGCAATATAGAGAACACAACTTGCTCGTTGTCTTCGCAGGCCTTCCTATTTAAGTGATCGATTGAATTGATTTTATTAATAAAATTCATTGTCAAAGTTTAGAGTTTAGACTAAAAAATAACCATCTACAACCTAAAGAACAATTCATATAGAAAGAACAAAAAAAACAAAATAGTACAATTACCTCCTTTGCCCCTAAAAGTTTGCAACAATACATTATTATAAGATTTTTTTTAAAAATGACGGTCACAATTTATTAACTTACGTAAATATATAAAATTAAAAGTAAGAGAAAAGAACTAAATATGTATGAACAAGAATTTAAAAAAGTTATAGAGAGATTACCCCAAATTAGACCTGGGAAAACGGTCGGTCGGTCGGGTTTTGGGTCGGATCAATTTCGGTCAGGTCATTTTCGGGTCGGGTCAGTTTCGGATCAGGTCAGTTTCAGGTCGGATCACTCTGGGTTTCGGGTAGGTTCGGATTGACCCAACGGGTTACCATAAAACATTAGAATATCCAATCGACTAATTCAACATAAAAAAAAATCATTAAAATGTCTAAAAAAATCATTAGAAAAATTACATGTACGATTTTCAAAAAATAGTTGGTATGTCAGATTCATTTAAGTGCAAGAAAAATAGGGGAATTAATACTTATTTTGAAAGACTTGTAAGATACGCGCTTTATAAAAGTTATTTTGTTTATTATAATTGTAACGTTAGATAAAAATAACGTTAAAATTATCTTCACAATTTTCATGTTGGAAAGATATACAACTAAGTACTTATTTCGTCTTATAAGATACGCGTTTTATAATTTACGGTAGCGACATTCGTTTTTTGAAAAGCTCATTCAAACGTGCGAAACGTTCGTATAAATTATATTGATTTGCTTACTGAAATGTAGAAGAATTAAAAACTCATTTGACTGATTTAACAAGATACATGTATTCAATTAAGATGATTATAACGTCCTGTTTTTAAAGAAAAATAATTACGATGGCTAAAAAGACGTTAAATACGTGTTTTTTGAGATCTATTGATGAGTTTTAGGATTCAAGTGATATACTCAATATGTTGAGATACTTTGAAAACTAAAATTTTATTTGAAATGAATTCTAACATTGAAATTACTCTAAAAATTGATATTTAATCTGTCAAAACGGGTCGGTTTTCGGTCGGTATCCGGTCGGGTCATTTTCGGTCGGGTAATTATCGGGTCGGTCATGTTTCGGATTAAGTCACTTTCGGGTCGGTCGGGTTCGGGTTTTGTCGGGTCGGGTCCCGGGTTCATTTTTGGATCGGATCAAATTTTCCCAAGTCTACCCCAAATCAAAATATTACATGGACAAAATAAAATTCAATTGTTTCTCAATTTTTTGGGCTTTGACTATACAGGAGGACAAAATAAATATGTAAAACATCAATGTTGAGAATGTAGAGCCTAACAGGAGGGCTCTTCGTGAGCTTCTCTTCACCACTCCCGGTGCTCTTCAGTACCTCAGTCCCACATCGGTGCTCTATTTGTGAGCTAATTTTTGGTTTCATTTATTTTGATGTGTTCCAGAAAACAGTCCCACATCGGAAGATTAATCAAACAATAACAAGTTTATATAGTTAGTTCATCTGTTATTAGATAACTGTTTGAAGGTTAAAGTGAATGGACTTTGGGCTTGCTGTTATGTGAGTCTTGGCCCAGGAAAATATTTAGAATTTTTTTTTTTTTAAACTTCATAGTCGCTGTTAGTAACAGCGACTTTCAACTTTTTAATTTTTATTTTATTTCCCCTTATTCGCTGTTAGTAACAGCGACTTACCCGAGGCTAGGCTTGGACGTACAGAAGCTTATTTTGGGACATAAGTTTTCCCGAATCTTATATTTGAAATTAAGTAGATAAATAATCTCATTTATTTCAAATTTTCACAAAATGTCTACATTTTGTATAGTCAAAGCCCAAAAAATTGAGAACAATTGAATTCTTCTTCTATAAGCGCCAGTTTGAGTGAGCCTCCACAGTTCTCTCGGCCGTTTATAGTCAAATGTATAACGATAAATCTAAGACATTTTGCAGTGAGACACAATCTAGTGAAAAGGACTCTGGATCATATTGAACATGTAACAATCTTCTTAAATAAACAGAAACTGTACAGAATTTCTTCAAAAAACAGTATTACCAGACTAACGACCACTAACTACAGTCAGAGAAAGTTGGTTCACTGTACAATGTTCTTGCCCATTTTGGGGGTGTCTATCAGTAGAATAAACTTCCCTTTCGGTAAAACCAGGTCGATTTGGATGTGGAAGATCGGTAACAATATCGGCATCAAGCATGGAAATCACCCCAGAAATAGTTGGCCTATCCTCGGGAAATTCTTGAACGCATAACAGCCCCAATTGTATGCACATCAAAATCTCGTCTTGGAAGCATTGATCAAAAACAGTTGGATCGACAAATGCACGCGTTTGATTTGCGTTCCACAAATTCCATGCCTACAAAAATTGAAGAAAATCTGTTAGCTACTACACAGAAATTTGTAGCAGAAAATTTTGATTCAGTTATGTAACATACATATGATAAGAGGTTCAATGACTCATTATCCACAGAGCTATTGTTTTTTCTGCCACTAACAGTCTCTAATAGTAGAACTCCGAAACTAAATACATCCGATTTCTCAGAAAAACGACCTTGCATAGCATACTCAGGAGACATATAACCACTGCAAACAAATAAGAAATCCATTAACTTCACTTAGTTTAGTATGATAGAGCAAAATTGGGATATTTTTATGTGGCTAAATTGTTAGAATGCTTACTATGTACCAACAACTCTTCCAGTGTTGGCTTGATCTTGTTCTGCTACAAATATACGCGCCATCCCAAAGTCTGATATCTTCGGATTGAGATTTTCATCTAGCAAAATATTGCTTGCTTTCAGATCTCGATGAATAATCTTCATTCTAGAATCTCTATGCAGATATAAGAGGCCTCGACAAACCCCATTAATAATATTGAAGCGCGTCTTCCAATCCAACTCATTTTGATGATGTGGATCTGAGTTACAATATAAAGATGAAAGCACAGTTCATTTGTTAATGTTATACATGTGCTAGCAAAACTCTTCTAAATTGCTCACATGATTTGCTAATCGCCTCACGCACCGCGAATCAAAAATAGCAAATTATTGTCGATTTTAGGCTATTTTTGAACGGTATTGAGTGAATCACGAATACAAAAGGCGAATTAACTAGCAAATTATGTTTCACTGATGCAGATTAAGCAGATTATAAACATTGATCTTGGAACTGACCAAAGAGAAGTGCATCCAAACTCTTATTCGGCATGTATTCATAAACCAATAGTCTCTCCTCTTGTTCTACGCAGCAGCCCAATAGTCGAACCAGATTTTTGTGCTGAAGTTTCGAGATCACAATCAATTCGTTCATAAATTCTTGTATGCCTTGCCCAGATGTTCGTGAAAGCCTTTTAACCGCTATCTCTTCTCCATCTTCCAATTTTCCCTAAGAAGAAAAACAAAATCTTGAGCATTATAATTTCTTCATGGAGTAATTACCAATAATGTTCCAGTAAAAATCAATACCTTGTACACTGGACCGAAACCTCCTTGGCCGAGCTTGTTGGTTACCGAAAAGCTACTTGTGGCGCCTTCCAACGTTTTAAATTTAAACAATACTAAATCTTTGGAAACAACCTCTTCCACACTGTAGTCTAGCAACTGTCTTGCTTTGTTGATGGCTTTCATGCCTGCTAGAAAATAACTATGTAAAAGTTGCATAACAACTAACAAAATTCCAACAAACCAACAAAACCAAGTTCGGTTTTAGTATTTTCGATTCTCTGCCAATACTGATATCGACCTAGGCCTCAATTTCAGTATGAGAAAAGAGAAGATATCATACCTTTTCGTCGAGATATCCTCTTCCAGAGATAGTACATGGAGACAAAAAATGTAGCAAAAGTAACAGCTAACACCGCAACAAATATTTTCAACTTGCTTGTTTCACCTAAATAGAAGTGACAAAATTAGAACACCAATTGGTATTAATTCTATGTCATAGAAAACGCTCCCACAATACAATACCTAGTTCTGAATTAGCCAAGCGAATGAAAAGATCAGCACTATCAACAGAAAATTCTTGAATATCAATCAGGCTTCCATTCCATACCATGCATCCAATACGCGAAGGAAACGCAAAAGCCAAACACGAACAATTTTGCAAGCACTTCTTCCGGCAATCATCTTCATCGTTTGCAAACAACCAAGTAGCATAGTCTGGCACTTTCACACGCTTAATCCTCAAAAAGCCATCTTCTTTGCCTTCAGTATCACTGCATTTTAATGATGTTCTTCGGACACAACCACTAGTCCAATTTCTATTGTTCCATTCGTTGATGTTCTTCGGCTCAAACCCCTTTAAACAACTACAAATGGGTGAATCGTTTGGGTTACAAGTTCCAAAAGGACCGCACTTTCCATAAAATTCACAGTCAGATCTCATTGATTGCCAAATACTCCACTTCATAATACTATCGTCCCAGTATTTAGCAAACACATTTCCATCATAATTCAACACATAATGAGCCATCAAAGATTGATTTGGCGTAGAGAATGATAGCACAACTGGGCCTTCATACCCATCGTTCATTAATCGAAGCCCATTGCCAGCCCTCGCATACTGATCAGGAATACCATTGAAAACATTACCATCCCATGGACCAGATCGCCAATAAGGTTTACCATCATACTGAGTGAAAAACTCTAAAAGCGTTCCAGGAACAAGTGTCAGAGAAAAGTGTCCACTTGAAGGATCTGAAGCACTCTTCCATGACCGTAGCAGTTGAATCTCATCCGTATTCTTGTGAAACGACAATCTTTGCGGCAAGAGTGAATCTGTGAGATGGTCAAAACTCTGCCAAATGATCATTTTACTGATACTTGACAGCAAAATAAGGTTCCCAATGTCCAGAAGTTGAGCTACTGAAATGTTTGCCTGACGAGACACATTAGCCGACCAATAGATCGTGTTGTGTCCATCCAAGAGTTGAAGATTTCCCTCTTCAGAAATTTTGAGTACACCAGAAGAGTCATTAATGGGTTTTTCCTTGTTAGCTACCCATACAATTTCCAATTTATCAGAATCCTCGATATTATACCATATTCCAACATAGCGATTGGTTGAATTACCGGGGCTAAAAAATCCAATCTTGAAAATAGCATTACTGGACACCAAGGTTTCTGGGTCTTTAAGGAATTTAAAGGTGGTAATATTTGTACCTGCTGAGACATATTTCAAACACAAAAAACAGATAAACAGGTGAATAAACATGGAGGAAAGCAGAAAAATTATGGCTAGTTATAACTAATGCTTACCTACATGAACCTGGAAATATGTCTATGTTCTTAACAAACAATGACTCTGAAAATTGCATATATTATTATTATCCTTATATTGCTTTTTAATCTAAGAGCAATTTGCAATACTTAAAAGATACATGACTTTGAATGTTGACCATTTCAATGTTGACCATTTCTTCTGATGTTTGTCATATATATAAATTATTTTATTTAGGGTTCTAATTGGACATTTTTAACATATTCTATACACTAAAGAATTAATTAGTTAAAAATTAATAATATGATCATCTTTCAAAATCAACTAGAGAGGTCAAAATAATGAAGGTTAGAAACATGAAAGCAACTTGTAAGTTGTCAAATGGGTGTAGCTTCTTTTCTCTGGAGCTAATTGACAAGTACTTTTTTATAACAGTACTTGTTCAAAAATACTCTTGTTCAACCCATGAAAAAAACCGCGATCGTGGATGCATTTGCGAAAACGGTCGCAGAATCATTAAAAACGGCTATAACGGAGTAATAGCGTGAATTGCGGTTGATGCGTGTGATTTCATAGAAAAAAATCACACAAGGGGAGTTAATTTGTAATTGCATTTTTTGTTGTTGACTACCATTATGATGTAAAAATATGCCTATAGCTATTATAATTCAACTCGAAACAAATAACGTTGTAACAGAGAAATAATGGGCGTTACACATTAAGGGTCAACGCGGCGTTTTGACCATGAAAATTCATGCACCATTATACAACGATACAACGTGATTTAACGTCGCAACAACTCTCAAACAGGTTACATAGCGGATATTACGTAACGTAACGGGGGAGTTCCATAGTACAAAAATAAGGCCGCATCACCATAATGCGACCCTATTGTAAAATATTTTGAGTTTACCGCGACGAAAATTTAGACCACAGACCGCAAAATCATCCACATTGACCATGACCAAAACCGTATTTCTACACTATGTGTCCAATTGTTAGTGAGAGCCGAGAATCTCTCTCCTATTGAATTGTTATACTTCATATAAGCAACCTAATATTGCTGATATTAAGACTTCGGCAGTGTATATATAATTATGATTCATCATACAAAAAAGAAAAATTGTATCGTCATTTCTAAAAATTCTTCTACTTTCCCTTTCTTCCAGAACCTTTTGATATATTCTATTTCTATATAGATATGAATAAGTGCTCACTTCAGACTTGGTTTATTGGGTTGAAAACAGCCGAGCTCATAGTGCAAAAATGCGGTAACAGTGGAGAGAACAAATCATCTCGAGACAATAAAGCTAAAATTTCAAGAAAGGTAAACAAATCATATTATCACAGTTCAAAAAAGGAGAGAACAATAAACAATGAGGTTCAACAATCAGGCAGAGCAAACTCCATCAAAGATTCTGAAGTTTTGCTTTTCATAGTGATCATTTCATGCATAAAGGATTACATGTTATTTACTTCTGATTCTTTACACCATAATTGAGCACAGATTTTACATGATTTCTTCAGGAAGAACACACTATCGACCACTCATCAGTCAGAGAAAAATGACTCACAGAACAATGATCGTGGCCATCTCGAATCAACCTATCAGCAGAATAAACTTGCCTTTGGGTGAAGCCAGGTGGCTTTGGGTGAGGAAGATCGGTGATAATATCAACATCAAGCATGAAAATCACTTCAGAAATTGTTGGTCTATCCTCCGGAAATTCTTGAACACATAACAACCCAAGTCGTATGGACTTCAAAATCTCGTCTTTGAAGCATGGATCATAAATTGCGGGATCAGCCAATGAAAGCATATCGTTCTCATTCCATAACTTCCATGCCTGCAAGTACCAAAAAGAAAATCAATATTAGCTACTAAGATACGAAGGCATAAAGCACTTGCAAATTCCTACAAGAGAAACTTGAGTCATTTAGTGTAACATACATATATTAAAATACTCCAAGACTCGGAATCCTGAAAGCTACTGTTTTTTCTGCCACTGACAATCTCTAACAATAGCACTCCGAAACAAAACACATCTGATTTTTCTGAAAAACGGCCTTCCATAGAAACTTCTAACACTTCGAATTTGAACAATACCAAATCTGTGAATATAGCTGGATCCATCCTGTGATTCAATATTCTTGAATAAGTGACCCTAAAGTTGGGATTATTCATGGTTAATCAAAAGTTGAGATTATTGTAGCAAAATCAGTAAAATACTGGATTATTCTAGGTAATTTTTCCTAAATTTTATCATTCTAATTTCGAATAAAAACTTATAATATATCTCTTTTTTAAGTTGAGAAACTTGAAATTTCAAGACCCAAGTGTGGGAACAATTTATTTGTGAAAACATCAGCACCACCATTAAAGCAATAAACACATTGAATAACAGATACAGCAGGAGACCATTAAAGCAATCACCTAGTTCTGAATGAGCCAATCGAATGAAAACATCAGCACCAACCACCAGCAGAAAACTCTTGTATGTCTATTAGGCTTCCATTCCACAACATGCACCCAATCCCCATAGGATTTGCATAAGCTAAACACGAACAACTTTGAAAGCATTTGCTCCTACAACGATCTTGATCATTTGCGAACAACCAAAGAGCATAATCCGGCACTTTTATATTCTTAAGCTTTAGAAAGCCGTCTACTTTGCCACCATTTTCACTGCATTGCAACGGTGTTCTTCGAATACATCGAACCCCTTTAAGCAACTACAGATTGGCGAATGCATTGGGTTACAACTTCCGAAAAGACCACACTTACCGTAATAATCACACTCAGACATAAAAGATTGCCAGGAAATGCCCCACTTCTTGCTACCTTTATTCCAGAATTTTTGAATCAAATTTCCATCATAATTCAGCACATAATGTACCATTAGTGATTCATTTGCAACAGAGAATGAGAAGTCAAGCATGCCATCACGGTCATTATTCATAAAGCGAAATTCATTGTCAACCCCTACATACTTAGCCGGGACACCAAGAAAATAGTCACCATTAAGGTTTATCATCATACTGAGTTAAACATTCTGAAAGTGTGCCGGGAATAAGTAACTGTAAAGTGCCCACTTGATGGATCCGAAACGCTCTTCCATGATTGTAGTAGATTTTCTTCTATATTCTTGTCAATTAAAAGCTTCTGTGGTATGAGTGAATCTGTGAGATGGTCAAAAGATTGCCAGATCATCCTCCCGGTCGCACTTGAAAGCAAAACAAGGTTCCCGGTGTCAAGAAGCTGAGCAACTGAGCTGTTTGCCATATGAGATACATTCGATGACCAAAAGATCGTGTTTTCTCCATTCAAGAGTTGAAGATTTCCATCTTCAGATACTTTAAGCACCCCAGAAGTGTCATTAACTGGGTTGTCCCTGTTGGCTACCCATACAATTTCTAATTCATCAGAAGCCTCAATATTATACCAAATTCCAACATAGCGATTGGTTGAGTTAGTGCTAAAAATCCCGATCTTATAAATGGCATTATCAGATACCAAGGTTTCCGGATCCTTGAGAAATTGTTTGGTAGTAATGTTGATAGTTGCT
Source organism: Amaranthus tricolor (assembly GCF_026212465.1). Classification (NCBI taxonomy): domain Eukaryota; kingdom Viridiplantae; phylum Streptophyta; class Magnoliopsida; order Caryophyllales; family Amaranthaceae; genus Amaranthus; species Amaranthus tricolor. The sequence continues at coordinate 30,568,976 of NC_080052.1, read as the reverse complement.
GAGACAAAATTCAAATAGAAACAACACATATATACCAGAGTGATCATGTGGAAGGAAAAAACTTAGTGCTGTGGGAAAAAGAAGTTTCTATAATGTACTGATGCAATACTACTGTAACACTAAAACCACAATTTCTACTGAAAGGCTTTCATCATGTAATCTCACCTCCTAGGAATCTCGGGACTCGGATTGTGTTTTCTACGCTTCTGGCGCTTTGCTTTTCTGTTAGTCTGATCATTCAACGATTAATACTTCCATATCTGCTCCTTTACAAAAAACAAACAAGAGTACAGAAGTCATGCAGAAGAAGAAAAATTCACTACCATTAAGAGTACTTAGCTTAGCCTGTGGCTAGCTTCCCTGATGCCCACCTACATAAGACATGCAATATGTGCATATGATATTCAATACTTTGACCATTAAGGATTTTACCTAAATGAATGAAGTACAGCATAATTGTTTTTTTAATAAGGAGTCCACAGCTCTGACTCTAAAATATATAAATAAAACTACATAAGTTTGAATTTGTTCATTTCTTTTCACATTTATCACCATAAAATAAGTGTTTTCATGGAGATTTTCGTATAGGAAAAAAGCTATGATGATTGGTGAATAGGCAAGTACTCTAACAAACTTCATATTTCATCCATGATGTGACCCTATATGCAAATTTTTACACCAAGTAGTTTTATCGCATAAATCTTATAGTACCATGATTTTCAAAATTATTTAGAGATATAAAATATACAAAAATTTAAATTTCAAGTATAAAACAGTGTAGAGTTAAGTCATACTCCCTATGTCCTATTTAATTTAAACCTGATTTCTATTTTGAATTGTCCCACCTACTTTACACTATTTTCGCTTTTGATAATGCTCCCTACCACTATCTTATATTCTCAGCCGCAAATCCAGTCATCTTTTGATTCACCTCCATTGATTTCTTGACCCCACTTATACTAACTACAAATCATATTTGCAACTCTTAAAATAGGTGCAAATCAAATGAGAATGGATGGAGCATATGATAAGTGAAAGGTCACAATTAACAACTCACAAGTCTAGACCCAACTAATTGAGGGCACTTAAAGGTGACAACTCACAACATATACTCCTTTATTCACCTCTATTTGCTAGTACCATATAATCAAAAAGCTCTAACAAAGAAATCGACAATGTAGCAAATTGAGCTGAACGGAGGAGTATTTAGAAAAAAGATTCCCCATTTCCATACCCTAATCCCTTAAATACCTTCTCTTCTGCTGCGCGCCACCAGATCACTAGCGGAGGAGCAGGTAATTCCACAAATTTCCAACTTCCAACCTTCCCAATTCCCAAATTGTCCTCATTTTGCTCTTTCCTCTTTCTTCTCCAAAGTCCTAATATATGGGTTCATATAAAGTCAAATGGTATCTCATTTCCTTTTAAATTTCTCCACCCACCAACTACAAATTTGCATCAAACAGCACCATAACCCTCCAGCCCACCAACCCAAAACCTCAAATTGATCAAAACTTATCATTACTGAATCCCTATTAAATAAAAGGCATAAACGTTTCTTAATGTTCAATTCCAATTTTTAAACTCTGAATTTCAGTAAAACCAGCGATCGAAAATTATCATTACTAAATGCCCATTACATAAAAGGCATAAACTTCCTTAATCTTCAATTCCAAACTATGAATTTCAGTGACACCAGCGAAGAAAAAATGGCAGCTATACAATTGAAAAAACAATCTTTTAAGCTTTATGATCAAATCAGATTCAATAAAACAAGATACTTGTATTTTGTACTCTCAATTAAAGTATATAACACTTACTAACCTGCTGAAATCATGATTCATGACGTATAGACGCCACAAATGTCGATGAATATTTGGGGGTCAACGCTTGGAGAATCGTTGATGGATCTCCCAATTAACCGACATTTCCGCCAAATTGGGGAGCCACAATATACTCTGCCGGCGGCGTGACAAATATAATAGTCGGAATCCATCAGGAAGTAAGAAGATTTCTCAATTTGAAATGTCAAACAAAGCAAAATGGAAACCAATAAAAACGATAGAAAATTAGAAATTACTCGAGCAAAACGTGGAAGAGTACGAAACCGGTTTGTTATGATTCACGTCTAAATTGTCCCACATTGCAAAATGACGAAAGAATTTGCCGGTAAGAAACTTAAAGGGTAACTTTCACTATTACATCATAAAAATTTGGGTGAGACCACGTTACTTGTGAGATGCGTTTTATTAAGTCGGTTTAATTATATATATTTATAATTAATTTCACAAATTAAAATGTCAATTTTAAGATTTAAATTTAAAAACTTAAAAAATCAATTTCAAAGATTTGAAATTGATATTTTAACTCATAGAATTTGACAATTTTAAAATTTAAAAGGTCAATTTCAATGCTTAAAAAACCAATTTAAAGGCTTCAAAAATCAATTATAGGACATTAAATTCTCATTTCAACTTTAAAATATCATATGATAGCTCAAACATTAAGTCTAAAATTGAATTTTTAAGTCTTAAAATTGTCCTTATAAATCTTAAAATTAATATGTCAAAATATATTTAAAAAAATTATTAAGTATGAACCAGTTGCATGGCTAAAGTCGTCTCACAAGAGAGTAACTGATTAGTAATAAATTTCAGCAGTAAACATACTTTAGATTTGTACCCATGTTTTTTTTGCTTAAAATAAGCCTTTTGTTATATAAAAATTTTCAAACTAAGCTTCAAAAATTATTGTCCTTGATGGCATGGATCATTTATCGTATTTCATATTGACCCATTTGCTTATGTTGTTTGTGCCACTGCCTTGGTTTTAAAATTTGAGCTTATGGACACGACTTGAGCTCACACGTCTATTTTTCATGCTATCAAATTCACAATTGTTTTAAAATTGTCATACTTCTATTTTTCATGCTATTAAATCCATAATTATAATTCCTAATATCGTTAATTACATATGATTACAATTTAAAAAGTTTAATGTTCAAAAAATATACATTCAGTGATTCAGATGAATTAAACAAAATCTCCTTTGATTATATTTTGCAATATACATGTAATATGCAAACAAAATCAATTGATCAACAATAGCAGATACAGTAACTGTAGCAACTAAAAAAATCAAGCGAAAGTAACATAAACAACCTCTATCGAGGATATATATTTCTGTCATATCTTCAAAATATGAAGAAAATTCATTGGAATATATTTGTCTCTCATTTCGTGCAAACCTATGGGAGTTGATGGTTGATGGACCCTTCAAGGGTGGTTCAGGTTCCGCGAGATCTACATGGTGGCCATTGAGGGCTAAAAGAATCGTCGCCATTGATGGCCTCTTGATTGCATCTTCTTGAATACAAAGCAAACCAATGTGTATGCATTTCATTGCTTCTTCAATAGGGAACACTCCATCAAGTTTTGGATCCACCAAGTCTAGTGTTGCATTATCCTTCCATAAACTCCATGCCTAAAACACCCATCAAAAAGTAAAATAGATTGCATTGTCCATCAAAGAGCCAGAATAATGTAGGTGCAATCTAAGAATAGAATACAAATTATTGGATTGGATTGCATTGAATATACGTACTCGTAGACATAGACTTTCTTTGTCATAGGGGAAGATGGTTGAGCTACACATGTGACCACTTACTATCTCTAGAATGATCACTCCAAAACTGTAAACATCTGACATAATTGATAATCGTCCTGTCAATGCATACTCGGGTGCCATGTATCCACTGCAATACGCAATGAGTCATTAGTAACACATAGTGATATCAAAATGGTTGATCAACCGAGTTGGTTAAATTAGGTCATGAGCCATATATCTACACCAATACTATGAGTCGTTAGTGCTACATAATCTTGTAGATATGGTCAGTTGAGTAGGTTTTATATTATTAGAACAACGTATTTGCTTGGGTTAATTCTTTAAATTGGTATGATTGAAACATTTGAAGGACGGGCTACTTTTATAGGTTATGTTATTTTAAGTCGGGTAATTATGATTCGAGGGGCTTTTGTTGACTCAACTGAATCAAGGTTTTAATGTATTGTTAACAACAAAATTTTGCTGAAATACACTATATATACTTAATTGTAAAACATTTTTGACCAATATAAAATTATGAATTCAACTAGGTGATATGCACTTATCTTGTATCACAGAAACAACCCTAAGTCTAATATAGACTTTGTTCACACTTGTTTTATTACGCACCAATCTTTATTCGTCACTCTACTAAACAATATTGTTTACTATGTATTTTACTAATCTACATCCTTTACTTTCCTCTTCTAGGCCATTAGCCTATTAAGATTAATACACACCTCGCTATTTTAATGTGCACCGAGTCCACACAAGAGTTTCTATTAAGCTAATTAATAGTCAGTTTGGCTCATTTTGTCATTTATTTTGAAGATCGTTAATCGAAGTTCTAGTCGTGGACAGGTCTAGCGACAAATGCAAGGACAACAACATATAAGATGGAAAGAACTACGAAGTAAAAAAAAAATGTATTGGATGTACGTACTACGTTCCAGCAATTCTACTTGTACCAATTTGGCTACTTTGATCTCTTCCAACAAGTCTTGCCAATCCAAAATCAGATATCTTAGGATTCATAGAATTATCTAACAAAATATAATTTGGTTTGAGATCTCGATGAATTATTGTAAGTCTAAAATCTTCATGAAGGTATAAGAGCCCTCTAGCAGTCCCAAGTAAGATCTTATATCGGGTTTCCCAATCCAATGAACGCCTTATTCGACCTACAATTTATATATTATTACAAATTATTAGAAGAAAACATATAATTAATAATAGAATATTATTTATTTAATGAATTATTCTTACCGAATAGGACTTTGTCGAGACTTGCATAAGGACAAAATTCATAGTTAATCAATTTCTCCTCTCCATATAAGCAAAATCCAAGGATTTTAACCAAATTATTATGTTGAAGGTTTGCAGCTAAAATAAAAAGTGTCCATCTTGTTCCTAGTGGCCATCTTGTTCATTTTTAGGTCCTAAGGTGAAAAATAAAAAGGATCTCTAAAAATTTAGGGCGTAATAATTAATATCATATGTTAATGTTTTTTATTATTGATATTTGAATTACTCTATAAAAAACATTAATAACTCATATTACTTAGCAAAGAGTGTATATTATATCAAAATTTAATTCAAGTTAATATCAATATATATGTAAAAATAAAATTTTTGCTCTCTAAAATATTTAGCCCTGAACGTAAGTATTGAGAGGTAGAAAGAAATGGTTAAAACTAATTGTTTTACTCTTGTTGTTAGAGAATGTGAGTTTTTCGAGTTAAATATATATAACACGTATTGGAGAGAGCAATAATAATTTTAAGTAGAAAAATTAAACATGCTCTAACACTCGAATTCTTATAGATAGTATAAGTTAAATACTTGAAACAAAAGTTTCTTATTATATGTTATACATTGGAAATCGAGAATTTGAACAAAGGGTTCTAAATAGCTAACATACAAAAAAAGTTATAGTCGAATAACTGATATACTTATAAAATTAGGCTAATATTTAAAAACAAGTTATGCCAAATAAAAAACACATATTATGTATCAAAGAGTTCACCTTGTAAACCTCACCAAATCCACCTTGGCCAATAAGTTGCATTTATTATTTTCTCGATTATATGTTGACGTTGATAATATTTCATCCCAACTTTATCATAGTATCAAAGTCGACGGTTATCGATCAATTGAAAAAAAATTTCAAAATTTCGATCTTCCATAAAAACAACTTCTGGATTCGAAAAGAATAATGTTTTTGTCCAACTCAAAAAATTAGGCTCACATATAAGAGGGATGATGAAAAATAATCTACAGATGATTCAATATCAAAGAATCAGATAAATATTGACAATATATAATATAATCTTAAAAAGTTAATACTCCTCCTATAACCAATTAATTTTGGAAGACACCTTATCAAATTTTATACGCAATTAACTCTTCTTTTACATTGATCTTAATTGTTTTGTGTATATCCAATAACAAAAAGAAACTCTCACCTCTGATAAAAGATTCATTTATAATTTATTATGACGATTGATATTAAAAGTAATCAATTTAAAAAATAACTATTACGTGAAATTTTACCAGCAGTAAAACCATGCATCTAGCCATACTGTCAGACAGATTCTGATTCTTAGTTTTTGGAATTATCTCGCTGACTATCTTCTATTTGGAATTTTGTATGTGTTAATAACAACCACTAATAATTTATTTATGGACATTATTGTGTCTTTGGTTTACTAATATTTTGTTGAAATCATAAATGACTCTTAAGTCACATAAAGAGTCTATTAACTGAAGAGACACATAAAAAAGTGTCAATTAACTCTTGTCATATATATATATATATATATATATATATATATATATATATATATATATATATATATATATATATATATATATATATATATATATATATATATATATATATATATATATTTCTGATGTCCAAAGATCACTGAAAGATGGGTCAACGAATGATATTACCACAGAAGAAGTAGGAGAAGCTTTCAAAAAGATGGGAGAACGAAGGCAGTCGGGCCAGATAACATCCCGATTGAGGTGTGGAGGGGTTTAGGAGAACAGGGCATTTATTGGCTGACTAACCTCTTTAATACGATTTTGAGGACACATAAGATGCCAGAAGAATAGAGGAACAGCACACTAATACCTCCGTTTAAAAACAAAAGCGATGCGCAAGTATGTGAGAACTATAGAGGAATCAAACTTCTAAGCCACACAATGAAATTATAAGAAAGAGTGATAGAGAGGAGAATTAGACAGGAAACAGTGATTAGAGAGAACCAATTTGGTTTTATGCAAGGAAGGTCAACCATTGAGGTAATTCACATTTTGAGGAGACTGATGGAGAAATATAGGAAGCGAAAGAAGGATCTGCATATGATGTTTATTGACTTGGAGAAAGCATATGATAGCATACCACGACGCATCATCTGGAATAGCCTCAAGGCTAGAGGTGTTTCTTCAGTGTACATTGAGGCTATACGGGATATGTACGACAGAGTGTCGACTAACATTCAAACACCGGTGGGGATAACAGAGCCTTTCCCGGTTAAAGTTGGGCTACATCAGGGATCAGCTCTAAACCCTTTCATTTTTACTGTCATTATGGAAGAGATTTCTAAATCTATTTGAGAGACGGTACCGTGGTGCATGCTATTTGCTGACGACATAGTGCTGGTAGCATAAACTAGAGAGAAGGTTAGAAATAAATTGAGTGAGAGGAGGGAAGCTTTAGAAGGTAAAGGGTTACGCATTAGTCGTACGAAGATCGAGTATTTGCGCTGTAACTTTAGTGGGACATCACCGGTAGGTGAACCAGAGGTGTCCATTAATGAAGCAGTTGTCAATGGCATGACCAAGTACAAGTATTTGGGATTGATCATTCAAAGGGATGAGGAGATTGACGGAGATGTAAATCATCGTATACATGCGGGTTGGCTCAAGTGGCAAGCAGCCACCGCGGTGCTATGTGATAGGGAATTCCCAAGCAAGTAAAAAGGAAAATTCTACAGGGTGGCAATCAGACCTACTTTGCTATATGAGACCGAATATTGGCCTGTAAAGAAGATTTTTGAACATAAGATGTAAGTTACAGAAATGCGTATGCTGAGGTGGATGTGTGTGCACACATTGATGTATCGAATTAAGAACCAAGAGTTTAGGGACAAACTAGGGGTAGCTCCTATTTCTTGAAAAATACGCAAGAATAGATTGAGGTGGTTTGGAAATGTACAGAGAAAGACTTTCGATGCCCCTGTGAGGAGGGTGGAAAGCATTATAGTGGAGGGTAAGATGAGTAGAGGAAGACTCAGGAGAACTTTAGATGAGCAAATAAAAGTTGACTTGCATGAGTTAAACCTCTCTGAGGACCTGACTAGGAATAGGGGTATTTGAACGCGCCATATCCATGTTTTAGACTACTGATTTCCTCTCCAAGTACCTTTTGGTGTTCTTGCCTTTTTGCTTCTCTCGTTTCTTTTTATTATTAGTATTATTGTTTTCTTTTTATTTTGTAGTGGTTCTACTTATTTATCTTATTTATAGGAATTTAATTTATTTTCCCCGTAAAGATACGTCTCTTTATCTTTCTCGAGCCGGGGAATTCCTTTGGCCGCGCTCTCCTTTATGAGTATGAGTTGTCGCCGTCCTTCCCTCCCCAGACCTTGTTCATAATTTTTCTATGAGTGTGATACATTAGGTAGGATATATATATATATATATATATATATATATATATATATATATATATATATATATATATATATATATATATATATATATACATATACATATATACATATATATATATATATATATATATATATATATATATATACATATATATATATATATATACATATATATATATATATATATATATATATATGTATATATATATATATATATATATATATATATATATATATATATATATATATATATTTATATATGTGTATATATATATATATATATATATATATATATATATATATATATATATATATATATATATATATATATGTATATATATGTATATATATATACATATATGTATATATATGTTATATATATATATATATATATATATATATATATATATATATATATATATATATATATATATATATATATATATGTATATATATATATATATATGTATATATATATATATATATATATATATATATATATATATATATATATATATATATATATATATATGTATATATATGTATATATATGTATATATATATATACATATATGTATATATATGTATATATATATATACATATATGTATATATATGTATATATATATATACATATATGTATATATATGTATATACATGTATATACATATATATATATATATATATATATATATATATATATATATATATATATATATATATATATATATGTATATATACATATATATATATGTATGTAAAAATATATATATATATATATATATATATATATATATATATATATATATATATGTATGTAAATATATATATATATATATATATATATATATATATATATATAATATATATATATATATATATATATATGTATATATATATATATGTATGTAAATATATATATATATATATATATATATATATATATATATATATATATATATATATATGTATGTAAATATATACTCCTTCTGCCCTTTTTTGAGTATTACCATTTAATTTAAATATGTGATATTTTATTAGTAAAATAGTGTTATTTGAGAGGGATATATATAGAAAATATATTGTATTACTCCCACTTTTGATATTTTAGATTAACTGTATGGTGTACTGTCATTCAATTCTTTAATAACTAATTTAAAAGTTATAATTAATATTAATCTATACTTATAAAATTCTATCTAAATTTATTCGTGCATGCAAGAAAAGAGAATTTTGGGTTAGTCTAATCATAAGATTTTAATTCTCACTATATCTATGTACAATAGATATTACACGAATTTTTTATTGAGGTCGGCGTCACATTCTGAGACGACTCAATTGGGTCAGCCCAAATTATTTGAAATAACTGCTTCATATACAAGTGTGAATTTAGATTTTATGGTATTTTCACAAATTCTTCTATGAGATGGTCTTACCGTGAGATATGTCTCATACTGGACTTAAATAGTCTAATAATAAAAACTTATAATTTATAGACTTCGTGTTTTGAGATTGTCTCACCGTGAGACGGTCTTATGAAAGATGGGCGGGCTGGTTTTTCACAAATATCTTTCCTCCTCTGACCTCTCTTTAGAAAGCGTATGATCTACCCCTTACTAAAAATCACTGTGGGAGAGTGGATGTACGAATGGAGAAGTGTCAATTAGAGCAGAAAAAAAAATTTCTGAGAGAGAAAACTATTTTGATTTAGTTGTTACTTGTTACATTTGAATTTTACACAAAAATCATAAACTGAATATATTTATATTAAATAAAGACAATTATAACCCTAAAGAGAATATATTTAGGAGATAGAAAAAAGTAAGAACAAAGTAAATATATATTTACATAACTATTATTTTAACAAAAACAGTACTCCATATAAGTAATAAGAATAATATGATACACTTTATTAATTTTATTGTAATAGTATAAGGCAGTATGATTGTGAGTATGATATTTGTCTATTTTTTCATTGAATGCTATTAATGGAATTTGACTAATTGACATTTTCTTTTGGATTTACCGTATTTATAAATTTACATTTTTGGAAAAATTTATACATTGATGGATGCCATAAATTACTATTATTTCAATTACACTATTATACATAAATGTACTGTTTAAAAAAGGAAAAATTATTGTGAATAATCCAACCTATTTTCAATTACTTGTCAATAATCCCACCTTTTGAAAAAATTTTAATAATCCAACCTTTGCTTTCAGTTTGTTGCCAATAGAACTTTTAGAATATGACCTGCTATATCAGGTTACCTCTCATTTTCTCCTTTTTTATAATAATCCAACCTATTTTCCATTACCTGCCAATAATCCCACCTTTTGAATTTTTTTTAATAATTCAACCTTTGTTTTCATTTTGTTGCCAATGGACCCTTCAAGAAGCTAAATAGGAGTACTCAATTTCTCTTTACCACTAGTTTATAATTATCCAATATATCTCATCCATACATGTTAAGTCTCTTTTAATTTCTTTAACATATTTTCTCTTCAATTATTATCAAAAAATCTACAAGTTTTAAAATACTCAATTTTTCTTTACCGCTAATTAAAAAAGGTATTTTACTTTGAAGGAAAGTGAAAAACTTACGACTATTATTAGTTTTTTTATAATTATAATGATTATTATAAAGAAGGAAGAAGATGAGAGGTAACCTGCTATAGTAGGTAATTTCTTTGAAGAGTCCATTGGCAACAAACTAAAAGCAAAGATTAGATTATTAAAAAAAATTCAAAAGGTGAAATTATTGGCAGGTAATTGAAAATATATTGGATTATTCACAATAATTTTTCCTTTAAAAAATTGTACTAGAAAATATATGATATACTGTGTACAAAACTATATATTATCTAATAAATTATCGGAATTACAATGTAATATATATGATGTATTAATGTATAATGTACTATGTAGATAATTATACTGCATAATAAATTACATATATTCCAATTATACTGTAATTTAGGAAATTACTAGAAGTACATAATTGCCTTTTTTCCAGCAATTGTTCTTTAAAACTGAAATGGCATAAAATTTATTTAATAGATCATTAATATCAATTGTTTACATTGTTAGACTACCATAATTACAATTTTGAATTTTAGGAAAAATGTCAAGAATATTGAACCGAATGACAATTTGGCAACAAATAAATTAATGCAAAAAAGTATCCAATTGTAATTAGACTGTATGCAATCAAATTATCTCAGCTACCAAATATAGTGCAATAAAAATCAATCAACTTAAAATATTGTCTGATTTTCGGTAATGCAATTATTTTTTTTAAAAATGTATTAACACTTTAGTGACAAAAACTACAATATAAATAATCTAAAATTTAATATTTTTTTATTAGTCTAAAATTTTATTAAAATATTAATGTATTTAAAAATTCGTGCATTATATGATTTTTTTTACATAGTAATTAATAATTTAAAACAATTAAATAAGAAAATATAATAATTAGCGATCCACACAAGAAATTATTTTTAAATAGACTTGTAAGGTCAGCAACTGACATTTGGTATTTTGCCACAAAGACGCAAACTGATTTTAAGATAATAAATAAAAAAAATGGAATAAAGATATACTCATATGTGTGCAAAGATCCGCCCGTACAAAGTACTGACTGGATTGTCCGGATATGCGAATATGCAATGATGCTTTCTGGAACATTAAAGGAATTTGATTGTTAGAGAAGTGAAAAAATTAGTTAGAAAGTAATAAAAATTAGATAAAATAGTAATTAATTCCCTCATATTGGGGTATAAATTTACCGTAGGGCAGGGTGAGGAAATTCTTTCCTCCAAATGAGGAAAATCATCATATTTTTTATTTATTTTTTTAGTTTGACAATCATTTTATCTCTATCACAATTATTTCAATTACATCATTTGCACATCTACTTACCTTTATTTTATTAGTCTGATTTTTATTTACTCTTTAAATATTTACACGCAATTTAAGCGACCTCTTAGAAGTATTATTTTCCTTTCAATACATTTTTATTATGTTTTTTCAATAAAATTTTACTTTATTTTATTCCGTCTTTACGACGTTTAAATTGAAAGGTCCTATCTCTATTAAAGATTTAAAGCATATATCACTTTTTGTTTTCGAGATTTTAGGTTTTATTCTTGCTGTCTCTTCTTTGACAAATAAAATTTTATCATTCACCGGAATAACCAATTGTACATCAAAACTTGTACAATTATATATATCCTATTAATTTGATATTGAAAATTTTTGTTAATGACCTTAATTATATGTATCGTAATCTCATCACAAACTACTCATTTTTCATCTTATTTATATATATCTTTTATCCAAGTTAAGTGAATTTTTTTAAATTTTTTTATAATAATGAAGTTATAGAGCTGCAAAGTTGACAAAATTAAAAAAAAATCAAAAACGGTCAAGTTCGACTTACAGTTGATTTTAGTCACTATTTTCAGATTGGGTCATTTTTTCGAATCTAACTTCCCAAATTATACCTATTTATTTCTGATAGAGTTCCGAATTGATTTTGGATATAGTTAAAAAATTAACAAGTCTATACATTAACTAGTCAAGTTACATATTTAAATAAGACAAAAATGAAATCAATTATACCTTACAAGAATACTAGGCCGTACTCCATATACTATCTTTTCCCTACATGTACTCTTATTAGTGCATGATTTGATTTTAATTTGAAAGTGACAATTAATTATAATTTACAAGTATTTTTCTCCAAATAATTGAGAAAGAGAAGGTATAGAACCAGAAAGACCTGGCTCCTTCATTCCCAGCTTTAGTAGCACTTATTATAAATACCCCATCATCTAACCCACTTCCTTTCACCCTTCAATTTAATTAATTTTTCTAATTAGCTTCTATAATTAATTTCTTAATTCTATCAAAAACATTTATATATATAATTAAAAAAAATGAAGTGGAGTGTATCAGAGAAAAACATGAACAAATTAGGAGAAAAGGAGCAAAAAATAAGTAGCAATTGTTTTGAGTGTCGTCAAAAAGTGGGAAATATAAATAATAGGCGTTTGTTAGTAATAATAAATGTTTTAGGAAGTGTTGGTCCTTTAAGAATTGTTGTTAATGAAGATGATCTTGTTGAGAGAGTCATTGATTCTGCTTTGAAGTTGTATTCTAAGGAACATCGCCTTCCCATTTTGGTTTCCGATCCTACCAAGTTTCTTCTATATTGCACTAACGTTAGTTCAGATGGTAAAGTCTTATAATACGTATTTTCATTTTTTTATTATTAATTTTTTATCGTATAAAATAGATCGCTTTCTAAATTTAAAAACATTATCAAAATTTGATTATACGCTAATAATTGATCATGCTTAATAAGAAGATTAGTATGTACGTACGAGAGATGTTAATTGGTTTGATTTGTCATAATGAGCTTTGTTATAGAAATTTTTGTAGCAAGTACTAAAATGAGAAAATAATGATCAATCATTTAATTTGATTGTTTGAACGTGGAAATTTATCATTCACATTAATTTAACATAAATAATTGAATTAGGTTTAACAAGAAGCGATTAAAATTGTTGGTTAATTAAATATAAGAAAATCAACTACTCTTTGAAATTTTAAGTTTCTTTATTTTAGAAAGTTAAAAATTCTATTTTCTTGCTTTTTATCAACCAAATATCTACTTTTAATTATTTACATATATAAGATTTATGGTACTCTCAAATATTTAATGTTTTGTGCTAATTAATTGTTAACCAAGCAAATAACTATTTAAGAAAAAATCCAATAATATTTTAGTAAGGGAATAAAGAGAAAAACTAGACTAACATTAAATAATTTATTGCATAAAAAACTCTTTGAAAGGGACAAAGGAAACTTCATGTAGTAGTATTAACTATTAAGTATCAACTAGCTAGCACGTAGGATACGTTAGTTAGCTTTTGTAATAACATTTGTTTAATTGACTTATGTCATTTAGTACATTTAATTGTGACTGTTTCATCGTAAGAAATGTTTACTTGAAATGTCCTAATTAAAAAAATATATATTTTATCATTTAAAATGGATATTTTAATTAATTAATTGGACTTTTAGCCCTATTTATAAATGTCTCGTACAAAAGTAAGACCGCTTTAAATAAAAATATGTATAATTTTAATTAATACTATCTAATTAATTATAATTATAATGATAATATGCAGCTTTAAGCCCATTGGATGAGATAGGGTCATGTGGAGGGAGAAACTTTATGCTATGCAAGAAACCAGAACAACAACCAAATATGACAGAGGGCAGATCAGAGATATTTTCCCACAAAAGAAGTGGCAAATGGAAAATATGGCTCAACAAATCCTTGAGCTTAAAAATATCATCCCATTGAAGTCAAGATCAGGTTGATATATAGAGCTCAGTGGTCGAGTGTTTTACCTCTCGAACTCAAGGCCTTTAAACTTAAATTAATCTCATCTTTCAAACATTTACCTCTTTACTCACTTTAGTAACCTTATTTTCAAATTACTTTATCTGTTTCAGTTTTATATGTTATACTTTAATTAAAATTGTAACAGGTTTTTAATTAAAATATAGCAAATAAACTTAAATAGAGGGAGTAGAAAATTAAGGTAGGGACGTATGAATTTAGCATATATATATATATATATATATATATATATATATATATATATATATATATATATATATATATAAATTAGTTTGTTTCATTAATGTATAACTTAAGTTTAGTTGTTTCCGCTTCTATAAGTTTTATTTAGAGAAAGAATGGAGGTGACTAAACCCATTATTATATACAAACACCATTATTGTATACAAATTTATGCGTGTAATAATCGTGTGGAATAAAAATGGTATGAGCATAACTTGACAATTGCGTCATCGATCAATAATTGATGTATATGTATGCACATTCAATGAAATAATATATATATATATATATATATATATATATATATATATATATATATATATATATATATATATATATATATATATATATATATATATATATATATATATATATATATATATATATATATATATATATATATATATATATATATATATATATATATATATATATATATATATATATATATATATATATATATATATCAAGGAGAATGTTAAGTATATATGTAATATAAATTTATGCAATTTTTACTTTTTTACAAACTGATTGTGGTGATACGGATTTGATCATAGATATTTAGGGGTTGTTTGGTATAATGATTGGAATAGAAAGGGAATAGTAAGGGAAAAGATGGTGAAACGGGTTTAATAAATGTTATTTTAATAATCTGTTTGATTACACTTGCATAATGTAAGGGAATTAATTACTATACATTGGAGACTCACCTGCTTGTATCAAAAAGTCCTAAAACAACTATACCTCCATTTTTTTTCTCTTCTTAAAGCCATATATGTACCAATTTCAGAGCTTTCTTGCTCCACAAACCATAAACATATTCAAGGATTTCTCTCTCCTCAAAATTTGGTAATCTTTTGCTTTAATTTATCTTCACAACAATCATTAATTAAAAAACAGTTTGAAATAAAGGTTGAATTAATTAACAAAATGAATTGATAAAACTACTTATAGCACTGTAATTACAATATAATTGGAGCTTTTTACCATTAAAATGGTAGAATGAGAAGTGTAGTTCTAATTATATGATGTAGAGGTTTGTGGTGGGGATGGAATATGTAGGTCGTTGAGTGGTGGTTGAGGGCTGAAAGTTGGTAGTTTAGTTTTTCGAAGGGTGGTTGAAGTTGGTACTGATGTATGCACTTCATACTATATTTTTATGCTCCTTTCCCTTGCATTTTATGGCATTTTGATGTGTGATTTTGTATTTTCCATGTGGTTTTACGCTTGGTTGGAGTTTTGTATGTCTTTGATTATTTTAGGCCATTTTACTCCACTCTTGTATTGGAAGCGGATCACTCCTGAGCATTAGAATGCGTGCTTCGAGATTTGGAAGATTTGGAGACCGCATTGCGACACTTTTGTGAGCTCACGGGCCCATTCGGACATGCTTTGACTCCCGTTGGGTTTCGTTTGTACTTTTGCCGCGTTCTCATGAAGAAAAGTAAGTACAAGATGATAGGCCCGGGCGGGTATTTTCATACCCGGGTGATTTCAAGCAAGAAGTAGGAACGTAAGCATCCAAGCCCAAGACCCGGTCGGGTCTAGCTTAAACCCGGCCGAGGTTTTCTAAAATCACTTGCTTGAATGTTCAACCCATGGACCCGGTCCGGTATTGCTTAAACTCGGTCGGGTCCTGTGATTTCTGCTCTCTGGAAAACCCTTAGCACACGGACCCGGTCCGGTCTTCCAGAAACCTGGTCCGGTCCTGCTCTAATACCCGTTTTTCCGCACGGTTTTTATTAAATGATGAGGAATGTAACCGTAGACGGGGAATTAACATTTTCTCTGTTTTTTTTATGCTTTTAATTCTTCACTTTGGGAGAAAAACTTAGTAACTTTCAATTACTTTCGTTGATCGTTTGGTACTCAAGTTCAAGTATTATTCTTTATCATTTCCTTGTTATTACTTTTAATTATGTTTCCTTTAATGAATTCTTGTTTTGTTGCATTTGATATGTGTGAGTAGTTTCTTAATCTAGGGTTAGATGGAACCCTAGCCATGATGTTGATGATGAATTATTGAATCCTAATCCCTTTTTGTTATGCATAATCCTTGTTCATGCTTGGTTTCTTATGCTAGTTAACTCATGTTTTTCAATAGAAATTTTGGAAATTGTGGTTAACAATTCATTCAATCGCTAACGAAAGTTAGGGTTGAATAAATTGCCTTTTAGATCAAGGGCTTGATAATCTTCATGAAAATAGGTAGATTTGATTGTTGGATCTTATAGAATACTATGCTCAATGTCATTACTATACTTGATTCCATGAAAATAGGTTTGATAGTATGGTAGTGAAGCTAATAGTCTTCGAAAGGAGTTATTAGTATTTTTAATGGTGTATTCGTCCCATTGAACTTGGTTATAATTGTTGTAAGGGTAGTAGGATCTCATTGTCATCACATCATGATAGTGGGGAAGTTTATCCCTAGATGTTTTAATATTATTGATTTATCTTTCTAATTTAATTGCTTGTATTCTAGTCATTTAGTTAGTTTAGACATATATTCTCTGAATTTGTGTATTACTAAGGATCAATTGGTAGCCGGAAAATAATCATTTACTACGTTGTTCCCTGTGGATTCGACCCTAACTGTCACTGTACTAGTTGCATATTAGGATTTGTTTGATAGTACATAAACGACCTATCAGGTACATAGAGATTAGCTAAGAGAATAAGGTTACGAAAGATAACTGTTTCCCCACATATTGCTGCAGTAACAAAATAGGGGTATGTGTTACTCTCAACTAAGGGTAATTGATACCTACATCTCAAAACAAACACTATGTAAGGGTATTTGTTATTTTGAATCCCTTACCTTTTTAAAAAAAGTCTTACCAAACAGCCTCTTACATAAAGTGGTATTTTGTTATGAAAGTTAAATTAAAATAAAAAATACAATTTAGATTGTCTTTTATGAGACCGTCTCACCATGAGACAGGTCCATACAAAATATTCATTAGTAAAAAATTATAAAAAAAAAACAAAAACCCACTTAGACAGAAAGCAATTATTTTTTTAAAGTGTTTGGGCTGACCTGGACCTATTCATGGACAGGGGGTAATCTCTTAAAAATCTACCAGCGGGCTCAAGTATTCTCCAAATACATAAAATTGAAAATACAAAACAATTAATAAACTTATGTCTTAATAACAATTAAGATAATAAAAGACATTGTCTAGAATTCTTCAAATACATAAAAAGTCTCAAAATACTCGAATTACATTTATATAATAAACATTATGTTGCATGATCAAACCAAAGCAACGTAATCGTCGATTATCATTAACTTATTTCAGAGTAATGTAGACAGTAGATGAGTAGACTAAACTATTAATAGGAGTATTAAACATAGTTGAGTAATTATTATTTAATGGGTAATGTAGAAAGTATATATTAGTAAACTAAAGCAACTTAAAAAATAATAGGATTATTATTTAATAACTAATATAACTAAGTGGGTAGACGGGTATATACGCAGGTATTTTTTTGATGTCGTTACCCACCCATTTATCTAGGGGGCGGGTATTACCTGTCCAAATTTTAATTTATTTTTTTTATTATCTATTCATCTCACCATAACAAATGCCTAAAATTCTAACAACGTTAGGATAGCAAAAATTTAAGGGAGGAAAAACGCTGCCAAGGGCAATGTTTACTATTAAGTGTAAAATGCTGTCTTTGACAGCGTTCTTTCCTTCCACTTAAAACTCAATTTTCAGTTCATAAGGATACAAAAATGCTATCTTTGACAACGTTCTTGCTAGAAATTTATTTTTCTAAATAATTTGGAACGAAACTCATGTTCCCAAATATTTTAAACAAAAAGATTAATTAAAAAAATAAACAAAATACTCCTAATGCCTACAAATAAACTGCACTTAGAATTACGTGGTGTCAATCTAGGATTGTAATATGCCAAACATCACGATTATATGCACTACCAGACAAAACAGTATCGTTTATTGATGCAAATATACTTCTAATTAAGTGCTATCAAGTAGAGTTTTTTTTTTAAAAAAAAAAAAATTAGAAAAATCCATAGCTAATTAAGTGGAAAATATTAGATCAATTTGATTTTAACTTATTTAACCCGTTTAAAGTTGTTATTTTACAATATTTATTAATTTAGAGATTATTGACCATTATTTATCAATATATTTATTACTTGTGTTATAATTTCTTCAGATTTTAATAGTTGCTACAGTTTCAGTAGTAGCTACTGTTTATCAACTGATCTTATATAATATATAGTTCTCCATGTATAATGTAAAACATAGTCAAGTGGAATCTTATTTGATTCGTCTTAATGCATATTTTCATAATATTAACTTTTTAGAATTGTTTATCATATCAAAACATAGATATTAAATATTAAATCGTATATTAAATAGCGTGAAAAACAAAAGTGTAGCAACTATTAAAAACCAGAGGGAGTAATATAATTTATTAAAGGCCCTTAGCTTTTTTTAAAATAAATTATTTTAATTTATAATAAATGTTTTATTGATTAGAAAAATAAATGACCCAAATCTCATATCTAGTGAGTAAAATTAATTATATATTTGTGAGTTGACTTTTAAATCTAATAACCGTAGAATTAATCCTTTTTATGTCTTTGGGATTTTAATAATTATGGTCAACTTTGTAAAGTTTGACCATCAACATTTTAAAAATGTTATGAGCTGTCATATAATTGTGCTATCAGTAATTTGTTTTAAAATATGTTCATCATCAAATCAATTATAATTATTATAGTAAATAACAAAAATAGTTTTAATTTAAGTAATTAAATTTTCATTATACTCGAAAAAATGATTACAATAAATATCAAATTTAAAAACTTATAGAGCAAAGTGATATATATGCTCCAACTGAAACAAAATTCGATTTATTTATTTTAAAAACTAATTTTTGTAATTTAAAAAACAGTTGGTGTTAGTGGAAAAATTCAAGTATCTTATCCATGTTCTAAAAGCATTTGGTATATTATTGTTCATTTAAGATCATTAAAAACCTTAATGTCTCTCACACAGGAAGTTCGTTCAACAAGGATTTAACAAAACCTTGTCAAGTCCAATCTTTTAAAATTTGTATATATGACATAAATTATTCATCATGTTGAGTTGTTAACATGTGAGCAATATAAAGATCATGAAAATATTCCAACTTGAGTACCACGTCATGCATGTCTATTTAATACTTCCTTCAATTCATAAGAATCAATTTAATTCCATTTAATTTTTTTAATATTATATATCAATTATTTTTAATTTCTACTTTATTTTTATTTTAGATGTAAAAAAAATAGTTAAATGAGATTTTATATGATTCGTCTTAATGTAAATTTTTTTAATATTAATTTTTAATAATAATTTTTAGTTGTGCACGATTAAAAATACGTAAGATTGAATTAGTACACCGGATAAATTATAAAAATCAAATGAGACAATTAATATGAATTGCAAGGATACATATATAAAATCTTAATTTAATAGCTCTTCCTCATAATTTTGTTTATTTTAAAATCTCAGTGTAGGCCGACGGAAAGAAATGAACCGAGCAATTATCGAAACTTAATTAGGATTTAGGATCTTAATTATATAAAATAAAGTTGTGCATATTCCAATTATAACAACATGCGATTGTCAACTCATGTACATAATTAGAAAGCAGGAAGTTAGCTAGCTAGCCCTCATCTGTAAACTAAACATACTAATGGAAATTAATATTCCAATTACTCGTTCTATATTCATAATTTTTGGCGTACTCATATTATTATTATGTAGTCATTTTTACATAAAATTAGTAACGGCGGCAAGCAGCTATGAAATGAGCAGAAAAAAATCCCTTAAAGACTCAGAAACCTTAGTGTCTGAAAATGGGATGTTCAAGCTTGGTTTCTTTAGCCCAATCAATTCAAGTGATCGATACGTTGGAATATGGTACAACGTTAATGGGTCTGATCATACACACGAAGTCGTATGGGTAGCCAACGGAAACAACCCAATAAAAGACGACGACACTTCTGGCGTGCTCAAAATATCAAATGATTTTAATCTTGAAATCTTTTCAGAAAAACAAAACAAGACATTTTGGTCATCAAATGGGTTAATTAGCGAAGCTCCGAAAAACAGCACACCATTTGCAATGCTTAACGACCAAGGGGTGCTGGAATTGTCGTCCGAATATAATGTTACATCGTATCCGATCTGGACCAGTACTGCCTTTGGTACGAGTCTCTTGCCGGGAAACACGATATTTATTAATAAGTATAATAATTCTCATGATGAGAATTTGATTCTTTGGTCATGGAAAAGTGCTTCCAATCCCTCTAATGGAAGTTTTTTTCTTAGACTTATTCCGATGCCATTTCCAGAATTTGTCACGGAGTATGTTCACAATAATAGTGATAGTAATAGTAATCGTACTTATTGGAGAACAACTTATTGGAGAACAGGGCCATGGAATGGTAATCAATTTAACGGTGTACCCAGTTTGACTAAGGAAGCTGGTAATGGGTTTCGATTTATGTCTGATGAATATGAAGATCTTAATTTTATATTTTTAGCGTCAAATTTATCATTGTTGGAACATTATGTATTAAATTACGACGGGAATGTTTTACAAAAGACTTGGGATTATAATACCAAAAAATGGTTGATTGCGTGGCAATCGATGGCCTCTGATTGTGAGTATTATGGTAAATGTGGTTCATTTGGAAATTGTAACGCCAAAAAATCGCCGATATGTAGTTGTTTAAATGGGTTTGAGCCAAAGGATAAGGCTAAATGGAGAAAAGGTGATTGGAGTAATGGGTGTGTTCGAAAAACGCCATTGCGAAAGTGTGGTAATAAAGAAGGAAAAGAAGATGGATTTTTAAGGCTGAAAAATAGAAAAGTGCCTGATTTTGCTGAATATTTGATAGTGAAAGGTAATGAAGATGAATGTAGGATTAAGTGTTTGCAAAATTGTTCGTGTTTAGCTTATGCGTATCCTAAGGATGTCGGATGCATGCTATGGAGTAATAGAAGCTTGATCGACATACAAGAATTTACTTCTGTTGGTGGTGCGGATCTTTTCATTCGTTTGGCTCATTCGGATCTAGGTACAATTTTTTTTTATTTTTTAACTATTAATTTCAATTGGCATCGATAAAAAATAATCCAACCTGCTAACAATATGATCTATCAAAATAAATAATAATAATAATATTTTATTCTTCTTTAATTTGCAGGAGAAAATAAAAAATATAAAATAATTATCATAGTCGTAGTAATCATCACCGGAACCGTATTGCTTGTGTTCGCATATTGTCTATGGAGTAGGAAGTGTCAACGTAAAGGTAACAAAAATTTTAAATTTATATTATATAATTTAAATATATAATAATTTTTTCGAATTAAATAAGGTTAAATTCAAAAAAAAAGAGTAACTATGAGTTTCGTAGCTTGACATTGATATGTATAGAGCTACTATTTTGGCAGGTCAAAAATTATCTAACAACCAGTATATAGTAAGAAAAGAAGACTTTAAAGATTTAATATTCTTTAAATTTAAGGAGTTGGAGGTTGCCACCAACTATTTTTCGGATACAAACAAACTTGGAAGAGGTGGTTTTGGTCCCGTGTATAAGGTACGCTTATATTGCAATTTTATTATTACGTAATGTATGGATTGTATATCCATTAGAATTAAAATTGGTATTGTCTTCTGTATATATATTTACAAAATTTTTTCTATAAATAGAATATATTAGATATGCTGATGATATACATTTACAAAATTTTATCTCGCATAATTTATAAATACAAAAAAATAAATGCATGATCTTAACTTTTTTTATAAGGGAAAACTAGAAGATGGACAACAAATAGCGGTTAAAAGACTTTGTAGTCCATCAGGACAAGGATTACATGAATTTATGAATGAAGTTGTGTTGATCTCTAAACTTCAACACAAAAATCTTGTTAGACTACTAGGTTGTTGTGTGCAAGGAGAAGAGAAATTACTAGTTTATGAATACATGTCCAATAAGAGTTTGGATGCACTTCTATTTGGTACGTTTCATGATCTAAATTTATTATAGTAGTTGGCTTTGTAATACAACTTCATTATGAGATAAAAACAATTATCTTCATCAGATTCATCACTTCAAAAAAAATTAGATTGGAAGAAGCGCTTTGAAATCATTAATGGAATATGTAGAGGCCTCCTTTATCTACATAGAGATTCAAGATATAAGATTATTCATAGAGATCTTAAAGCAAGCAACATTCTACTAGACGAAGAGCTAAATCCAAAGATATCAGACTTCGGAACAGCTAGGATAGTTGAGACAAAGCAAGGTCAAACCAATACTAAAAGGGTTGTCGGCACATAGTAAGCTGTCCAAACATCCCTTGCTATTATATTCTTATCTATCTCCCTGGTCCTTGAAACATATTTAATTTAACAATTTGTTGTTTCAGTGGTTATATGTCACCTGAGTATGCTATGAAAGGTCGATTTTCAGAAAAGTCAGATGTATTTAGTTTGGGAGTGTTACTTTTGGAGATTGTTAGTGGCAAAAGAATTACGAGCCATCTCATATTTGAATCTTTGAGCCTATTAGCATATGTAAGTTATTATTTTTTTTGTTTTTGCATGAATTAAATTATCGGTAAGACCGTACTGAAAAATGGAATAGTTTTTGTTGGTTGTTAATTAAAGACATTTTTTTAATGCTGTCAGGCTTGGAAATTGTGGACGGAGAAGAATATGCTTTCGTTGGTTGATGAAACCATTAGAGACCCAAGCTTTGAAAGTGAGATGTTGAAGTGCGTACAATTAGGGCTTTTGTGCGTGCAAGAATTTCCAGAAGATAGGCCAACCATTTCAGCACTGCTTTATATGCTTGAAGTTAACGATGTTATGGATCTCCCACATCCAACACAACCTGCTTTTACTCATAGAAATACTTGTTCTACTCACAATTCACAATCTATTAACCAAATTACTTTCACAGAATTTAATGGTCGATAATTATGTACGTGCAGTCTTATTTTCGTGTTGTATTAATTCGGTTGTGGTTCTTGGCATGTGCAAGATTCCAATTGCATAGTACCTCCCCTCTGAATTAAGGGTTTTCAAAAATTGGTCGCCGTTTATTTATAATACCTTTAGTTTATTCTAAATGTAATTTTAGGTCCTAAAATTATAATAAATTAAAATAAAAAAGACCTTTAAAATTAGAGTGTATTTTTACTCTGCCTCTTTATTTTTGGGCCGAATTGGCTGCAACTATAGTAAAAACTTATCTAAGTGCATGCTTAAAAGAAAAACTTTATTTTTTGAACGTCTTATAAAGAAAAATTTGAGTTCCAATTTTTTTCAATACGAATCATAAAAAAATTGTATAATTAAAAATTATGTATTAAAAAATCTAACAAGATCCTATTTAAATGTATTTTATCTTTATTTTATCTCTCAAAAACCTTATTTAAATTTTTCTCCATAAATTGAAAATTTTAAAGTAGACAAATAAAAGGAAATAAAAGATGTACTACTTCTAGCTTTTTATCATGCTAAAATTTTTCTTACAAAGCAAGATTATAAGCAAAAGTCTAACAACCAAACTGATTAAGTGATATATTATTATTAATATCAAATTATATACTTCAAATTATATATATATATATATATATATATATATATATATATATATATATATATATATATATATATATATATATATATATATATATATATATATATATATATATATATATATATATATATATATATATATGTATATATATATATATATATATATATATATATATATATATATATATATCTATATATATATATATATATATATATATATATATATATATATATACTATTTTAATTTAAGTTTTTCATTTACATTTGCTTTCTTATAAATGTTTGTAGGATCTTGATGAAGATCCACTTGATTAAAGGAAAGAGTGCAGCATTTAGAGAATGGATGATATGGAAGTTAGATTTGTATTTGCACAAAGATTAATTGTATGTTTTGGATTTTAGTGTTTTCGTAACTTGAATTTAAGTGCTTTAATGTTTGTAATGTTAGAGTAATTTCTGCCATTGAAGTAAAAATATGCTACTCAAATTTGTTTTTAAGTTTGGTTTTGAAATCATTATTGATTTAGAAGGTTTTAAGTAATTCTCTATGGATTTTAGGAACTTAGACCCTAAGGGTCTAATAAGGGTTCAGATTATGGTTCATATTAGGGTCTATTTTTTAGACCCTTTAATCTCACTCAAGAAAATAAACTTTTTAGGGTATCGTTCTATATCCTAAAGGTCTGAGTCCAGATCCTTAGGGTCAGGGTTTAAATTTTTAGACCCTTAATATCAGGGTCTGGGTTTGGACCCTACCCTAAAATTAGGGTCTGGATCCGGATAGGGTCTAGACTCGACCCATATCCTTAAATGCTCATCCCTACCAATCAATAATGTAAAAATCGAAAATCCTCTACAAATAAACAAACTGATAAAGAAAGTGATTTATCAAATTTGGTCTCGTTTGGTAGACGGTAATAAACCACGGTAATGGGAATGAAAATTAGTGTAATTTTGGTTGAAAAATCTCTTGGTAACCTTGATGGCCATGCTTGACAACGTTCAATCATCTCATTTTCTTCATAAAATTCATTCTAATGCATTATCATTAGGAGATGTGGTATTTGATGGCAATGAAAATTTGTAAATAATTTTTTTTGTGATCAAAGTTTTATTGTTATGTTAATGAAAATTTGTAAACAATAAATTATTCCTATTACCATTATTTATAACCACTGTATCACTAATCAAATGGGTCGTTAGTTATTGTGTTGACGAGTAGAAATTGAAAGATAACTAATACCAAACGGTGCATTAAGAGATAAAAACAAAATGTAAGTCAAACTAATTAATGTGGTATTTTGTACTCATTTGTCTTGCTGGTGGTTATAAATGTGATAATTGAATTTATTAAAATATATAAAAAGGTAATTACTCTTTTTCTTTCTATTTAAGTTAAATAATAGAAAATTTCCAATAATTATACATAGTGTTCTGGAATACATCCTACTATGGAATATGAAAGTTATCTGTCAGCTACGTTCGCGACCGTTTTAAAGTTGATTCTCAAATTAGATCTGCATGAATTTTTATTTTTTATTTTTAATTTGACTTAGATCTGTAGAATTTTTTAATTGTTATATTTGGCAACTTGGATTTTAATTCTAAATTTTGAATTGAGTCAAATACTATGTTTGGTAAATCTTGAATTTAAAAATGTGAAATTGAGTGGCTTTCATAAAATTGCAATAACAATGTAAAATTTGATTAAATATCAAAATTTGCAAATTCTAAATATATAGATGTCATTTACAATTCTTAAATTTAAATTTCAAAATTAAATTCTATATTTTCAAGTAAATTCAATATTACCAAACACCACCTAACTTCATTCCAATCACTTTTTATCATAGCTAGCTTTATCCCTTGAATATCTACATGAAGCCTTTATTTAAAAAATGTAGACTTTTTGACGTAATAATTTACTTTTAGGTTTCACCTAATATGGGTAAGCCTCCAACATGTAAAATATTTTCAGCACATCATAAAATATGTTCTTTATTTTTTATGATTACATTTGAATGAAAAATTATTGTGAATGATATAATTTTTTTTTATTTCAACACTAATTTTTTATTAATCACAAATAATATCAATTTAGGAGTGTATTATCCAATAATAATAATAATTTTTGTTTAACCATTAATTTACTTTGTTTTCTTGTCAAATTGCCTACTATAAACAAAAGTTAGTATTATTGCAGGCAAACACCCCTTAGTCGGTATTATTCATAGCTAATTAAAAGTTGATTTTACTATAAAAAAATCAATAAAAGTTGATATTATTCATGGTAAAATTTCCTATTATTCATCAATTGATCATCATAATATACAATTATTTTAAATATATTCATACTAAAGCATATTTTCAGTATATATCAACTAAAATAAATAATAAGAAAAGCAAATGGCTCAAATTGTTTACTAAAATAATAAAGGTTGAGTTAGCATGATTTGATGGTTGACTTTAAAAGTCCCTCCTATTCACCTTAACAGTCTCATTTGACTTTTTACGAATTTTAAGAAGAGTCAAAAGTGGAACCCTAAGGGTAGGAAAGAGAGTGATATTATGAGTTTTTAATGTAAGGAAGGAAAATTAGTGTGGGTAATGGAGGGTATAATTCAAAATAGGATAAAGCTACTAAGGGCATAAAAGTCAAAAACCCATACCAAAAATAGAAATGGGACAATTAAGGTGACTTGATCATAAAAGGAAATGGGACACATAAACTGAATAGGAGGAAAATTATACTTTCTCTACTAGGTACATTTGACTTTTTACGTAATTTAATGTGTTATTTTGATCATTTATGTATTAAACTATACAATATATAAAATAAACTTGAACAATAAATAGTGTCAAAAATTATTATGCAGCGAGTATTTCAGAACAGAAAAAGTATAACATAGTCCATTATGACAACTTGTTATATGCCGATGATTATGGGGTGTGAAGGTATGGATAGTCCAAATTCTGACGCCGCCCTAGATTTACTCGGCAGCTGTACAGTTGCAGGGGTGCGCGAGAAAATACATCCAGAAATCGAATGGAGGTTAGGATTAAGAAAGGGTTTGGAGATAGTTCAAGTACTCGGACAAAGAATCAAACCCAAATGGAGTATAATTTTTTTGATCTAGTTCTTTTTCTTTTGATTCACTAACAACATGTTTAATTAATATATAAACAATTTAAAGGAACTTTTTATTAAATGAACTTGATCACCAATTATTTCTATTATTTTTAAAAGATTTTTTTTTCATTTATTATATAGTAGGATAAGAAAAGAAAAAAACTAAAAAAAAAATCAATTTTAATACCGTCTTATTTGTAAAAAATAGTACTTGCTCTTAATAAAATTATTTATTGAGATTTATCTAATAATAATATTTCTTCTGACTATTATATTTATTTGCTTATTCATTAATAACCATCAATTTGAGCCATCAATCATCATACTTAATATGTGAACATCAACGAAAACGGTACAACAAAAAGATACAAAAAAGGTACTCCACCCTAGCTATGAAGTATGAAGTGTCCCATTGGAGATTTTTACACTATTTACCAATTACTTTAAATTTATATTTTATTTTTATACTATGAATCAAAATATTACCTAGTATAATATTAATTAATTGGTCACAATATATAAACTTTATAAATACATTCTTATAAATTTAATTATGTATTATTATAAATATATATTAAAAATCAAATAGGTATGAACAAGAAGATTGCAGAAGCAAATTGGTCATGAAGTGAATAAGAGTATT
Organism: Amaranthus tricolor; assembly: GCF_026212465.1. Taxonomy (NCBI): domain Eukaryota; kingdom Viridiplantae; phylum Streptophyta; class Magnoliopsida; order Caryophyllales; family Amaranthaceae; genus Amaranthus; species Amaranthus tricolor. Next base: position 30,540,597 of record NC_080052.1, on the reverse strand, counting down.
AGTATATTACTTCAGCCGTTCTAATATACTTGCTAGATTTCATTTTTTATGCAATTTAATGCGTAATTATAATTTACGTCTTAAACTAGGCTAAACTGAAAATTATAAAAATCTGATATTATAAAAGTATACTATTAGCTGGACGATTTGAATAAGATCTCAAATTGATTATACTTCATCTTACACATAAACTAAAAAAAAGTTGAAAAATAAATATTACCACGAAATCTTATGTATAGCTGAGTACAATATACCATTGTTGGGGAAACAACTAACATGTTTAACAACTAATAACAAGTAATATATAGGGAGTTAAGTGTGTATTAATTAGAGTACATAAATAAAACCACATTTAGTACGTTGACAAAAGGATTAAAAAAAATTAAATTAATAACATGAAATTATTCTAAGTATATAAGAAAGCTTAATGGTGTACTTGACTTGAGAATGCACTCAAATTAGCCAAACCGGGCATCACCTGAAAACTAAACACTCTTAATTATATTAATGGCAATTATAATTAATTATATTCCAATACTCGGCTTTATTCTCTTAAACCTAGTCGTCTCAGTCTGGGCAACACGGCCTCCCTATAGAATAACTACCACTAATTTCCTTAAAGACCCAGAAAGCATAGTATCTTACAATGGCATGTTCAAAATGGGTTTCTTTAGTCCACTCAATTCAAGTAATAATCGCTACCTTGGAATCTGGTATAACTTAAACCAGTCATTTGATACACTGGAAGTTATATGGGTAGCCAATCCAAACAACCCAATTAAAGACTCTTCTGGTGTGCTTAAACCAATTGATAATGATTTTAATTTTGAACTCATTTCAGAAACACAAAACATTACATATTGGTCAACACATGGGAATACTGATGATAATCCAAAAAACACAACACCAGTTGCTGAACTCCAAGATAATGGGGACCTGCTAATATTCACTGAATATAATGAAACGGCGGAAGATAGGTATTTGGTTTGGGAGTATCTCTTTGCTTATAAGAAGGTGCTGATGCCAGAAACCAGATTATTTCTTTATAAGGATACTTTTTATGATCTTAAGTTACGGTCTTGGAAAAGTGCTTCTGATCCCGCTGATGGAAGTTTTTTTGTTAGACTAAAACCGGTTCCATTTCCGGAATTCGTCACGGAGTATGTGAATGGCAGTTATAAAAAACGTACTTATTGGAGATCTGGCCCTTGGAACGGGAATCATTTCAACGGTGTTCCTAATTTTACTACCGCCGGTACGTAAGTTTAATCTTCCTTTTTTTTTTTGGAAAATTAACTGAAAATTAATTATATATATATATATATATATATATATATATATATATATATATATATATATATATATATATATATTTATATTTTTTGCTCCAATCGAGACAATATCCAATGCTAATAAGAAATCAAAGTCATTTGTTTATCAGAAAAATAAAAATTAATCCGACTCATATAAGATCGTCTTATTGCACGACGACTTTAAAATAAGAAGCTCATAAGCTAAAAGTGTCTATTATTAAGCTATTTAACCCAAATATGAGACATATCTCACGATGAGAATCGTTTCATACAAGAATTTTTCATAAAAAAATGAATGACTTGTGATAAAAACTACTCTCTCTGTTCCTTAATTAAGTTCCCACAAGGAATATGTTCACGAAAATTAAGAAAAATAGAATCTTTTAAATAGTGAATTTATTATTTTATTGAATATAATCCAATAAATTTAATAGAGGAAATGCAAAGACCATAAATAATAAAAAAATATAGGGATCACTAATATAAAAATATTAAAATTTAATAAGTTTATACATTATTAAAATATTAAAATGAGGATGAATAAAATTATTTTTGTTAAAAATTTTGATTTTAATTAAATAGAAAGATCTTTATGGTAACAACAAATAAAACAGCCAAAATGACAAATGAGAACCTTTATAAAGAACGAAGAAATATATTTTTACACAAGTAGCAAATAATTTTAGTAACTAATACTAACAATTTAATACTGAATATAATTAGTTTAAAATTTATTATTTCATTAAAATTATTATATTGGTTGGCCTTGCAGCTGGTAATGGATTACAAATTTTGAGTGATGAAAATGAAGGTACGGTTGATTTTATGTTTTCAGTACAAAATGAATCAAAATTGGAACATTATGTTTTAAACCATGACGGTAATTTTTTGCAAAAGAGTTGGGATTATGGTAAAAAGAAATGGTTGATTGCATGGCAATCGATGGTATCTGATTGTGAGTATTATGGCAAATGTGGTCGATTTGGAAATTGTAACGCCAAAAAATCGACGATATGTAGTTGCTTAAATGGGTTTAAGCCAAAAAATAAGGCTAGATGGAGTAAAGGTGATTGGAGTCATGGGTGTATTCGAAAAACACCGTTGCGAAAATGTGGTGATAAAGGAGGCATAGAAGATGGATTTTTGAGGCTTCAAAATAGAAAAGTGCCTGATTTTGGTAAGTTGGTAGTAAAAGCTAAAGAAGATGAATGTAGGATCAAGTGTTTGAGAAACTGTTCGTGTATAGCATATGCATTTCCTAAGGATGTCGGGTGCATACAATGGATTAATAGAAGCTTAATCGACGTACAAGAATTTACTTCTGGTGGGGCAGATCTCTACATTCGTTTGGCTCATTCAGATCTTGGTAATCACTTTAAATCTTTTATCTTTTAATTTTATTTATTTTTTGCTCCATCTTTAATCATAATTATATTAGTTAATTATTTCTGATGTTGATGCACCATTCTTTTGCAGAAGAAAGTGAAAATCATAAAATAATTATCATCACAGTCGTACCAATTGTCACCGCAACAGTTTTTCTACTGTTGGTGTTATGTCTGTGGAGTTGGAAACGTACGTACACTCATCATTTTTATGTTTTCTTTTTGCGTTCACTAATACTAGCTACTTTGTCAACCGGCCACATTTCAATTCATTTTCTTTTTTTTTAATGTATATTAAATTATATTATTTAAATATCATTGAGTGCCTCCAATCTAAGGTGATGTTTGAAATGATCAAACGTACGCAATTAATCTTATCTATGGTAGTGGTTTTTTCAAGGAACCAACTTAACTAAAAGTTTAAGTTGATGGTTGAAACCTCGGATATGTTATATACTTTAACACGTTTATTCACACGAGAGCATTTTGGATTGTTGAGTTTCGAATCTGTGACCTCTTTTCACGATGATTACTGATACCATCTAATATATATATATAAGATGATAGTTGAAGCCCCATGATATGTTATATACTCTAACAGTGGTAACACTAACAAAGAGATTGTCTTCAATTAACCAAATTGGTAACAGACTTAATGTGCAATTTCATAAAAATAAGTAATACATATATAAGTTATTTCTGAATAAAAAAAACATGAAAAATGTATTGAAATGGATGAGACAAATGCAAGTATAACGTAAATTTCAATTGGTTGATAAATATTAACATATAATTAATTAATGTTGTGGCAGGTCATAAATCATCAAACAAAGTAGCAAGACTCAAAGAGTATCGTATAAATGAAAAGGATTTAAAAGATTTAACATTGTTTAAATTTAAAGAATTGGAGGTTGCTACCAACTATTTTTCGGAAACCAACCAACTTGGCCGAGGTGGTTTTGGTCCTGTTTATAAGGTATCTAATCTAATACTTTTATATATTTTTATGACAAATTTTTTAATAAGATCGTCTCATTTTGAGACGGCTTAATATAAGTTGGCCTAATTTTTTATTTTTTAAAATTTGATGAAAAAACTGTTTTTATTTAGTTAACTGCTACGTAAATTTAACCTTAAGCTGCTTGTATGGGTTCGTCTCACAGTGAAACGGTCTCATACAAGACTTGCTGATATTTTATGCATATTAATTAAAAACACCATACATATATATAAATGAATGACGAGAAAATCAAAATTTGTCCAAAATCAATTCAATTAAAAAATTTAAATAGACGATTAAGGCTTTGAAATATATTACATAGTCATTAGAATGTTATGCATTGATAACTAGAATATGTATAAAATATGAAGGTATAGTATGATTGATTGATATTTTTTGTTAGGGACAACTAGAGGATGGGCAAGAAATAGCAATTAAAAGACTTTCTAGCCTATCTGGACAAGGACTACAAGAATTTATGAATGAAATTGTTTTAATCTCAAAGCTTCAACATAGAAATCTTGTCAGACTATTAGGTTGTTGTGTGCAAGAAGAGGAGAAACTACTAGTTTATGAATTCATGTCGAATAATAGTTTGGATGCACTTCTATTTGGTAACTTTTATTATAAATTTAATAATTTTCTTTTACCATATGCATATTTTATCTATTTGGTAAGTTTTATAGTAAATCATGAGATCATGCATCTTCTATCAAATGAATAATTTTTTCAGATTCGTCTCATCAAAAAGAATTAAATTGGAAGAAGCGCTTTGACATCATTATTGGAATATGTCGAGGCCTCCTTTACCTACATAGAGATTCAAGATTAAAGATTATTCATAGAGATCTTAAAGCAAGTAACATTTTACTTGATGATGAGCTTATTCCAAAGATATCAGACTTCGGATTGGCAAGAATAGTCGAGACAAAGCAAGATGAAGCCAGTACCTTAAGGGTCGTTGGCACATAGTGAGTTTCCTTAACGTCATATTCTTATATAAAGATCGTCTATATTATTCGATTTAAAAAATGAAAATAATCTAACTCATTGTTTTATTAGTGGTTACATGCCACCTGAGTATGCTATGGAAGGTCGATTTTCAGAGAAATCGGATGTATTTAGTTTAGGAGTGCTGCTTTTGGAAATTGTCAGTGGGAAGAAAAACACAAGCCATCTCTTGCCTGAATCTATGAGCCTGCTGGCATATGTACGTATGGTATTAAGAAGCATATTTTATAAAAATGGATGTATTTTTGGACGAATTAATTTATTGGTTTGGATGTTGTAGGCATGGAAGTTATGGACGGAGAAGAATATAGTTGAGTTAGTTGACTCAAGCATATTAGAGTCAAGGTTTGAAGGTGAGATGATGAAGTGCATACAATTGGGGCTTTTGTGTGTGCAAGAATTTCCAGAAGATAGGCCAACCATGACAACACTCTTTTCCATGCTTCAACATGATAATGTTACGGATCTCCCACATCCAACACAACCTGCATTTACTCATACTCAAAGGGATACTTCTCCAATCCACATTACACCTTCTATCAATCAATGTACTTTCACTCAATTTACTGCTCGATAATTTTTTCTTTATATAATTTTCTCTTAATTATTTTTATTTATGTTTGTTGGGATGCACAACAATTATTTATTATTAGTCAATATTTATTAAATATATTAATATCGTTTAACAAATTAGTTAGCCAAATTATATATTTTCCACTTTACTTTCTTCTTACAATTGTTTGATCTCTAAGTTAAATTTTATTTGTTTGTTGGGATTCACAACAATTATTTATTAAATGAATAGCTACACATATTTTGTATATTATTTTTGCAAAATTATTACTATCCAAGCATACAAATTAGTTAGCCATAATTGGGTTTCAACTTTTGTATAGTCCTCTCAATCATTAATTCAACATTGTAAATTACAAATAATTCTGTTAAGTTTCATAAACCGATGGGGATATATATTTGAAGGGGGCAAGCCAACCTCCAAAAGTCAGGTAGTTTATGATGATAACAAGTATTTCCCATGGCTAAAATTCTAGGTGCGCCCACAGGCACAGCTACAAAAACATCAACCAGTCAATCCAAGACGCACAGATATTCTTCTACACTTGACCAACTAACATTTCACCCGTCATTACTCATCTCATTCTCGTCACTGCTACAATTTCAAAACTTGTGGATATAATTTGAAAAAATTAATCAGAATAATCCAATTTATTATCCAATTACTATGAATAATTCATATTATTGATTATTTTTAAATAATTCAACTTTTGTGCATTTGCAACATTTTAATCGACTATTATAGGAACCTACTTTCCGGTACACTCACTTATTGTTCCTCCTTATGCTTCTTCGTTAGTCTACACTCTATTCTAGCCGATTAAAATAGCCGATTAAAATGTGACAAGATGTACTATCAGCAAAATAGATATACAAATGTTGAATTATTTAGAAATAATCAACAATATTGATTATTCACAAACAAATGGATAATAGGTTGGATAATCCAGAATAATTTTTCCAAATATATTTATGGAACTACTAATTTCTTTAAGCAAAATCACTATAAAAGAAGCCCTTCCATGCCTTTGATTCTCATGCCAAACCACACCAAAAGGCCTAATAACCCTAAAAAAAAAAAAGAAAACCCTAAACATGAAATCTATCCACAACTTCCATGTTTCCATAGTTTTGGTTCCTCTCCTTGCATTGATCATGTCTTCTCTATTCATGGGTTACTCAAACACTGTCCTCGGTGCTCGAAACCCAACCCCGCGGCCCTCCAAACCACCACCAATCGCTACTAAAGAAATGGGTAAAGTGTATGTGAATAACTTTCCCTTTCGCTCGCTACCACCATTTATAGTCCGTGGAAGCCCGATTACAAGAAATTTTGCACCACCACTATTTCCACCTGCTTCTAGTAAGCCGTAAAATGTAGCTATTTGCATGACCTTAAATCAGCTATATATAATTACAGAGTACTAATTAACCAAATATGATGCACTTTCTCAAGCAATATTATTGAAATAAAGTAATGTATTTGATGCAATTAGTAGCTTCTACTTTTATTTAGTTTAAATCCAAGGCAGTGCTGTATTCTGTATTTCTAGTTGATTGGTCATGTAATTAATTAAGGTTATGTTTTAATATATTTATTGCTTTAGTTTGTTTCAGTGAACTGTTGTAAACTTGTGTTATGTATATATGCTGGCTATAACAAAATATGTTTGCGAGATAAGGATCTACAATAACAATATTTCACCATCTCAACCCTTTTAAAGGGTTTCTACCTAGGATAAAAGGTTGAGAGGGTTGAATTTACGTAGTCGTACCTTTAGTTTATGATAAAAACGGAGTATTAAAAAGGTTACTATTTTCAATTGACTTTTAATAACAAACGTCATGAAGAATTTCACATGAATAAGAAGTGTACATAATTTAATGAATCATTTTACTTTATTTTATTCTAATCCGAGGTGATAATTATCATGCTCAAATTGCAGTTTATATGACATGACTTGCTTTGCATTTTACATACTTCCTCTGGTTTTTAATAATTGTTAAACTTCTGTTTTCACGTTATTCAATGCACGATTTTAATCTTTATTATCTTTAATTTTATTTACTATCTTTAATTTTATATGATATAATATTCTAAAAAGTTAATATTATGAAAATACTCATTAAGACAAATCAAACAAGATCCCACTTGACTATGTTTTACATTATACATAGAAAAAAATATACCAAATAAGAGTAGTTGACGAATAATAGCTAATAAAATCCAGAGAAAGTATTACAAATTAGCCAAAACCTTACTCAATACATAAATATCCACTACCTTTAAAAATAAAACATCATCAGCAGAGAAAGGCAATGAAGGTAAAGTTCTTAGCATCCAACAAAATAACACTCATAATTTTACAGTACAAGTCTTTGTTTGTTGCTCGAACTTTTCGATCACTACACACAACACATTGATAACACACAGTTGGAGATTTAATATGATTCGAAATCATGAGTTCTTTTTTCATAAAATTGTCAAGTTGAACACTACACACGTATTTATGTCAAATGGTTATATTTATAAGTCCAGAAAACATCAAAATAAGAAGTCTATCGGCCGCTTATTACAGTCAAAGAGGCATAGTTTAAGGAAACCTGTTGTTGGCCACTTTGGGAACCCTCATCAACGGAACATAATTTCCTTAGAGTAAAGCAAGGTTGCTTTGGACTTGGAAGTTCTGTAACTTCATTGCTGTCTAGCATGCTAACTAATGCCGAGATGCTGGGCCTATCTTCCGGAAATTCTTGAACACAGAGTAAACCCAATTTAATGCACCTCAAGATCTCCACTTCGAAACGTGGATCAAAAATTTTTGGATCAATCAGTGGAAGAACATCATTTGCATTCCATAATTTCCATACCTAAAAGTGATTTAACCTAATTGTCACATTTTGAAATGGATAAAATGTAAAAATCAGGAAATTTGGCGTAATGTGTTATACGTACATAAGTTAAGAGGCTCAAAGATTCATCCTCTAGAAATTTACTGTTCTTTTTGCTACTAACAATCTCCAGCAGCAAGACTCCGAAGCTGAATACATCAGACTTTTCTGAAAACAAGCCTTCCATCGCATACTCTGGTGACATGTAGCCACTAAATGCAAGCAAAGGGTGCATTAGTTTCATTTCTTTTCCGAGTAGAATACACTCGAGACTGAAATTTGGCATACTTACTAGGTTCCAACGACTCGTAAGGTATTAGCTTGATTTTGTTTCCTTCCGAATATCCTTGCCATCCCAAAGTCGGATATCTTTGGATTGAGATCGTCATCCAACAATATGTTGCTGGCTTTTAAATCTCTGTGGATAATCTTCAATCTAGAATCTCTGTGAAGGTAAAGAAGACCTCGACTTATGCCTTTGATGATATGAAAACGCTTCTTCCAGTCTAAATGTATTTCGGAATTGTGATCTGCGTAAATATACATTAAACAGGGTACTCTGTTAGAGTAAATAATGAGATGATGCCATATGATTGGTCTTAAATTTTTTTGTTATACTAACCAAAGAGAAATGCATCCAAGCTCTTATTTGGCATATATTCATATACCAACAATTTCTCGTCTTCCTCTACACAGCAGCCTAAAAGTCGGACAAGATTTATGTGTTGAAGTTTTGAGATCACAACTACTTCATTCATAAATTCTTGTTGGCCCTGTCCTGATGCTTTTGAAAGTCTCTTTACTGCTACTTCCTGACCATCTTGCAACTTACCCTAACATTTCATTTATACAAACGCAACATATTTTTAACTTTAACGTATATTCCTATCTGAAAACCAAATAAATGTTTCGATAGGATCTTTATTTACTACCTTGTACACTGGACCGAAACCACCTTGGCCAAGCTTGTTGGTTCCCGAAAAGTTGTTTGTTGCTGCTACCAATTCTTCAAATGTAAACAATGGTAAATCTTCGATCTCAGCTTGTCTTACGTTAGCACCAGCTCTGTAGTTAGCAATAGGCCATTTTATGTCTCTTTTTCTAGCTATTTTTGCTGCACAGAATCATTGTCAAGGATAGAATATTTCATTAACCCAATGCCATGGATTGGCTCCATTTGACGATCCCACCTAGGCGGTGTTTTTAGGAGGTTGGATATACTCATATACACAACCTTACTATGTACAACAACAAGATTGTTTCCAATCAAAACTTGATAAAATTTTCTTAACTAAAGTGTGCAGGAAAAGATGTTACCATATCGTCGATTCAGCCACCTCCATAGATAGTACAGAAAAACAACCAACACTGTGATACACGAAATTACTATTACTGTAATAATTAGTTTGCGTCTGCCATTTTCACCTGTAAAAAAGGGATTAGCGGGGATAATCAATCTGACAAACCCAATGAAAATTAAGTTAATTACTCACCTTGGTGGTGGGACCCTTCCTCGGACCCTTGTGCATCGGACTTCCCCTTTGTTTGGATTTCTGGGAAAAATGTTCAACAATTGATTAACAACATGCGTACAAATATTATTTCAAGTGTTTACAAGAAATAAATTACCCAATTCTGAATGAGCCAAACGAATGAAAAGATCAGCACCATTGGCAGAAAACTGCTGTATATCGATTAGGCTTACATTCCACATCATGCACCCAATACCTGCATAAAACGCATGTGCTAAACACACGCAATTTTCCAAGCACATCTTTTCACAGTCATCTTGACCTTGCGAAGGCAACCAATAGGGGAAATCAGGTACTTTTACATGCTTCAACACTAGAAACCCGTCTTCTCTTTCTCCAGTATTTCCACACTTCAATGATATCTTCCGAACACACCCACTACTCCAAATTCCTTTACTCCATTGATCCTTGTTCCTCGGCTCGAATCCCTTCAAGCAACTACAGATAGGTGAATTATTTGGATCACAACTTCCAAACTGACCACACTTTTCATAAACTTCACACTCAGATTCCATAGATCTCCACACAACTTCTGACTTCCTACTGCGAAGAAGCCAGCGCTTTTGAACTAAGTGCCCATCGTAACTTAACACAAAACGCTCCAGTATTGAAGGGTTTTCAACAGAATAGCCTAACTGAAGGGTTCCATCATGCTTATCTATGATGCTAAATCCAGTGGAAACTACTGAAAAATAAGAAGGGATTCCAAGGAATTGATAACCATTCCATGGACCAGTTCTCCAGTAAGGTTTATCATCCTTGACAGTAAAAAAATCAGGAAGGTTACGAGGAAGCCTACCAAGCTTAAATTGTCCACTTGATGGATCTGAAGCATTTTTCCATGATTGCAGCAATGGATTTTCCCTCACATCTTTATGAATGGTAAGCGCCGGCCAAGGCAAGAACGAATCAGTGAGGTGCTCAAAACTTCCCCAGATGATGACATTATTTGATAGCAAAACAAGGTTACCAGTATCTTGAAGCAAAGCAACAACTGAATTGTTATTTGTAGGAAGTGATACATTTGTCGACCAAAAACTCTTATTTTCTTGATTTAAGAGTTGAAGATTTCCATCATCTGAAATCATGAGCCACCCTGAAGTATCATTAAGAGGGCTGTTTCTGTTGGCTACCCATACTACTTCCAATGCATCAGAATCCATACTAACATTATACCAGATCCCAACATAGCGATTGGTTGATTTATTTGGGCTAAAAAACCCAACCTTGAATATGCCATTACTAGAAACTAATGTTTCTGGATCCCTCAGGAATCGAGTATTCGTAATATTGGCTAATGTTACTGAAAAAAACTCCAAACAGAACCAAGAAATTGAAACAAGGATTAACACAGCGAACTTAGAGAATAAGCTAAGGGATCCACTGTGTTTAATGACCCATGTGATCATGTTTATAGAATTCGTTACTTTTAAGCTTCATAAGAAAAGTATGCATAATTTCTTGTACAATAATAAAAACTTGGGTTGAAGAAAGCAAATATGTTTCATCAAATCTCAAAATCAGCACGTCATCTGTTATGGACAGCTAGAACAAGGTTCTGTTTATTTATATAATAAGATGGTTTGAATTCTCAAATGCTGAAGTTTTATGAATGACCAAAGCCAATTGATGACAAAACACTATCAGAAATTTTAATAATACTAGTCAAAGTGTTGATTTGGTAATGTACAGAGCAAGTGTGCAAATGTCATTAAAAGAAAGAACTTACAGAGAGCGACTCCTTAAATATCAATATTTTCTCTTTAGCAACAAACTCTTAATGGTATCCTCAATTTGTGGTGTTTAATTCCATCCAACAACAATAACACAAAAGCCTTAGTCCCAAAAATATTTTATTCAGCCTCATCTGATATAAACCTACGATGGAAAAATTTTAGACCGACAATCATTGAAATAAATTTATGATCCCCATTCATTCTTTGATTATATTTCCTTAACTCCATTCATTTCGAAACAAATCTTGGGTTTGAATTTGAACATGGATAGTCCTTAAGTAAGTTTGCACGAAAATTTTGGCTGATGCAACTTGCTATTTTTGACATGGGACATTATCTCTTGTCATTTTATTAGCAAACTTAGTCTCATCACTACGTTCACCTACTTAATTTTTGTCTTTTTCTCGGCAAATGTTACAAATTTTCTGAGACAAAAGTAGTATACGATAAACAAAAACCAAAAGTCTAGAGAGTTCTATAAAAAACCAATAATGTAAAAACTTAAGGAAATGAAGCTTCCGGACCCAGATCGTTGGAAAAATCTTCAAAGGTAAATAATTTGCCTAGAAAACAGGTTACTCTAGTTGTACTGGATAATATATGATTTCACAATTATGCATGGTGGAAATGGTTGAAAATGATGGCTTTGGTTCAGAATATTCTGATCACACAACCCAAATTCAATGCACCTCACAGTCTCCCGCTTGGAGCCTGGATCAATACGTGACAGCCTCAATCTGAAGTTTTCAGGCTTAAAAGGGTTTATACTGTCAGCTACTTACAAGTTTCCTACCAAAAAGATACATAAGGGACTAAGGGAGTGTACAATTCTAGAACAGTCGCTAAACATAGCTCACGAAACAAGGCTCAAGGACTCGTCATCTTTGAAACTAGCATGCTTTCGACCACTTAAAATCAACCAGAGAAGCACTCTGAAGCTCTACGCATCTGATTATTCTTGGAACGAATGTCTGCAGCAAATTCCCAAGACATGTAACCGATAACCAGTGCATCTCAATTCTCAGAAAATTTCAAAGTTATAATATATAAATACAGTTATGAGTTAACCCAAATTTAATCATGTGATATATTTGTGCTCCATTCTTCAATTTCAGGTCAATCTTAGTTTCCTCATTTCCCTCCTATAAAGTACATGTGAGTATGTGTCCTTCAACTTCAAATGAACAGGGAACTAATTCAGACATTCTAGTCTAAATGCCCAATTCTTATACTGTAGTGCATAGCCAATCAATAAAGTTTTTCAAATAAAGAGCACAAGTTCAATAATAAAAGATCCAAAAAATTTGCAAATAACCTCATCAATCCAACATTATACCCCCATTTTCTAATAACAACTCCAGTCATAAGCTGAAGAGTTTAGCCAAAAAAATCAATTTCCACTGACGTCTACAGCATTAACAACCCCAAAATACACCCTTATTATCTTCAATTTTGGAGCAAATCCAATTAAATAACGAAATAACCGCATCATTCCCACATACTACCCCATCTTCTAAGAAAAACCCAAATCATAGACTGAAGGGTTTAATATAAACCCATTTCCACTACATTTTACAGAAATAACTAGTAACCAACCCAGAATACAGCCCTATTATCTTCAGTTTTGAACCAAATCCAATTGAATTGTTGAAAGAACCTCATTAATCCCAAATCGTTACCCAATTTTCTAAAGAGGAAATCCATCTTGCCAAAATCCATCTCCAGCGTAGCGACAACAAAAGAAAAATCATCCTGAATTTCTTCAATTACTAGTCAATCTGCTATACACACAATTCCCTCCGTATATCCTAATACAAGATCAGTATCAAATTACATTGGATTACAAGTTTACAACAATGTAGCAACGTGCAAACACCAATAAAGAAAATTGAAAACAAACGCATAAAATGAGAGATAGATGCAGAAAGCTAAACCAGAATTGGAAGACAGTCAACAACGACTTCAAACCAGAAATTGGGTATTCAACAATCAATTGAAACTCAATAAACTGATGTAATTAAAGTTGTGAATACTAAAATGTGATCAAACGTACCTTGCTGAAGAAGAGACACCAGCCATGGACGTGGTTGGCCGTTGTTTGTAATGGTGTACGGATAAACTCGAAGAAAGGCTCTTCCCCGATCCTTAAAATTCGCTATTTTTATCTTTTTTATTTTATGGTCACCCCTATTTTAATAAAATGATGAAAATGTCCCTAAGCTTAAAGTTTGTATAAAACATTTCAATCTCACTCAATAGTACTTTTATCACCCTAAAAACACTAAATTAAAACTTAAAATTTGTGCAATATTTTAAGGTAATTTCTATCTAATCTTATTCCAAAATTTTAAAAAAAGTTAAGAAGGAGGCAGTCATGCGCGACCCAATTGCGGTGGAGTCGCACAAAACACGCGACTGGACCGCGGCTCAGTCGCGTAAAATGCACGACTAGGCCGCGGTCCAGTCGCGCGTTTTGTGCGACTCCACTGCGATTGGGTCGCACGCAACTGCATTATTATTTTTTTTTTTCTTGAATTTTTGCCTTTTATATGTTATTAATTAATATTTATGTTAATAAATTATATTGTTAATAATAATTAATTTAATATTATTATTATTATTATTATTATTATTGAAAATTAATTATAATAATAATAATAATATTAAATTAATAATTATTAACTAATATAATATATTAATTAAATGTTTAGTAATTTAACTTATTAATTTAGTAATTATTATTTTTAAATGTTTATTAGTTTATATGTATGAATTATATTATTTGCTAATAATTTATATTATTAAATGTTTATTAAATTTATATTATTAATGTAATTAAATTAATTTTATATTCTTTTTAGTGCCGAGAATTCATTAATGTTAATTAAGTAATCGTTTCCAATCATGAATTAATATTTTAATCAATTATTATTTGTTATTTATGTAATTAACTTAACGTAATATTTTATTATTTTAATTTATCATTAATAGTTAATTAAATCTACAGTCAACCTATTTGCCCTTACATGATCATCTCTGTACACTAAGAACAGATGATTATATCTTTCTTTTTCACTTGGACACACCCTCACCGTCCAAAGTCTTTCCCCTGGTTTAAAACTAATTCCTACAATCATAAATTTACACCCACATGTTCTACTTTTAGAACCAGGTCGAACAACATTATCTAGGTTATGAAATCATCCCTAATATTACCATAGTGGTGACATTTTAAGTACAAATTAACTCTAGAACGTCCTTCTTTTTGTTTATATGAAGCACATGTAAATTAAAAACCAATTCTTATTGCAATTTCATCGGCTCAAGCATGTCATTCATCTACAGAATCAAAATTTCTATTTGTAACAAATCTATCGGAATAATCTAAATTGTTCCCTAAGTTTTCAAAGTCCTGCAAATGTAAAATAATTTTTCAAACATTAATAAATAGTACGTAAATTATAATAATCAATATAAATATTACTTTACTTTAAAATATAAAATAAAACATACATTAAGTTAATAAAATGTGAAATAAATATACATTAATAATAAAAATTTAAAATAAATAATAATTAGGTTTAATAATTAAAAAATAAATATATTAAATATTAAATAAATAATAATTTAGTTTAATAATTAAGATTCAAATAAATTAACAATAACAATACAAAATATTAAATAAATAATAATTTTAGGTAAATATAATATATATAAATTATAAAATAAAATAATTTAATACAACATATATCAGATAATAATAAAATAAAAAATTATTTAAATAAATAAGAGAAATAAAATTCAAAAAAAAAATTAAAAAAACGGGAGGAGTCGCGCCAGACTGGTGTTCTTCCTTTTTTATTTTTTATCTTGTTGAAAAAATTCGAATCGATTAAATTACTTACCGAATCGTAATCATGCTCATTTTGGTTCGCCATTGTGATTCAATTTCAAGTTTTAGCTTGTTTTAGTTTAGAGATTGTTTTCAGAGAGTTTTTAGAGAGATGTTAGAGTTTTTGAGTTCGAAAATCATGCAGGGACAATTTTAAAAATTCATATAAAGGGTGACGATAAAATGAAAGGGTGGCAAAGTTTAATAATGCCCTTTCTAAAATTAGTGGGTGTTTGGTACCTGCGAAAGAGAAATCAAGAATAACGGATTGAAATTGAAAATTGATTGTTAAATTGTAATATCCTTTGTTTAGTGAATAGGAATAAAATTGAGAATAAAATAAAATTTATCAATTTTCTCTATCAAAAAATAATTTGAGAATTGAAACATCTCTTATTTGGTTTGTAAAATTTATCAATTATAAGAATATAAATATCTTGTAACATTTTAAACCTAATTCCCGCACATCTAATACCATCCCTTGGTAATAATTTGACGGGAATTCGCCATGATTCTATCCCAAACCTAAACTTAGTTTAATCTCAATATCATTAAATAAGCATAGGATATCCATATTTTGGGATTTTTAATCTCATTCTCATCCTCTAATTACTACTACTACCAAACACACCCTAGGACAAAAGAAATAAAAAATCCAATTAAACTCGACACTATCCATTTAAAAAATCATAGAATCTCTAATGTACGTTCCATAATTTAATGTGTTATATGATTCAATTTTAATTAGTGGTTTTAAAAAATATTATATAAATTAATTTTTTTTGAGATGATAAATATTAAATTATTTTAAATTTTAGTTATATTGAATTAAGATTTATCATCTAATTTGTACTTCTATTAAAATATATTATATTTTCTATTTTGGTTCATTACTTACTCTATCAAAAATATTAGGAGTATTGAAAATTTTCTATTTTTGTTCATAACTTGTTCATGCACAAAGTATTAGGAGTATTGAATATTTTTCTATTTTTGTTCATAACTTATTCATTCACAAGATATTAGGAGTATTGAATATTTTCTTTATCTATAGAACTCTCAAGTCCAAAATTTTAAACATAACATATATTTTTCGAATTACTTGTAATATTTTTTTTTTGCAATTTAATGCGCTATTTCAATCTTTAATATCTCTAATTATGTATTATAAAAAATTATAAAATTTTGATATTCAATTTTTGCTTTGAGACAAATCAAACAAGATCTTGGTTGACTATACTTTAACTTATAGATTAAAAATTAATCATAAATTAAGAGTGATGTATAAATAGTGCATAATTTCCAATATTACAAGTAATTTAAACGGAGGAAATAACAAATTTATTAAGATGTTGAATATTTAGTTTAGATTATATTATTAATTTGGAGTGATTAGACAAAATATTGGACATAAATCTCTATTTGGGGATCGACTTTTTCATATACTTCTTTTTTTCATTATACTTGTCATTGATAATGATATTTCTCCATCAACTATATCATAATCAATTATAAGTATTTTAAAATGAAGGTAATACAATGCAAAAAATTATTGATAAATAATTATAAATATCAAAATACGTACAAAATAACTGTCTCATTTGAAAAAGGTAATGTGAGAATGACCTATTGGGTTGAATTTGGCCTGGTTAGGTGTATTATTCTTCAGGGAGTTGTTACACATATCAACTCTTATAGAGTATTTTTTAGGGAAGTCTATCATCTATGTCTCGACTCAACTCCTAATGGTTCAAAAGAATTGAAAAGTAATCTCCCATGAAAAGACATATTTGGCCTATTTGACTGAAGTATATAGCTGATTTAATTAGCTGAAAATATTGACTGAAAAACTAGCAATTATTAAAATATTTGATAATATAATTATTTTTTTAGTTGTTGTTCATTAGAGAAAGAATAGGTTAAATATCACTTATCAAACTATTTTTAAATTGTTTGGCCAACTTAAGCTAAAAAGTCAACCAAAAAAATCTAATAGTCAACCACTACACTAGCTAATCCTTTCCCTCAAACTAATATCTGAGTGTAAAAATATTGAGTTTGACTAAACAAATTTAATTATTGCTAAACTAAAGTGATTTGGTGAATTAAAATTAAGGCCTAGAAAATAACGCTTTAAGATGTTATGCTTCAACGTCAACAATTGAGAACAATTTTCCTTTCTTACACGTATGAAAGACTCGATCCAAATAATCATGATTATATATAATGATAAATTATAATTTCTTACTACCTAATTATGAGGATTTCGTTTTATTGAATATATTTTTCTTGTCTTTGTTGGGTTCTATCTATTAAAGATAAAAATATTGAATTTTGTATAGAGATTGAGCCCCAATTTTCCTATATGGCCTATGGGAGACCCAAAATAACCCAAAATAAGTTTTTGTTTTATGTACAAAAATAATTATAATTTCACGATTTGAATTTCAATCTTAAATGATAAAATGTAATGAAAACTACACGAGTTGCTACCTATATTTAGCTTAATGACTAGTATTAAATTTTTATAGGGTGATCAACTTAATAAAAATTAAAATTGAATTATTAGTTGTATATAAATATTCTGAGGTCAAGTAAGAATTTTAAGCACCGGAAAAGAATTATCGGAGACCTGGCTTTGACCGGTCAAAGTGAAGATCCGCCACTGTTTATAATGAATTGCGATATCATCGTTATCGAGCACTAATGTGGGATGTGAGAGTAAGATTATTGACAGAACAATATTGATCTTGGACACAGATTTGGAGAGGTCTTTTGGGATAATAATAATCTTTGGTTAATGTAAATCCTGGTTGCACTGGTTGTGGAAGATCAGTAATTTCTCTATCAAGCATGGAAATGATTGTTGAAATTGATGGCCTTTTTTCAGGAAATTCTTGAACACACAACAATCCTACTTCAATGCACCTCAAAATCTCTCCTTGGAAGCATGGAATGTTTATGGTTGGATCAATTAGTGCAAGAATATCATCCTCATTTCGCAATTTCCAAGCCTAAAAAACATTCACAATACATTATTGTTAGTAGTATGTACTCCACAAATACGATGGAGGTGTTGGCAATTGAGGGTTGACTGTTGTCTGATTTTTGCTTGTTTATTGGGAAAAAGTAGACCAAAAAGCTAATAAAAAAAGCTACAAATAGTAGCCTTTTGATTTAGGCTTTAAAAGCATTTTTCAGTTTGTTTAAAAGCCAACAAATACATTTGGCTGTTTATCGAACTGAAAAGGCAAAAATCAAAAGTCAACAGAACAACTAACAAAAAAGTCATTTGTCAAACACACTCAATATTTTGAAATAGTATGTAGCTAGCTAGAAGTAGCTTACATATCCAATGAGACTCAAAGAGTCTTCATCGTTAAAACATGTGTTCTTTCTACAGCTTACAATCTCCAAGAGCAGCACTCCGAAACTGAACACATCTGATTTTTCAGAAAACCTTCCTTGCATTGCATATTCCGGAGACATGTAACCACTACAAGAAAAGTCGATCTTATGTACTTTGTGTAGAATACCTTCAAAACATCTTTATTTTTATGTACAAGAATAAAGGTGTATACATTAATTTAACTTGAATTCCCACCTAGGTGATGGCAAAGCTTGCAAGGCCAACTGTAAGAATTAGCAATGTTCCTTGCCTGACTATTGAATAATCAATTGTATTTGTACAGTCAAAAGCCCTTGATTGTGGGCGGATTCTGCTCCTATTCCTTCCATGTATATGAGATTTGTTCTGCTATAATCATGGAATCGAATTGTACTAAAATATTTACTTGATATAATAAGCTAAGCTAAATAAGGATAATATTCAAAATAGAATATTATTCTTTTATTCTAACACACCCCCGCAGTTGTAGCAGGAGGTTCTCGAATGCTCAGACTGGACCGGAAATCATCAAATAGTACACGGGGTAGACCTTTTGTGAAGATATCTGCAATTTGATATCGAGAAGGAACATGAAGAACTCGTACTTCACCTTTGGCTACTTTTTCACGAACAAAATGAATGTCCATTTCAATGTGTTTGGTGCGTTGATGTTGTACCGGATTTCCAGATAAGTAAATAGCACTCACGTTATCACAATGGACCAAGGTAGCTTTCCGTATAGGACAATGTAATTCAAGTAACAAGTTTCTTATCCAGCAAGAATCAGATACCACATTAGCTACTCCACGATATTCAGCTTCGGCACTAGAACGAGACAACGTGGGTTGTCTTTTTGACGACCAAGAAACTAAATTATCTCCAAGAAATACACAATAACCGGATGTTGATCTTCTAGTATCTGGACACCCACCCCAATCAGCATCAGAATAAGATATGAGGGTATGAAATGAGGATGGATATAAGTGTAGACCAAAGGATAGAGTGCCTTGTAAGTAACGCAAAATACGTTTCAGAGCATTCATATGTTCAACCCTAGGATTATGCATGTGAAGACAAACCTGCTGAACTGCATATGAAATGTCAGGTCTGGTGAAAGTAAGATATTGTAAAGCGCCTGCAAGACTACGATACTTAGTAGGATCCACAAAAGGAGAGTCTGTAGAGGCACTAAGTTTGGGTTTTGTGTCAACAGGTGTCTTGCAAGAACTACAATTAGACATGCCAGCTCTAGAAATAATGTCCGAAGCATACTGCTTTTGAGATAAGAACATACTATTATTAGTACGAGTCACAGCTATTCCCAAGAAGTAACTTAAGGGACCAAGATCCTTCATAGCAAATTCTGTACCTAAAAGAGTCATAAAATGTTGTCGTAGATGATCAGATGAGGATGTAAGAATGATGTCATCAACATATAATAGGATATAAGCCATATCGTTTTGCTGTCTATAAATAAACAAAGAGTGATCAGATTTGCTGTTAGAAAAACCAATAGTCGTCACAAAATCTGCAAAACGCTGATACCAAGCCCGTGGAGCCTGTTTTAGACCATAAAGAGATTTCTTCAGTAAGCACACGTGATCTGGGCGACTTTTATCGCGAAACCCCATAGGTTGATGCATGTAGACTGTTTCATTTAGATGACCATGTAAGAAAGCATTTTTGACATCCAACTGATGTATTGGCCATGACTTGGAAAGAGCAATGCTAAGAACGGTGCGAATGGTGGCCGGTTTAACAACCGGACTGAATGTTTCATCACAGTCAATGCCTTGTTGTTGTGTTTTCCCATTACCTACAAGACGGGCTTTATGCTTCTCAAAAGAACCATCAGAATTCTTTTTGTGCCGAAAAATCCACATAGATCGAATAACATTCACATCTTTAGGTCTAGGTACTAATTCCCATGTTTTATTTTTAATTAGAGCATTAAATTCATCTAACATCGCATTTTTCCAATTGGGGTCACGAAGAGCACTAACTGGGTCCTTGGGTATGGGAGAGATGGAAGGTGTATGTATGGCGGCTAAATTATGAAAAAATTTTGTGTTTGGTTTGTAGATGCCATTCTTTGCTCTAGTAGTCATAATATGGGAATTTGAATTGGAGGAGATAGATGAATTGGCGGATGTGGATGAATTGGTATTTTGTGGGTTGAAAGAGGTAACTGGCCCACTTTGAATCAAAGTAGGAGACGGTGGACTGGGCTGCTGGGGAGGAGCAGTAGGAGAGGAAGGTATTGGGCCTGGAGTCGGTGATCCAGCATTATTGGGGGACGCTGAATCGTGCGGTATTGGGCCGGTTTCAGCATTAACAGTGCCAGATGAATGTGGGGTGTATTGGTGTGGTAAATGACGTAGAATAGGATTAGTGTCTAGAAAATTATAGTCTTGTTTATTTGGCTTGTGGTTTCTAGCAAAAGGAAATTCGGTTTCAATAAATTTCACATGGCGACATATGATTATTTTACCATTTGACATATTGTAACACTTTGAGCCACGATGATTTTTAGCGGGACCAAGATAGACACAAGGGGTGGACCTTTCTTGCAATTTGTTTATAGTGGTAGATGGAAAAAGAGGAAAACATAAACATCCAAAAACACGTATTTCCGAGTAAATTGGATCACATTGATATAGGATTTGAGTTGGAGACTTAAACCCTAAGATTTTGGTCGGAAGAATGTTTAGAAGGTAAGTGGCCATTTCTAAGGCATGATGCCAAAAAGAAAGTGGCAAGGAAGCATGTGCAAGTAAGGTCCGAATGATATTGTTTATTGATTTGATGTGGCGTTCTGCTTTGCCATTTTGGGGAGAGGAGTGAGGACAAGAAAGACGGAATAACATGCCATGACGATCAAAAAATTCTTTAAAAGTGCCATTAATGTATTCGGTACCATTGTCACATTGAAAAGTCTTTATTTTTCGTTCAAATTGAGTATGGATAAGAGAGAAAAAAGATTTGAATAAATGTTTTACTTGAGATTTTTTAGAGATAGGAAATGTCCATAGATATTTGCTATAATCATCAAGAAATAAAACGTAATAACAATGCCCAGATGAACTAGTAATGGGAGAAGTCCAAAGATCACTATGAATAATATCAAATGGAAAAATAGTGTGCGAAACAGAATCATAAAAAGGTAATTTAGAAAGTTTTCCAATAGAACAAGAGGAACAATAAGATTTACAAGCCTTATTACAGTCAATTAAATTTTTATTACATAGAGATTTAAAAACTGCAGTTCCAGGATGTCCTAAGCGATTATGCCATAGCTCAGGGGAGAGAGCAGTAAAAGTATGATTGACTGGAGAGTTGGCTTGACTACTAGAGAACAAAGGATATAGGGCACCGGTACTGTTACATCTCAGGAGTGTGATTCCCGTCTGTAAATCATTGACAGAAAACCCGTAAGGATCAAATGTAATGGAAACCATATTGTCAGTGGTGAATTGACGAACGGAAATAAGGTTTTTTTATTAATTTTGGAGCATGCAAAACATTATTTAAGGTAAATGGTGGAAATGGGGAGGGTAAAGTAGTACTTCCATGACCAACAATTGGAATAGAATGACCGTTACCGACAACAATGTTATTGTTTTTAATGCTCGAATTAAAATAAGGAGAAAGTATACCTGGATCCGCAGTCATATGAGATGTTGCACCGGTATCCATGTAGTAATTTCCATCCGTATGAGAGAAAGAGAGTGCTTGCATGGCCGCTTCAATATCAGTTGGAGAGTAGGAATTTGCGGGACTTATTGCAGAGAAGGCTTGAGGGCGTGGGCCGAGGATGCCGGATCCAGAATTTTTATGGCCCATATTAGCTGTAGCATTTTTAGAAGCCCATGGAGAAGAAGGATATGGGCATGGAGGGGGAACAGGCCATTGTGACATCCACAGGGCCCACGAAGCCCATGGATGTTGCTGCCAGCTGGGAGCATTTTGCATTTGGGCCGGCATATGCTTCCATTTTGGATTAAATTTTGGGCTGGGTTTCTTTCCTCTATAGTTTCTAGTATTGAACCTATGTCCATTTTCCATTTTCCATTTTTGATGCCCTCCTCCGGAAATGTTTCTGTTTCCAGCAGGTTCTTGGTGGCCGGCGGTGGAGGTGACAAGAGCAGCCTGTGGAACGGTACCGGCCTTACCTTCTTTTGCCAGACGATTTTTAATGGTTCGCTCCGCAAGTTTTAGACGTGAACGACAACTTTCAAACGTAGGCAATGGTTCTTGATTTTGAATAAAATCTACGGTGCCGGAAAATGCCTCGGGAAGACCACCGGTGAGTTTGAGAACAAGACGACAGTTTGGGATCGGAGCATCAACCTCGGCGAGACGATCCGCCAATGATTTGATATGATTGCAGTAAGCATCAATGGAGGAGAAATTTTCAAAATTGATATCAGATAATTCTTCTTCAAGATGGGTTGCACGTGAAGCTTTATTATCTTGGAACATGGACTCGAGACGAGACCAAGCCCCTTGAGCAGAGTCATCCTTGAGGAGAATTGCAAGAAGAAGATTATTGGATATAGTCCCATAAATCCATTGTAGTACCACCGCATCGAGACGTTTCCAAAGAGATAAGTCATCGGATTTTATTTTTTCATAGGCGGCAATTGCCTCTGCTGTTGTAGGTGGTATGATGTGTTCATAGACGTCATGGACTCGAACAAGAACTTTAAATAGAGCAGCCCATGAATGATACATTCCAGTTTCAGTGTCTAATTCAATAGGAATAAGAGACTTGACATTGGTGACTGTCAAAGCCGGGTGAAATTTAGGAGAAGGAGTCATAATTAGCAGCAGAAGAGTAGAAAGAAGAATATTAGAGAGAAGAACGAAGGTCGGAACCTTTAATCTGATACCATGTAAGAATTAGCAATGTTCCTTGCCTGACTATTGAATAATCAATTGTATTTGTACAGTCAAAAGCCCTTGATTGTGGGCGGATTCTGCTCCTATTCCTTCCATGTATATGAGATTTGTTCTGCTATAATCATGGAATCGAATTGTACTAAAATATTTACTTGATATAATAAGCTAAGCTAAATAAGGATAATATTCAAAATAGAATATTATTCTTTTATTCTAACACACCCCCGCAGTTGTAGCAGGAGGTTCTCGAATGCTCAGACTGGACCGGAAATCATCAAATAGTACACGGGGTAGACCTTTTGTGAAGATATCTGCAATTTGATATCGAGAAGGAACATGAAGAACTCGTACTTCACCTTTGGCTACTTTTTCACGAACAAAATGAATGTCCATTTCAATGTGTTTGGTGCGTTGATGTTGTACCGGATTTCCAGATAAGTAAATAGCACTCACGTTATCACAATGGACCAAGGTAGCTTTCCGTATAGGACAATGTAATTCAAGTAACAAGTTTCTTATCCAGCAAGAATCAGATACCACATTAGCTACTCCACGATATTCAGCTTCGGCACTAGAACGAGACAACGTGGGTTGTCTTTTTGACGACCAAGAAACTAAATTATCTCCAAGAAATACACAATAACCGGATGTTGATCTTCTAGTATCTGGACACCCACCCCAATCAGCATCAGAATAAGATATGAGGGTATGAAATGAGGATGGATATAAGTGTAGACCAAAGGATAGAGTGCCTTGTAAGTAACGCAAAATACGTTTCAGAGCATTCATATGTTCAACCCTAGGATTATGCATGTGAAGACAAACCTGCTGAACTGCATATGAAATGTCAGGTCTGGTGAAAGTAAGATATTGTAAAGCGCCTGCAAGACTACGATACTTAGTAGGATCCACAAAAGGAGAGTCTGTAGAGGCACTAAGTTTGGGTTTTGTGTCAACAGGTGTCTTGCAAGAACTACAATTAGACATGCCAGCTCTAGAAATAATGTCCGAAGCATACTGCTTTTGAGATAAGAACATACTATTATTAGTACGAGTCACAGCTATTCCCAAGAAGTAACTTAAGGGACCAAGATCCTTCATAGCAAATTCTGTACCTAAAAGAGTCATAAAATGTTGTCGTAGATGATCAGATGAGGATGTAAGAATGATGTCATCAACATATAATAGGATATAAGCCATATCGTTTTGCTGTCTATAAATAAACAAAGAGTGATCAGATTTGCTGTTAGAAAAACCAATAGTCGTCACAAAATCTGCAAAACGCTGATACCAAGCCCGTGGAGCCTGTTTTAGACCATAAAGAGATTTCTTCAGTAAGCACACGTGATCTGGGCGACTTTTATCGCGAAACCCCATAGGTTGATGCATGTAGACTGTTTCATTTAGATGACCATGTAAGAAAGCATTTTTGACATCCAACTGATGTATTGGCCATGACTTGGAAAGAGCAATGCTAAGAACGGTGCGAATGGTGGCCGGTTTAACAACCGGACTGAATGTTTCATCACAGTCAATGCCTTGTTGTTGTGTTTTCCCATTACCTACAAGACGGGCTTTATGCTTCTCAAAAGAACCATCAGAATTCTTTTTGTGCCGAAAAATCCACATAGATCGAATAACATTCACATCTTTAGGTCTAGGTACTAATTCCCATGTTTTATTTTTAATTAGAGCATTAAATTCATCTAACATCGCATTTTTCCAATTGGGGTCACGAAGAGCACTAACTGGGTCCTTGGGTATGGGAGAGATGGAAGGTGTATGTATGGCGGCTAAATTATGAAAAAATTTTGTGTTTGGTTTGTAGATGCCATTCTTTGCTCTAGTAGTCATAATATGGGAATTTGAATTGGAGGAGATAGATGAATTGGCGGATGTGGATGAATTGGTATTTTGTGGGTTGAAAGAGGTAACTGGCCCACTTTGAATCAAAGTAGGAGACGGTGGACTGGGCTGCTGGGGAGGAGCAGTAGGAGAGGAAGGTATTGGGCCTGGAGTCGGTGATCCAGCATTATTGGGGGACGCTGAATCGTGCGGTATTGGGCCGGTTTCAGCATTAACAGTGCCAGATGAATGTGGGGTGTATTGGTGTGGTAAATGACGTAGAATAGGATTAGTGTCTAGAAAATTATAGTCTTGTTTATTTGGCTTGTGGTTTCTAGCAAAAGGAAATTCGGTTTCAATAAATTTCACATGGCGACATATGATTATTTTACCATTTGACATATTGTAACACTTTGAGCCACGATGATTTTTAGCGGGACCAAGATAGACACAAGGGGTGGACCTTTCTTGCAATTTGTTTATAGTGGTAGATGGAAAAAGAGGAAAACATAAACATCCAAAAACACGTATTTCCGAGTAAATTGGATCACATTGATATAGGATTTGAGTTGGAGACTTAAACCCTAAGATTTTGGTCGGAAGAATGTTTAGAAGGTAAGTGGCCATTTCTAAGGCATGATGCCAAAAAGAAAGTGGCAAGGAAGCATGTGCAAGTAAGGTCCGAATGATATTGTTTATTGATTTGATGTGGCGTTCTGCTTTGCCATTTTGGGGAGAGGAGTGAGGACAAGAAAGACGGAATAACATGCCATGACGATCAAAAAATTCTTTAAAAGTGCCATTAATGTATTCGGTACCATTGTCACATTGAAAAGTCTTTATTTTTCGTTCAAATTGAGTATGGATAAGAGAGAAAAAAGATTTGAATAAATGTTTTACTTGAGATTTTTTAGAGATAGGAAATGTCCATAGATATTTGCTATAATCATCAAGAAATAAAACGTAATAACAATGCCCAGATGAACTAGTAATGGGAGAAGTCCAAAGATCACTATGAATAATATCAAATGGAAAAATAGTGTGCGAAACAGAATCATAAAAAGGTAATTTAGAAAGTTTTCCAATAGAACAAGAGGAACAATAAGATTTACAAGCCTTATTACAGTCAATTAAATTTTTATTACATAGAGATTTAAAAACTGCAGTTCCAGGATGTCCTAAGCGATTATGCCATAGCTCAGGGGAGAGAGCAGTAAAAGTATGATTGACTGGAGAGTTGGCTTGACTACTAGAGAACAAAGGATATAGGGCACCGGTACTGTTACATCTCAGGAGTGTGATTCCCGTCTGTAAATCATTGACAGAAAACCCGTAAGGATCAAATGTAATGGAAACCATATTGTCAGTGGTGAATTGACGAACGGAAATAAGGTTTTTTTATTAATTTTGGAGCATGCAAAACATTATTTAAGGTAAATGGTGGAAATGGGGAGGGTAAAGTAGTACTTCCATGACCAACAATTGGAATAGAATGACCGTTACCGACAACAATGTTATTGTTTTTAATGCTCGAATTAAAATAAGGAGAAAGTATACCTGGATCCGCAGTCATATGAGATGTTGCACCGGTATCCATGTAGTAATTTCCATCCGTATGAGAGAAAGAGAGTGCTTGCATGGCCGCTTCAATATCAGTTGGAGAGTAGGAATTTGCGGGACTTATTGCAGAGAAGGCTTGAGGGCGTGGGCCGAGGATGCCGGATCCAGAATTTTTATGGCCCATATTAGCTGTAGCATTTTTAGAAGCCCATGGAGAAGAAGGATATGGGCATGGAGGGGGAACAGGCCATTGTGACATCCACAGGGCCCACGAAGCCCATGGATGTTGCTGCCAGCTGGGAGCATTTTGCATTTGGGCCGGCATATGCTTCCATTTTGGATTAAATTTTGGGCTGGGTTTCTTTCCTCTATAGTTTCTAGTATTGAACCTATGTCCATTTTCCATTTTCCATTTTTGATGCCCTCCTCCGGAAATGTTTCTGTTTCCAGCAGGTTCTTGGTGGCCGGCGGTGGAGGTGACAAGAGCAGCCTGTGGAACGGTACCGGCCTTACCTTCTTTTGCCAGACGATTTTTAATGGTTCGCTCCGCAAGTTTTAGACGTGAACGACAACTTTCAAACGTAGGCAATGGTTCTTGATTTTGAATAAAATCTACGGTGCCGGAAAATGCCTCGGGAAGACCACCGGTGAGTTTGAGAACAAGACGACAGTTTGGGATCGGAGCATCAACCTCGGCGAGACGATCCGCCAATGATTTGATATGATTGCAGTAAGCATCAATGGAGGAGAAATTTTCAAAATTGATATCAGATAATTCTTCTTCAAGATGGGTTGCACGTGAAGCTTTATTATCTTGGAACATGGACTCGAGACGAGACCAAGCCCCTTGAGCAGAGTCATCCTTGAGGAGAATTGCAAGAAGAAGATTATTGGATATAGTCCCATAAATCCATTGTAGTACCACCGCATCGAGACGTTTCCAAAGAGATAAGTCATCGGATTTTATTTTTTCATAGGCGGCAATTGCCTCTGCTGTTGTAGGTGGTATGATGTGTTCATAGACGTCATGGACTCGAACAAGAACTTTAAATAGAGCAGCCCATGAATGATACATTCCAGTTTCAGTGTCTAATTCAATAGGAATAAGAGACTTGACATTGGTGACTGTCAAAGCCGGGTGAAATTTAGGAGAAGGAGTCATAATTAGCAGCAGAAGAGTAGAAAGAAGAATATTAGAGAGAAGAACGAAGGTCGGAACCTTTAATCTGATACCATGTAAGAATTAGCAATGTTCCTTGCCTGACTATTGAATAATCAATTGTATTTGTACAGTCAAAAGCCCTTGATTGTGGGCGGATTCTGCTCCTATTCCTTCCATGTATATGAGATTTGTTCTGCTATAATCATGGAATCGAATTGTACTAAAATATTTACTTGATATAATAAGCTAAGCTAAATAAGGATAATATTCAAAATAGAATATTATTCTTTTATTCTAACACCAACCCTTCTAGGCCTTTTATGTTTGGCCCTTTGATGTTGAATTATGTACTCAAATATTACTAAAGTAGTAGAAAGTCGGTGGTTCAATAATAGTACGATATACAAACTAAATATTGTATAGGGATTTAAACGTTGTAGTCTATTTAGAAGCAAATACTCGTGTTTTGTTTTTACTAGAGTTGCCTATGTAGTTATATAAGCTCAAAAGTCAAGCCCATTCATCAAATTATATTTTTTCATATACATTTACTTTATATATTTTCGATTCTTTTAACTTTTATTTTCAAGCTTTACTCTTGCATCTAGGTGGGAGCCATTAAATAGCATTAGGGTCATGAAGTAATGTCGTGATAGATAGATACTTACTAGGTGCCAACGACCCTTCTAGTGTTGCATTGATCTTCTTTCCTCCCGAATATTCTTGCCATTCCGAAATCTGATATTTTGGGATTGAGATCTTCATCCAATAAAATATTGCTTACTTTAAGATCTCTGTGAATAATTTTTAATCTCGAATCTCTATGAAGGTACAAAAGACCTCGACATATACCCTCGATAATATGTAAGCGCTTCTTCCAGTCAAGAAATTGTCGAGATTGTGGATCTGATGAACTCATTATATCGAAGAAAATAACAATATGTAAATTCTCCCAAAATTAAAAACTTTTTTCATTGGCTTTAAAATATATGGAACTTACCAAAAAGAAATGCATCCAAACTCTTATTGGGCATGTATTCATAGACCAACATTTTTTCTTCCCCATCTACACAACAACCAAGTAATCTAACAAGGTTCCTATGTTGGAGTTTGGAGATGACATCTACTTCATTCTTAAACTCTTGTAGGCCTTGTCCCGATGCTCTTGAAAGTCTTTTAACTGCGATTTCTTGTCCATCTTTTAGATCTCCCTAAAAACAAATATTTATATATTATTTTGTTACTCCAATATCATTAAGCACATGTTTAAGTATAGACTAGACTCAGGTAATTTATTAAAACATTTTATAATTTTGGTTTAAAATGAAGCTTCTTTTAATTTACCCATGTTTGAACGTTTAGATTTGTTGTAAAATAATTTTTAACATATTTTACGGAAAGTGACATTTTTTTTACAACATATCACAATCAATAGCAATTTCAGCGATACATTTAAGTCAGTTCTTATCATAAAAATACATTTTAAGTTAAAAATATAGTGATCGGATTTAAAAAACATAACTAAACATTACCTTGAATACAGGACCAAAACCACCTTGCCCCAGCTTATTATCATCATCAAAGTTATTTGTTGCAGCTATCAACTCTTCAAATTTAAACAAAAGTACATCTTGCAATTTCAATTCACTAAAATCTGATTTGCTATGTAATTGTGTGTTCTTGCTGATTTCAGTTGTTTCTGCATGATAAAAAAAAACATTCACTTTTATTTATTAGTATCATAAAAAATCTATAAATGCAGAAAAAACCTAATGGATTAAAGGAAAATATTAATACCATTCTGCCTTTGCATCCGTCTCCATAAACAGTACAGCACAAGGGCACATATAATTGCTCCAGAGACCAATGTGATTGGTAAAATAATTATCAATCTGCTACTATTTTGTTCTGCAAAATCAGCAATTTCAATTGACAATTGGTCCTTCCACATACAAGTAAAAACATATCTGGAGATTAATATATCTTGGAGTTCCAACCATCGACTTATACAGGTTAGATTTGAACTTGTATGTTTTTGTGACTATGTAAAAGAAGATTCATGTCAATGAAAAGTTTAAGTTAGTAAATGAAGTCCTACGATAAATAGATTTCACGGCCAATACGTATAATTTTGCAGCCGATCACGGTAAACTAAAACCCTTTACAATATGACCACGATACGGTGATGCGGCCTTATTATGAAAAATTATGACCAAAATGAAACCTAATATTAAATTGAATATGGATATAAAACACGACAGCTGAGCAAAAATATGCAATAAATTTTATGGCTTTGTTTACTCATTTAAGTTTTCAAAACTTTGGGCCTATAAACAAGTAATTACACTATAGCAAAAGCAATCACTATGCAGTCGGGCCCTTTGTACATATGCTCAGAACCACCTCATAAAATAGTACAACGAGAAGTTAATGTGTGCTTACCTAGCTCGGAATAAGCCACACGAACGAAAAGATCAACACCAACAGAAGAGAATTCCTGCAAATCAACCAAGCCTTTGTTCCACACCATACACCCAATACCTAAATAATAAGCATAAGCTAAACAAGAACAATTTCCTAAGCACTGACTTCTACAATGCCCTTCATCTTGTGAGAACAACCACTCAGCATTATCAGGAACTTTCATATTCCCTAACCTTAAAAACTCATCCCTTTCACCTTCTATACTCTTACACTGCAACGATGTTCTTCGTCTGCACCCACTACTCCAATTCTCTTCACTCCATTCTCGCTCATTCCTTGGTTCAAACCCCCTTAAACAACTACATATAGGCGAATTCTTCGAGTTACAAATCCCATTTTCACCACACCTACCATACACATCGCAGTCAGATTCTCGAGATTTCCATATAACAGTCCAGTTTTTGCTGTTACTGTCCCAATTAGTCTGCTCCAATAATCCATCATGAGTCAGAACATAGTGTTCTGTTGCATTTTGGCTTGCTGTAGAGAAGTATAAACTTATGGTACCTTTATGATCATTTTCTAAACGAAATCCATCGAAAAGTGCAAAATAGTACATAGAAGGTACACCAATAAACACATGACCGTTCCAAGGTCCAGATCGCCAATACGGACTATTACCATCCCAGATGAAAATTTCGGAAAGTATACCTGCAGGACGAATTCCTGCACTATACCGCCCTGTGGAAGGGTCTGAGAAGCTCTTCCAAGATGTAAGTTTTCTCGATGTGGTCGTGTTTTGATCAGTAACAGTTACTGTCATACGCGACAGTAACGAGTCTATAGGATGATCAAAACTCTCCCAAATGGGAACACCATTGATATTTGCTAGTAAAACAAGGTCTCCATTATCAAGAATTTGAGCAACTGAATTATTTACCTTCTGATTATGTGCAGTATTTGTTGACCATATGATATTTTGTCCATTCATGAGCTGAAGATCTCCATTTTCTGATATTTTGAGCATCCCAGAAGTGTTGTTAAGTGGGTTTTCCCTGTTGGCTATCCATATGACTTTAAGTACATTAGAATCAAGCTTATTGTACCAGATTCCGACATAGCGATTGCTCGAATTAGGAGGGCTGAAAAACCCTAGCTTGAAATTGGAATTTGAAGAGATTAATTCATCTGGGTCTTTAAGAAATTGAGTGGTTGTGATATTGGCTGAAGCTGAACAAAAGAACAAAGAAAAACAAGACAGAAATAGAACAGAAGTGTCCATATCATAGAAGGTTTATAATATGTCAGTCTTTATGCATATATGAATGCTTAATTTGTTCTATGGTGCCTTTCTTGATTGATCCTAGAACTAATATCAGCCATATATGAGCTTATGTATTAGTCATATATTTACATGTATATATTCATCTGTTGCCTTGAGTTTGCTACTAAAGGGTTCGGCATATATATTAAGTAGTAGTTTTTGTTGGGTATATGAGACAAAAATGTTTTAAAAAAGTGAAGAAAACTCTGGATGCGAATTAAAGAAAGTGGTGGAAATTATTTGTATTAGAAAAATTTTAGCAAACTAGATGAGATGGATAAAAATACGAAATGCAGTAGTGGGAGTAAGTTTTCAAATCTTAGCTTGTGTTGTTTTGTTTTGTCTTTGTCATGTGTGAACTCATCAGTATGACTACAAGCATGTTTTGAATTTTCTGGTCTACTTTTTTACATTTATACAACATATCATAACAGTATTTAATTTCAATATGGGATTAAATTCAATTATTATCAGACTTGGTCTATCAACTCATGCTGTTTTATGGAAGTACATTATTGATGTCTAGGATGATTCATACAGGTTCATCCCCCATAATGGGTCTTAAATATGTATTTAACTAGCAGTGGCAATGGTTCGAGCAATCGAAGCCTATTGGAGACTTTGATCCGACTATTTTTAAGCAAGTTTTAAACGCGTCAGACTTTAACGGGTCTTTGTTATATGGATGGGGGGTGAGAATAGATTTTTTACGGGCTTTAAGCAAGACATGTTAGGTCAGACTCGACATGTACCATGTTAAGACCAGCCTGCTTGGCTTAGACTATATAAGGTCTTACCATGCTTCACTCTCCCCAACTCAGCTAGGTCTTATGCTTCTCAACCCTGGTGCAGAAGTACAGTAACGGTCTTGTGGAAACGGATATGGTAATACGGGGGTGATGCAATTATCGTATCGTTAAATTTCGGCCAAAATCATAATATATTGCTTAAAACAACCTAAAACGTGATCTTTTACACCTTTACAATACAGGTAATAGGTAATTTATGTTCGATAAATTTGAAAATCTTTATACGGCATTGTTTTAGACTATGTTCTCAACCAATAATTCTGACACTTAAAAATTTACACGATGAGACTAATAATATTTTACAATGATCAATTCAAAATTGAAAAACCAAATTCAATGAGATTAATCAATTGATTAAGACACTATTCAATATTGTTGAATTCATCATATTGAATAATGCATATTATATGAAGTTGTGACATTTGCAATATTTTTTATTAAAGGGAAAAGTCATTAGAAATAATTTTAAGAAGTAGAACTCCTTGGAGTTTGACTTTATTCAACTTTTTTAAAATCCAAGATCAAGGATTTGGGCTTATTAGTTAGAATTATTTATCTTCGAATAACCGTGTTTACTCATTCTTTCTTAGTATCAAAATAAATTATTACTTAAATGATACTTGTTCACCAAGAAGTAATATTTCAAATGGGTATAAGAATTTTCTAAAGAATACTTGATATTTATTTAAGATATAATCTCCTGAGAATTATGAGTTGGTTTAGTGGTTGAAAACTTACTCTTTCACCATGTGACAAGGATTTGATTATCACCAATTTTAAAAATAATGAATTTACCCATCCCCTTATGAAAACGATCGCCAAATACTTACGATGTTAAGAACAAACAACAATGAGCAAAAATAAGTTTGACAAAGTAACAAACAAGGACACAAAGATTTAAGGAGGTTCACCCAATGATGGCTACGTCCTCCGTGGTGTGTAGTTTATGTTTATATTATATTAAAAGAATACAAACAACACTTCAATATGAAGAATTACAATTGAGATAGAGATAACAACAATAGGCTATGTGTTTGGCTTAGGGGTTGTGTTTGATGTGTTTCTCATACTTGAAGTGTGGGTATAAGAGCCCTATTTATAGTACTAGGTACTTGAAGATGAATGGCTCACATAAATACAAAGTTAATTTTGGTTAATGAATACTAAGAAATAACTCTAAGGAGTTGAAAGGTCGAAAACAAGCATCCCATGCATATCAGAGACTTCGCTCGACCGGAACAGGGAGCTCGCTCGGTCGAGCGAGAAATGTCAAAATCTGGGGCATTTTGTCTGACCGCTCGACCCACCAAATTGGCTCGCTCGGTCGAGCGAGTGGGTCGAGCGACCCTTCAGTTCTTCTGACAGCAACTTTGTTCGAGCATCATAAATCAACCCTTACATATTCTTCATTAATCCTCATTAACACCCATAATTCTTCATCAATATTCCACACATAATTACACCCATTTAGTTACCAATAAACCAAGAGTCACCCTCATGAATTCATCCCATTAAAGTGCACTCAAGTCACACATTAGTATACTCCCATAATCACATTAGTATACTACTATTCATAACACCTTATTTATAGGAGATTCTCCTAGCCTTATCCTGATTTAAAAAAAAAAAATAAAAAATAAAAAACTCTGCTTTACATTGATTAGGGTTGGGAAACTAATCAGACCTACTTGTTATACTGATGTCCTAATGGGGTAGGAAAATGGCTAGCGAAAATCAAACTCAGGTTCCTCCTAATACATGCTCTAACTAAGTAATAAAAACCCAATTTACGTTATTTTGCAACTTTATACTTCTAAAGGAGATTTCCTTAAAGGAGCAAAATATGAGGATTATGTTGAATTGCTACTAGATCAATGACTAATGCATAAAAATTAGAAGTTATAGGCAATACAAGAATACCTTAAGCTGCAATTCAGCAAGGATGCAATTTTGAGTATGTTTCCAAGTTGTTGAGTAAATGATAAAAAACAATAGTAACAATTAACAACACTCCATCGTTCCCTTTGAATTTACTATATAATATCCAAATAAATATACCAAATTCAGAGAGACGGAGGAGTAACAACGAACAAACGTCAATATTAATTCACCAAAGAAAAAAATAAGACTATTTTTCATGTAGGAAAGCTTATCCATATATCCTTGACTAAAATGTTTTCATATACAAAACTTGAATTATATTAAGTAAATACACCATTTATATGTAGCAACTAGCAATTTAACGGGTTTGATCCTTTTTGAGCATGCTGGATTACATGCTCTTAACTAGACTCAGCCCATTACACAGGTCTAATTAGATAGTGATCGTAACCAAATTGCTGTCTTTGTGTTATCGACCAGTGAAGGAACTAACTGAAATCCAATTAGAACAATATTCATGACCATAGTGTGGAGTTGGTTTACCAGAAGAGGTTCTTCTTAGTGTAAAGCCAGGTTGTTTTGGGTGTGGAAGCACAGTCATTTCATTCTCAATCATGCAAAGAACATTGGAAATGCTTGGTCGATCTTGAGGGAATTCTTGCACGCACAACAGGCCGAGTTGTATGCACCTCAATATTTCTGTTAGATAGACCGATTCTGAAATTGTTGGATCAATCAACGAAAAAATATCATCTTCGTTCCACAATTTCCATGCCTAAAAACGTATTGAAATATAGCTAAATGTTAGATGGCTATTACAAACCTTGTACATGGGCGTTTTAGGATACTACTCATCTAGTCGTCTGACCCTTTAGGATTGCCTGCGGTAGTGATACTTTCTAAGAAGATATATCACTATCAGGGCAATCTAAAAGAGACAGAGAGAGTATTTTTCATGGGACGTAAATTGAAAATGAAATCTTCTTACATGGCATAAGAGACTTAAAGACTCCTCGTCCCTGAAACTACTGTTTCTTCTCCCACTGACAATTTCTAGTAGCAAGACGCCAAAGCTAAACACGTCTGACTTTTCAGAAAATTGCCCTTCCATTGCGTACTCAGGAGACATATAGCCACTACACAAGAAGTACAAATTAGGTAAATGGTTTATTCTTGTACACTCAAAGTCTCAAACACTTAAATGATGTTAAATTTTTGAAAATGAATCTATGAGTAGGAACTAGGAACTCACTAGGTGCCACAAATCCTTTTAGTGTCCCCTTGAACTTCGTTATCTCCAAATATCCTTGCCATCCCAAAGTCTGATATCTTTGAATTTAGATTTCCATCCAGCAAAATGTTGCTTGCTTTTAGATCTCTATGAATAATCCTTAATTTAGAATCTCGATGAAGATAAAGAAGTCCTCGACATATGCCTAAGATAATATTGAATCGTTTCTTCCAATCTAGAAGCTTCTTATGACTTAAATCTAATGATGAAATAATGTGTTAGCCTATCTATGTTTAATGAGAAGATCATCAAACACTTATAGTCATAAACAATTAAGATTTACCAAAGAGAAGTGCATCTAGGCTTTTATTTGGCATGTATTCATAAACCAGCAGTTTTTCTTCTCCTTCAACACAACAGCCTAACAACTTCACAAGATTTCTATGTTGAAGTTTTGAGATCACTAAAACCTCGTTCATAAACTCTTGAAGGCCTTGTCCCGATATTTTTGAAAGTCTTTTAACTGCTATCTCTTGACCGTCTTCTAACTTTCCCTGCAAATATAAGCATCATAGCTTTAAATTATCTGTTCAAATTAACACACAAGAACAAAGGGTAACAGAAAATTGGTTTCATCAGTTACCTTGTATACAGGGCCAAATCCACCTTTCCCAAGCTTGTTCTTTTCCTGAAAATGATCAGTAGCACTAGCCAATTTTTCGAATTCAAACATTGGTAAATCTCCAAATTCCCTACTTGTTACATCTTCATGCCTCGAGTTCTGCCTTCGCGCCTTCTTGTTCATCAATCTTGCTAGTCCTACAACACTATCTCATAAGCAAAAATACCCGGAAAAGATAAGTGTCAAAGAACCAACTCAACCAATGGTTGAGGCCCCAAGATATGTTATATACTTTAATACGCCACCTCGCACGAGACCTCTTTGGGCTAGAACTATGGATGCAGCACAGCTCCTCCTTATACCTAGTCCTAAATATTCTACTTTACATGAGAGGTGGTTGAGATTCAAACCCGTGACCTCTTGTCACGCTGGGTCTGATACCATGTCAAAAACCAACTCAACTAAAAGCTTACGCTAATGATTAAGGCTCCAAGATATGTTATATTAACAAAAAGTTTTCTCATGGAGATATTATTAACATGTACAAGATTTTATCTTAATATAAAACCTAATAAAATGTGCAGAAGAAGAGGTAAAACTCACCATTTCTTTTACTCAACCGCCTCCATAAACAGAACATGACGATGAGCACAATAGTAGCTGTTCCAATAAGCAATGTTACCAAAAGAATTATTTTCTTTTTAGGATCTTTACCTTGCGGCTGATCAGATTTATCTGAATTAACAACAAAATCATGATTAATGATAAATATGTTAATAAAAACTGATGCTGCAATGTAAGTAGTATGAGCACAACACAAAAAGAAGAGATTCAAAACAGGAAAATGCACCTAATTCTGAAGGAGCTAAACGAATCGAAAGATCAACGCCCTTAGCATTGATTAAACTTTTAGAAGCACCAGTCTGAATGTCGATCAAGCTATTGTTCCAAGTCATACAGCCAGAATTTGATATATAAGAATAAGCTAAACACGTACATCTTCCTAGGCACTGACTCCTACATTCGTCTTCACTATTTGTCGAAACCAAGAAGCCACTATCTGGTAATTTCGTATCCCTTAACTTCAAAAACGTGTCTGCAGTTTTCCCTTTAGTGTTACCGTCACACTGCAATACTGTTTTCCGAACACACCCACTAGTCCAATTTCCTCTGCTCCATTCTTGTTTGTTTCTTGGCACAAACCCCTTTAAACAATCACAAATCAGAGATGCTTTTGGATTACAAATCCCGAATGCTCCACACTTGCTATACTCATCGCACTCAGATTCTCGAGACTGCCACAAAATCTCCCACTTTCGAGTATCAGCATTCCATTGCTTTAACACAAGGTTACCATCAAAAGTCACTACAGCATGTTGTAGTTTTGATTGATTTCCAAAGGAAAATCCATAGTACGCTCTTCCTTCATTGTCGCTAGAAATACTAACATCTGAATCTTTTCCAAAAAATACATTACCATCCCATGCATTACTACGCCAATAAGGACGACCATTATTCAATATAAACAAGTGAAGAGGGTAATGAGTACTAACCCCAGCTGTAAAGTTACCAATCGATGGATCAGAAACGTTCTTCCATGATCGAAACAATATTTGCTTATCATTCTGACTCTCGTTAATAGGAAGCTTCATCTGAAGCAAAATTAATGAATCTGTAGGATGATCAAAACTCTGCCATTTCATTGCATCACTAGTATTTGAATGCAGGGCAAAATTTCCATCTTCTGAAAGTTGTGCATATGTTTCGTTTACCTCATTTCCTGTCAGATTAGAAGACCAAAAGGTTTTATTTTGTCCATTTAAGAGTTGAAGATTTCCATCCTCGGATATTTTGAGCACCCCAGAAG
Organism: Amaranthus tricolor; assembly: GCF_026212465.1. Lineage (NCBI taxonomy): Eukaryota > Viridiplantae > Streptophyta > Magnoliopsida > Caryophyllales > Amaranthaceae > Amaranthus > Amaranthus tricolor. Next base: position 30,502,248 of record NC_080052.1, on the reverse strand, counting down.
AATCAGTGATTGGATTATTCCTGTTAGCTACCCATACAATTTCCAACAAGTCGGATTTGATGTTATACCATATCCCAACATAACGATTAGTCGAATTGATGGGGCTGAAAAACCCAAGTTTGAAAGTACCATTTCTAGACTGTATTGTTCCTGGATCACTAAGAAATTGAGTCTTTGTAATGTAATCTTGAGAGGAACCCAGATTACATATCATAAAACAAGACAGAAAGAGAACAAGAATGTGCACATGATCCATAATATGCACATAAGATTTCTTTTTCATATGATGAAATTTACAAATGTATTTGCCCAAATAGTATGTTTGTTCTTAGAATAAATCTATCTTAATTAGCTTTTCAGATTGTGACTTGTAGTGCTAGTGCACATTACAGCAACTAGTCTTTGGACTATGCAAATTTGGAAAGAAAGTTGACAATATCAAAAAATTGAAGAAATTCCCATATAGGAATTTAAAAAAGTGGTGGAAACTGGAAACTATTTCTATTAGAAAAATGTAGAAAACCAGATGAGAAAGATAAAAATACAAAATGCAGCAATGGAGCAAGTATTTCTAATCTTAACTTATGTTCTTTTATTGTCTTTGTCATGTGACAACTCATCAGTCTGACTACAATCATGTTGAAGTTTTTTGGTCTATCTTTTTATTACATTTATAAAGCATATCTTAACTGTATTTAATTTTAATAAGGGATTAAATTAATTATTATCAGTCTTGGATCTTGAATAAGTATCTAACTAGAAGTGGCAATGGTTCAAGCACTCGAGGCCTATTGGAGACTGTGAGCGGACACTCTTTCAAGCGAGTTTTAAACACATCAGACTTTGAAACAGGGTCTTTATTATATAAATGGGGCGGGATGAATATAGATTTTTGACGGGTTTTAAGCAAGTCATGTTAGGTCAGACTTGACAAGTCGACATGTACCGTATTTAAGCCAGCCTGCTTGGCTTAGACCATATAAGGTCTAACCATGCTTCATCTCAACCAATAACTCCATACTTAATTTATATAAGAAGACTAATAATACTACTTTACAATGATCCAATTAAAATTGGAAAGCCAAATTCAATGAGATTAATCAATTGATTAGACACTAATCAATATTGTTGAAATCATCATATTGAATACTGCAATTTTTTATCTTAAGTTGTGACGTTAGCAATATTTTTTATTAAAGGGAATGTCAATAAAGTTTATTTTAAGTAAAACTTCTTGAAGTTTGACTTTATTCAATTATTAAAATCCAAGATCAATTATTTGGGGCTATTATTTTGGAAGTATCAAATAATTTATTACTTAAATATTACTTCTTAACCAAGAAATAATATTTCAAATTGGAGACTTGATCCTTTAAAAAAAAAATATTTCAAGAAACAATATTTATTACTCAATTATATTCACTCCTAGTACATGCTCGAGACAACACTCGATTCTCAGATAATCCATAATATTCACAAAATTTTTTTCATATGATGAAATTTACAATTTACAAATGTATTTACCCAAATAGTATGTCTGTTCTTAGTATAAGCCTATCTTAGTCAGATGTTTAGTTTGTGTGTTGTAGTGCTAGTGCGCATTACAGCAACTTGTCTGGTTTGGCTCCTTGTATGGCTCATATTCTATGGACTATGAAAAATTGGAAAATTTTGGCCATGATGATTGTTGTCAACTACTTTAAGAAGCATTTTTCAGCTGTAAATTGCTGACTAATTGACCAACTATAGCTACAGAATAGAAAGGACATACATTTTTCTCATCAGTTGTTTCATCTATTCTCTTAATGACTAATAACACGAATAATCAAGCTTGTATCCATTCAATGAAATCTAGACTCGAATCTACTTAGGCTACGGCCCGAGTCATTTTGTAACATAGAACACGAAAAAATATTACACAAATTGGTTCGGCGTGCATGTAGTAGTGAGGTTTAGTCCACCCTATACTAGTATCGTAGTTTCGCCCATGTGTGCATTAATCGGAAACAAAATCTTTATTATAAAAAAGGATACGGTTGCATATATTAGACATTTGACAACTTTGAATCACAATCTAGATGAATCATATGGCATTAGAGTGAAGACATATTGTATTATGACGTACAGTAAGGAAGAGTAAATGAAATTTCATCAGTTGACAATATTATTACTTCTGCTTATGCTTATGACAATTTTGCGTTGAAGGTAATTGTTCAACGTCAACTCCTGTAAGCTCCATGATCATATTTTCTCAATTCCATATATGAATTGAACTTTCTCATCTTTGAATTGGGACGTTACAAATTTTCCCAACTAATAGTTACAGCTAATAGTGATATTTTTCCACGCAACATGTCACAATCAGTTGCAAATATTTTAAAACGAAAATCGTAAATGATATGCAAATTCCCTATATGAAGATTAGAACAGTTAGAAATACTATTTTGAAAGAAAACATGTTAGCAGAATCCAACGATGATATACTACTCCATGTTTGTCCATCAACTGCACTGTTGTTGCTCTGATTCATTTTACTACAGTTCTTTGTATTTGTCACTCTAATTTCTTTTTTAGATCATGGGTTATTTTGGCAAAAATCGAAAGTTTAATAGTCAAATCATCTAATTCTAGTGTTTGGTAAATTATTTGGTTGAAACAGTTAATTGTTATGAAAAAATTATTTTTGAACAAGCTACTTATAGTAGTAGATTCAAAATTAGTAAGTTAGCTAGTCAAATTCGTCACTCCAATCACTTATAACTGTTACAGTTATCGGTCATTTGCCAACACCCAATGCATGCTTCATGTTTAAATAAAGTTGCAGATAATGTTTGCTATCAAGGGCAATCGAAAAAACCTATTAGTCTTTGCCAGGATGAAATTCAACTGATGTTGAAATTCACGTGAAAGCCACTTAACGACATTGAGCTCAATGAATTTTCTTATCCTTTTATTACATAAAAACTTGGGTGATGTATCACATTATATCATTACACATATATCACAACTCTATGCACAAAATATTTGATATCTACCATCTAAAGCAGTCATTGTAACATCATTAGCAGAACTACATACATGGATATGTTCTTGATCTGCATTTCTTCATTGTGTAAATCCTGGTTGTCTTAGAAACCACCATGGTAATGCTTGGTCTGTCTTCAGGAAGTTCTTGAACACACAACAATCTAACTTGAATGCACCTTAAAATCTCTTTTATAAATGTCTCCGTCTCCAAAATCATCTGATCAATCATTGATGAAATGTGATCCTCGTTCCATAATTTCCAATCCTAAAACCAAATACACACAGAAGTTAATTTATAAACACATAATCTATAATCTGCACAAAAGAGTATTTTGGTTTTGGATACTCTAGTAAAATGACTTGTCTTACCATGTTCACTTTGCAAATCATGTTTGATACTAAGGGTCAATCAAAACAATCTCTTTGTTATTATCAAAGAAAGGTTGTATATATCCGACTTTCCATACCTGGTCTCTGGAAACTTAGGTTGGAGCCTTTTATGGCATCAACACTGAAAGGAGAGGCTTTAACCTCACTCAAGGATCACAAGTATGAAGTTTAAGTGTGTGTCTGTGTTGTGTCAAGTATAAGAACCAAATAATGCAAGTATATAATGAATGACTATAAGAAATAAATAGTCAAGACAAGTATTTAAGGTGGTTCATCATTCTTGGGCTACATCCACCATCTAGCCTAGGATTTATATTAATGTGTTTAAAGGATAAAATACAAAGTTGAGGAATTACAATGGAGTATTAGTGTGGGGAAGAGAGGAGCTAAAATGGGAGTATACTTGAGCAAGTAAGGTTGCTCTTAGATGTGAGACTTTTGGTGCACCCTATTATGAACTAGGATAAGGGTATATGTAGTGGAAACAAGACCCTCAAGGCCATTATGTGGCAGTAACATGAAGGGGACAGCAGCTAACAATGATACCAGTGGCAGCAGACACGCACAGAGAGCAACACAAGGTCGCTCGACCTGCTGCTTGGGCGAGTGGTCAGTCGAGCACCTAGGACAGTGGCTTACTGTCTTCATTTCTTGCTTGACTTTTCTCTTTCATGCATCCCACGGTCTCCGATGCTTCATATATTAATCCTAGGACTGATTTCATCCTCTTTCAACCTTCACATGTTAATATTTACTCCATAGAAACCAATCACATATGAATTTTTGTCCTCTTCTATTCTTCACTAACTAAAATAATTAATTTACTTTAATCATGTTTTGGTTACTTGGTAACACAAGTCACCAATAATCCTAACCAACACTTTTATGGCATCAAGAATCAGTACGTGATCAAGTCCACAAATGATCCTTTTGGTGTCAACATTTTCTATGGTGCCTCTACATATCCTAGCCAGGCCAAAATATGATATCTTTGGATTGAGATTTTCATCCAGCAATGTTACTTGCTTTGAAATATCTATGAATGATCCTTAGTCTAGAATCTCTATGAAGATATAGAAGGCCTCAACTTATTCCTTTGATTATATTGAATCGCTTTTTGTCAAGGAACCAATTCAACCAAAAGCTTAAGCTTATGGTTGAAGCCCCAGGATATGTTATATACTCTAACACGCCCCCTCACACGAGAGCCCTTTGGGCTAGAAGTGTGGATGCAACACATGTTCTCCTCATACATGGTGCTCAATATTCCACTTTGAATGAGGGGTGGTTGAGATTCGAACCCGTGACCTTTTGTCACATTGGCTCTAATACCATGTCAAGGAACCAACTCAACCAAAAGCTTAAGCTTTTGGTTGAGTTGGTTCCTTGACACTTTTCCCAGTCCAAATGTTCCTGATTCGGCATTATCAGTATCACCAACAAAAATCCGAATGATTCTTAAAACTAACTAGAAAATTCAATGAGTTTCCTAAAAAAAACAGCTCAAGAGTAAGGGTACAGACCAAAAAGAAACGCATCCAAGGTCTTATTTGGCATGTATTCATACAAGATCAAGGATTTGGGGCTATTAATTAGAATTGTTTCTCTTCAAATAACCGTGTTTTCTCGTTCTTTGTCAGTACCAAATAATTTATTACTTAAATATTACTTCTTCACCAAGAAAAATATTTCAAATCGGAGATTTGATAGTCATTGAAGATAAAACCTCATGAGAATTATGCGTTGATATAGTGGTTGAAGACTTACTATTTCGTCTTCGTCATATGATAAGGATTGAAGATTCAATCATCACCACCTATAAGAATGATTATTTTACACTTCTCCTTAGTGGTAGGATAGCCTCCCAGCCTTACCCCGATAAAAAAGAAGATAAAACTTTTACTTTAATTTACATTGATTAGGGTTTGCAAACTAATCAGACCTACTTGTTTTACTATTGTCCTAATGGGGTAAATGTTCTAACTTGTCCCTATTTACCTTTCATTTTGCATTTTTTGGTTACAGATTAAGGTTGGGGGAAGGGAAATGGCTAGTAAGAATCAAACTCAGTTTAATCTTGGTACATGCTCAAACTAAGACAACACCCGAATCTCATTACTTTCCATCTTTATACTTCTAAAGGAGATTTTCTTATGGGACCAAAATATGAAGATTATGTTAAAACTGCTACTAGATCAATGAGTCAATGACTATATAAAACTTAGAAAATTACTCTATCAGATAATGAAAGAAGTTGTAGGCAATAAAAGAATTACCTTAGCAGCAGTTCAGCAAGTTAAGGATGCAAATTTCGAATCTGGGTCCGAGCTGTTGAGTAAATGATTAAAAACAATGGTAACAACTAAACAACTAACAACTAACAACTACTCCATCGTTCTCTTTGAATTTACTACATAATATCCAAAAAAACTATACCAAATTCAGAGGGACGGAGGAGTAACAACTAACAAACATCAATAATAATTCAGCAAAGAAAAACAAAGACTGTTTTTCATGTAGGAAACCTTATTCATATATCCTTGACTGAATTATTTTCATATACAATACTTGCATTATATTAAGTACACCATTTAAATGTAGCAACTAGCAAATTAAAGGATTTGATCCTTTTTGAGTACGCTGGATTACATGCTCTTAGCTAGGCTCCGCCCATTACACAGGTCTAATAATTAGACAGCAATCGTAACCGAACCGTTGTCATAATGTTATCGACCACTCAAGGCACTAACTGAATTCCGATTAGTAGAACAATATTCATGACCATTTTGTTGAGTTTGTTTACCAGAAGAGTTTCTTCTTAGTGTAAAGCCAGGTTGTTTTGGTTGCGGAAGATCAGTCACTTCATTCTCAATCATGGAAAGAACATAGGAAATGCTTGGTCGATCTTGAGGGAATTCTTGCACGCACAACAGCCCGAGTTGTATGCACCTCAATATTTCTGCTAGAAAGTTCGGTTCTGAAATTGTTGGATCAATCAAAGAAAAAATATTGTCTTCGTTCCAAAGCTTCCATGCCTAAAATCATATAGAAATACAACTAATATTTAGATGGTAATTACACAACCTTCTACATGGGGTGAACAAACCAACTCAGGGCGTTTTGGGGTACTACTCATCTGGTCGTTTGTCCTTTAGGATTACACGCGAAAGTGATACGTTCTGAGGAGATATATCACTATGGGGGCTATCTAAAAGAGACTGAAAAAGTATTTTTCATGGCTCGTAAATTGAAAATGAAAATGTGGAAATACAATATAAGACAAAAAAAAAAGGATTTGTTGTGAATCTTCTTACATGGCATAAGAGACTCAAAGACTCCTCTTCCCCGAAGCTACTGTTTCTTCTCCCACTGACAATTTCTAGTAGCAAGACACCAAAGCTGAACACATCTGATTTTTCCGAAAACAGCCCTTCCATTGCGTACTCGGGAGACATATAACCACTACACAAGTACAAATTAGGACTAAACGGTTTAGCTTTAGACACTTTTAAATGAGTATTTCCGGAAAATGTAGGTATGAGTAGGAACTCACTAGGTGCCAACTATCCTTTTAGTGTCCCCTTGAACTTCGTTATCTCCAAATATCCTCGCCATTCCAAAGTCTGATATCTTCGGATTCAGATTTCCATCTAACAAAATGTTGCTTGCTTTCAAATCTCTATGAATAATCCTTAATTTAGAATCTCGATGAAGATAAAGAAGTCCTCGACATATGCCTAAGATGACATTGAATCGCTTCTTCCAATCTAGAAGCTTCTTATTAGTTGAATCTAATGATGAAAAAATGTGTTAGCTTATCTATGTTAAATTAGAAAATCATCAAACAATAATGGCCATAGGAAATTAAGATTCACCAAAGAGAAGTGCATCCAGGCTTTTATTTGGCATGTATTCATAAACCAGCATTTTTTCTTCTCCTTCAACACAGCAGCCTAGCAACTTCACAAGATTTCTATGTTGAAGTTTTGCGATCACTAAAACCTCATTCATAAACTCTTGAAGGCCTTGTCCTGATGCTTTAGAAAGTCTTTTAACTGCTATCTCTTGTTCATATTCTAACTTACCCTACAAATGTAAGCATCATAATTCATACCTTTAAATTATCTGTTCAAATTAACCACACAAGAACAAAGGGTAACAGAAAGTTGGTCTCATCAGCTACCTTGTATACAGAGCCAAATCCACCTCTGCCAAGCTTGTTCTCTTCCTGGAAATGATCAGTAGCAATTGCCAATTTTTCAAATTCAAACATCGGCACATCTCCAAATTTCCTACTTGCTACGTCTTCATTCCTCGAGTTTTGCCATCGTGTCTTCTTGTTCATCAATCTTGCTAGTCCTGCAACACTATCTCATAAGCAAAAATACCCGGAAAATAATATGACAGATTATAGAAATATTGGAATTATAAGCGTCAAGGAACCAACTCAACAAAAAGCTTAAGCTGATGGTTGAGGCCACAGGATATGTTATATACACTAACACGCCTCCTTACATGAGAGCTCAGGGCTAGAACTGTGGATGCAGCATAGGTCCTCCTTATACCTGGCGCTAAATATTCCACCTTGCATGAGGGGTGGTTAAGATTCGAACCTGTGACCTCTTGTCATGCTGGTCTGATACCTTGTCGAGGAAGCAACTCTACCAAAAGCTTAAGCTGATGGTTGAGGCCCAAGATATGCTATATACTCTAACAATAAGTTCTCTCTTGGAGATTTTGTACTCATGACATGTACAAGATTTTATCTTTATGTGATTCCTAATATAAAGTGTAGAAGAAGAGGTAAAATTACCATTTCTTTGACTCAACCGCCTCCATAAACAGTACATGATGATGAACACAATAGTAGCTGTTCCAATAAGGATAATTACCAAAAGAGTTATTTTCTTTTTTCCATCTTTACCATCAACAGAATCTTGCTGTTGATTAGATTTATCTGAAGTCAGAACAAAATCATGATTAATGATCCATATTCGATAAAAACTGATGCTGCAATGTATGTTGTATGAGCATAGCATAAAAAGAAGTGATTCAGAAGAGGAAAATGCACCTAATTCTAAAGGAGCTAAACGAATGGAAACATCAAGGCCCTTGGTATTGATTAAACTTTTAGAATAACCAGCCTGAATATCGATCAAGCTACCGTTCCAGATCATACAACCAGTACTCGATATATAAGCATAAGCTAAACACGAACATCTTCCTAGGCATTGACTGCCACAGTCGTCTTCACCAGTTGCCGAAACCAACAAGCCACCATCTGGTACTTTCACACCCCTTAACTTCAAAAACTTATCTGCAGTTTTCCCTTTATTCTTACTGTCACACTGCAATAGCGTTTTTCGAACACATCCATTAGTCCAATTTCCTCTGCTCCATTCTTGATTGTTTTTCGGCACAAAGCCCTTTAGACAATCACATATTGGAGATGCATTTGGAGTACAAATTCCGAATGCTCCACACTTGCTATACACATCGCAGTCAGATTCTCGAGCCTTCCACAAAACCTCCCACTTTCGAGTATCAGCGTTCCATTGCTTTAACACAAGGTTACCATAATAAGTCACTACAGCATGTTGCAGTTTTGATTGATTCCCAAAGGAAAATCCATAGTACGCTCTTCCTTCATTGTCGCTAGAAATACTAACATCCGAACCTTTTCCAAAAAATACATTACCATCCCATGGATTACTACGCCAATAAGGACGTCCATTATTCAACACAAACAAGTGAAGAGGGTAACGAGAACTAATTCCAGCTGTAAAGTTACCAATTGATGGATCAGAAACGTTCTTCCATGATCGAAACAATATTTGCTCATCATTCATACTGTCAATGATAGGAAGCTTCATCTGAAGCAAAATTAATGAATCTGTAGGATGATCAAAACTCTGCCAGATTATTGTATCACTAATATTTGAATACAGAACAAGATTTCCAGCATCTGAAAGTTGTGCATATGTTTTATTTACCTCATTTGCTGTCGGATTAGAAGACCAAAAGCTTTTATTTTGTCCATTTAAGAGTTGAAGATTTCCATCCTCGGATAATTTGAGCACCCCAGAAGAATCAGTAATTGGATTATCCCTGTTAGCTACCCATACAATTTCCAACAAGTCGGATTCTTGGATGTTATACCATATCCCTACATAACGATTATTCGAGTTGATGGGGCTGAAAAACCCAAGTTTGAAAGTACCATTGCTAGACTGTATTGTTCCTGGATCACGAAGAAATTGAGTCTTCGTAATATAATCTTGAGAGGAACCCAGATTACATATCATAAAACAAGACAGAAAGAGAACAAGAATGTGCACATAATCCATAATATTCACCAAGGTTTTTTCATATGATGAAATCTATATTTACTCAAATAGTATGTTTCTTCTTAGTATAAGTCTATCTTAATTAGCTTTTTAGTTTGTGACTGTAGTGCTAGTGCGCATTACAGCAACTTGTTTGGTTTGGCTCCTAGTATGGCTCATATTCTATGGACTATGCAAAATTGGAAAAGTTTGGCCATGATGATTGTTGTCAACTACTTTAAGATGCATTTTTGTGCTTTACACTGCTGACTAATTGACCACATATGCTATTGAATACAATAAACATAAATTTTCTCTTCAGTTGCATCATCTATTTTCTTAATGACAAAATATCAGGAATTTCCCTGTGAAAATCCCAAGTGGTGTTTGTACATGCATTAACTTTTCTGACAAATAACGCGAATCATTAATCATGTGTGCATTTACAAAAAATCTAGGCTCAAATCTGCCTAGGTCATGGCCTGAGTCATTTCATGACTATGACTAAGAACACGAAAGAATTTTACTCAAGTTAGTTCGGCATGCATGTAGTAGTGAGGTTTAGTCCACCCTACACTAGTATACCTGGATCGCCCATGTGTGCACTAATCGACAATTCTTGATAGAAGCAAATATTTATATTGTTCAGATTATAATTTGTGTTTCTTGTTTATATGTTTCATATGTATTTGAAGTTGTACCTGTTACAGTTCAAAGTCCACTCCTGTAAGCTCATGATCATATTTCCTCGATTCCATGTATGAATAGCACTTCCCGTTTTTAAATCGGGGTGTTACATATTTTTTCATATATAAAATAATCAACTTATAAAATATTGGAAAAATTACATAAAATAATTCAACCTATTCATAATTTTCCTACATACTCCCACCTATTAATTAACTACGAATAATCCCAACTTTGAGGGGTATTTTCCTAGAGTAGACTCGAGGACCGGATGACTTGCTATAGCAAGTTCTATTTTTAAAAAAAAAAAATTAAATTAAACTAAAATGACGAAAAAAGTATTCGAAAAATGTTCAAAAAAAATTTATGATTTTTTTTATCATTTAGAATTTTTCATTGTAAATTTTCAAAATTTTTCTCCAATTTTAAATTAATTTTCAGTTTACTTTTTGGTGAATTACCTACTATAGTAGGTCATCGGGTTACCCAAATTTACTCTAGGCAAATACCCCTAAAGTTGAGATTATTCATAGTTAATCAATAGGTGGAATTATTGTAAGAAAATCATAAAAAGTTTAGATTATTTTAGGTAATTTTTTGTAAAATATTTCTAAAATAACATTTACAGCTAAGAGTGACATTTTCCACATGAAAACTTGGGTGATACATCACATTATATCATTACACATATATCACAACTCAGCAGAAAATATTTGCTATCTACCATCTAAAGAAGTCATTGTAACATCATTAGCAGAACTACATACATAGATATGTTCTTGATCAGCATTTCTTCGTTGTGTAAATGCTGGTTGTGTTGGACATGGAAGATCCATAAATTCGCTCTCAATCATAGAAACCACCATGGTAATGCTTGGTCTGTCTTCAGGAAATTCTTGAACACACAACAATCCAACTTGACTGCACCTTAAAATCTCTTTTATAAATGTCTCCGTCTCCAAAATTATCTGATCAATCATTGATGAAAAGTGATCCTCGTTCCATAATTTCCAAGCCTAAAACCAAATACACAAAGAAGTTAATTTATAAACACATAATCTATAATCTGCACAAAAGAGTTTTTCGGTTTCGGTTGACAATAAGGGTCAATAAAAAAAAAACTCTTTGTTATTCTAGAAGGAAGGTTGTGTATATCCGACTTTCCAAACCCGGTCTAGGGGAACTTAGGTTGGAGCCTTCTATGGCATCAACACTTTGTTTGGATAAAAAAGGAAGGGAAGGAGGGAATTATAAGAGAAGTCTACCTTGTTTGTTAAGGACGGCAAAGAAGGAAGAGGAAGAGAAATTGCATTTTCCTTTCAAATCTCTCAGAGACATTTGGTTATGAATAAAATGAAGGGACCTAAACCCTTTTAAATCCCATCCTTCCAAAATTAGTATACATACAAAGCAAACTATATCCCTCCAAATTCCATTCCTTTCTTTCCCACCAATTTCCACAATCTAAACAAAGTAAAAGAGCAACGGAATAAAATTTCAACATTTGTTGACACTTTGTAGAGTGTAGAATGCCTTACATAACTTAAGAGGCTCAAAGTCTCCTCGTCATTGAAGCTATTGTTTCTTCTACCCCTTACAATCTCAAGTATAAGTACGCCAAAGCTGAACACATCAGACTTCTTAGAAAATTGACCTTTCATTGCATACTCTGGAGACATATAACCACTAAAATTCAAGCAACAATCAGTACATGATGAAGTCCATAAACATCACTATTTTACAAGTATATGCAGAAGGACGAACTTACTAGGTGCCAATAATCCTTTTGGTGTCAGCATTTTCTACGGTGCCTCTAAATATCCTATCCAGGCCAAAATCTGATATCTTTGGATTGAGGTTTTCATCCAGCAATATGTTGCTTGCTTTGAGATCTCTATGAATGATCCTCAATCTAGAATCTCTATGAAGATACAGAAGGCCTCGAGTTATTCCTTTGATTATATTAAACCGCTTTTTCCAGTCCAAATGTTCCTGACTCGAGGGATCTGATTTGAATTGCAGAATGAAATCAGTAATCACCAACAAAAATCAAAATATTTTTAAAATTAACTAGCCAATTGAATGAGTTTCTAAAAGAAGACCAAAAGTAAGGATACAAACCAAAAAGGAACGTATCCAAGCTCTTATTTGGCATGTATTCATACACCAACAGTTTTTCTTCTGATTCTATACAACAGCCCAACAGTCTGACAAGATTCCTGTGTTGAAGTTTAGAGATCACAACGACTTCGTTCACAAATTCTTGTAATCCTTGAGCAGATCCTTGTGAGAATCTTTTTACGGCTATCTCGCGTCCATCTTCAAGTTTCCCCTACCAAAAGGTTATCACATCTTAAGAGCATGAACTTTATTGTAATAATTTACTACCCAGTTCATTTCAATAGAAGCCAATAATTACCTTGTACACTAGACCAAAACCACCTTGCCCAAGCTTGTTTCTATCAGAAAACTCATTGGTTGCAACTACCAAATCTTTAAATCTAAACAAGGGTAACTCTTGCAATTCAATATCACTAAATCCAGCTCCATCCATGTAGCTTTTTAGCGATTGTGTTTCCTCGTTTGTTTTCTTCCCTGCCAATATGAAAGTCAGTCATATTGACAAGATACTGCAGATTACACAAACAAAAGGAACTGGAATAGAAATCGTTACCATATGATTGACCCATCCACCTCCATATATAGTAGAGAAAGACAAAACCAGCAGCTGAACTCATAATCACTATGAGTGCAAGAATTACTTTCCATTTACCAGTGTCACCTAATAAAAAGAAGCAAATTGGAATGCATGATCAATATAACAGGCTCAATGAATAGTAATCCACATATCTTACCCAAAGAAACAACAATGAAAATTTCCACTTTTATTCCTGCAAGACAAATTCTTGTTCTAATTATTTTATTTATCTGTGTCTATTCTCAATGGATACAAAGATTTATACTTCTTTGGTTTCATGATATAATGAACTATAGCAAAATGGATCATTGCATCATGTGCACCTCTTATATATGTGAAGATGCAAATGATGTATTCTATTATGGGCCAGATACAAACAGCCTCTTTGTTGTTAGAGGAGTAAAATTGTGTGCATCCAACCCAAAAATCCAGACTACGTGGGAGTCATTTAATGGCATTGGACAAATGGAATACTCGTAATCATACTATTTATAAACTAGAAGTAAGCAGAAGAAGATAATGTATAATAAAAGAGGACTCACCCAGCTCTGAACTAGCCAATCGAATGTAAAGATCAACACCAACAGGGGAGAAGTCCTGTATGTCAACCAAACTTTCACTCCAGATCAGACACCCAAAACCCAAATAGTAAGCATAAGCTAAACTGGAATGATGCCGTAGGCAGCGTCTTCTGCAATCCTGTTCATCATCAGAATATAACCACTCACCATCATCTGGTATTTTCATATTCCTTAATCTCAGAAACCCATCTTCTTCCCCAGTTAAATCACCCCACTGCAAAGGTGTTCTCCGAACACAACCTCTACTCCAGTTCCCTGTTTTCCATTCTAGAAAATTTCTTGGTTCAAAGCCCCTTAGGCAACTACAGAGTGGCAGATTATTTGAGTTGCATATCCCAAATTCTCCACACTTCCCAAAAATATCACACTCGGTGTTCGATTCTAGGGACTTCCATACAACTGTCCAGTCTCCTCTATCAGCTTTCCACTCTTTTTGAAAAACAATACCGTCAGAATTCAATACATAGTGTCGCATAAGTCCTTCACTCACAGAAGAAAACGATAGGCTAACTTTGCTTACATTGTCATTATAAAAATGAAATTCTTTAACAGGTGCAAAATAGTACATAGAACGTACTCCCATAAACACATGGCCATCCCAAGGACCTGATCTCCAATATGGGCGATCACCATACTAGATGAAAAGTTCATAAAGCTTGCGTTGATTAATACCAGTAGTAAAGTATCCATATGATGGATCAGAAGCACTCTTCCAGGATGAAAGCCTTAATCTTGTGTTGGTATACCCATCAAAGGTTAATTTCATATGCGGCAGCATTGAGTTTCCAGGATGACCAAAACTTTGCCAGAAGATACTTCCCTTTACATCTGAAATTACAAGGTTCCAGTATCTAGAAGTTGGACAACTGAAGCATTAACCACGATTTTAGCTGTTACATTTGATGACCAAATGCTCTTGTTTTGCCCATCTACAACCTGAAGATTTCCATCCCTAGATGTTTTCAGCACCCCAGATAAATCCTTAAGAGGGTTTTCCCTGTTGGCAACGCATACCACTTCTTGTGTATGAACTACATCATTATGATACCAAGTTCCAACATCGCGATTGGTTGAGTTTATTGGGCTAAAAAAACCAAACGTGAAAATGGAATTACTAGACTCCAATGTTTCTGAGTCTCTGAGAAATTGAGTGGCAGTAAGCTCATTTCTAGCTGAATCAGACTGCAAGATCAAAAAGCAAGAGAGTAAGAGCACAAGAATTTGGATATAATAATCCATTATGTACACACTAGAATTAATTACTCTTTACCAGATGAAATATTAAAACCAGTTTTAATGCCTCATCTTAAAACACAAGGTTTGAATACTTTGTGCGACATGGCTGTATTCTAGGAATTTTCTTAAACAAAACTTTGTACACCATCGTTGACTGAAAAGTCATTTCAATAGAATGGACACACATATATTGTGAAATATCTTGTATGCTTTAGAAAACAGAAAGCAGTATATTTTACAAAATAAATTAGTAATTTATTGATTAGACTATTAAATTTATTTTTTCAATGTTAATATTAGGTGGATATCTATCACATGTGAGTGCTCGTCGCTCCCGGGCCCAGAGGAGGGTGAGGTGGTGAAAGGTACTTCTGTAAAAACTAGCTCAGTAGTCAATAGTCATCACATATCATGATCATGAACCAAAAATCATTTCTAGTGGGACCGTCCCCTACTCGGGAACACGCTACACTTCTTAGGTCCGGGTGTAATGAAATGTATACAAAGGCATCTAGGGCATCATATGAAAGAGACGCATCTCGTTGTCTGAGTGTGATGTTAAATGCGCAAGGGCACATAGGTTCTGCTTCTAAAAATAGAAAGTTAAGGAAAACCAGGAGCCCTAAATTAAGATTGGGAAATAAGGCATATTAATATTTTATGCTTACAAGAGATAAAATGGGTTAAAGATTGGGCCAAAACGATAATTGGAAAAATGTAGGAACATAAATTGTGGTACTCATATAGAAATTGGAAAAAAGTTGGTGTAATTATGGATTAACGAATGATTAAGGATGTTGTAGAGTGTCTAAAAAGAACGATAAGATTATAAGAAGGAAGATCATATATAGCAAAGAGATTTGTAAACAAACTAAGTGCATGTGCACCGCATGTGGAGATAAAGAATTGTTTAAAAGAAAATTTTGCAAGGATCTTGAAGATATAGTGCAAAACATACCATCAATCCAGAAGTTGTATATGGGGGATTCAAATGAGCGCATAAGGGTAAGTTGCAGTGTCTAAGAAAGTAACCAAAAAGGGGGGTCGAGTATGTTGTGGGGCGTGTGGGTATGGGGTGACACACATGGATATGGGGCGGGTGTAACCTCATACCCACCACCTACCCACTACCCATGGCGACTATTCAAACTCACATTTATCCACTAACCACTGAATTCATACCCATAGCTCCATGCCGTGCTAAACCTATATATACCTGATTGTCATCCCTAATTCTTGTGAGCCAAATTCAACATCACGCTGCACTCAAGGCCCTAGTGCACAACTAACTCCCTGAACCTTTTTGCTCTAAACCAAGCTACTCATTCGCACTCCCTCTAGCATAGCGTTTGATCTCCAAAGCAAAGCGTTTGCTCATCCGAGTACACCACTTCCACTGTTTTTTCCTTTTTGCTTACCTATTTTCTCTAATGAATAATTCAACTGCTCATTTGAGCTCCTCTGTTCTCGGAAATTTGATTCTTGATCATTCAATCTCCCAGAAAAGACTTAATCTCTCCCTCACCTATGCCACCCCCCTTGGTGATTTCCACCTTGTACTGCAACAACTTTTGCTTTAGTGACCTTGGAAATTGCTACCCCTTTGTAACACATGTAAGTTACTCCAACTCTTTTCTCCTTTCATCGGCACCATATTCCCTCTTGTGACCTTCAAAATTCCATCACAAGCGCTGAAAGCACACCTTTTCTCCTCCTATCTTACAAATGATATTGAGTTCCTTCCAAACACATACCTTACGGCTTACATCACCAAACTTAGGCAAAGACCTCTTCAATGCCCTCAACTTTCACTTTTTATCATCTGATTAGGTAAAAATGCCTCCATCATTAGGCCCAAATTTTGTGAACTTCTCTTTCTCACAACATATATGAAATGAGCAATTAGAGACCATCATCTAGTCCTTCTCACAAGAACCTTCCTCCTCTAAAAAGAGGGCTCCACAATTAAAATATTACTCCTCATACTCTAAAGCTACGTCCCCCTTCTCTTCCTCCATCGTTCAATAATCATTAATCAATATCCTCATCTTTTTTGGCTTTTCTTTCATCTCATTTCACATTAATTGAATGTGTCTTTTTATCTTACAATAGTAGCACTCATTGTCAATATATCTAGTTTCCCTTGAAACATTGATCCACCTCTATGAAAATTCTCCGCCATTAACCCATACTTGCCTTTCCTCTTTCTCTTCAATCTTCACCACTAACCTATCACTCTCCCTCAATGACACCAAGGCTTGTTTAATAGTGATTCAATCTATGAGCAATGTTCACACTATTATTCTAAAGTTTTGGTAAGAGTAGCCAATAGTAAAATAATATAAAAATAAATAAAATAAAATAATTGCTCTTGATCCAATAATTTCTCATCAGCATTCAGCAATTGACATACCAATCAATTAAACGCGTTGATGTGATCTTGCATTAGTAGTGTAATGAATCTAGGTCTCTCAAAAACCAAACTTGAAAAAAGCACTAACAGACTTTAATGTTCTAGATCCCTAAAAAATTGAATAGTTATAATATCTCTAATAGAAACCAAAATCAGTGATGAAAAACCAAAACTTCAGCCATAAATATAACATTTATCCAACTAATGGGAATGTTCGATTAATGCTAATTTATCTATGCTATGGTTATTTTCGATGGAGTCAAAGATAAAGAATTCTTTGGTTTGAGATTATAATTGACCATGGTAAATAGTTTATCAAATTATTTGTGCTTCTTATTTTCAATCAATGTTCAATCAATGTTCAATGAGAAAAATAAAAGATCATATTTTCAATCAATGTTCAATGAGAAACAATATTTGTTATTACAACTTAAAAGATTTGCATACATTTGACCCCTCTCAAAATCGTTTAGGCCGGAGTTGCTTGGTACCAGAGCAATGAAATGTTGTAATAATTTAACATGCCTCGTCATCAACTATCTTAAATAAAATAAAACACCCAAAACTCCAGTTCATCCCTAAGAAGTCAATGCTAGTTCGAATCAAATCTATCTGTCAGCATCGACTACTACTACATTGCATAAATGTAAAGTTTGTAGAATTTTCCCACTTTAATTTTCATATATTTTTCTTTGGTGCATCTTCGCACATTTCTATGGTTGATTGACCATGCAATCGAATCAACTCCGATAGCAACGGTAGCGTTGTAAAATTGTACATGAAAATATATTTTTTGGATCCTGAAAATTTTAAGACCCTGGGCGATTTTACCAGTAATTAACAAACAGTTGCTGTGCACAAAATGAAATTCTGACAGTAAAAATAAATTCAAATTTTTCTGGGTTTCCTTTTTAACCTATTACCTGCAATTTTCCCGGAAGAAATCCAGAAATCATACAACTAACCCATAATCAAATCACAGATGATCTAAGGAAATGCAAAGAAGTTTGTAATTCTATGATCACAGAACACTCGGTCTCATACTAATAAAATAATGAACTTTCGACTTTACCTGATTAAAGGTAGTTTCATGGCTTTCAAATTTGCTGAATTTGATCTGAACATCCAGACATTAAGTTGGCGAATTGGTGATATCCAATGAGAATTAAACGTTCCATTGAATATGATATTTCTGGGTAGCCAAAATCTTGTGTAGTTCAATCACATACGCTTTGCAAATGCCAATAAGGAAATTAACGGGAAATCCCTTTTTTTTCTTTTGCCTTTAATTTAGAAATAAAAATATTACAAAATCCAGTTGTATGAGATGGTTTATATTGAGACGACGTTAAAGCAAAAAGTCCATAAGGTAAAGTTTTCATTATTGGGCTATTTAACCCTAATGTAATTTCATACAAAAATATGTGTACTTATTATGGTTTTTTTCAACCATAAAAAAATAAATAGTACTTTCTGTAAAATAAAATTAATAGGAGTACATGGAGTTTCAAAGAATAAACCTCATTTTTCTTTTTTGTCACTTTATTGAATTTATCCAAATTTTATTTTCTTTAATATTCATCCACATAATTAATTTATGGACTTTTTCATCTAATCCACATATTTCACATAATTTTCTTAACATATATTTTACCATTTTTACTATTTGTTATTTTTATTTTATTTATACTTGAAACTATTTCTTTAAAACATGATGTTTTTTTTCTTATTCTATTCTATTCTTCATATCTTCAACATAAATTTCTAATCACGGAATCTATCTAGATACAGATAATATTAATGATGATTGATGACAATTGACATTAGTGAAGACTCGAATCCAACGGACGTGTCGATTATTGAATATAATTGTTTAAAAATATGATCTTATTTGTTTGATTTCAATTTTAGTCATTTAACCCATGATGTTCATCACTTACACAAGCTATCACCATTTCCTTACACAAGCTAACCTTCTTCTACACTTCAACTCTTACACATTCACTTACACACTCCAACTCTTACACATTCACTTACACACTCTGAATCACTTACACAAGTTAACCTTAGCTTTTTCTATACCCCTAACACTCTTTTTCATACAATCTAATGAACTACAAAGTTGCCCAAACCCATTATAAATACCCTCCTTAGCCATGAGATCACTTACACCACCATCATCAAATCTTTCTAACATTCTTTCTTATATTTTCATTTCATTAAAATCTTACTACATTAATATATATCTTTATTAATTGAAGAAATTAAAGAACATGGAGCTTAGAACACTCTTTATTTAGCTTAAACCATCATCTTTATTTTGGGAGTTGGGATTAATTATCTTTGGAGCATTATTATCTATCTTGGAGGATCTTATTTCTTATTATTTTCCTAATTAGTACTTAGTACTAATCCTTGGTATTAATATGGTATAACTTCTTACCCTACTCCTTTTGTGGAATTTTACATTATATTTACTTTATAATATGCAAAGTATGAAATATGTTGATATATTTTACTGGAATTTAGTTTAATGAAATTATGATCAAGATTATATTAAGTATGTGTATGCTAAAAGTATTTTTAGTATGTTAATTTAATAATCTTTGAAAAAGTTTAGGAAGTTTAGTGCAAAATTATATTTTAGTGATATTAAGCATGATTTATGTTATAAACTAGTGCTAGTATATTTATGAGTTATGTGTTACATTAGAAATGTTATTATATTTAAAAATTTATTTTTATGTTAGAATTTTGTATTAATATGTTTATGTTAGCCTTCAAACTAGTTTATAAGGTAGTAAGTTATTTTATGAACGTATTTTTCTAAGTATGATTATATTAAGAATATTTTTATTATACTTTATTCTGAGATTTAAGTTTATCCTTAAAGCTATAGTAAATTTCTAAGTTATTGTGTAAAGTTTTTATTTTTTTAGTGGTTATGTTAATTATTTAAATCTTGAATTTACTATAATAAACTAAATGAAGTTGTTTTGATAGTGAAAACGGCCCCAAAATACTCATAGGTCATTCGACCATTATCATATTAAAAAGAAAAATAGTTTGATTTATATTTTATATTATTATAAGCTATTTTGTGATAATATTAAAATAAAATCTTAAAAGTTATTTTTGAGAAAGCTTTATAAGTTATTAAATATTGACGTAATTTTCTTGAATATATGAGATTTATTTCATAATTAAAAAAAAATAACTTTTGTGACATTAATTATTATTTAGTACAAAATAATATTTTATCTTCTAACTAGTTGACCAAAATTTATATAAAAAGATGTAAAAGTATTTTTAGTAAACTTGTTCTTAAACTATATGTAAAATATTAATTTTTGTGAAATTATAAGTTTTATTTGTTTTATAACTAGAATGTTGATTTTTGCGAATCTAATAAGTTTACTTGTTTTTCCAAACTTGAAATGATTATTTTTGGTAAACTTGTTGAAGTTTGAAAACTTATCCAAAGGTTGCAATTTAACTTGAATTTTAATTAGAATGTTTGATTTTCTGAGGAGAATAAAGTTTTATTTATTTTATTCAAGAGAAATAGATTTTAGTAGCTACTTGTGGGAAGTACTAATTTGGAGACTATTAATAAAATATTAATTTATTAGTGTGAATTTAGTGACCTATTAAAATAAAGTTATAAATAAAATTTTAATGTGTAAAAATTAAGTAATGAACATATAAAGACGTAAGGGTAAATTAAACGTTATGATTAAAAATTATATTAAATAAATGAAGTTACCACTTAGGTTGGTCAAATTCAAATTCAAAGTAAACTTGGAGTAATAAAAATGTGATGTACTTGTGTGAAATGTATTGATTGAATGACCCTGATAGTAAGGTAATGTCGAACCATGGACCGGCATGTAAAATCCCGGCGTCCGTGTTGGCCGGCACGTAAAAGGCGGTGTAAGACAGGGGGTTCGCTACCTATCCTATAGAGCTCGAGCATAAATATTGTATTGGAGGGGTGACGACTCCCACCACAGTTAGGGTTTAGGACTATGGTTCTCACCTAACCAGACCCTTACTTATATCAGGTGTCATATTGATGTGCTTGTTGATCAGTGATAAACTTGATTAGTGTTGATGCTATAATGCATGTGTTAAGATTACCGAATTGTATAAGTGGAAGTAACGTACTTCTGTCAGGATCGAGAATGGTATCTTAATGACTTAAAAGTATGTAACTGAAAAAGAACATGGTAAAAGTATACGGTGGTGTCAATTAAGTATAAGTTCGTACTTAAATTCTTATTTTGTAAATGTAGCGTATAATTTCCGTATTTTGAGCTGGATAGAAAGTTATGCTCGGCATTAAGCGCTGACTGATTCAATCGGCTGTCATCCGTATCATAGATGGCAGCATTTTGCAGAATTTAGTTCAGGTTCCGATCCAGGGCGCAGCAATTACTATTTATCGAGAACTTAGCTGTTTTTTGTATCTTTATTGATGACTTGATGATGATGTATTTTTTTTTCTTTTTGAGCAAACAATATTTCTTATCAGAGGTAATAATATTTTACTTTTGTTTTAAACAGTTTTAGTTTTATGATTTAAAGTTTTTAACAATTCGGTATTTTGAGACTTACGCAATATTTTTTGGTATTAAACATTGTTATTAAATGTTAGTTATGTATCGAGATTGCCGCTCTTGTTACAATAGTAGTAGGACTAAAATAAATATATTATAAGTCCAATTAAATGCCTCAAAGAATTTGATGAATCATTATTTTGATTCATAAGTTTTGTTTGGTGAAACATTACTTTGATTCATAAGCTTTGCTTAGTGAAACATTACTTTGGTTCATAAGCTTTGTTTGGTGAAATATTACTTTAATTCATAAGCTTTTGCTTGGTGAAATACTTTTGTTTCAAAAGGAGGTATTGTTTGATGCATAGCTCTATAAATACAGGTTGCATGCCAAGGGACATTCAATCCCAATTTCATATCATTTATGAGAATCTCTTAAGAATACTCTCATTCTTGTTCTTCCTTTCATGAGATAATATTGAGAGAGTAATTAACTCTTAATACCATCAAAGTTCATAATGCACTACAACACTTGTATTTACTATTGCAATTTCCTTGTGCTAGGATTTTGTTGTGTAGATTGTATCTCATGGTGAATTTTATTTATCATCCCAAACACCTTTGTGGGAGAAATATCACAATAGGAAAGTGCATGAACGTCTTCTACTCATATCAAGTTTCAGAGCGACTTCTTTGACTGTCGCAATCTTATCTTCATGGTGTCCATTTGGTGATTTACAAAGTAAGGAGTTCCATTCCCATCCACACAATGAAAATATAAATCGGTTTGTTTTATTTGTATTTGCATTATATTTCCAATAAATAGATTGGGTTGAAGCAAACACAAAGAGAGAAGCATAACGTCAAACACTCAAACGTAGTTGTCATTTGTCAGCTAATTGGGGAAAGCTCCCAATTGGTTTCCATGTAATTTCTGGATTCTGGCGTGAATGTCATACCCCCTTAATTTGATGTTATATTTCCACCAACTCAAATAATTAAATCCCAATACATTGATAAAATTATATGGTTTTGATCACGTGTAATTTGTAAAATAACTTTATGATGGTAATAAAAATAAAATTTAATTCCATTAACCAAATAAAATTTACCTAGCTATATATCATAGTATCTTAAATCTTTTATTTTCCAAAAGTTAATGTTTTGGATATATAACGGACCATAAAATGTTTAATTTATTCTTTAATCAAAATAATAATAATATATATTTTTAAGTTAAACCACTTTGATGTTTAATTAAATTTTTTTATTACTTTTAACAAAATAAATATATATATTGGATTGTTCTTAATATTTTATTAGAAAATTTTTACATTTTATTGGAAAATTTTATATCAATTATTACATTTTATTGAAATATTTTAAAAGTTGATAACGATAATATATATACTTGTATCATTTTTTAAAAATTATTACTTTATATAATACAAAAAACATTAATGCATTGCTCAGTATTCTATACTAATTGTTATATATATTTTATTACACCCCTGACATAAAAGCTCTTTGGATAAAAGTGTGAAAGAAAGATATGCCCTTCTGATACATGATACTAAATTATTCACTTTGAATAAGAGGTGGATGATATTTAAACGTCTAATGTTAATTTCTGATATATCAAAAAAAAAATTCAACACACAAGCTTAAATTACCCCAAAATATGTTATATTCCATATTCCATAGGAACAATTTTATGAAATTACTATAAAATTTATTAGAAGTTTAACAAATTAAAAGCAACGTAATCCAGGAAAGATAGAGGAAATAGTAGTGTTTCATGATAAGGGTCTTATAATTATAAAAGTAATGAAAAATTATAAGAAATTATCTTTTTTAAAAAACTATCTTATTTAAATTTTTTTGCAAAAAACTACCTAATATAATACCAATGTTTGCAAATGATTATCTATTAATGATTATCGTTTGTTGACTGTTATATTAGGTAGTTTTTTGCAAAAAAATTTATATACACTAGTTTATTAAGAAAAGGCATTTAAATTAGGTAATTTTTTATAATTTTTAGTAGAAGTAATGTGATTTGAACATAAAATCTTGAGGAAGGCCAAACAAAAGAAATCCAAAGAATATGACCCCATGTAAGTTTCCAACCACTATAAACACAAAAAAATTGCCCTTAGCTTCCTATATAAGTTCTGCTGCATGCCAAATTCAAGAAGCAGCTCGCGGGGAGCACCACAACTCCACAAGTCCTTTTCCAACTGCTTTTCCTCAATACTTTATTCATTCCACATCAAATAATCTACGCAGATATATGTTGGATTTGTCAGTGCATGTACGCCAAATTCACAGAAACCAGCACAAGTGCTTGAGGTGTTTCATGAGGAATATATAGTTTGCCACGGTCCGGGTCATTTCATTATAAAAATTTAACATTAAATATATTACAGAATAATAATAGTAGTTAAGTTAGTTAAACACGTATATAGAGGTGTATATTCACCCCATCTTATAAAATTGTATTATGTTATATAATATAATTTGAGGTCTTAATCATTAGCTTAAACTTTTAGTTGAGTTTATTCCTTTATCATAGTATCAGAGCCAACGTTAAAAAAAAGTCACAAGCAGGTATTTCATACACCCCTCATCTCAAATAAAGTAGACGCACCAAGTTTATTGAGGAGGGTTTTGATGCCTATGCACTTCTAGTGAAGGGTTGATTTGGTGTAAGGAGTATAACATAAGATCTTAGCTATTAATTTAAACTTTTAATTAAATTGATTCCTAATATATTTTTGATGAACTAAAAAAAGATAGAATTCGAGTCATATATATAGTCATTGTGTATTGAAGTATAAATTTGCCTACATGTAGGGAAGTTATAATTCCAATGAGTTGGAACACGAGATGTAGTAAATTAAATATCAATTGTTAGCACGTCTAATGTTATGGCACAAAAAAGGCATGCATGCTAACTTATGAACCAATGTAATTATATTTATATGTAGAATCAAGAACGTTCATGAAAGGCCATTAAACACTCAAGAAAACTGGGATTATATATTATATACAATTAACAAGATAGTAAAGGACTCAAAAAAAGTTGAAGGCATCATCCATACTTATGAATGCTAAATACTTAAGTTTAGCACAATATTTACGAAGTAGTTTAATTGTTGAAAAAATAAGACAAAATATTTAAATTGTGCAATATTAAAAGACTGAATAGATATGTAGATAAGAATTTAAAGATTTGATATAAATGAGTAATTTCCATAAAATGAAATTATAATAGATTAAGTAGGATAAACAAAAACGAAAACTGTGCAAAAAACAGAAGACTATGGTATAATTCTATTTTGAAAAGTGAGGCATACACCATTTATGTAAGAGGAAAATAGTTAAAAAATATTAACACAAAGCGAACATAATAATATACGGTAAATTCATAAAAATTAAGAAATTAATAACGCATTAATTTAGGATACTAAAACGATGTGAAAATTTTCATAACAACACTCACAAATACTTCTTGACATAGGATCATATTAATTAATTATTAAATGATTTAAACTAATTGCAACTATTCATTTTGAAAGGTAAAACACACCATTTATGTAATAAGAGAATAGTAAAAAAATTAAAAAGCAAGTAAACATAATATAATAAATTAATGAAAATTGAGAAATCACTTAATTATACGTGAATTTAAGATATAAAATACAACACTCACAATTACATCATGACATAAGATCATAATACATGATTTAAACTAACATACCCTAACAAATTACAAAACACTGCAATCAAATAAAATTCTAGATTCTAGAATTTGATTCTTGCTAACATTCCGCTCTAAAAAAAACAAATAAATAAATACAATAAAATAAAATTTAATCAAATGACTCTATTAGCAAGAGCTTGTTGAAGCCACCTTCTAGAACTATCCATTAAACCAGGACTTAACCTAAACATTAAAACACAAAACTCCATTTGATTCAAACAACCATCTCTATCTAAATCTCCTTCTTTCAACATTTCTGCTACTTCTTCATCACTCATACCATTTAACCCTAATATTTCTAAATTTTTCTTCAAGCTCTCAAACGTGATCAACCCTTTTTGTTCATCCATTAATACTCGAAACCCATTACATAATTCCTTCATAAACCCTTCTTCGCCAAGCTTTTCCACCATTGTAGGTAAGAAATCCTCGAAAACGATGCCGTTTGTAATGTTTTTGTTGGTTCGATTTTCCGCCATGATCGAAGCTAAGAATTAATATATGAGCTAAGTTAGGTAAATTAGTTACAGGTAATTAATTGGTGTTGAATAATAATTTAATTTGTGGGTTTTGTGAGTATTTATAGGGTGTTAATAAAGAAGAAAAGGACGAAAAAGAATGGAAGTTGATTAAGTAAGATAAAGATATGTTGCTTTCCTCGAAGTTGCACTTTACTGTGTATGTTTTATAATTATATTTTTATAGGCTTTACTGCACTTTCCTTTTGAGATTTTCTTGGTGAATTTATGTTGTTTGGAAGGAATACAATGGATGAAAAACAAGGAAATTACAAAGTAAGTTACTTCCTAGCTTCGTAATCGTCTCTAAGAATTTATCATAGTTTTATCAAAATTGTTGTATAAGAGACGTGACTCATATTGACATAAATTATAGCTTATGTAGCTCATCTTATATATATTATAAGTATATGAACTACTTGTTTGATATCATCTCATCGAAAGACTGTCTCTCACAAGAATAAATTCAGATTTATATATATTGATGCATAAAAATTAACAAATTGCGAGAACATTTAAATTGTGTGAATAATATTAAATAAAGTTAAAATATGTAGAATGCGATAGCGAAAAAGAAAATTATGACAAAATAAAATAAAAAACTAAAAAATTGTAAGAATGACTTAGAAACATAAGGAATATTTCTTCGACATTTCTTTTAGTTTTACTTGTGGATTACAACCTAATGGTTATAAAATGAGAAGATTAAAATATATTTAAGTGAATTTGATTACGTTTATTTTGATTCATAATTTCATAATATATACTATTAATTTTTTATAATTTATTTACAGAACAAAAATGATTTTATTTCATGTTAAAAAAGGATCATGGATACAAAAAACCTATATATAGGAAAAGCTAAGCAAACTAGGTTGTTACAACAGCCTTGTAACCAACCCATGTAACTAATTATTAACATAAAGCATAACCACCTATATTACAATAATTTTGTATATAAATGAAGCTAGTAAATAAAACATAGTATCGCTTATACAAAAGTCTTGACCCAAGCTTGGTGTATCATCCATTTGGACAGTTGCAACACCCTTTGATGATTATCAACTTGTACTGTTTTGGCTTTACTTCTTGTATAACTATTATTGTCAATATCCTCCCTCAAACTAGGGGATGAAGGAACTTAGAGCCTTAGTTTGGACAAAAGCTTTCTAAAATGAGCAGAAGGAAGAATTTTAGTTAACACATCAACAAGCTGCTGATAAGAAGGTAAATAAGCCAATTTAAGAAGCCCTTCAAGGATTTTTTTTTTCCCTTGTATAATAGCAAGAAATCTCAATATGTTTGGTGCGATCATAAAACAACGGATTTTTAGCAATATGCATTGCAAACTAGTTGTCACAGAATAGTTACTAGTTTCAAATTTTGTAATCCTAGTTCATGAAGAAGTCTAGTTACCCAAACCACTTCAGACGCTGCATTGGACATGACTTTGTACTCAGCTTCTGCACTAGATTTAGAAATGGTGTTTTACTTCTTTGACTTCCAACTAATTGGTGATTGTCCAACCAAATGAACATATCCTGATACAGATCTCCTGGTATCAGGACAAGCTGCCCAATCAGAGTCAGTATAAGCATGAAGAGACAAATGATCAGCTTCTTTGATGACAATGCCTTAGCCATAAGTAGAGCAAACATCGTTTAGAGTTTGAGTTAAGGCTTGCTAGTGTGATGTTCTAGGTGATTGCATGAATTGACTTAGATTTTGGACATTGAAAGCTAAATCAGGCCTTCTATTTGTTAAGAAGTTTAACTTCCTAATGAGAAATCTATATGGCTTACGGTCTTCAAGTAGATTCCCTTTACTCATGGATAGTTAAAGTTCATAGGAAGTGGTCTCACAACCTTTTTGAAGGTGCTTATCCTAGATTCTTTTAACAGCTCTTTTGCAAATTTTGATTGTGTAAGGACTATACCTTCAGGGATGTAATTCACTTCTATCCCAAGGAAGTAATGTAAAATTCCTATATCCTTGATTGTAAAGATTGTATCAAGATGCTTCTTTAATCTTGTTACAAGAATATCATCTACATACACAGCTATAATAATAATGTGGTTTTGATTGCGTTTAATAAAAAGGAAATAATCATTTTTTGATTGATAAAAACCCAAAAATTTACGATTTTCTAGTAATTTTGAGTGCCATTGCATAGAGGCTTGTTTGAGTCCATACAGGAATTTTTTAAGCAAACAAACTTTGTTGTTAGGATTTGGTATCCCTTTGGGCATCAACATATACACTTCTCCAAATTTCCATATAGAAAAGCATTATTAATATCTAGTTGGTGTATATCCCATTTATTGTGGGCTGCAATGGCTAAAAGACATCTCATTGTAGTCATTTTGACTACTGGGGAAAAAGTTTCCTCATAGTCAATGCCATACTTTTGGCTGTACCCCTTAGCAACCGATCTTGCCTTGAATCTTTCTAAGGTCCCATCTGCTCTTAACTTGACTTTGTAAACCCATTTATTGCCATAGGTTTTTTTTCTTGAGGTAAATTAGTTACAATCCAAGTTTGATTATCTGATAAGGCTGTTAATTCTTTTTCCATAGCCTCAACCCATCTGGGGTCTTTGCTTGCTTCCTCATAAGAGGATGGTTCAACATATTGTGAAAGAGTTCCTGCTATTTGATTATATGCATGACTTTTTGTGATATCACACAAATGATTTTGAGCTGAATAACAGTGATAATCAATGAGATAAGATGGTGTTTTTGTTTTTTTAGTTGTCCGCTTAACCTCGTTGGAGCTATCTATACTATTAGAAGTGATGTTCGTTATTTCATTGTGCATATTATTGTTGAATGCACTATTTTAAATAGAAGGCAACAAACCTTTTTTATCCTGATCATTCTGAGTGTCATGTTCAATATGAATACTTTCTGTTGCATCTATATCATAGCATTCATCTAAGCTACTAGTTGGCAAAAAAAGTTGTTGTATCTTGCTTTGGGATCAGATTTACATTGTTATGGAAAAAAATTTTCTTGAAAAACCACATCTCTAGATATAAAACTTCCTTTGTTTTGAGATTATATAACTTGTAGCCCTGTTGCCTACTTGCATATCCTATGAAAACACAAGGATTAGCTCTACTATCAAACTTAGTTCTATTTATCTTCCTCATTGAAGCGGAGGATGAAAGAAAATCTAGGAGGGAGAAAGCACGTAAGGCAGCTCTCCATCAGACTGCGTAAATTCACCACCCATGAGGTTTATGTCATTAAATCTTTTCTTAAAGCTCTTGACTTTACAGGACTGCGAAATTAAAGCTAACGATTTTGTATGTTTTATTTTCGAAACTTCAAGTTCCATTTGAAAAACTTAGGAGGACTGCAAAATGGCTTACACGTGCTAAGTCTACAAAGAGACAAAATTTGCATCAAGAAAGCGACGAGATCTTAAATGAATTAATAAATTTGGGTGGAGAAAAAGATTGTTACAACATTCACCTTCTTATATTCGTTTGTTAATTACATGGGCATTTGAAGTTATTATGTTTTTCATGTCATTTTAGACATTTGGCTGTGTCTCATACGCGCTCTCTGGGAGAAAGTTAAGGAAATTGCGGCCAAAGGAGGACGATAAATTGTTGGTTGGGAATAGCAAGGTGTGCGCATTTGAAAATTAATTTTAAAAAATATAAATATCAATTTCAGGGAAAGAAGCAGCGATCTATGTTGTTGTTTTGACGATAAAGGTATGTTGTTTAGTGATGACAAGCATCATTATTATTCTGACCTTCGAATCGGTTCTACCAAATCATGCATTGATTAGTGAGCAGACTTGTTGCATCAGATTAGTGATCAACACACTTAGGTTCCAGGACGACAATATAAATAAGAGTGTTGGTGTCGCCTTATATGTACACAGATTAAGATAAAGCAACCTTGATGGCAGAAAACGAATGAGCCGCACCAGATTAAGATAAAGCATACAAAATGGTGGTTACCTTGACTCAATGAACAAACATCAATAGTGGAATAGAGGTTTCTTCTTGACTCAATTTAACATACTAAGCAACAAAATAGAAAATCATAAACATTCAAGCTTTATACAATATAACACCAATTTCAAAATTCATAAACTTAAAGAAAAAACTGAAACAACTTCTCCTCGCAAAAGAATCAAAGGAATAGAAAAAGAGGGGAAAGTCAAACTTACCATACAAATTCAATATTCTAACCCTAAATTCTCTAAATTCTTCAATTAACAGCAGTTTTGTGACATAATAAGAGTGAATATTTTGTCAATTCTCAAAAAGGCCCTAAATTCTCCAAAAGACCTAAACGAATTAAGCATAAATCGATCAAAGTTCATCATTAATAATCAAAAAATAAGATTACATTATGGATTCATTATTAACTAATATGATGATCTAGGCAAAAGGGTATTGAATAATTTAATTATTGTTTATCCACATGATCATTGGCGAATTCAGGGTTCAGGTTCCCATTGGACACTAACAAATGGATGAAATTTCAGAAAATTTTGTTTCATTTGTAAAATAAACAACTAAAATATTTTTCATTTATGCAAAATGATACTCCATCCTATTCATAGAGAATGAGACATTTCCTTATTGGGCCATTCACGGAAAATATCTCATTTTTATTTTTGTCATTTTAACCTTGTTAAAAAAACACAATAACACATAATTATCAATACCTTTATGGAAAAAGAGAATTTTCCACCCACTTTTAAGTGGTCCCCCACCCTTCCTTGATTCTGGTGCAAAACCCAAATGTCTCATTCTCTGTGAACTGTGAATACGAGGGAGTATATAGACGCGCAATAATCCACAGATTCATCCCCAATTGAATTTGAACAAAACAATATTAACTTTTTTAATAATTAGCAGTTATTATCTCCACTAACCTCCTCTTCAATAAATTCATCCCCGAAATGTAACTAATGTTAAAAATATAAATCCATAGAATCATCATCATAGAAAAGACTAAATGCAACAATCAAATTGAACAAAGTGAAAAGTTAAGGCTAGAAATAAAAACCAAAACCCAAACCCAGATAAAAAAAAAAAGCACAAAATCAAAAATCACTATCAACAATAATAAAGAAAAACAAGAAACCTGATGAAAAACTCAAAATCAGCAAACCCCACCGAAATAAATGAATCAAACCGAACCCAAACCGCCTTTGGACAGAATGAAAAAGAAACAAAACAACACATACAATAAATGAAAGAAAAACATGAGAATTATCACCCGTAACACTGAGAAGGCAAACTTCCATGAGATTGTCGCATTTGACAACAGACGAGGTCTTTTTCAAGTTAAGACTGGACGTGGTAATAGAGGATCCGCCAAGGGTGGTAAAATACAAAGTGTGGATATGAGAGAGAGGAAATGCACTTGTAACAAACCCTCCGTATATCACTTACCTTGTTCTCACGTTCTTGCCGTTTATATTAAAAGAAACTTATCGTATGAGCGTTTTGTGGACTTCTGCTACACTACCCAGAGCTATGTTAATACATATGAATCCATATTCATGACGTTGATTGATAAGAGGTCATGGCCTCAATACATCGGTGTTGAGGTGATACACGATCCAGATCACATTCGTGGACTAGGAAGACCTAAGTCAAGGAGGATCACCAATGAGATGGACGAAGAATCAAGGAGACGCAACGCTTGTCGACGGTGTGGTAGTGAAGGTCACAACACTAGAACTTGCACGTCAAGGTAAACAGTATCTGTATTTGAGTATATTAACATAAAGACTATGAAACAAATAAATAACATAAGTAAACAATTTGAGTATTTCTTAAGTCTTTTTACATATAATCATAACTACAACTTAGTTGTTGTTGAATTGCAGTAGAGATGGATCCAGCAGCTCCAGGCCCTCGAGACCCTAGTGTACTGACGATGCAGGGATCTTGTCAAGGGCGTGGAGAGCCTCTGTACCTTTGATATGCTTCGACATAGTCGAAGTGCATCTCCCTGAGCGCGCTGCGCCAATTTGGGATGGTACAGGGTATCCCGCCGCCTTGTGACACAGTGGCGGATCTCCATCATAGTTCACGCAAGGGTCTGGAGCCCAAGAACTGGTTGGAGATCAACTGGGGCCATATAGCTTGTTGGGATCACAGACTGGAGCTACTGAATCCTTCAACCAAGTAGAAAGGACAAGCAACAAAATCACGCCCAGGATCGAAGTCGCTCCAGTCTGTATTAATCTCAATTTCATAACCACAATCACAAAGCTCTTTAATAGAATGCTCCTGTGACATCTACGGAACACATGATATAATAACGTAAGTAAACATTCAACAATAATATTAACATTTATAAATTGAGAATAACACTAACATAATATCTTATGTTACCTTTAAAAATTGATTAACTAGAACAAGAATGATGGAGATTGGATACAATGAAGTAGGGAAATGATGGAGTTATTTATAGAACATAATAACAACGACTATTTTCAACTTCATAACGGTTATTTTTCAATTTATCAACGGCTAGTTTAATTCATACAAGAAAGTCAATAAAAAGTCAAACCAGTCAAGCTCCAAGTCGCTGTTAGTAACAGCGACTTAAGGCTTGACTCAAATTTTGACCATTTGCTTTAATTCGCTGTTAGTAAGAGCGAGTTTACACCAAGCCTAGCTTCAGAGACAAGGACGCTTATTTTGGAAATAAAGTTTTTCCGAAGCTTATTTTTTAAATTATGTTGTTAAATTATCTTATTTTTCAAAATTTCGTTGAATCAACATATATACTTAGCCTTATAAGTTAGCAATACACAATTCCGATATTTTCCCCAAATAAGTTAATCCAACTACAAACTTTGTCGGCCCATATAAACTGTACGAGTACACAAACTTGCTCAGAAAGCCCAATATCAAACGACTACTCCTTTTTTTTCATAAAAGATATTAAAAAACAAAAGCAAATCAGTAATTCTTAAATGAGACGGTCTCGTGGTGAAACTATTTTTATTGGGTTCGCCCAATACATATTTTTTGTCTTAAAGCGATCACATATAACATTAAAGTAATCACTTATAATTTTAAAATAATTATTTTTATAGTCTTAGGGTGATTACTTATAACCTTAAAACGATCATTTACGATCTTAAAGTAATCAATTAAAGAAATTGACTAATTATATAGGTCCGTCTCATGGTGAGATGGTCTCATACAAGACGAGCTGAAAACATATAGGTTTTGTTAAGTTCAAATGATAATTGAAGATTTTGTTCAAACAATTTTCACAAACTCTTGTATGAGAAAGTCTCTCTGTGAAATACTTATTACATATGGGCTAAATACCTGATTAATACGGTTATTAGCTTTTAATTCCTTATTTTTGAATAATATATTTAAAAGAAAAGGAAAGAAAAGAGAGAGGGAAGATGGTTGGTTTTTTTCTTTTTCAAATCTTTTTAATATTAAAATAATTTATTTCGTTTAAAATTTTAAATATGTATAAGTACTTCTTCATTACATTTCCTTTCTCTATTGGTATTCAAATTAATGAAATGTAATTTATTTATTTTCCTTCCTAATTTCTTTTTAATTCAATCTATTTCTTTTCTATATAAATATAGTGTTAATTTATTTGGGTTTTGCTTTAAAATAGATCACATTTTTAAATATGGTTTGCAAATTTGATTTTGGGTTTTGTGTTAATTCATGCAATATTTTTGTTTTAAACTTTCCATTTTATCTTCACTCAAAAAAAAAAACTTTTCAATTTATCTTATTTTTAGTTGCTTTTGATACCGGCCCCTTTCCCACCCCGTATCCACTTTATTCACCAACATTGAGATGAAAGGGGAGATTAGAAGAGAAGAGCAACACACAAATAAACAATTTCATGAATGATACAAATTAAAAAGGATACGAGACGATGAGGTACTAAGGGCAAAGTGGCCAAATACGAGATAGTTAAATCATCATAACAGGTTAAATCTTTTATATACAATAAAAGTTTAGTATGGACTTGGTCCACATTAATATATTAGTGTGAATCAACTACCAAGTCTTACACTCTACTTCACTCCATTCCACTCCACTTCACTCCCCTCCCCACTCTTTCACTTTATACTCTCACACTTCATCCATTTCACTCTTATACTAGAAAAAAAAATTAAAAAATTAAAACAATAAAAAAATTTTAAAATTAAAATTAAAATTTTAAAAATCAAAATTTTAAAAAAATTTAAAAATTTAAAAAAAACTAAAAACCATTAAAAATTAAAAAAAATTAAAATTTAAAATTTAAAAACAAACAAAAAAAATTAAGAGTTAAAATTAAAATTAAAATTTTAAAAATCAAAATTTTAAAAAAATTTAAAAATTTAAAAAAACTAAAAACCATTAAAAATTAAAAAAAATTAAAATTTAAAATTTAAAAAACAAACAAAAAAAATTAAGAATTAAAATTAAAATTAAAATTAAAATATTAAAAAAAATTTTAAAAAATTAAAATTATTTTTTCAAAAAGTTTTTTTTCCATAAGAAAACTACTCATTGACTCATTTTCTTATATAGTTTTCTTCCAAGTAATAGTATATACTTTTATATTTTTTTTTAGGAAATTTTTCAGAAAGTACTTAATAAAAGTCTATTACTTTTTGAATTTTCTTTAAAGTTTGTTTGTTGGTAATTAGCTATTACTTTTTTTAATTATGTGTTAAATAATGATTTTTTTTTGTTAATTTCAGTTTTTTTAATTTTATGGTGAAAGTCCCAGTGCATCTGGTGGTATCTCGTAACACACGTGCTTCAGGTGGCTTGGGCAAGTTTCGTATGCGGCGGGGTGGTGAATGTGGTAGTGGTAATAGATGATTTAGGTTGTTGTATAATTTAATAAAAACAATTTATATGTAAATTTTGTATTTTAAATCTTTTGTATTATATTTGTTACTATATGTAGTACTATATCAATATAATTAGTTTATTGTTTATATATTTTTTTATCGTATTTATTTTATTTGTTATTTTAGTTTTATGAATTTTTATGTATTTATTGTTACTTTAATTAAAATAAAACCTAAATTCTTCATCAAAAAAAACCTAAATTCTTCATCAAAAAAAACCTAAATTCTAAATTATAAACTCTAAATTCTTATTAATTAATATTAAAATACTAATAATAAATTAATTAATAATATTAAAATAATAATATAGAAAAGTAAAAGGGAGGTCAAGATATTTAAAATAATAATATAGAAAAGTAAAAGGGAGGTCAAGATATGATAGGGCAACGGTAGTAGGCATTTGACGCAAAAAATGGTGACTAATGGCTACGAAACTTCCTAATTGCGAGTTGCGACGCCATATATAGCTATGGGTTATTTCCGTTTCCATCTCATCGCCTAGAATACACGGACACTTCTCTAGACTGGCGTGTCCCGTGTCGGACACGTGTCGGACACGGACACGCGACGGACACGCGAAAATCCGTGTCCGACATGCCAAATGAAGTGTCCAATATTTTATAATATTTTTTCGGACACGCGGACACGGCATGGACACGGCAAGGGACACGACAAGCAGTCAAGGACACGCTTTTTTGAAAAAAAAAATAAAAATAAAAGTTGAAATGTTGTTCTTGATTTTTTGTATATCCTCTTTGAATATTTGTTAATTGCTATTTGTTAAGGTTAAATTGTTAATGTGTTATTTGTTAATCTTAAATTTTTAATCTTAGTGTTTATAATTTGAATTTTGAAAAGTTGAAGTGTTGTTTTTGATTTTTTTGTATATCCTCTTTGAATATTTGTTAATTGTTATTTGTTAATGTTAAATTGTTCATGTGTTTGTAATTTGAATTTTGAAAAGTTGAAATGTTGTTCATGATTTTTTTGTATATCCTCTTTGAATATTTGTTAATTGTTATTTGTTAATGTTAAATTGTTAATGTGTTATTTGTTAATCTTGATTTTTAAATCTTAAATTTACCTATTTATTTGGTTTTCTTTGATTTGGTTTGTATGACTATTTTTAAATACTCATGTTGTTTATTTGGTACTTATTTGCATTTTATGTGTGTTTTATGTTTTTAAAGTGTTTATTTACATATATCAAATGAAAGATTGTAAAATTATCTTTAATTTGATATATTTATTATATTACCATTTTCGTGTCCCCGTGTCCGCCCTTTTTAAGTTGGCGTTTTCCCGTACTCGTGTCGTGTCCGTGTCTGTTTTAGTGCAACCTAGCTCATCGCCACATGGGTGATCGTGACAGGTTGAAGATGGAATGGAGTCGTAGTCCTCTAGTGTATTTTTTTAGTGCAAATTAAGGAGAATATACATACCTATTTATTTTATTTTAGTATTCATCAAATTCATATTATGCCCACGAATATAATGCAAAACTCCTGAAATTTTATACACGTGTCATTCCGACCGAGTGAGAAAAATTGAGAACATTAAAGAAAGCCTTTTTAAGGCAAGTCACCCATTGAACCCACCTGAAGAATCATATCATATGGTTTATATAATTTACATTAAAAAAATATAAAGGAAATAATGACAAGAGCCACATCCTCTCACCTCTAATTGTCAATAGAAATATAGAATAACCAAAAAGAGAGAAAAATAAAAATATCTTCTTTCAAATCTCCAAAAACCCACCTCAAAACCAGCCTATTTTTTCACATTAACAATACTTCAACTTGCATATCTTTTTCCTTTCTTTCCACATTTTCCCCCCTATAAATTGGTTAAATTAACCAATGAAATAAACAAAATTATTCTCTTTTTTCATGATTAATAATGAGGGTTAAGAAAAAATGTGAGCTTTGTAGCAATCTTGCTACAATATATTGTGAATCAGATCAAGCAATTTTGTGTTATGAATGTGATTCAAAGGTTCATGGTGCTAATTTTCTTGTTGCTAAACATTCAAGGATTCTTCTTTGCCATGTTTGTCAATCTCCTACAATTTGGTCGGGTTCCGGGCCCAAGTTCGGGCCTACAGTCTCTGTTTGCCCTCCATGTCTTGTTTCTAAACCGGGTGTTGCAAGAAATCAGCTACATAGAGATGTAAATAATAATAGAACTACTACTACCCATCAAGAAGAAGAAGAAGAAGAAGAAGATGATGATGATGATGATGATGATGTTGATGATGATGATGGTGATGACGATGATGATGATGATGATGAAGATGGCAATAATGGTTTTCATGACGATGATGATGAAGAAAATCAAGTTGTTCCATGGTCATATTCAGCGTCACATCCACGGTGAAATGTATAGATCAGTTAGGTGAGAAAATATCAATTAGAGTGATTCTATGTATTGTTATGTATGTCTGTTTAAATTTGTTACATTTAAAGAAAAAAAAAACAAATATTGTTCTTGGTTATGTGTTCTACACTGTTAATTATAGGGTTAACGCAGTTGATTAATCTGCTTTGTGTTCTGTTTACTCTTGCTTAATTCTCTTGTTTTGAATGAGTTTTTATTTTTAATGTTAAATTTGATAAAATTATTTTATAAAACTTATTATGATGCTAATATATATGACTATATGAGTAACAATTACCAAATCAGTCTTAAACATTCATAATCAAATTTAATTATTAATTATTTTGTCCAAGACCAACAATGTCAACAATTCCTCCTATAGTTTATATAATAATGTTGATATAAAGGGATGTATGGTGGGCTCCTATGGGAAAATTATAAAGTATGAATCCTCATTATTTTATTCCATGGTAGGAGAGAATTTTGATTTGATTTTAAATGAAATGGATTATTAAGTACTTCTACTAATTGTTTTCAAAAAGAAAAAAAAAAGTACTTCTACTAATTAGCTTTGGATCTATAGTATGAACGTGTGATATTTTTGTTCAAATTTTTTTTAAGAAAAATTCATGACATTTTGGAGTCATTTGTTGCATGATTTTTGGAAGATAATAAGACTTAAAAAAACTATGTTAAAATTATGTTT
Organism: Amaranthus tricolor; assembly: GCF_026212465.1. NCBI lineage: Eukaryota > Viridiplantae > Streptophyta > Magnoliopsida > Caryophyllales > Amaranthaceae > Amaranthus > Amaranthus tricolor. The sequence continues at coordinate 30,464,082 of NC_080052.1, read as the reverse complement.
GGATACATTCATAAACAAAAAATTCTCGATAAACTATAAATAACAAAATATAAATATAAGGATTCCAAGGTCTCTTAAACCTTAAAATCTAATAGTGCTCCAAACTGAACCTTAATCATATTATACTTTGAAACTCTACATTGTGAATATTTTATATAAATTTATTATTATTATTATTGTTGTTTTATGGGTCTATAAAAGTAAATTGATTTTAAAATAAACTTATAATCTTAAAACAAATCATTTGAAGACTCAATTATCCATTTCCCAAAATGATCTCAAAGTATGTGTTGCTGTTTGTATGTGTTCAAATATATTATTATTTCTTTGAGTTCGCTATAACTACTTAAATTATTGTCAAATAGTTTAATAATTATTGCAAATTTAAAAAGATGGGTGTAAAAAAAATCGATCTTATTGTCTTCGCCATCGAAAATATTAGATAAAAATCATTAATCAATTCATATTTATTGTAATTAGTTATACATTAAAATAAGCTTTAGTAAAAATCATTTAACTCTTGCATGAATGTATTTGATGAATTTTAGTTGGATATTGTAAAATAGCAATGATCTATTATCTGTAGTTAAATAACGTTTTGGGGGGTAAGATTGTAATTTTATCAAAAATAGAAGACTAATGAAGAAAATAGGGTTATTAGGGTTGAGAATTAAGAAATTAAAATTGTTATCAAATGTAAAACATAACCATATATAAACTGGTGATAAAGAAAAAATACAAAAATTAGTCCCCTCAATGTAAAATATCTCCACAATGAACAAATCAATGGCGGCCAAGGAAAAAAGTTCCAATGGATGAGCTCATTAGTAACTGGCATAGTACAAAAGTAAAAATCATTAACATTTTCTTGCTTGGAACTTTCCCATTTACGGTTCATTCTTATTTTGTATTTTATTTTTAAATTATATGTTTTGTTAAAATATAGTCAAGTGAGATTTTGATTGATGCGTCTCAATACAAGGATTATCAATATTAACTTTTTACAATTTTTAATTATGTACAATTAGAGATATTAAGAATTCAATAATTACTTTGACAAATATGTCCAAACTAAATAAGACAAAGTCACTAAAATAAATAGAGTATTTACATAACTATACTATATATATATATACATAAAAGTACTTTGGTTTGAAAATGAAACGTTATTTAAAGTTGTGTAGTGTTAAAGTAATCTATAATTACACAATTACACAATTACAATCATCTTAATCTAGTTGAGGTCGGTTGAGTTTGAGGAGCCTACTTGAGCTAATTTCAAAAAAGTATATTAATTTGTTTTCATATCTAGCAAAATACCCGCTTTTAATGCAATTTTTATTATTTTAAGTCGTTTAAATTTCAGTTTATTATTTATTTTAAATTTTGTGAAACTAAAATTTGAAGTAAATTTAAAATCGATACAATTTGTGACTAGATCAATTACAAATTTATTTATTCGACAATGAGATGACTTACAAAATACTTACTACTCATAAGCTAAAATTAGTTTTTTTCTTATTCGATTTTTTTCGATATGTAACAACCCCATTTTGCCTATAATACAAAGGAAAGAATAAGGTCATTATGTCAACCTCCTAATATTTGTTAGTTTCATCTTAATTTGGTGTTTTCCTTCGATGTTTTAAGGATATAATTTTATCCTTAATTGTGAAGTCATCGTATTGGTCCAAGCTTTGTTCGACTAGATTATAATAACAATTAAAACTTGATTAAGATCTCACTTGTACTTTTTTATTTAAAAATACGGCCTTGGTCCTTGGAAGATGGAAGATGTGTAAACGTTTCGATAAAATGTTTTAAAACTACGAAACGGTATGAAAGCACATGCAACATCACAATACCAACAATCGATGAAGGTATTATTTTAGCCTGCCTTTAGTGATTAGAAATCAAGCGGTCTAATATTCAAAACCTTAATTATAATAATTTTTAAATTGAAAAGAATTAAATAAAATTTAATTTAACTTTATTTAAATTTATAAATTAAAAATAAAATACAAATTAAGATTGATTGATAATCAGTGATTAAAAAGTAATTGTTGCAAAATATTAGAAACAAAGGGAGTATAAGCTCAATTGGATTTTTTTGGATACGAGGAAGACTGAGGGGAGAAGAGGGTAAGAGAAGGAAAGTGAGAATCAAACCCCCAAGTTCTTCATGACAAAAGTCGTCTTATGCCCTTTTTAGTAAACAATGCAACTCGCATAATGTTCATTTGAATTTGTTATTACGTATACTGAAATGAAAATTTTCAAATATAATATAGTAAATTTAAAGAGCTAGAAAAAAAAATGTATGTTGATGATAACTAATTTGAGATTGACAACTTGTTAAATAAACTAATTTTAACAACAATCAATAAACTTGAAGTCCAATTTTTAAAGGTATAAAACATAAATTATAGGTTGGCATAAAACTATTGAGTATGGGATTGTTTCTAGTTAGTAGCTCTATAACATGTTCACGTGCCGACCATATGTGATAGATAGTATGTAATTTTGGATTACCAAAGCGCAACTTCATTTTTGGTTGTTTTGCTTCTAATATGCTTATATCATCATGAACAAAAGCCCTTCCGGCTCAATAGATAGAGCATCTGCATGTTGAGTAGAAGGTTTGAAGTTCGATTTTTACTGAGCACAGGTATTAACTGGGGGATTTTTGACTGCACGCATCCTCTTTACTAGAAGAATAGGTATGACTTTTCTGCATCTTTCAGAAAAAAAATACCCCCACCCAAACCCTACCTTATGGGGATACTGAGAATACCCTTTACCTTTATCTTTATGCTTATATCATCATGGTCATTTATCTTTTATTAGTGGTTACTTACAAGTGCAAATATTTTTAATATGTTTAATCTAATTCAGCTTATGATAAAATTCCTTATATTAATTTATTCATCAAATCTTACTGTAATGTTTAAATAACGCTATGTTTAAATAATAATTTTAGAGTGAAATGGAAGAAGAGAAGAAGAGAAAGGAATGGAAAGGAAGAAAAATAGAAAGAAATCAACTCTTATTTATTTAGGAGGGAATGAAGAGATATGAGTGTTTTATCTCTAAACTTTTTCTATTTTGAAGAGATTCAGGCCTTAACAATTCATTCATCCAATCCCCTAAATTCCTTTTTTCCAAAACTCTTTCTTCCTATTTTATTATTCAAATAAAACATCTTTCATCCCTCTAAATCTCAATAATTTACATCAATTTACGTTTCCCTCAACTCTCATAAAGATCGGAGACCATATGAATTCACTTATGTAAGAGTCTGCCCAAGTTATGGCTTTGGTGATTTGGCCTGATCAGTTATTGATTAAAATTCTATTAATATTAAATTTTAAAACACATAAAACAGATTGATAAGTAGTTGATTCGGTACACATATAATGATGGCTAGATAGATATTTGATATACACAAATTCTTACTTGAGACCGTCTTTTGTAAAGGCGGCTCTCAAAAGCACAACCCAAATCTAATTATGTTAATTTAAAAAAAAAACTGACGCACACTTGTGAAGTGGAATGTGAAAAGTTGCATAATATATTTTGGTTTATGACAACATTTATTTTGGGTTATAACATAATACATTTGGTGTTATACCGGCATATATTTGGGGATTATATCATAATTTATTTGGGGTTATAACATTATATATATATATATATATATATATATATATATATATATATATATATATATATATATATATATATATATATATATACATATATATATATATATATATATATATATATATATATATATATATATATATATATATATATATATATATATATATATATATACATATATATATATATATATACATATATATATATATATATATATATACATATATATATATATATATATATATATATATATATATATATATATATATATATATATATATATATATATATATATATATATGGTTATAACAAAATATATATTTGAGGTTATAACATAATATATATGGGGTTATAAAAACATGTATTCGTGGTTATAACATAATATATTTAGAGTTGTAACAATATATATTTGAGGTTATAATATAATATATATGGATTTATAACAACGTATATTTAGAGTTATAAAATAATATATTTGGTATTATAAAAATACTATACCCTCAAACACATACTATTATATACCCAACTAAATATATTATGTTATAACCCCAAATATATTATATTATAACCACAAATATATGTTATTATAACCCCATACATATTATGATATAACCTCAAATATATATATGGTTATAACTTCAAATATATTATGTTATAAGCCCAAATAAATTATGTTGTAACCCCCAAACATATGTTGGTATAACACCAAATATATTATGTTATAATCCCAAATAAATGTTGTTATAACTCCAAATATATTATGTGACTTTTCATATTCCACTTTACACGAGCTCGTCAGTTTTTTTTAAAAATTAACATAAATTAGATTAGGGTTGTGCTTTTGAGAGTCGTCTTTAGAAAAGACAGTCTCTCAAGAAATAGCCTTTTTGATATATCTTATTATAATTATTTAAATTTGCCCCTTATGAATTATTAGAGATTTTAAAGTAAAGTCTTGATAAAAGACTTGTACTTGGGAAGGGAAGCAAAGTGAAAATTTGAATAAAATAAGATTATTTAACAACTTAATTTTAAAAATAAGTTCCGTGAAAACTTATTTCCCAAAATAAGCATCCGTACATCCAAGCCTAGCCTCGGTTTAAATCGCTATTACTAACAGCGAAAGTAAAAAAAAAAAATTAAAAGGCCAAAGTTGCTGTTACTAACAGCGGCTTAAGGAGTTGACCAGTGGTCAACTCCTTAAGTCGTTGTTAGTAACAACGACTTTAAGGTAAACTAGGAACTCCTTCACCTCGTCAGCTGGAATAAGAAAGTAACTAAGAACTGAAAACTTAAAACGCATTAAGTCGCTGTTACTAACAGCGACTTAAAAATTAAAAAAAAATTATTATTATTATTTTTTTTAAGTCGCTGTTAGTAACAACGACTTTGGGCTTTTAATTTTTATTTTTTTTTCTCTTTCGCTGTTACTAACAGCGACTCTTGCCAAGCCTAGGTTTGGATGTACAGACGCTTATTTTGGGAATTAAGTTTTCATGGAGCTTATTTTGAAAAATAAGTTGTTTAATTGTCTTATTTTTTAAATTTTCAAGCAAAGTTGGAAGGTGAGTGTTTAATTTTTAAGAGTTAATTACTTTATGACTCTCGTGGGCTTTAAGGCACTATTATCCACATCAATTTCAGTGGCCCATTACTAGCTTTGGAAGTGGCCTCAAATATCCCATGGAATGAATTTTAGAAGTGGCTACTTCATGGAAAATTATAAAAAATAAGCTTATTTTCAACAAAAAGATTGTGAAATAAACTTTAAAAATTTAAATTTTCAAATTAATTGTTTTTATTTTAAGATCATCATCATCCTACCCAATATATCCCACTCTTAGAAAGCTAAGGCCAGGGTCTGGAGAGGGAAGGACGGCGGCAATTCATACCCATAAAGGAGAGCGCGGCCAAAGGAGTCCCCCGACTCGAGGAAGATAAAGAGACACGAAAAACACAAGCAAGACAACTTAATGGTCTATAGACAGAAGGACCACTACAGAAGAATGAAGTTATGTATTTATTTGTTGTTACTATCATTGTATAAAAAAGTTGGTAAAAAAAGTCGAATCTCTTTATTCACTGATTCTAACAGCGAACAAAATAAAAAAAAAACTATGTCATATTATCACAAAGAAAAATATATATCAATGTTGGTTCATTGTTATGAACACCGAAGAACCTTAATTGTTCTTTTTGTCCTTTCAAAAACATTGAGATTGTTTTTTGTTTGTTCGCTGTTAGAAACATCGTATCAAGTCGTGGTAAATTTTTTTCTCTTGTTTGCTTTAAACAACAGCGAATAAACCCTAATTTTAGGCGGGACACAGAGGCGCTTATTTTGAGAACTAAAATTTTTCGAAGCTAATTTTATAAAATTTTTTAGTAAAAATCATTTTATTCAAATTTTCCAACTATATATGTATAAAGATAATATGAATTCTTTGTTCTAAAGTCATTTCTTAAGTAACTGTTTTTGTTTATGTTTTCATTCTTATTATCTTTGTTACTTGTTATACTTATTTGGGACGTTCTTTTGTTTATTTTCACAAATTTAATCTCTCCATACATCTCATATACTCATTCAAATATATCAAATGTTTTATCTTACTCTTCTCTAAGTCCAAACGCAACCATAACAAAAAAAAAAAAAGAAAGAAAAAAAAGATGCATTTAAATTTTCTATATATCTCATTACTAATCTTTTATGTTAATTTAAATATCTTTAGTTATTTATGTTTTCTTTTTAAATTTTAAATTCCAATTCAGAAATCAAAGCAAATATGTTTTCTAAAAGATCTTGAACAATATTTTAATATCTAAGTGAAAATTATAAGATCCAAGTCCATCCCCCATTAACCGATACCTTTGCCCCGGCTTCTCTCCAATACTAATTATGTTTCGTAAAGAAATGCAACTAACTTGTGTGCTCTCAACCATTTGAGCATTTATGGCACCTTCTTCCCCAATCACCTATACCCTTGAGATTTTGTTAGCCGTTTATTTAATGATCTATTAAAACAATAATATTTTTTATAATTAACATTAAGATTAGATAGATCTGACTTTTACAAAATCAGCCCAACTAGAATAAAAAGTTAAAAGAATTGAAGCTCAAGGATATATCATATATTTTAACACGTCTTTTCATAATAAAGCCTTTGAGTTAGAAATGTGGATCAACATAGACCGTCAGCATACCTGACGCAAAATATTTTACTTTAATGAGAAGTGATTGAAATTTGAATCTGTGATTTCTTATTACGCTAGTACCTATTGGAAAGCAGTTATCTTTTACAGTTACCTTAGTCATTACAGTTGATTTGTTCTTAGGTAGTTACATTAGAGGCACTTACCCATGTTCGTAACAGTTACTACCCATGTTTGTAGCAGTTACTACAATGCTCATGTATTTATACAATATGCTTCAATGAGAATAAAGAAATATCAGAATTTTTACACAAAAAAACACAATCAGATATTGTCAAATTATCATGGTATCAGAGCCCTAGGGTTCGAATCCGGACAGGCATCATCATCTACCTGTTCTTACCTCAAAATGGCTGATTCATCAGAAAACCAAACACACCAAACCTTAATGTCCATGGAACAAATGGAACAAATGTTCCAGATGTTCCAGAAAATTAACAATTAAACTCACCAAACAGAAACCCCAACATCAATCAAAATTTCAGAAAAACTCACATACCACAATTATACAAAATGGTGCAAATTGATGCACGTTGCCATTGGAGGCCGGGGGCGGCTCAATCACATCACTGCCAGACCCCCACCATTATCAGATCCCAATTATAACCAATGGGCACAAAAAGATGCAATGGTTATCGCATGGATAATCGAAAACATAGACGGAGATATCGTTAATCAATTTCTGGACTACACAACAGCACACAGCCTATGGCAAGGTATTGAAGGCCTCTTAGGATGTGGTAGGGATGAACTACAAATCTTTGATTTGAGTTCTAAGGCAGCAACCTTGAAACAAAACCATGATACTATTGAAGTTTACTATGGTAAGCTTAACATGTTGTGGAAAGAAATAGATCGAAGAATGCCAAATCCGATGAATTGTCCACAGGATATAACAGAGTTCAACAAATACATCCAAAGACAAAGGCTATACCAATTTCTCACCGGAATTAGTGACGATCTAGACAAAGAGAGAAGGGACATATTAAACAGTGAACCATTACCGGCGGTGGAAACGGCATATGCAACAATCAGACGAGAGGTCACACGCCGGCAAATCATGACCGGCGTCTCATCACCGGGAACGAATCCCTCAGAGATTGGCTCAGGTCTCTCCACGAGAAACAAACCCTTCCAAAGAATCCGAGAAGATGATGACCGGAGAAAACTCCGATGCACCCACTGTGGGGGTTCTAGGCATACCAAGGAGGGGTGCTTCAAACTTGTGGGATATCCTGAGTGGTGGGACGATCTACAGAGGAGGAGAGCCGCCACCAAGGCACCGGCTAACCGGACCGGCGGCAAGGCTAATCTCAGTGCCACAGATCAGCCAACATCATTTCAAAACTCAGATGACCAAGAAGAATGGCGCACAGAGGAAGGAGAAGCAAAGATAGTTTCAGAGAATAAGAATGGTGAGAAACAGGAAGAAGAGAGAGAAAGGAGAGCCGTCAGCCAAAGGGAAGGGAAAGGGAGAATCAAAAATCCCCAATCCTACCTCCCTTTTTATAGCCCCAGTCCATCCCCTTTTAAAACCCTACCCTCCTCCTCTTCCCAAACCGGCCCAGGCCCAAGTCAATTCCTCAAACCCGATTCCCATTCCAGCCCAAACACCATCACTCCTAAGTGCCTTCTTGGACATTCAAACAACTCTCAATGGATCTTTGATTGTGGGGCCACCGATACGATGACATTCGATCCCAATGATTTTATATACACCCATCCTATTAACCGAACCCACATCCAAACTGCTAATGGGGAACGTGTACCGGTTGCCAAGGCTGGAGCTGTCAACATCTCTTCCTCCCTTCATCTCAAAAATTGCCTGCTCATCCCAAATTTGTCTCATAAATTATTGTCGGTCAGTCAGTTGACGAAGGACTTAAATTGTACTGTGTTTTTAACCTCTGATCATTGTGTTGTACAGGATGCTCGGACAGGGAAGATCATTGGGCGTGGTACTGAACGAGGTGGCCTATACTATGTTGATGCGGTAATTCAAAAAGGTGGTGCAATGCTTGCTCATGGATCTCCTGCTCACCAATTGCGAACTTGGCATCGGCGTTTGGGTCACCCATCCTTAGGTTATCTACACCAACTCTTTCCTTCTCTGAAGAACATTGCATCTCTAGATTGTGAAACTTGTATCTTAGCAAAGAGTCATAAACAGTCCTATTTCCCTAGAAATACTCGTGCTCCCAAACCCTTTGATATAGTACATTCCGATGTATGGGGCCCAGCTCCACATACTGACAATCATGGTTTTTCCTATTTTGTGTTATTTATTGACGACTATTCTCGAATGTGTTGGGTTTATTTTCTAAAGCACAAATCTGAGGTTTTTAATGTATTTGTCAAATTCTATAACATGATTCTTACTCAGTTCCATGCAAAACTAAAAATTCTTCGCTCGGATAATGGGGGTGAATATATCTCATTGGCAATGAAACAATTCTTTCTAGACCATGGCCTTATCCACCAAACTTCCTGCCCCGACACCCCACAACAAAATGGGGTGGCTGAACGTAAGAACCGTACTCTCCTTGAGGTAGCACGGGGTCTAATGTTTGAGACTCATGTGCCGGTATATTTTTGGCCCGAGGCTATTGCTACTGCTACCTATCTTACCAACCGCCTCCCTACAAAAACCCTCCAATTCCAGACTCCTCTTGCTACACTTCATTCGTATACTCCTGTTCCCTCATCTCACTCCCTTCCTCCTAGAGTCTTTGGGTGTGTTGTGTATGTCCACCTTCCACCACGCACTAGAAATAAGTTTGAACCCCGGGCAGTACGATGTGTCTTTCTTGGGTATGGCACTACACAGAAGGGCTATCGATGTTATGATCCTATCCATCACAAGCTTTATACCACCATGGACTGTGATTTCCTTGAACACCACTGTTACTATCCCCAACCTCGATCTCAGGGGGAGAGTATGAGTGAGGATCTTAGTTGGTTGACTCATCCCTTGGCTGACAGTCGAGATCTCAAGGAGCAAGTCGGCACTACCATCGATACTGCTACTGACATTGCTACTGAATCACCTCCTCAGACTACTCCAGTCCCAGTCCCTGAGCATCCAGCCGAACAAGAGGTAACACCAAGTCCTACTGCTCCTTTCATTGATGTATCCACTGACTCTATTGTGCCAAATAGTATTGTTGTTCCAAGGGAATCTAGTTTGCCCCCTCGAAGTACAAGAGGAATACCCCCAAAGAGATATGATCCTGAATATGAATCCCGGAGATCCCGATATCCTACCAATAGACCAGGTGATGGACAACTATCACAAACAGCAGTTGCCTTCAATGCATCTCTCTACTCCAGTGTCATTCCGAAAAACATTGAAGAAGCCCTCCAAGAACCAAAGTGGAAGCAAGCTATGGATGAAGAGATCATGGCTCTCCAGAAAAACCGAACGTGGGAAAAGTGCAGATTACCAGGTGATAAGAAGACGGTTGACTGTAAATGGGTGTTTTCAGTCAAGTATCATGCTGATGGATCCATTAAGCGGTATAAAGCTAGGCTTGTTGCGAAAGGATATACACAAACTTATGGGGTAGACTACTCTGAAACATTCTCACCTGTAGCGAAAATTGATACCATTCGAGTTCTCTTCTCAGTAGCAGCAAACAAAGATTGGCCTTTGTTTCAATTTGATGTGAAGAACGCCTTTTTACATGGAGAAATTGAAGAAGAGGTATACATGAAGCCACCACCAGGGTATTCAAATAAGTATAGCCAAGGAGAAGGGTGTCGACTTAAGAGAGCTCTATACGGCTTAAAACAATCTCCTAGAGCATGGTTTGGGAGATTCACTGCAGCAATGAAGAAATTTGGCTACAAACAGAGCAACTCAGATCATACTCTATTTCTCAGGCGAAGTGGAAAACAGATTACATGCCTCGTGATTTATGTCGATGATATGGTTATTACCGGAAATGACTTCAAGGAAATTGATCGTCTTAGGAGGAAATTATTCCAAGAATTCGAGATGAAGGATTTAGGGCAACTAAAATACTTCCTAGGAATAGAAGTCCTGAGATCAAGGAAGGGATTATTCATCAATCAGAGGAAATACATTCTAGATCTCTTAGCAGAAGCAGGTATGTTAGATTGCAAGCCAGCAGATACTCCTATGGTAGCTAATCATGGTCTACGTATGATAGGTCGTTTTGCTACCAAAAATAATTCCTAATTCACCTAACTAGTATAGTTGGGTAAGTAGGGTCGAACCACTGTGGAAGGACAAGTAAAATCACAAGTTGAACCAAGTTCACTAACGCTAACAATCAAATGTTGGAAATTTTTGTTTATCTAATATAATGCAAAAACAAGAGATGAATGAAATTCAATAATTAAAAACCTAGGGCTAAGAAGGATTCACTATGCATCGATCATGATTCATGAACAATAATTGGGATAGGAATGAATATAGGCGAAGGAATGTGTTGCTCTCGCAAACAAATTCGACAATCAAACAATAAAAGAAGCTATCGCGATTAAAGCTTAACTGTTCAAAGAAGGAAATCTTTCACTCAAACTCGCAACTTTCGCTTATAGAATTGAGTGAATAAAACTTGCAAATTGGCCAAACATGCAATCAATACAAAACCTATCAATTGAATCACCTAGACAAACCAAGTTTAAATCCTAAAATCAAACAAAAATCATGATCTTTTGCATAGTTTCACCAAGCCCTAGCAATAAAACTACTCACTACGCATATTAAAACTAACAAGAGATTCAAGAATGAAATTCATGGGGGACATTAAATTCAAACTTAATGGAGAGATAATCATGCAAGGATAACGATGATAAACGAGAACAAGAAATTAGGATTGAAAGAAAATACCTTTAATATAATTAAAATTACAAATTCCGATTGTTGAATTACAATCTTCCAAAGCAAGAAATAATAGAAATCCCCATTGATACCAAACCCTCAGGAAAAGAAAAAAAAACAGAGAAAGTCAACCCCCCCTAAAATTCCCTTCCAATGCTATATATATCTCCTTCCAAAAAGATCGGAGGTTACCGGAAGTTATAAAAAAAAATAACCGCTGGACCCGACCGGGTATGAAGAAACCCGCCCGGGTACGAGGCAAAGCCAAATCTCAAAGACCAAAGATTTTCTAAGTTTTGGAACAGACCCGGCCGGGTATGAGGAAACCAGCCCGGGTTTGAGAGGTTCACCCGGCCGGGTCTGTGGATACCCGCCCGGGTCCGTGTGATAGCATTTCTGCCAAAAAAAACCTCTTCAAAAATCTTCTAAGTATTGGATGCTGACCCGGCCGGGTATGTGGAAACCCGCCCGGGTGCGTGTCTTTGTCAGCACAAAATTGATACTTCGAGTAGCTTACGACCTTTCAACTTGCAAATCTCGCTCCGAGGGTCGATTCCTGGCCTAATTAGAGCTTTATTCCTACAAAACAGATGGGAAACAAACACTCCAACCAAGTATAAAAACCAATGGAAAAATGAAGCATAATACGCGAGAAATGCTATGAAAATGCAATGGGGGAATGGTAAGAAATAGTATATAAAACATGCACATCAAACTCCCCCGAGCCGAACCTTTGCTTGTCCTCAAGCAAACAGGACAAGGTTCTAAGAATAAAAGTATGCTTCACCCTATAAAAGCAACATCGCAGAGCACTTGTGATCACATCCTCTCAATCAAAGCATCCAATTAATTCAATACCGATCCAAGAGTGAAATATCATATAAGCAAATTCAAGCCTTATCACTGAGGAATAACGAGGAATCAAGGGAAGAGTTCTCACGGTGGACACTCCTCTATTTGTGGCGAGTATAAAATGTACTCGATCGCTCTCCGCCCATAAATATGCAAAAGATGTGCATATGAATCATTTTTTTGTAGCCTAAAATGCTAATAAGGCACCCTCCCATCTCAACAACACTCATGTGTTTAAAGGGTAGATAATGTCACTCAGCCTATAAAGGTCGACTCGAAATGCATCACATACTCTCAGATCTTGGCAAGGTACTAAGTCGAGGAAGCACATATAACTGCACGATTATCAAGAAGGTCTTTATTGGGCTTGTAGTGAGGTTTTGGGTCAAAGGTAGGATCAAATTTGGAAATATTCGGGCTGGAAGTCTATTTTAGGGGAGCATAATCTAAAAAGTAACGTAGCCTAAAGATGAGGCTAAAACAACTCCAAACAACTTCGACTCATAACTACCGAACCAACCCAACTAATAGAAAGCACCGTCATATCATCATCAATCCGATAAGAGAATTACAACTTGCAAAGGCGAAAATGTACAATAAAATAAAAGATGTGAGACAAATTTTTCCCCTTTTTTTTTTTTATTTTTTTTTTTATTTTTTTTATTTTTTTATTTTATATATATATATATATTTTTTTTTTTTTTTTTTTATTATTTTTTTTATTTTTTATTTTTTGAAATTGAAACTATGAAGAGGATTACATGAATATGACCTATGAAAAGATGGTAACATATAACAATGAAGAATGGATGATATATGACAAACTAGATAAGCACACTCCAACAATGGGGAAATAATCAACCCAACTCAAGTACTCCGTGCGAGCAAATGTGAGCCGAATGATGGAACATATATCGCCCACTAACAAACCAACTGCTCCCCCAAGCTAGACTTGGGTTAATCAAATAGGGTCAAAAGGGTTTATAATGTGGTTAGTCATGAAAGAAAAGGTAGGCCTCAAAATAAAGGATCATATGGCAATTTATGTCTTCTGAAATAATGTGGCATGGCTTTTAACAAATGAACGCCTTCTATCATGCTCATCATGCGATTACACAGCTAACAAGACCAGTACCAAGCCAAGATGGAGATCAGCGACACACCAGAAACTAATCACTCAAGAAGAAAATAGGAAGATAGAAATCAAAGTCCAAGTCCTTACAAGGTAAACTCTCCCTTGTTCCAAACAACAGGTAATAAAGCTCAAAAATACAAGTTTCAATAATACCCAGGAATCGGAAAAGGAATCCAACAGTCTGCAATGACCGGTCTCAGTAATCACATGTGTTAAAAATTTTTCAACCATAGGGTACAGGGAAACATACTTTGTCAAGAATCCAAAGGGGTATCGAGGGAGAAAGAAATACATTACAACTAAGAAAACAATACAGTATTTTTGGTCACATGTAAACTCCCACTCCTAATGAGTGGTACAAACCATGCAACAATCCTAACAAAGCAGTAAAAACACTCAAGGATAAATTATGGAAAGAGTGGGGAAGATCTCACCACTAAACTTCCTAATGCAAGCTGAAGTACAGAAAATCATTACGTTATCCAAAGTGGGACTTGCAAAAGAACCTAATCGTTCGAGTGCTGAACGATCGATCCACTTAGATGACACAATGCGACCTTTGAGATGTTGAAATTTTTGTCGCTGATCTTTACTGCAGAAAATAACGTCGGGAAAATCCTCATCGCGCTCAATGGCTGGAACGATAGGTTGTGAGGTAGACCCCGAAGCGCGTGCCCGCTTGCTTGCCATTACACTCCCGGTTTTTTTTTTTTTTTTTTTTTTTTTTTTTTTTTTTTTTTAGAAATTGATGGGAGGATGGGGAGAATTAAGGAATGGGTAAGAAGAGAGTAGTAGGAATTTTGCTAATGGAGTTTGAGGGTGAAAAATAAAAATATAAAAAGAGAAATGTGAAAAGATGGAGATTTGAAGGAATGGAGGAATTGAAGAAGAAAAAAAATTAGTGAATGGAAAAGGCAATGAGAAGAGGAAGAGGATGGTGAAATTTTTAGGTATGTTTGATGAAGGAAAAATGGAGATTTGAAGAAAGAGATTTAGGAAAGTTGAGAGTAATGGAGGAAGAGAGAGAAATTGATGGAGGAAAAAGATGAAGTGGTGAGTGAATTGGAATGAGGGAGAGGAAAGAAAGAAAAAAAAAAATATATAAACGGTGAGGGAATGGACCGGACCCGGGCGGGTGAGTGAAGCCCCGGGCGGGTACGGGAGGAAAAACTGGTTGGTGAGAAGGAGAAACCCGGGCGGGTCCGTGTGTTGTAACTTTTTGCTTCTTTTTTTTTTTTTTTTTTTTTTTTTTTGAAATTGATGTGAACTAACAAATCGGGTTACCTCCCGACAAGTGCTGGTTTTTAAGGTCCCGCACGACCCTCTTGTTCAACCCCCTTAAGAGCAGGTAAAAGGATGAAGGTGGATAACCTCTATCATACCAACAACATGTCCTTCATAGTAAAGCTTTAAACGTTGTCCATTGACCTTGAAAGTATCACCTTTCTCATTTTGTAATTCCACGGAACCGAACTTATTCACCTTAGTAACTAAGAAAGGACCACACCATCTAGACTTGAGCTTGCCGGGGAAAAGCTTGAGTCGAGAATTGAACAATAACACCTTATCTCCCGCTGCAAACTCTCTTGGAAGGATCTTCTTATCATGCCATTTCTTAGTTTTCTCCTTGTAAATCCGAGCACTATCATAGGCGGACAACCGAAACTCATCCAGCTCATTAAGTTGAAGAAGCCTCTTCTCCCCTGCTAGCTTGTTATCCATGTTAAGCTCGCGAATTGCCCAATGAGCTTTGTACTCTAGCTCGACGGGAAGATGACAGGATTTTCCGTACACAAGCCGATATGGGGAAGTGCCAATAGGTGTTTTGAAAGCTGTTCTGTAGGCCCAAAGCGTGTCATCAAGCTTCATACTCCAATCTTTCCTAGACTTTGCAACCACCTTTTCTAGTATAGATTTGATCTCGCGGTTGGAAATCTCAACTTGACCGCTTGTTTGGGGATGGTATGCAAGTCCAGTACGATGATAAACTCCATACTTCTTGAGAAGAGAATCTAACTTTCGTTCATGAAAATGCGAACCACCATCACTAATGAGAGCTCTGGGGACCCCAAATCTCGGAAATATAACCTTGCTTAAAAGCCGGATGACCACCTTAGAATCATTGGTGGGAGATGCGATTGCTTCGACCCACTTAGAGACATAGTCGACGGCAACCAAAATGTAGCAATTTCCATTAGAAGATGGGAAAGGTCCCATATAATCGACACCCCAAACGTCAAAAATTTCGACCTCAAGAATACCGGTTTGGGGCATCTCATGCCGCCTCGAAATGTTGCCGGTCCTCTGGCAAGAATCACATGACATAACAAAAGACTGAGCATCCTTGAACATCGTGGGCCAAAAGAAACCAGACTCATTCAGCTTGCGAACGGTTTTATCTGGGCCATGATGTCCCCCATAGGGTGAGCTGTGGCAGCGCTGGAGGATCCCATGGACCTCCCACTCAGGAATGCACCTGCGATAAATTCCATCTGCACACTCACGGAAAAGAAAAGGATCATCCCAAAAATAATATCTAACATCATGCAAGAACCTTTTCTTTTGTTGGTAGGACAAATCAGGAGGCAAAATGCCGCCTACCAAATAGTTAGCATAATCCGCAAACCACGGACCCTGTGATGTGACTGCAAATAACTGATCATCAGGAAATGAATCGTCAATAGAGGAGGAGATCTTACCATCGTCATACCTGATTCTCGACAGGTGGTCTGCAACTACATTCTCTGCTCCTTTCTTATCACGAATCTCAATATCGAACTCTTGAAGTAAGAGAATCCACCTGATAAGCCTTGGTTTGGCTTCCTTCTTAGCAAGAAGGTACTTTAAAGCTGCATGGTCAGTATAAACAATAACCTTGGAACCAAGAAGATATGATCTAAATTTTTCTAAGGCATAAACAACAGCTAAGAGTTCCTTCTCTGTGGTGGCGTAGTTGACCTGAGCCTCATCCAAAGTCTTGCTAGCATAATAAATGGCATGCAAGACCTTGTCCTTCCTTTGACCGAGCACAGCTCCAACCGCAAAATCGCTAGCATCGCACATAATCTCGAACGGGAGTTCCCAGTCTGGAGGGCGAATGATGGGTGCGGTTATGAGAGCTTGCTTTATCCTGTTAAAAGACTCAACACACTCCTCAGTAAAGTCGAAAGGCGCATCTTTAAGAAGAAGTTGGGTTAGAGGTTTAGCAATTTTAGAGAAATCTTGAATAAAGCGGCGGTAAAACCCCGCATGACCAAGAAAACTCCTTACCCCTTTCACATTGACTGGTGGTGGTAATTGCTCAATCACCTGTACCTTGGCTCGATCTACCTGTATGCCCTTATCAGAAACAATGTGGCCAAGAACCACACCTTCAGTCACCATAAAGTGACACTTCTCCCAATTTAAAACCAAATTACATTCTTCACATCTTTTCAAAACTTTAGTGAGATTAGTCAAACAAGAGTCAAAAGAACTACCATACACACTAAAGTCATCCATAAAAACTTCCATGATAGACTCTATGAAATGAGAAAAAATGCTCATCATGCAACGCTGAAAAGTAGCTGGTGCATTACATAACCCAAATGGCATTCTACGATATGCAAAAGTACCATAAGGGCAAGTGAATGTTGTCTTCTCTTGGTCGTCAGGATGAATGGGAATTTGGAAGAATCCAGAATAACCATCCAAATAACAAAAATATTTATGACAAGCTAACCTTTCAAGCATTTGATCAATGAAGGGGAGAGGGAAATGATCTTTATGAGTAGCTAAATTCAGTCTCCTGTAATCAATGCACATGCGCCAACCAGTGACAGTTCTAGTGGGAATTAATTCATTTTTATCATTTTTAACAACAGTCATCCCACCCTTTTTTGGAACCACTTGCACAGGACTTACCCACTTAGATGCAGCTATAGGAAAAATAATGCCTGCGTCAAGCAGTTTCAAAACCTCACTTTTCACTACTTCTTGCATGTTGGGGTTTAAGCGCCTTTGTGGTTGAATACAAGGCTTATGACCTTCTTCTAAATGAATCCTATGCATGCAAAAGTCGGGACTAATACCTTTCAAATCATCAACACTATACCCAATGGCCTTCTTATGAGTTTTCAGAACATCCAAAAGTTGGGAAAGTTGGGCATCATTGAGTGTAGTGCTGACGATGACAGGATGGAGCTCTTTCTCATCAAGAAAAACATACCTAAGATGTGAAGGGAGAGGTTTTAGTTCAGGCTTCTTTACTTCAACTTGGCATATAGGCCGAACTAACCTCTGCACTCTCTTGCTCTCGCTGTGACTAAGCTCTTCATTACAAAGAGCTTGTTCAATAGCATCAACTTCAGTCTTCCAAATGCTAGCATCACCTGTAGAAGATTCAAGACAAAGAACGGCCTCCAAAGGATCTTTCATAAGAGTTAGGGGCAAGTTATCATAACAAATCACATCAACTACATCAATAGCATAGCATTTTTCCTCAAGCATGGGACTTTTCAAAGCATTGCTCAAATTGAAAGTTACATTGTCGTCCCCCACAGAAAGTGTAAGTCTACCATTTTTCACATCAATTACTGCTCCTGCCGTATGAAGGAAAGGTCTTCCTAAAATAATAGGAATTTGTCGATCTTCCTCCATGTCAAGAACAACAAAATCAACAGGGATATAAAACTTACCTACCCTGACAGGGACGTCCTCTAAAATACCCAAAGGATATTTAACAGAACGGTCGGCCATTTGTAAAGTAATGTTAGTAACTTTTAGATCACCCATTTTCAATTTAGAACAGACAGAAAAAGGCATCACACTGACACTAGCTCCTAAATCACATAAAGCTTTATCAATAAATAATGTTCCAATGTGACAGGAGATGGAAAAACTACCAGGATCTTTCAGTTTTGGAGGGGATTTATTTTGTAGCAAAGCACTGCATTGTTCAGTAAAAGCAACTGTTTCTACTTCACTAAAAGCTCTTTTCCTAGTCAAAATGTCTTTCATGAATTTAGCATAAGCAGGCACTTGTGTGATTAATTCAGTAAAAGGAACTGTTACCTGCAAATTCTTCACTACCTCCAAGAACTTACCGAACTGCTTGTCGAGTTTGTGCTTCACTTGGCGGTTGGGAAAAGGAAGTTTGATGGGAGGCACTTGCAATGCCTCATCTTTCGCTTTCTCCTTCTCTTGCACTGCCTCAGAAGATGCTTCATTAGTACTCGTTTCAGAAGTGCTCTCATCTTTCGAGTTTGACTCTCCCTCTTGAGGCATGGGTGGCTCATCATAACTCATCCCGCTTCTTGTAGTGATTGCATTGGCGGTCTCCTTTCCATGTGGTTGAGTGGGTTGGCCAGGTAATGCTCCAGCCTGTCTAGAGGAGCTAGATGCAGCTAATTGAGCGACTTGAGTTTCAAGCATCTTATTATGAGTACTGAGTTGCTCGAGCTGTTTGGCCATTTGAGCCATCATGGTTTTCAATTCCCCTAATTCGGATTGGGGTTGTTGGTTCTGAAATTGCTGCTGTTGATGGCCTTGAGGAGGCCTTTGGAAACCGGGTGGTCCTTGATTGGGCTGATATTGCTGATGTTGCCCATATTGTTGTTGTGGTGCTTGTGGTGGATAGTGTTGTTGTTGAGGATTTAACACATTATTGCTGCGATATGACAAGTTAGGATGATTTCGAACTCCAGGATAGTAGCTATTGTTGTTGAAAGGAGGACGAGCTTGAAAAGCATTGACTTGCTCTGGCACTCCCATAGCTCCATTGGGATTTACAGAACACTCCATTAGAGAATGACCATGTACACCGCAATAATCACAAGCAACTCCACCTTGGCTAGAGGTAGCCATAGCATTGACGGGCATAGATGTATTAGCATTCATGCGCATCCCATCGATCTTCTCATTCAAAGCTGAAATTTGTGATGATAGAAGGGAATAGGTTTCAACTTCATGTTTCCCCTTCCTTGGTGCTTGAGCTGCGCGCCTAGATGAGCTATTCCATTGATTTTCAGCAAGAGTATCCAAGAGTGAAATAGCCTCAGAAGTTTGTTTGTTCATGAAAGAGCCGCCAGCTGCACCATCTACCATCCTCTTAGTCTCATTATCAAGACCATTATAAAATGATTGCATAAGAAATTCCTTCTCAATACCGTGATGTGGGCACATATATTGGTAATCTTTGAATCTCTCCCACGCATCATGAAAAGTTTCCCCCGCATCTTGTGAGAAACTATAGAGCTTAACTCTGTAGTCGTGAGTCTTATAACCGGGATAATACTTCACTAAGAAAGCATCAGACAATTGCGCCCAAGTAGTAATGGTGTTGGGAAGAGAGTTATACCAACGTTGAGCCTTGCCCGCCAAAGAGAAACGAAAAAGGTATAAGTAGAGCTCGTCGTCAGTCATCCCAGTAATCTTTTGTAGAGAACATGCTTGAAGGAATTTCTGCAGATGATCAACGGGTTCTTCATTGTCAAGACCATAAAACTGATTTCCTGTGATCATATTCATAACATGGGATTTGATGTCAAAGTTTCCAGCATTAGTAGTCGGCATCCTAATCCCCGCGGTAACATTGCTAGCCTTGGGCTGTGTAGACTGCCTAAGAGTTCTCTCGGGAGCCTGAGCCGCCATGTCAAGAGATTGAGAGGCTTGTTTACGAGCCTCCGCTCTCCTTTTCTTTGCACTTGCGTGTGTTCTACGAGCAGTTGCCTCGACTTCAGGATCAAAAAGCAAAGGTTGCTTGTTGGTGCTCCTGGTCATGCACAAAAACACTAGAACAAACGTAAATACACTCGAAGAACAGTTGTTCCTCGAGTGGGTTAGCAAAAGCAAACGCTAAATTCAAAAAGTAAAATTGTTGCCCCTCCCCGGCAACGGCGCCAAATTTTTGATAGGTCGTTTTGCTACCAAAAATAATTCCTAATTCACCTAACTAGTATAGTTGGGTAAGTAGGGTCGAACCACTGTGGAAGGACAAGTAAAATCACAAGTTGAACCAAGTTCACTAACGCTAACAATCAAATGTTGGAAATTTTTGTTTATCTAATATAATGCAAAAACAAGAGATGAATGAAATTCAATAATTAAAAACCTAGGGCTAAGAAGGATTCACTATGCATCGATCATGATTCATGAACAATAATTGGGATAGGAATGAATATAGGCGAAGGAATGTGTTGCTCTCGCAAACAAATTCGACAATCAAACAATAAAAGAAGCTATCGCGATTAAAGCTTAACTGTTCAAAGAAGGAAATCTTTCACTCAAACTCGCAACTTTCGCTTATAGAATTGAGTGAATAAAACTTGCAAATTGGCCAAACATGCAATCAATACAAAACCTATCAATTGAATCACCTAGACAAACCAAGTTTAAATCCTAAAATCAAACAAAAATCATGATCTTTTGCATAGTTTCACCAAGCCCTAGCAATAAAACTACTCACTACGCATATTAAAACTAACAAAAGATTCAAGAATGAAATTCATGGGGGACATTAAATTCAAACTTAATGGAGAGATAATCATGCAAGGATAACGATGATAAACGAGAACAAGAAATTAGGATTGAAAGAAAATACCTTTAATATAATTAAAATTACAAATTCCGATTGTTGAATTACAATCTTCCAAAGCAAGAAATAATAGAAATCCCCATTGATACCAAACCCTCAGGAAAAGAAAAAAAAACAGAGAAAGTCAACCCCCCCTAAAATTCCCTTCCAATGCTATATATATCTCCTTCCAAAAAGATCGGAGGTTACCGGAAGTTATAAAAAAAAATAACCGCTGGACCCGACCGGGTATGAAGAAACCCGCCCGGGTACGAGGCAAAGCCAAATCTCAAAGACCAAAGATTTTCTAAGTTTTGGAACAGACCCGGCCGGGTATGAGGAAACCAGCCCGGGTTTGAGAGGTTCACCCGGCCGGGTCTGTGGATACCCGCCCGGGTCCGTGTGATAGCATTTCTGCCAAAAAAAACCTCTTCAAAAATCTTCTAAGTATTGGATGCTGACCCGGCCGGGTATGTGGAAACCCGCCCGGGTGCGTGTCTTTGTCAGCACAAAATTGATACTTCGAGTAGCTTACGACCTTTCAACTTGCAAATCTCGCTCCGAGGGTCGATTCCTGGCCTAATTAGAGCTTTATTCCTACAAAACAGATGGGAAACAAACACTCCAACCAAGTATAAAAACCAATGGAAAAATGAAGCATAATACGCGAGAAATGCTATGAAAATGCAATGGGGGAATGGTAAGAAATAGTATATAAAACATGCACATCAACGTATTGTTGAAGGTGCAGAAGCAACAGATCAAGATCGTTATAGACGGACAGTGGGAAAATTAATCTACCTATCCCACACAAGACCAGATATTGCGTACGCAGTAGGAATTGTAAGCAAGTTTATGCATCGACCTCAAGAAGAACACATGGCAGCAGTCCTGAGGATCCTGAGATACTTAAAGGGAACTAGCAACAAAGGAGTCTTCTAAGCGAAGAATGGCAACCTTGACCTTATTGGTTACACGGATGCTGATTGGGCTGGTGATCGGGATGACAGGAAGTCAACCTCGGGGTATTTTACTCTTGTAGGGGGCAATCTAGTCACCTGGAGAAGCAAGAAACAGAAGGTAGTTGCTTTGTCTAGTGCTGAAGCAGAATTCAGGGGAATAGCAAAAGGAATTACGGAGATTCTATGGATTAGAAAACTCCTAGGAGAGTTAGGCTTTGTTCAGGGACAGACAAGTCCTTTATATTGTGATAACAAGGCAGCAATAAGTATCTCCGAAAATCCAGTGCAGCATGACCGAACAAAACACGTGGAGATTGATCGACACTTTATCAAGGAGAAACTAGAAAGTAAAGTCATCAGCCTTCCATTTGTTAGATCCGCAGGCCAACTAGCCGATATTCTCACAAAAGCAGTCTCATCTCAGATCTTCAATAGCACATTAAGCAAGTTAGGCTTTGGTGATCCCACGACCTAACTTGAGGGGGAGTATTGGAAAGCAGTTATCTTTTACAGTTACCTTAGTCATTACAGTTGATTTGTTCTTAGGTAGTTACATTAGAGGCACTTACCCATGTTCGTAACAGTTACTACCCATGTTTGTAGCAGTTACTACAATGCTCATGTATTTATACAATATGCTTCAATGAGAATAAAGAAATATCAGAATTTTTACACAAAAAAACACAATCAGATATTGTCAAATTATCAGTACCATGTCAAGGAACCAACTAAAGTAATATTTAAGACCCTAAAATATATTATTATATACTCTAATATGCATGTGTGCATCTCGTATATTTCCATATCAAACATCGGTACACACATTCCCTCTTCTTCTCATTGGCACATACAACAATAAGTGTACATGGACCATCATGCATGTGCATGAAAATGTACATGAACACAGACAAGTAGTAACGGTGTACGTACTACGTAGTGTAGGTGCACATATTCATTGATAGCATTTAATTTGACGTCGGTTCAAACTTCAAAGTATGAATTTTACGGAGTAAATGTATGAATTTTACAAAATTAAACTATTAAATCACCACATAGTTTAACTATCATTATTATTAGTGTATTGTGCGTAAACACTCAATTTATTCCAGAATTATAAAATCCCTTAATCATTTAAGTAGGAAAATATTATATGAAATCATGACAATATCATCATGCATTCTACTAAAATATCATATCATCATACATTCTACTAAAACAATAAAAGAATATGACACATGTTACTTTTATACATCATGTTTTCCCTCCTAAATTTTAAGTAATTAAATATAGAAACTTTGAGTTTTAATTAAACTTTATTTCTTAATAAATAATAATAGTAAGAAGAAAGTCAATTATAAACTTTAATTTTTTAAAATACACTTTTTTAGGAAAAAAAATATTTTGGGTAACTTTGATTTTAGTAAATTAAATGACTAAACTATTAATTATACCTTATTTAAGATACAAAAATAATTAGAATATAAAATAGTTGTTAACTATAAATAACCTTATAATTAAAAACTCTTAAATTATATAACGTCAAAAAAATTTTCAACTTAATTATTCAGCTAACTTTAATATTTACAAAATAATAAATAAAATCTTAGTTAGAATGATTTTACAATGATAATTATGATAAAGAAAACTATAGAAGTATATATTTTGAGCAAGCCATCAATAAATTGCTTGTGTATGAGTATATCGTATTTTCATTTCATAGAAGGAAGTTTAATATAATGTTTGCACAATAATTTAGCCTAAGTTTAGTAAACCTTTAATTTAATATATACTCAGATTAATCGATCTATTTAGGAAAGAAAAATTATCATTAGTAAAAATTATATTTTTTTTAGTGTTTGTACATAAAATAGGCCTCCTATTTCATATGTTTTATTATTATGGCTCAGGCCTAAATATATTAGCCCACTAGGGTTAGGAAAGGCCTCCCTCATGCTCTCTCTATATATATACCCCTTGGGGTCATTTCTAGGTAAGTGATTTTTACCATATTGGCCAAAATAATAGACATACATTCTCTCCCTAAACCAAACACATTTATGCTATACTTTTATACTGACTTGGGCATTGGAGGCACCCCCTCGAGACCTTCCCGGGGGTGACGATGTTCCCTGTAGGATCTCGAAGACCACCAATGTACCACCACGGATGTGCTCACCGGAAACCCCTCACCGGCCTATATTGGAGAGCTTTAATTACAGAGACTTTGAAGACATGGACTAGATAGCAATTTCAAGCCCCACCAGCATTCCTACTACTCATGGTACCTTCTACCAAGGTACCCCTCATCATACTATTACATTGATTGTATTCGGTCAAGAATTAGAGACCCTTTAATTTTTTAATTTTTGACAGAAACAATTTGGCGCTCGAAGGAGGGCCAAAATTCTTTCTAGTTTGTCACCCTTAGAACCATAACAAACTCTACATTTCAGTTTTCAAGTATTTTCTCTCTCCTAATGAATAGAATACTCAGAAAAAATTATTCATTCTGTTTTGGTGAAAGTTATAACCATTTTCTAGAAGGCTAACAAATATGCACCCGCTGTAAAAAATTTCAGATCTGCATTCATGCTTATCATGTTAAATATCCAAAAAAAAAAAAAAAAAACCGTTCACCTTTCTCTCCTTACGAGAACAACAAAATATCACACTTAGATCAGTCTCACTATCCTCAAGAAGTTGATTGATAAACATATTAAAAAATTCTCAGATCAACTATTATTGGGTTAAAGAACTATTTATTATTTCATTGCCACCTTAAATGTCGGTAAGAAAAATTCATATATTTTTTCTTTTCTTAAAAAGACAAATAATCCATAAAATTATATATATATATATATATATATATATATATATATATATATATATATATATATATATATATATATATATATATTATTTCCAAAACTTTTAAATATAATAGAATGACGACTAGCATTTCACATACAGGCATACAACATATACGAATCACATAGTGGACCTATTAATGTCGGATAAACTTCACGTATCTAAAAGATACGCATATCAAACATCTTCATCTATCATCTGGAATCTATGTTCATTTTTCACGAGAACAAAGATTAAGAGTATGTTTTTTTAGTGTTAAATTGAAATAAACTACTAAATCATACTTCCATGTAATACTTTTTTGAAAAAATTGTTTCTAAAAATCTAACCTTTTGGTCATTTGTAAATAAAGGGTCAACATTTCAATTATTCAATAAACATATAACCTTTTGTTCATTTTTGCAAAAAAAGAGATATTTTAGTAGTAACCGATATCAAGATTTATTTCATATACCAACGAAGTCATAGTTGTCATTACTTTATTTCAAAAAATTAATGTTACCATCTTCTTCTTCAACTTCCACATTCTTTTAAAAACATGCTTTTAATTACCTTCTTTAATCCAAAATTTTCTGACTATCCTCATTCTTTAATGGCGGTTTAAGAAAAATTTTAGGGCAAATATCATTTCCAGAAAAACATTACAACACAAGTAAGTTTTAACTCTAAATTTTTGCAATTGATATTTCATTATTGATAATTGTTTGAATTTTGCTTAGATATTAGGTTTCACTCTTTATGGTGGAATTTGGTTAAACACATTAGAAATTAGGATTTTATTGTAATTGTGAACACAATGAATGAAAATGTGTCTATTGGAATTTGGTATGAGGGTAAATTTAAGGAAGCCAAAGGTTGTATTAGTTACGTTGGAGGTTTTGGTACGATAATGGAGGTAGATCAGATGATTTGTCCAACTCAAGCATCAACTCAACCAACTTAAGCACAACCTCAAATAACTCAAGCATTAGTTAGCTAATGTACTGGATATGCTGAGACAACTTACTTGTAATACAATGTACCGCCTGTGCTAGTTTTGCTTTAATGTAATGGCTATTTTGAATTGTTTTGTTTTGAAACAATTTACTGGCAGAAGGTCTATGTTTTGAATTGTTGTCAATGATTTTGTGTATAATTCATGTTTATTTTAGTGGAATGGTGCTTTAAAACTACATAGTGGTGGCAGAACAATTTGATGGGTTTTCAGCTGTTGTTTTGAATTTGTGGAGTCACATGTTCATTCAAGTGGAATTGTTGTTAATGAATTTATGGATTTACATGTTCAGCTGATATATAGTGTCCATGAGAAAAAAGAATCACACTCGCTCATTTGAGTCTTCAATGAACAGGGAGAGTGAAAAGATAGAGAGAAATAAGTAGAGAAAGAGATTGAATGAAAATTCAAAGGGAAGATTGACTTTTTAGAAATAATTTTTTCTACTTATTTTTGGTCTGATGTTGCCGGTACTTTAATGGGTTGACTTTGATATAGTAAATAAAACAAAGAAAGAGCAGTATGTATGTAGTAGCAAATTCAAATGACTAGTGAAGTAATTATTTTGCAATCATCAACAAAAATAATTTTAACTTTTAACTTTTTAACATTTGACTTTTACCTCCACTATAAACTAAAAAGTCATACATCTTGAATATAAAGGTGGTTTGGGGAATTAAAATTTAACCATTTAAGGGTAAAATTCTAAAATTAGAGCATCAATAGTAATGATCTAATTCAAGGTCATATGACCAAACTATAAGGAAAATAATAATAATGGTGATCTAATATTAGGTGGGTTGGAGAAAAGGTTGGGTAAAATGGTCTTCAAGTGACCCGTTTTGGTGAATGGTCACCCTATTTTTTTTCAAAATTTTTCGCCACGTGTCACGTTTCCATTGGCCGTTTAGAATTGATAGCCCTGCCAAAAATACCAGTTTTTTCCTTTAACGGGTATTTTCGTATTTAAATAATTTTTTTTAAAAAAAACTTATACCAATAGTCATATTTTTTCGAGATCTATAAAATGAGACCCATATTGATATTTTTTGACATAATTTTATATTTACATATTTTCTTCTTATTTTCCTACTTTTTTTTGTTAAAAAAAAAAACCAAATTAATCATTTCAAAAATCCCCAAAAAAATATGGATTCAAATAACCTAATTTATGGAAGAAATCCATGTAAAAAAAAAAACAAGGAAAGAATCTTCTAACAATCAAAGTGCTCAAATTCAGTATCTAAATCGTCCATTCAATCCTCTATTTTCTCAAAATACTCCAAATTCTTCTTACTATATTCCTCAAAATATCCCAAATTCATCTTATTATATTCCTCAAAATACCCAAAATTCTCAAACTATGTTTCACCACCATCATCAATCTCACAATGTCAACTCTAATATTGATCACTATTCAACTCCAATAAAAAATGAAAGTTTAGACGAAAATGAGATGGAGTATGATGATGATGATGAAAATGAAGGAAATAATCAAGACGATCAATATGGTGAAGATGGAGGAAATTCTGTTCATCATGTTGATGCTAGTCTCTACGCCCTATGCTGATGGTAGAGAGTTCATGGGAGATCGCCCAAAAGGTTAATCGGAAGGTACAAGTGGATTAAATGATGACTTTGAGTATTACACGGATAGAGTTTTTGATATCAACCGATACTTGGCAAATAAGGATGATTTTGAAGATCGACAAATACATTTATCCTTAAAAGATGACTTGGTTGAAAATATATGACAAAAGTTTGGAGGAACCGCATTTAATGTATCATTTAAAATTTTAATTTTTTAGTTTGTGTATTTATTTTATGTATGCGCATTGTAATCTTTATTTGAAGTTAACGAATTTTCCTTAATTATTATTAATGTCTACATTTATATTTATCAAAAAAAATTATTTTTATTTAATTTTTTTTTTAATTATAAAATAGTAGATCTATTTTAATCAAATAAAAAATTATATTAACTTTGTACATGAAAATATTATTATAAAAAAATAAAGATAAATGTTAGATAAATTAAGGGAGAGAAATTATGATGGAGAAGAAAAAAAAGTAAGAAAGAGAGGATGATGACCTTTTAAAAAAAGTCATTGTTAATAAAATTAAATTGAAAAATAAAATTTTTAAAAAGAGAAAAATTATGAAATAGTAAAATAATTTTTTTTGATCAGGAGTAACGATGCTCTTAGGTGGGAAATGGGAAGTTAATAATGTGAATGAAGACGACATTGCCTTAAAAAATCCACCAACCTCTACAATCTGTCAGTCTGTACTCTCCAATTCATTCACCTTCCTTCCATTACTACTCTTCTTCTTCAATGCACTCCATTATTACATCACCCACCGCTATTTCCAATCATCTATCAATATATCATATTTTTCTTTTTATTCTTCCCATTTATTTTTTCACAACCTCAATATTCCTAAATACACATAATTTAAAAAGTATACATTAAGACGAATTTTACGAGATCTCACGTAGATATATTTTATTCTCGAAATATGTGTAAAAATATTGTTTAAATTTCTCTCTCAAGTTGAAATATTTTAAATGAGAAGAACATTAGAGAACGGAAGGAGTATATGCAAGTGTAAAATTGTAGTAGTGTGTAATTGTTCATTTTTGAACAATGTTTTCCTTTTCTTTACCAATTTTCATTAATTACTTAGTAAGAATGCAATTAATTTACACCTAAACAACATTTAATTTTTATGAGTGTTCTTAATATTCATCTATAGTACATTTGTTATGAATCATTTCTATTCTTGATTATTAATAAAAAAATTCAAACTTTATATATTTTTTGCTGATAGCACTTCTTATCCTAATTTAATCGGCTGTTGTAGGTATCTATCAGGCTACCAACAAAAAAGATCATGGATAGACTTACGAAGAAACATAAGGAGGAAGAAAAAGTGAGTGTAACGGCTGACAGCATCTCTTATCCTAATTTAATCGACTGTTGTAGGTATCTATCAGGTTACCAACAAAAAAGATCATGGATAGACTTACGAAGAAACATAAGGAGAAAGAAAAAGTGAGTGTAACACAAGTAGATACCTATATAAGTCAGTCAAAATGTGACAAGAGGTGCTATCAACAAAAAACATTTAAATGTTGTATTATTTAAAAATAATCAATAGTAAGAGTTATTCACAGTAAAATGTAAAAATTATTCAAAATAATATCTCCATGTTTTATTAAAAGGTAGGCAAAAAATACAAAATACATGTAATATAATCGAATTCAAAATTATATCGTGAAAAAGTAAAACTTGCTTAACTTAGACAATAATTCCCGATGTTACATACACCCCTAAACATTATTATTGATCGTAATTATGCTATTTAAATATTTAATCAACGCCATTATATAATATTTATAATTATTATAATAATTAAAACATCCCAAAACAGAGTTTATGACCGTAAGTCTATATGAGACTGAGAGTGACTGAGACTAAGAAATTCACGGACAATCCGCCATTACTAAAAACTAACCCCTATTAAAACCCGTGTTTCCCACTAAATTTCTCTTTCAAATTATTAACATCACACCATTATTCACCACCTTTCTTCCTCATATAAACCCCATAATCATTCTTCTTTACCTCCACAAACAGAGACTAAAATACCAGAAATATGTATTCATCAATGGCTTCCAAGAATTACTCATTTTACACCATTTTTGTTTTCTTTATCTTTGTATTTACAAATTCTGAATTTTCTCCTTTAATTGATCCTCTTCCTAGTGTCTATTTTTCCTTTGAAGATTATTTTCCCGGCGTGGAAATTCCGTTGGGTAAATGGGAATTACTTCATAAAAGCGTCGGAATTTCTGCAATGCATATGCAACTTTTGAACAATGATCAAATCATTATCTTTGATCGGACTGATTTTGGCCCTTCTAATCTTTCTCTTCCTACCGGAAAATGTATTAGTTCTTCTACTACAGAAAACGACGGCGTTGATTGTACTGCTCATTCCTTACTATACGACGTCGTTTCCAACACATTCCGTCCACTCACTGTTCTTTCCGATACATGGTGTTCTTCCGGGTCAGTGGATCCTACCGGAAAGTTAATTCAAACAGGTGGGTACGCTCTTGGTGAGCGTGTAATTCGCACGTTCACTCCTTGTGCACGCGTGGATGCTGATTGCGACTGGGATGAGCTTCCAGTCGCTCTCTCTTCACGACGTTGGTATGCTTCAAATCTGCTTCTTCCTGACGGCCACGTTATCATCGTCGGCGGTCGTGGGGCCCATAACTACGAATTCTTTCCTAAATCACCGGGCCCACTTTACGGCGGTAGATTCCTCCTCCATTTTCTGGCTGACACGTGGGATGGGAAGAACACAGAAAATAATCTCTACCCATTCTTACACCTTCTTCCCAACGGTCATATCTTTATCTTTGCTAATAATAAATCCATGGAGTTTGATTACGTCACAGGAAAAATCATCAAGAATTTTCCGGTGTTGCCTACTAAAGAAAGACGAAACTACCCTTCAACTGGCTCCTCTGTTCTTCTCCCCATTAATGGAAATTCATCTTCACCAGAGCTTGAAATCTTGATATGCGGTGGCGCGTATCCTGAGTCATTTGATTTAGCAGATAAAGAAAATGTATACGTAGCAGCATCTAGAACATGCGGTCGTATGAAAATCACTGATCCTCACCCGCAGTGGAGTATTGAAACCATGCCCATGTCACGTGTCATGCCGGACATGATTGTATTACCCAATGGTGATGTTTTAATCATTAACGGAGCTGGAAATGGAACAGCCGGATGGGAAAATGCGGATAACCCGGTATTGAAGCCGATTCTGTACAGGACCTATGAATCGGATTCAACACGCAGATTTGTGGTTTTAAACCCGACAAAGATTCCTCGATTGTATCATTCTTCTGCAATCTTGGTCGCTGATGGACGGGTCATTGTTGGCGGGTCAAACCCACATGTAAGATACAATTTTACCCATGGGGTTAAATTTCCGACGGAATTGAGTTTGGAAGCGTTTTCACCGCCGTACCTTGATCAACAATACGCAGTTTTACGACCGTCAATCTTGGCCGTAGAAACAGAGAGTATGACGGTGACGTATGGTCAGAATGTGTCTGTGACGTATGCGTTGGGGATGTATAAGCAAGAGCTAGGAGTAAAAGTGACGATGTTGTTGCCGCCGTTTACGACGCATTCGTTTGGGATGAATCAACGGTTGGTGGTTTTGGGGGAGGAGAAAGTGAGTAAGTTATCGACGTATGGGTATAAAGTGACGGTAAAAGTGCCGGAAAATGTAAATGTGGCTCCACCTGGGTTTTATTTGTTGTTTGTTGTTCATGCTGGGGTTCCTAGTCATGGAGTGTGGGTCCAACTTAAACGTCCTAGCTCTTGAGATTTAGATTTGGTTTTTCTTTTTTTTCAAATGGTGTTTTGGAAAATACTTTTTTCATTTTGTTCATTTATTTGATAAGGAATTCTTTCTTTTGTAATTGTTCATGATTGTCAATTGTAAGGATTTAATGTGATTTGCATTTAAAAAGTTGGTTTGTGCTTATTTACTTTTATTTTGTTCATTCTTTTATCACATATAATCAACCATTGTCAAAGTTTTTATAGAAAAAATAGATAAAAAAACACTATAAATTATTTAAAATTTTAGCATTCAATTTTATCATTAAATAAATTGGCCAAATTGTTCTTAACTTTTAATTTTGATAAGAAAATTTTCTCTTTCACAAATTTAATTTTTTTATTAAGTAAATTACAATGATAAAAATATCACTATTAATAGCAAAAGAATATAGTAGTATAATTTTATTAAGTAATTTATAAGGAGCTTATCAACTGTGACTTCAAATGCTTGATTGAGGATTTCTCTTATTCAATTGAGGGGATTGACAATTGAGAAAATAGAGAAATTGAAAATTGTAAGATAAAAGTTTCACACAAAAAATTCCAATTATTAGGTATCCAACCCAAATTAGTATTATATTTACGGGTCACTCATTTTTTATAGTTTTATTTGTAAATTTTGAGGGTGT
The DNA here is from genome assembly GCF_026212465.1 of Amaranthus tricolor. Classification (NCBI taxonomy): domain Eukaryota; kingdom Viridiplantae; phylum Streptophyta; class Magnoliopsida; order Caryophyllales; family Amaranthaceae; genus Amaranthus; species Amaranthus tricolor. Next base: position 30,431,933 of record NC_080052.1, on the reverse strand, counting down.
GTTTTGACTCGTTTGGTGCTTAAAAAAATGGTTGTTAGGGCACTAAGTTAGGAGTAGATTATAAAAACAAAATCGTCCTTCAAGAAAAAGTAAGTTACTGTATTATATTCAGCTTGTATTGTTTTCATTAACTGGTCTAATACAGATGCATACGTGGACTATCTTGGCTCATCTGAGTATGTTGTTAGGGTCTTTTAGGATTTCAATTAAATAAAAGTAGACAAAAATATTTCGGAGAGAAAGGGGGTTACGAATAGTTTTTAGTTTGTATTCTTGACCAAGGTTTGAGGGTGTATTACTTGTCTCATCTTTTTGCTGAAAAAAAGGATTGTTAAAGGCATCAAGTGAGAGTGCACGCAATAAATAATTTCGAGTCACAAATTTATTAATTATTGGTTGTTAATTAGCAAAGAAATTGATCATTAAATTAAAAGTCATTGAAAAAGCTTACCAATATATTATTTTATTTTAGATTAGTAATCAAGTTTTTTGACCAGCTAAAAAGTTAAAATTTATTAAATATTTTTTTGGCTTTTATTTATCAACAAATTAAGATTTTTTTTCTTGGCAAAAGGGTATAGCTCTCGATAAGCAAGAGTAAAACAGAGTATCTTAAAGACTTTAAATTTTAAAATAATAAATTAAAGAAATAAAGATAATCGGATATAAAACGAGTCAAATATTTTTAAAGTATTTATTTATAGTCTCAACTCACAACATTAATACATACCCAACTCTCACACTTCCAAATTTCCAATTACCTCTCGCCAAACACCCCCCAGACTCCACGCAAGAGCTTTTGGACATCACAAGCTATATAATAAGGCATCAATAAAAACGGATCCCCAATTTTCTAGGTTTACCGATTCGATTTTCCCCTAATCCGAACCTTAAATTAGGGTTTATTCATCAATCAGCGTAGAACAATGCCTCAAAGACATTCAAAGAACAATAACGATCTAGCATTCTTCACTTACGATGAAAAGCGGAAGCTAGGGTATGGAACTCAGAAGGAGAGATTAGGGAAAGACTCCATAAAACCTTTTGATGCTTGTTGCCTCTGCTTAAAGCCAGTAATTGATCCTCTCTGTTGCCCTAAAGGTCACGTCTTTTGCAAAGAATGCATCCTCGAGTGTTTACTTTCTCAAAAGAAGGATATTCAAAGGTTGTAATTATACTTTATTCTTGAATTTTCTTCATTTTCATTGATTATGCTTGTTTTATGTTTATTTTTTGTGTATCTTAGATTCGAAATAGTATTATAGAGTTTGATCTATTTCTATATCACTTAATTATAGAATATTGCAATTTGGCGTGAACTTTAAGTCCGAGCTGTTGTAGTCCGGAGTTAATTTAGAATGAGTGCCAATGGTAGAATTCATTATTACTATTTTTCATGGATGTATGAGTGTGGAACATTGTGCTTGATAGGATGAAGTGTGTTGTGCCATTACTTGAGAGGGTATCAATGTTGTTTGATGCCGGTAATCCTGAATTTGTATCTTGGATTATATGCAGGTTTTGTCTCTTGAATGTGATTGTTGTGATTAAGGATAATTGATATCAGTTTTACGATGTGTAAGATGATGAAGTGCCAGTGAGTTGATGTGAATGAAACTTCCAATTAGCAAAGAGGTGATACATTCAAATGCGGTATTTATAGTGTAAAAATTTGAGAATGACCACCAATTGAAAAAAGAGTTAATCCTGTAGCAATTTGTAAGAGATTTATGCATCAACCTTTAGAATACGTGAGCTCATTTGATGGGTCATGTCTTTTTAGCTTGTTCACATTTTGTCCTTCCTCAAGTACCTTATTACGGCAACTAGGGAGACTCACCTTCCTTCTTGTATCTGATTTTTTGATAGATGACTATTAATGAATTTGTGACATTAGTGTACATAATTGGTGGTGGACTGATGGTTTCTTTTGGTTACTGCTTTTGGTTTTTATGAGTTTCATGTTTGGTAAGAAATTTTTTTTAGTGATCTAAGCTTCTCTGTATTAGTTTTATAGAATGGCCTATGCTGCTATGTGTGAAGAAGGTTCCAAGAATTTATGTAGCTGAGTAAATGAACTAGCTGTTTTTCTTGTGACATTTGAGGACCAATGGAATTTTTTTCACTGTTATGTAGCAAGAAAAGGGGAGCATTTTTGTACAAAGAGACAAAGAGCTGTTATTCTCTGTTTTTTTTTATAAAAAAATTGCAATCGGCTAGTGAAGTATTACCCATATTCCATGGTGCATTTTTGTGATGACTCATAGGGTAAAGTAATTTACCAATGCTTAAAAAAGTATAATATGTATAAAGAGGTATTACTGTATTACTTTGTCATGGTGCATTGCGCAGATGAGTCAGAGTCCTTGATTTTGTTGGAAAAGATAATGATCTTGATGGAAGACTCTGATAAATGATAATGTTCATCAATGAATCCTGAAAGCTCAGGGAGTGATTTTGGTGGGGAAAATAATATTTTTCTTGAGCTATTGTTTGCCAACGACAACATCCTATTACCCCAATGCCACTAAGAGGTCTCTTGGATTGAGTATAAATATTTAAGGAGTAAAAAAAGTCAAACTAGTGAAATAAAGGTAAGTTGAGATGCAAATAAAGTAATTGAAATACTTGTGAAAGATGTAGAATGAAAGTAAACTAAAAAAATATGAATGAAAAAGGATGATAATTTCCTTTATTTGGAGGAAGGTATTCCCCCACCCTCCCCTAGGGTAAATTTATACCCCAATATGAGGGAAATAATTGTTGTTCTATCTATTTCCCTTACCTTCTAACCAATTCTTTTATCTCTCTAACAACCTAATTCCTAATCTTCTATCTAATTAACTTTGTTTTCCTACTTTGGCTTTTATTTACCCCTTAAATATTTACACTGAATCCAAACGAGCCCTAAGTGTCTTCCACCTAGGCGAGCATATAGGGGGTGTGATGTATGTAACCTTACCATTGCTAGTGATAGCAAAGAGTGTAGTCCAATTAACTCTTGGTAACAAATATCATCTGCAGCTTTACATAAATTCTCAATTACCTTGTTGATTAAATTCGATGCTTCTTTTGATTATTCATGTAAGGACGCTGCAAAACCAAACCTGGTATGTTCAATGTTAGCATATATCAGGGATATATTAATCATCAGTTCTCAAAAATGTAACTTTTCTTCCTATATCTCCTTAACAATCTTCCAGTTACAACCTACTTAAACTTCCATGTGCGTGATTGGTAACTTGCCTTGGCTCTGCTTTGTGGTGGCTTGAAGAAAGACGCTGTGGCTAATCCTGGATGTCTTAATCATCTCATTACTTGACACTGCTTTAAGATAGTCGTAAAGGACCTCTATGAATCACTGGTGAGACGAAGAATTGAGGGGGGGAGGTGTACTGAATTTGCTGATGATGTCAATTGGCTTATATCTGAAAACTTGAGATTGCTTATCCTTTTCTTTTTCCTTTTTTGGGAATGAATATAACTGGACATGCACACTTGTTTATACCGTTCATCAACTTGTAATTTTCCATCATTGGTATTTTTTTTGACTTGATATGCGGAGATTTCTGAGAGCAATAAGAGTGTTCATGGACCCTGTATGGTCTTGTACATTATTATAAAACTATAATCAGATACTTATATACACGTGCTATGCCTTTGATTGTGAATGTAGAAAATTAGCTGCACATGCTGCTCATAAGGTGCACGAGAAAGAAGAGGAAGAAGAGAAATTGAAGCTTCAAAAGGCTAGGGAACTTGAGGCGTTTGATCAGCAAAATCATGGTGCAGTGCCGTATCACAGTGACAAGAGTTATTCGCATGACAAAAATGGTTTCCAAGGTGCAAACAGTGTAAAGGCTACTTCTTTTGAAGAGGAAGCCTTGAGAACCATGAAAGCTTTCTGGCTTCCTTCTGCCACTCCAGAAGCACCTGTGAAAGTAGATGCTCCGTCTACAAGTACAACTTGTCCAGAGGGAAGGGAGAAGCTTAAATTGAAATCCCTATTCCCCATATCTTTTACTGAAGAAAATGGCGAGGGAAACAAATCCAAGATTTATGATAAAAAATACATTTGCCCTAGCTGCAAGGTTACACTGACCAATGCAATGTCACTTGTGGCTCTGAGCTCATGTAGTCATGTATTCTGCAAGAAATGCGCCGACAAGTTTATGGCTGTTGACAAGGTTTGCCTTGTTTGCGATAAGCCGTGTAAAGAGAAAAATCTAGTATGTTTGAAGAAGGGAGGTACCGGTTTTGCTGGTCATGATGAACATTTGGAAGCAACAGATTTCAAACATTTAGGAAGCGGTTCAGGATTAGGGCTAGTAAGGCCTGCTCAGAAGGTCTAAGTTAAGATTTTATATATCTGTAATATACCTATTACCCAGAAACTTGTACTACCTGCAGTTTCCGATGTTCATTGACATTTTTCTTGTTTTCAGTCAGTTATTTGCAAGCTTTCTCTGGCTTTTCGTATTTGCTTTCAAGTTACGACTGTGTACTGTATAAACTTTGTGAACAAAACAAGTGTGTAGTTCTTATTTCATAATTTATCATGATTATGCTCCATATACAAAAAAGACGAGCAAGATTTTGTGTATGTATGAGTATGACACAACTTTTTGAAGTCCTGCTCCTACGGAGACCGGTGTTACTATAAACCGCCGTGGCTTAAATCTGAATTTAGTCCAACCAATGTTTCATCAAACTAATTAATTAACCAAATGTGTTATTAACATATCAAATTCTGAGCTAAAGCTTACAAGAATTAGTCAAAATAGGGTGGCATTCTATGATTAACTAGTACTACTTACTCAATCTGGAGGTAGTCTACGTAAATAATGGTAATTTATAATATTGACAAACTATTCATATAGAAGAATTTATTAGGGTGGGGCTTTTAGGATTTCAATATTTTTATTTTGTTATTATTTTATCTTATTCTTTTATTGTGATTAAAAATCTCAATGATTGATTAAGAATTTCTGCTAAATTTGTCTTTAAAATACTAAGCACATTAGGGTCTAAAGTTTCAAACTTTATCCCTAAAAACACCCAAGACCAATAGTAGAGTTGTTTTATGCAATGAAACAAACAATCCAATAAACTAGCAATGAAAAATAATAAGAAATAATGCAATAAACAAAAAACATAAGATTTACGAGGTTTGTTTGCTTGTATTATGTGAAGAATCAATGGAGTTCACAAGAACTCATACAATGGAGTATTACACTTGGAGAAAAAGAAATAGAGAAAGAGAAGGGTTTGTGTTTGGCTTAGGGTTAGAATCCACATGGGAATGAGTGTAAGGAGTTCTATATATGGGAGTAAATGAGGAAAAGGTCCAACCCTAATGATTAGCCGCAACAATTATCGTGAATGAAACAGTGATCTGGCAGCCTCTTGCTCAACCGATCGAGCGGAATAGGGGGTGGTCGAGCGAGCTTGATCCTTGGTCGAGCAAGGGTCTAGGAGGCTACTGACTTGGTCGAGCTACTTGATTCGATCAAGTAGCAGCTTGTTTTGGTCGAGCAGCTCATCAAACACCTCCCTCATCATCATATACACACATACACACATCCACACACCATCAAACTTATCAAACTCTATTTGTGCACTCAAGTCACACCAAAACTCCAATAGTCTTTCTAATTTTGACTTTAATTTCAACAATCATAATGTACTTTAGTTGTTTTTTTTTTGGAAGAATTATTCAATAGGTATTTGCAAACTTAAAGAGTCAAAATGTAGTATCTTGCATTTTCATTTGGAGTGCATATCTAATTTATATTTGGACTTGCATTACAGAATATAGAAATTTTTGCAATCGTCTTTTCCTTTATTTTGCTACTTTGATAGTGTAGCGTTATTTTAAATCTTTTCATTTTTTCCGAGATAAATATATCTTTTGATGTTTTTACCTGTTATCAATAATTTATTTATTACCTTTATTTTTTTTTTATTTTTTTAAATTATTTTTTACTCCTATTTGATATTACAAAGTACTTTTTGTATTTTTTTCTCTTAAGTAGAATATTTGAATTTTGTCAAACTTTGATTTGGAATTATTATCAATCTATGAAAAAACATTCGTAAAAATTTTTGATAGATTCGCCTCAATATATTTTTCTTTAATATCAACTTTTATACACAACAACAATGTTAAAGCCTTAAACCCAATATATTGAGGTTGATTTTTGATTCTTAATCATAGAATGTGATTAAGTTTTACTGAGTTAGTTGTAACTAACATACCGCTCATCCTCTTCTTTTATTCGGGCTTGAGACTGACAATAATCCACATGCAATCACGAAGTTTATATATCAACTTTTTATATGTTTAGAAATCCACGATTGAAGTTAATTAAACTCAATTCATTCAAAATATTCTTTATGAAATATCTAAAATGTCCAACACAAGTAATTTTTCATGATTCAATGCCCATATGTGGAGGCATACAAGTAGAGTAAAACTGAAAAATGACTTAAAATATTTCTTCATACCCTAATGGTTCATTTGATTAGTGGTCCTAAATGGTGATAATGAAAATGATTTATAGTGTAAAATTTCATCAAAAGTTCTATATCATTCCCATGGTAATGAAATTTTGATCACAAAAAAGTTTTTTGTTTATAAATTTCCATTACCAGCTAATACTATCTCTCCCAATAATAATGCATAGGAATGAATTTTATGAAAAAAAATGAGTGATTGGAGTTGGACTAGCATGACTATCAAGGTAGCCAAAGAATTTTCAACTAAAATTACACTAGTTTTTCATTTTCATTACCATTGTTTATTACTACCTACCAAACGGACCGTAAATATATTGTACTGATACAATAGATATAATTTTCATTAGAAAAACTCTAATCCAACTCTAAATAGCATTTAAAACATTAATAATTGCATTAATGGTTTATTACTTTTATCTATAATAGGACTATTAATTCTACAATAATTTGACTCGAAGAAAATCCCTTTGGATATCTTTAAATATCATTAGTATTATATTATACTCACTCAAATTTACTATTAAGGTCTCATTTACTTTAAACACTTTATCTAATGCACTTATTTGATCCTTAATATTTTTAATTGTGCATTATTAAAAAATATGAAATATTGATATAAATAATCCTTGCATTGAGACGAATCAAATAAGATCCCACTTGACTATGTTTTAACTTACTGATTAATAAAAAAATACAAATTAAAAGTAAGAAATAAATAATATCCAAAAAGCAAATAGGATATTAGTAGTGAATTGGAGGAAATATTATACTAATAATTGGTTGAAGTTAGGTCACCAAGTTGCCACCCCATCTTATGCTTATCTACAAAATTCCCACTCAAAAAGCCAGGAACTAAACCTAATTAGTCATCCAACGCTAACTAAGATGAAGATTATCTTATAGAAGTATAAACATGCCAAGCCGCAGCCACCAAACTAGTTGACCCCACAATTATTTGCCCCATAATTAGGCTCTCAAGCCACAATAATACCCAATTGATACGTCAAAAAAAAACCCAACAAAATTGTTTTGACAGCAAGAAAACAACTTGTATGTTATCAATTTGTCATCATACTTTGGTTATCCTATTCATTTATCCACACATAATTAATTTATCAACTTGTATATATATTCATATCCTGATTCTGGGTGCAAAAAAATTGCAATTTGCTTTGATTTTTGTTCAAAAGTTGCCAATTTGTGTGGCTAAGATTGAGAGAATTCTTTACCGTGAACCCTAAAAAAGGGGGATTTTGGTTGGGTTTTTGGGTATAACCCTTTTCTTTCTGGTTAGTGGAAAAAAGTTTGCAACTTGCATTTAAATCTGTTGAAAGGTGCATTTAGGTGTTTCTTAAGAATTTCTTTCGATTGAAGGAGAATGGTTCATTTCGGCTGCTGAAGTAGCTGGGTTTTTGGAAAAAAGTTTGGAACTTGTATTTTTCTGGGTACCTTGAAAAGTTTCCGACTTGCATCAGAATTTCTTGAAAATTATTAATATTTTGAGTCCTTAAACAATTCTCTCGCCTGAAGAACGAAGAGGGTGATTTTTTCTGCTGAAATTAGTTGGGTCTTTGAAATAATTTTTTGAAATTTTTCTGGGTTTCAGACAACTTTGCAACTTGCATAAGTATTTGTTGAAAGCTGCAAATTTTGGTCTTTTTCTGTTGCTAAATGGGGGATTTGATGAAGGAAGAGAAAGTAGGAGATGTATATGAGAAGGAAGAAGAAGAGAGATTAATTGAAAGGGTTTCAGTATTGGACTTTGACATGTTATGTTCTACAGTTGCTATGCAAAGCCAAGGAAAATGGAGATTATTTAATAATGAAGAAGAAAAAGAAGAAGGTGCGGAAGGTGGAGAAGGTGAGTATGGTGGTGGGGTTTTCAGGATGTGGGAAGGTGGAATTCTTGATTGTCTTGATGATCATTGTATTTCCATTGAATCTGTTTGGTTAGTCTTCTTCTTCCCCTCCTTTAACTTTGTATTCCTATTTAGTTTTTTTTGTGAATTTTGATTAGTTGGAGGGTTATTTTTTGTATGCTTCTATTTGGGAATTTGTGTTTTTTAGCTGACTTAAAACCTTCAATCGTTTTCACAAATTCGAGATGATTTCACCATGAGACATGCCTTATACTAGAGTTAAATAGCCTCACCGCGAGACGGTCTTATGCAGGACAGGCTGGTTTTCACAAATCTTTGGGTTCAAGAGAAGTCATGTTTGATGAATTTCCTTATTTGCTATCAAGTTTCTATCTAAACGTCTTTGTTACCAGTAACAATGGTCAAGTTGTACATCTGACCCCTAAACCCGCTTAGATGGAGCCACTTTTTGGTGTTAGGGTAATGTTGTTGATGATGATGATGTCAAAATTGATGCCAATTTAATTGGGATACTTCCTTTCTGTTTTGACTTTTGATTGTTGCTAATCCTATTCAACTTATTCTTGATCTTGACTATGTATTTGTGGTGTAGTTGTCCTTGCTACAGATTTGGAAAGAATATGAGACGTGCTGGGTTAGGCCCTTGTTTTCTTCAGGTGATTGTTCTCACTATTCCATAAAGTTTGATTCTATTTGTTTGAATTTATTTTGGTTACTATATTATGAAATCTTTTAATACATGCTTCAGTTTGAAGTTTTCCTTTCTAGATTGTACCTGTATTGGATAAAAAACTTTTACTGAGACTAGACATTAGTTAGGCTCATTATTACTTATTGTTATGCACTACTTGATTGGTAAGTCACTTTTTTCTGTAGGATTTGTAATAACACAGGTTTAGAATTTCCCTTATAGTTGTAAACCTCTTTAGACATATTGGTTCACATTAGAAAATCCATCAGGAACTGTGTAAATGGGTTAGGACTTAGGACATTGAGGAGACAGCAAAAAGAGGCAGAAGAAAGAACAGTATCGAATATTGATATGCCAAAAGATTTCCCTTTGAACCTGTGTTTGCAAACTTGATCCTCATCTACAAGAGCGAATCCAGATAAAATATATTACCTGGGCCAATATCATATGACTTCTCATTGGCATGGTATAATTAGCTGGAAACGCCTTTGTCAAAGCGCATAGAAATTTGTCGGTTCGAACACTGAACATTAGTTTAACATAATACTTTATTTTTCATGACCCGGACCATAGCCTATGTCAGCCCAGGTCTAGAAACGCCCCTGCTTATCTGAACATAAAGTTTAGTGCTTTGAGTCTTTAGTATGTGATCTTATTGTCTTCTGTTAACTGTTATTGGAGAATTATTATGAGTGCTTATAGATGAGGTCGTTCTGTGCATATTTGGTGCCTTATTGTTTGTCTGTTTGATACTGATTGTTGTTATAGAACATTGTCCATTTTTTGTGGTTTTACAGTTTACCCGTGTTCTATCAGAAATCTTTATCTCATAGTGTAGTGTTTTTCCGGATTGACACGAAGGGGATCAATTATAGATTCAAAGTTTAAATGGCTTCAGTATCGCTGCAGTGACTGCTTTGATCTTCCTCCTAGTTTTTACCTCTTCTGTGAGTTATATTCTAAACTACGGAATTGCTTTCTTACTGCAGGGAGCTGTATATTTTCTTCTTGCCGTCTCGGCTTTTCTCAACGGTGTTCTCTTCATAGTGATCAGAAGACGCTGTTTTCTTTACTTGACTATCGCATTTACTATGTCAGTGGGAACTTACTTGGGTTTCTACCGCACACGGATAAGAAAGAAGTTTAATATTAGGGTAAGCATTACTTTATTCATGCGGTCTGTTATGCTGGTTGGCTTGGTCTTACAGTTTCCCATTGATGTTGTCCCTTTTTTCTTTATAATATCTTTTTTTTTCTTTATAATATCTTTTTATGTTTTAATTTTCATGGGAAAGCTTATGCAAGATTTTCCTTTTTCCTGCATAATCTTGACAGATGTTGCCATAAAGTATATTTATTCACATTTGATTTTGAATGGGTTTTCTGGTCAATGATTCATAAGTGGAATTTCATTGGTTGCGCGTTCTATTTAATTCACGTAGTTGCATATTTGACGGGAGACATTGAGGTGTTATGAGTCTGGCACATCAACGATACTTGTTTGATACTATATCGCGAGAATGGTGGAGCATTATGTGGAATTTTCATGATAGTGAACAATGGAAGAACTCAAAATAATAGCTATAGAGTAGGAAAAACAGAACAACGATATATATTAAATGGAATGTTGATGTAGTGTATTGATCTAATCCAAAGCATTACAAAGAAAGATAGGAATACAAGCATTCGAGAGGCTTTTAACCCTCCCAGAACGAGTTTAGAACTCTACGTAATGTATATTTGATTTTTTCATATCTTTCTCTATTCTCTACTTTCTTATTTTTACTACTTTTCCCCTTCTCTTAGTTTAACTTCTTCTAGGATATACTATCTTACTCATACTAAAATACTCAAGCTACCCCGATATACAATATATGACAGATTAATTGTAGAAATTAGAATCCTCATCTACTCTGCTGAAATCAAAACTAGCAGGTAAAAATCTGGGTGCTTATGATTATGGAATGTTACGTACTAAAAATATCTTCTTTTTTTTTTTTTTTTTTTTTTTTTTGCGTTTTTCAATTGCTTATAGCTGGAAACACCACCTGTAGTAGCCTAATAGTCTTACAAGATAGACAACTATGCTGTGTATGAAGCATATATGGACATGTAATGTCTGTAGGATCTTGTGTGGATGGGGCTCTATATGAGGCATATATAAAAACATTTCGTTACACCAGTGCCATTAAATGGCTTTGAGGGGGTCGGATGTATGCAAACTTACCTTTATTACTACTAACAAAAAGTGTTTTCGATTGACTCTTCGTAGAAAAGATCATATGCAACCTCAATTCAGTCAATATATTCTATTCGATGCATGAACATAACCAAGTGCTTAGGATAAAAAAAGACGTCATTCTGATCTCATTTGGAAGCCTTGTAGATTTTCAAAGTAACTTTAGAACTTTGCTGTGTCTCAACGTCCATTTTGTTTGTCTTTGGGGTTCCATGTGAAGAATGTTAGTTATGGTGCTCGTCGGATAAGGTCTATTTTGTTAGTCTTTGTCTATTATTTTCGATATAATTTTACTAATTTTCTGGAAAAAATCAAATGTGTAGGGTAGTGACAATTCGGTGGACGACTGTGTTTATCATCTTGTTTGTCCTTGCTGCACCTTATCTCAGGTATGTCTTCCCCACAATTGTTTGCCTGTTACAAACTTAACTTTAGAAGACGAGCCGTTTCTGCATCTTGAACCATTAATAACATCATGGTTCGAAAGGGCTTGTGCGAATTTACTCGTTCTGTACTAACTTTTTGGCTTTTGGGTAAGATTATTGTGTTTTATCTAAAAAAAAGTGTTCAAGCCCTCATAAATTAAGCTTTTTTGTGAATAAATTTAGACCTGTTTTATCTTTTTTTTTTTTTTTTTTGAAAAGAACCCGTTTTATCTTGTCTTAGGAACGATATGATATAAAAAAAAAACTTTTGAGCCCCTTAAATGAAGCTTTTTTGTAAATAAATTTGGACCCGTTTTTCTTATTGGGTTTGACATTGTATTGAATTCAATGTAGGAGTCTAGAACACTGGAAATGAATAACGTTCAGGGAGGCACGTGGCATGGCCGAGGTGATACAATATGTGTAGGAACCTTTGGTGAAGGCGGCAAAGCCTTCGTTGAGCTACATCCACCACTTCCGGTTTCAGTACATTCTCATAAGACCAACGCATCTCCGAATGGTGAAGGTGATCGTATTGACGAATGTTAAGGTGAAAATTTGGCATAAACTTTTTGACCTCAAGTTCTATATATTATGGTGAGGACCGATTGATAGTTGGGACTCACATTTGCAATAAGGCAAAAACCCGCTGTGAAAATTGAAAACTCCTAGAGTTCGACGAGCAGCATGCATGGGATAAGATTTCAGCAAAGTGCCTTATCGCTTATCCGAGGAGTGACAATGTGCGTGCAGATCGAGAACAATAGATCTGTTTTAAGAAACCTCAGTCTAGGCTCGCGAGGGCCTCGGTTTGTTTGTTTCAAGCCCCATGTAATTAACAAAACCTTGATCCTTTAGGCTTGCAGGCGAAAGTTGCAGATTGTATGCTAATTTGGTTGCATTTGTGATTCATTCCGTCTGGTTGAGTTTGTGTTGTGGTTGATATATACGTTTTTTTAGAATCATTTTACAATACTTTTTGCAGCTTTATGGCTGTAGCTTGTAGGATTTATGCTGTGTGCTTGCGAAACTGACGGATCGACTGCATGAAATTACTGTTCTCTTTGTCCCAATTCTCAAATTAAGTGCCAACAAAAACCACATTGAATCAATTCTTATTAAATGTTTAATTATTTTTTAATATAATAATATATTAATTAAAATTTAGTTGTTAATTAATTTTTAATATAATAATTGTTAATAAAATTTATTTTAGTTGTTGATTAAATTTTAGTTGTTTAATTATTTATTAATATAATAATTGTTTATTTGTTTATACGTGTGAATTATTTTAGTTGTTAATAATTTATATGATTGTAAGTGTTTATTAAATTTACTTAAATGTTTATTAAATTAATATTGTAAGTGTAATTAAAATGAATATAACTTAATGTATTTTTTTATGCTTTAAATTTTTTATTAATAGTTTATTAAAATATGAAAATTGTGGTAAATGGCTGGAAATCAGGGAAAAGGAAAAAGCCTTTTTAGAGGATTATTGAGCGGCAATAGTTCTAGGCCCAGTTTACTGATAGGGGATCTCTATGAGAGGGGGGTTACGGGTTCTGCAAGGCGAGCCAGGCAGGAACAGGCGGCCAGACATAGTCAGGCCCAACGTTCGAATACCCTAGACCTTGTGCGTAGTCGTTTTGAGCGCCAGACTAGCCTGCGTAATAATACGATCGGCTCAGGTGATGATGATACTGATTACGACGAGTCTGTCAGTCGGGAAGAGTCTATCGGTCAGGATGAGTCTGTCGGTCATTCTGTTGATTGGACGCTCGTCAGACGGCATGCCGGTCAATTTAAGATTAGAGGGCATGGCACGACTGGCACTTCTGATCACGCAGGAATCAGCCAAGCTGAGGATGCGGCTCCATGGGGGAGGAGGCGCTCACAGTCTGCGGACATGGACTGGTTGATTACATCACCCCAGCCCGGGGGGCCCTGTTGACACCGGTTTAATACCCAGCTACGGTGGGCACGTAGCGAAGGTTATATTTGAGGGATCGAAGTGCACACCTCCGATTTCGAATTGTCGCCCTAGAGGACGTTCGAGGCGATCATCAGACTGCAGGACATGTCTGATGAGCTGTACGGGGTGTTACCTACCACTCCTCTAGGTCGTCTGCCGTACATAATGCACCATCACATTGATAATGCTCTTATTACGGCCTTTGTGGAGAGGTGCAGCCTGATACCAACACCTTCCACATGCCATGGGGGAGATGACCATAATGTTGCACGACGTGCAACGCATTTTAGGAGTTGGCATTGACGGTTCACTTCCCGCTGAACCTGCTGATGGTGACTGGAAGCTTGGCCTGGCCGGTCTGTTTGGGGAGCCAATTTCGGAGCTGCGTAAGAATGGGGTACTTCACCAACGAGAGCATTAACGTTGGTGAAATGTTGCAGCTATGCCACCGTTCTTAGTCTCTGGAGACTCAAACTACTGCGTATTTGATGCAATTATGAATAGCTCGCAATTTAACAAACAAAAAGAGCATAATTACATCATGACATTGAAGAAAACCATCGAACCTCCAAGCACTAAGTCCACTAAACTTGCTGGCCGTTATTTGTATGAGGGAGATCATCTCCAAATAGGACTGAGCATCATCATGAAAGCATGGCCAGGTTATGAGAAGGCAAGAGAAGACCTGCCAGCAAGCTACAAGCAAAACAGAAACCCATACAAAAGCGCACAAACAGCAGAACAGCAAATACATCAAACCGCCTGCCAGCTCACCTTGCAAGCGATGGCGAGACTAACCTGGTGCACGTTGGAGCATGAGAACCAAAGGGATGGCATCTTTAGATATGAGAGAAGAAGCCAAGACTCAAAGCTAGCACAAGGAGTCCTCACAGAGCCCACAAGATCAGCTCCAAGGTCGCATGTTTGACAGCGGCTGACTTCAGAATACATAGCTATTTCATGTTTCTGTTTTAAGTTTCTTATTTTGCACGTGTTTGTAATAATAGGCACGGGGTAGTTTAGTTTGTTAAAACCCCCAACTAGCCGTTGATAGCTCTCTATATAAGGGCATCCCCATTGTAACAAAAACTCAGTTGTTGATTAATGAAAAAGTCCATTCAGTAATTGTGAGCAATTACATCTTGAGTATTACCTTTGTGAGTGAAGCAAGGGAGGTATTCAATCAATTCCACGAGGATTAGGAGAGTGAATCTTAATCTTAGTGTGAGGAAGAGGCCAATTGGTTGAGTGAAGACCAATTTGTTTCTATCCACGACATAGAACCATCCCCACGGATTGTTCTTGTCACCCTTCTGTTTTCACACAAAACAGAAGGCTTGTTGTTCTTTGTGTACATTCATAGTGTTCATGGCCATATTCTTGAAGGCATTACGGGGGTTCTTGGATCATTCCACCCCGTACATGCATCAACTTGGTATCAGAGCCGCGTTTCGAGGAGGGACACGAGCAAGAGAAGTCGATAAGATCAGGTAAAAGAGGGCAATATACACGCCTGGTAAGAAGTAATCTGGAAAACAGGTATTGTGCAATTTTTTTCAACTTTCAAAAATTCAGGTACGAATTCAATCTCATAATCTCATAATTTCAATTTTCTTTGTTAATCATTCATTTGTAATCAAGGATTATAGAAAATATCGGATCATAATACGAATTTGATGGTGGAATGAAAAAATTTTGAAATCTGATTATCGCATGATTGAATGTGCATCAATTGATTTCTGAAAAATTTGTTTTGAGTCATTATACCTATCTAATTTGGTCGACTAAATCAATTGAATTCAATTCTTAAATGTCCTGAATGCATACTCATCGAAATTTGAATGCAATTGCGATTTAACTGTTCGAACGTTGAATCTTCGCTGAGAATACTGACATATGCGATTTGATTCTTGTAATTTGAGTCCTTGAATGCTGTGAAGGTAATTTCTGAAAGGAATTGGATAGAAATTGTTGAGAATCATTGAGTATTACGTTTTCTTTCAAAGATTGATAATAACAATTTGATTCACGAAATTTGTTCTGAAAATTAGGGTTTGTTATTTTGTGTCTGAAAATTTTATTCTTTGTTCTGCTACATCTAATTCTGTGTAGTTGATTGAACGCATTAGATTGTTTAATCATTGTTTAAATCTTAATTTTACATTGCCTAACATCATATTACGTTCTTGAATCATCATCACATAAAGTAGTTCAGAAAGCAAAGGATTTTGGTGTAAAAATCTGTCATTCATCCTCATTTAATCAGAAGTCTTTGTACAATTGATTCATTTGTAATAAATTTGTTCTACTTTCTGTATGTTTGGCTAACATTGATTCTAATCAAGAGATTTTGGTGTAAAAATTTCAAAGAATCTAAACTCTAAGTTTCTGGGTACTTTTCCTCTTGCTACTGACAGTATACATTGAAATCATTTGTGCTGTATCATTGTGCATTCATCCTTGTTTCTGAAAATTTTGTTGCTTCAAAGATTTCTTGCATTGTGGTATTGATAACATCATGGATATGGATGAAAGGATTGCTGAGATGACCCTTGCCATTCAACAACTTACACACACTATGAATAGTATTGAGATGAATCAACAAAAGAGGGTAATGCCCATACACAGCCATGAAAGAAACACAGAGGGTACACCCTGTAGACTAGATATTTCTGATTTTTAGGGGAACAAAACACAACCCCGAGGATTACTTGAAATGGGAGGCTAGGTTGGAGAGTTTCTTTGAGTTCAAAGAGATCCCTGAAGAACAGCAATACAAACTAGCCAAAAGCAAGCTAACCAAGCTAGCTGATATATGGCTTGAGGGAGTGCAAAGGCAAAGAAGGAGGGAGAACATGGAGAAGATTAACACCCATAAGCCTTACTTTTAGAACCAGGTCAGGCAGCATTGTCTAAGTTATGCAAATCACCCCTTATATTACCATAGCGGTGACATCTTAAGTACAAACTCACTCTAGAACGTCCTTCCTTTTGTTTATATAATGCACATGTAAATTGAAAACCAATTCTTAGTGCTATCTCATCAGCCCAAGCATGTAAATCATCTACAAAATCAAATTCACTGTCGATAACAAATCTATCAGAGTAATCTACATTATCTCTTAAGTTTTCAAAGTCCTGCAAAATATAAAAGTATGAAAATAAAAAATTTTACTAAATTAAATACATATATAAAATAAAATAAATTAAAATAACATAAATAAATAATATAAGTAAACACAAAAATATATATAAATATATAATAAAATAAAATAATTTACTATAATATGTAATAAATAATAATAACTTAAAAAATAATTATAATAAATAAAAAGAATTAATTTTTCAAAAAATAAAAATAAAAAAAAAATTTTCAGAATCCCTCAGTCGCACATAAAACGCAACTGGACCTAGGCTGAGTTGCACAAAAAGTGCGACTGGACCTAGGTCGAGTCGCACTTTTTATGCGACTCAGCCTAAGTCCAGTCGCACTTTTTGTGCTACTCTCCCTAGGTATGGTCGCACATTTTGTGCGACAGGAGGGGGTTCTGGAAATTTTTTTTTTTTTTGAAAAATTTAGAAACAATTAATTACTTACCGAATCGTTATCATGCTTGTTTTGGTTCGCCATTGTTATTCGATGTACACTTTTAGCTTGTTTAAATTAACATAGTGTTTTTAGAGAGTTTTAGAGTGATGTTACAGTTTTTGAGTTCGAAAATTGTGCAGGGGCAATCTTGGAAATTCATTATAGATAGGGTGACGATAAAATGAAAAATGTGGCGATATTTAGTTATACCCTAAGAAAATCGTGAAGAATGTCGAGAAAAGATTGCTCAACAGATTACCCACAAGTCGTGTACTTGTGTGTCATGACCGATGGGCAATGACTCGTCGGTGCTATCGCCACCGAACTTCCGTGTAATAGGATGTTGACTCGTAATCACACCGTCGATTCACAGTTTCACAAAAGTGCTAGGAGGAGTGGCACAAAAAGTGCGACTGTTCCTAGGTTCAGTCGTAACAGTCATACTTTTTGTGCGACTCCACCTAGGTTCAGTCACACTTTTGTGCTTCTCGTTCTAGGTTCAGTCGCACTTTTCGTGTAACTCGTAATTTTTTCTTTATTTTTATTTTTATTTTTTTAATTTTTAATTACATTAAAATAGAAATTACCTCGAGTTTTTGTTAACGACTCCTCCTAGGTTCAATCGCACTTTAGCTCCGATTAATTTTATGTGTAAATTTTGTGTTTTTTGAAGTGATAAAAGTGTTATTGAGTGAGTTTGAAGTGTTTTATAAAAGTTTTAAAATTTTTAAGTCCAAGAACATTTTCGTCATTTTATTAAATTAATTTAAAATAAAGGTGTGAATAAAATAAAAAGGATGGTGAAAAATAAGAATCGGTTATTATGAAATCTGTTCAAGAATGGTCTCAATCAAGCCCCAACAATTGTAACTGCAATCACTTTTCTGACTCAACTTTATTTGCTAAAATTGAGCAACAAAACAAAAAATTTAGAAAATCATTATTCGTTCTCTACCATGAAACCTTCAACAATTTCATTCTTACTTACATTTTTTCTTTTTTTTTTTTTCTTTTTTTTTTTCTTTTTCAAATCGTAGAATACACATTTCCAATGACAAACTAAGAGAAAACAAGATGCTGCACACTTTGTAACTCATTGAAACAAAAAATTAAATACCAGTAAAATGACTCGTAATTTTATATACTTAAATTTTGAGTGATTTTTTTTATCAATACCTAGGTACATATATTTAGCCTTGAAAATTCCGACCCTTTGAACCATCTTCCTCGCCCGACAATGGCATACCCATACCCGTACTTGTACCCGTATAAGCAGCAACCATTCCACCAGTTGTAACCCCATAGTACAGTCCCTGCTGATTCATCCCACCTACTATACCTTGGCCTTGGACCATATTCCCGGCCTGCATGGGCACCTCATACATTGGACCCGTACCCGTACCTTGAAACCCAACTGGAACTTGAACCGGACCCGGACCATATTGTGGAACATAATGCGCACCCGGCACTGAAACCGGAACTGGAACAGGAACTATATTCCTATGTGCAATTAAACCCGGCCCAGACCCAGCAGCCGGTACATAATAAACTGGAACAGGTTGAACCGCATGAGCCGGATACGGAGAACCTGGGTTCACATTCCAAACTTGACGAATCGCCGGTTGAACACCATCTTCAATCGGGTTAACAATTTTCTCCAATTTAGTCTTAACGGGAGGAAGATTCGGCATAGCAGGCACAGAAGAAGTCGAACCAAAAGCAGGTGAACCAGGAGCCGAACTAGGATCTGGTTCACTTAAAGCAGACCGGTTTCTAAATTTAGTAGGAAGAACAGGCGGTTCATCCGAATTAGTATCCAGCCCAAACAAATAATCCGGAACTTCCGACACAATCGAAGAAGCTTCCGACCTTCCTCTCTCCAACGACGTCGTATTAGCACCACCATTTAGAGCGTCAAGAAACCAATTCTCTCTCTTTTTAGAGCCATCTAAAAGCGAAGCAATACTAGACGTTCTAGAATCTTGTTCTTCAAACGGAAACAGAAATAGGCGTAACCTTGGAATTTTATTAGAGTTAGGAATCGACAAACGGTCGAATTCTTCCATCATATTCTCAACATCTTCATCCGTCGAAACAGTAATTAAAGCGT
This sequence comes from Amaranthus tricolor, assembly GCF_026212465.1. NCBI lineage: Eukaryota > Viridiplantae > Streptophyta > Magnoliopsida > Caryophyllales > Amaranthaceae > Amaranthus > Amaranthus tricolor. The sequence goes on along the minus strand of NC_080052.1, from coordinate 30,412,505 downwards.
CAAGTTCTTCGTTAGGAAGCTGATATTTGACTGTGAAGTCAACGGAGGGAGAAAGAAGCTTCGAAAGCTTGGAATTGAGGTGAGAGAAATTTGCTGAACGATTAACGGCAATGATACGAGTATCGCCACCAACGTAGCGAAGTTGATTGTCGTGAGGACGGGGAAGGATTTTGCCGCCGAAACTAACCATGAGACGCACTACTGATTTATCGTCCGAGTTATGAAGTGCACGCGGAGTTGAACTCACTGAGTCAGCCCCTGAGTCTAACTCCATTGAAGATGTTTTAGTTAGTAATTTGGTAGAAATGTGGAATTGGAGGGAAGAGGGAAGAATGTTTGTGGGACGTTTACACAATAAAGCATCAGAATAATGTATTTTAGTGGAAGGATCATCTAATAACATTTGTTTTTTAATGGGAACGCCAAGTGAAAAAATAATTGTCTTCAATATTCCCAAATATTGTCCATCCACTATCAATAATTAATATTTTTTATGTTCTATTCATTAGTCTTATTTATTTTTTTTGGCACTATTTAATTATGATTTTAAATTTATATTTAATCTTAATTTATAAGTTAAAACATAGTCATCTGTGAGCTTGTTTAATTCACTTCAATACAAGGATTATTAAATTAATTTTTATAATTTTTAATTGATTAAAATTAGTGATATTAAAGATTAAAGTATTGTCTCGACAAGTATGAAAAATAAATGGATTAATAAATTGAATAGGAGGTAGAATTATTAATTATTATAACTCAATATTTGTATATTTTTTTTGTTTGCATCAGTTGCTACATGTTAACCAGTTGCCGTAAGTATCTACCATAAAAGAGGAGTGGAGGTAGACCAATGAAAAAGTATAAAGAGGAAGAAGAAGTGAATGTAACTGCTAGTAGGTACTCACAATAGCTGGTTAAATATATGACACGAGGTACTGTCAGCAAAAAACATATAAAAATTTAATTTTTTAAAAATACTCAATAATAAGAATTATTTACAAGAAATGGACAATAAGTAAAATTATTGAGGAAATTTTTCTGCCAAATGATTGGTTTTTTTTTTAAAAAATACTTTTTTAATTTAATGAGGTCAAGATATTAATTTATATTTTAAAACATGTGGTAAAGGTAGTAATTTGAGTAGTATCTACTATCTATGGGTGTAAAAACGTTTAAAATTCATTAGTACTTTTTAATTACATCTTTCTACATATTTCCCAAAAAAATATATTTATATAGCTATTATAATAATCGTTACTTTTATTTAATAGTACTCCACTACGACTACCTAAACAACTAGATATTTAACGACGATAGCAATACTACAACTACTACTTAGTCTATCTTATATGTATATCTAATGGGCCTTTATACAATCTCTGGTTCAAATTAATTTTTACGTTTGCATTTTACTGTCCCTGGTTTGAATTAGTTGCATCACTTTTTCAGTTACAATAAGTTATCAATTGATATTTTTTTTACATTTTATTATAATTTTTATACAAATAAATCGTTGGATGATCAAACCATCTGATACTACTTTTTGGTAAATTAGTTGGTTATAACAACTAGACTGATTGGGTAAAATTTAAAAAGTTGTTATTAACAATGTGTTCAAAATCAGATGGTCAAATTATTAGTCACTCTAATAATCTATTAATCTTCAACTATTAACTATTTGTTAAACACCCGATAATTAAAAATATATTCTCTACAAATGGTAAGATCTAATTTTTTTATTATCTAATAGACAATACTAAAACGTATGAAATGAAATGGTTGTTGAGGTCCACTATTGATGGTGGTGATGATACCTTCTCTTAAAAAAGGTTGTATTATTTGAGTTGTGACGGAACTAAAAGTCATCTAATTTTGATGCCATTTAAACCACATATACATATACATATATGATATATATAAAAAGGTAAGATATGATTATGACAAAATGTTTGTTGATAAGGAAAATAATGAGCGTATATAGTCACGGCTGATGAGAAACTTATTATATTTTTACTTTGATTTGTTCATAAGCCGCAGTCTATGAAATTTTCTATGGGGTGGACGGTGAATATGAATTAAACTAATAAGGGAGTATTCCAGAGGTGCAATTTGATAATATTCCATTATTTTTTTTTATCATAATATAATATAATAGTTTTATATTATAGAATAATTTTGTAAAAGTCTTAATCTCAAAAGATTACGAAATGATAAATGAATCAATAGATTAATATCAATTGTTGTTTATTGCAGAAAAATTGATTACATCAATGGGTATTTATAGTGTTGAGTTTGGTTACAAGTTTACTAAAATATCTTAGATATTTTTATTTTTTAATTACTTTTTCTAGGATCTTCCATTATATTATCTTAGATATTTTTATTTTTTAATTCTTTAGTTTAGATATTTTTATATTTAATTAAAATCCTAGATTTTTCTTGATTATTTTAACACTTCCCCTGATCTGAAAAATCTTGAACTCTGAGTTGTCTTCTGAACTCGATAAATCTATCAGTTGATATGAGTTTTGTGAAAATGTCTGCGAGCTGCTCCCCCGTCTTGCAGAATTGTAGTTTGATCTCTTTCTTGTCTACTAACTCACGAATGTACTGATGTTGTATCTCGATGTATTTTGATCTGATATGAAACACATGATTCTTCGTCATTGCTATTGTTGACATGTTGTCGCAAAACATTGTAGTTGGTGTCTCTTGCTTATGTTGTAGATTGATTAATATCCTTCTGAGCCAGACTGCTTCACGTGCTGCACTTGCTACTGCAATGTACTCTACTTCTGCTGATGATAAAGCTACTGTCGCCTGTTTTTTTGATGACCATGAGACCACCTTGCTTCCAAGCTGAAATACGTACCCGCTTGTACTTTTTCTATCATCCATGCTTCCAGCCCAGTCGCTATCGGTGTATCTTGTGAGCTTGAAATCTTTTTCAGTTTCGTACATGATCCCATAGCTTTTTGTTCCCTTAATGTATCTGAGAATCCTCTTGCTGCTGTTAGATGATCCTTGCTTGGTTCACTCATGAACCTGGATACGATGCTGACAGCGTTGACTATATCTGGTCTTGTATGTGTGACATAGATAAGAGAGTCGACCAAGCTTCGATACATTGCTCCGTCGACTTTTGGTTTGCCATCGTACTTTGATAACTTCTCATTGATTGCCATTGGTGTAGCCAGCGGTTTACATTCACGCACCCATGTTAAATTTCTTGAGAAGGTCTTCTGCATATTTCTCTTGTGTTAGAAATATTCTTTCTGGTCTTTGTTTGATTTGTATGCCAAGGAAGTATTTCATTGTACCAAGGTCTGTCATCTCGTACTCCTTCATCATAGCCTTTTTTAAATTCTTCGATCATCGTTGGGTGTGTGCCTGTATAGATTAGATCATCCACGTACAGGCATAAAATGAGAAAGTTGTTAACTTGTGTCTTGATGTATAGTGAAGGTTCACTCGGACTCTTGATGAAACCATGCTGGAAAAGATAATTGTCGATGTTGCTGTTCCACGCTCGGGGTGCTTGTTTGAGTCCGTACAGAGCTTTTCGAAGGCGGTATACTTTGTCTTCTTGGCCTTTGATGACGTATCCCTGCGGTTGCTCGACGTACACTTCTTCTTCGAGTTCTCCATTTAGAAATACTGATTTGACATCTAGCTGAAAGACTGGTAGCTGATGTTGTGCTGCTAATGCCAGGACTGTTCTAGTTGTCTCCATGCGGACAACTGGTGCATATGTTTCGTTGAAGTCAATTCCTGGTTGTTGCGCATATCCCTTTGCTACGAGCCTTGCTTTGTACTTGTTGATGGAGCCATCATCATTATGTTTCACCTTGTAGACCCACTTGAGTCCGATGACTTCCTTGTCTTGTGGTTTGTCTACGAGTTTCCATGTGTGATTCTTCTTGATCATTTTGATTTCTTCGTTCATAGCCTCAATCCATGTTTCTTCTTGTGCTGCTTCTTGAAATGTTTGTGGCTCACTAGAGAAGAGAGCCATCATTGCTTGGTCACAATGGTAATCTTGTAGCCATGATGGCGGTTGCCGATCTCGTGTTGATCTTCGGGCTTCTTGATGTTAAGGAGTTGAACATGATGTTTGGCTTCTTGAGCTTGGGGATGATCTTGTACTTTCAGGTGTACTTGGACTCGGAGATGATGGGTTTGTTGGTTGGTCTGCTCCGTCTTCTTCACTTGGATCTCTTAGGAGAGTATCTCCTTCGCGAGCTTTAATTTCTTTTTCTTTCCATGTCCATTCGGTTGCTTCGTCGAAAATTACGTCTCTAGAGATGATTAATTGTTTAGATTCAGGCTTGTAAAGGCAATATCCTTTTTGTTTCGTGACTGTATCCAATGAATATGCATTTTTCTCCTTCTCATCGAGCTTTTCCCGATTCTCCTTCGGGATGTGGGCATAAGCTACGCATCCGAACACTTTGAGGTGTTCTACTCTTGGCTCTCTCTTGTGCCAAGCTTCATATGGTGTTAAATCCTTAACTGCTTTTGTGGGAGATCTATTGAGCATATATACTGCCCTATGAACAGCTTCGGTCCAGTATCTTTTGGGTAAATGTTTACCCTGCATCATGCTACGGGCCATCTCTGCTATAGTGCGGTTTTTCCTTTCTGCGACACCAGTTTGTTGAGGTGTACGCCTTGCTGTAAGTTCTCTTTTAATTCCATGCTTCTTACAGAAACTGTTGAATTCATTGCTTGTAAATTCTCCGCCACGATCCGTTCTAAGAATCTTAAGAGAATGCCCACTTTGATTTTCTGTGAGGGCTTTGAATTGCATGAAGTGGGAAAAAGCTTCTATTTTTTCTCCAGGAAATATACCCACATCATATGGGAGTAGTCATCTACGAACAAAAGAAAATATCTTTTTCCGCCAAGAGACAGATTCTTGGTAGGACCCCAAATATCTGCATGAACAAGCTCTAGAGGAGCCTTGGCCCTCCAAGGTGTGGTGGGAAATGGCAATTTGTGCATCTTGCTATGTATACAGCCTTCGCAAATTTTTCTTTCATTTTTTATTGATGGTAGTCCAATTACCATTTCTTTTTGTTTTAATAGTTTTAAACTGTTAAAATTTAGATGTCCGAATCTCAAATGTCGTAAGGTGGATTCATCATTTATTGAGCTTAAAGCCAATTTTTCTTCAAATGGCAATTTTAATGGAATATTTTGTTAGGAGCCATTTCAACAGTTGTTATTATCTGACCTTTATTTTTATCATAGATTTGACATTTGTTATTCTCAAATTTAACCATATATCCTTTTTTAATTAATTGGCCTACACTTAATAATTTTTGTGCAAGTCCGGGAACATAAAAACCTTCATGAATTAATTTTGATGAGTCATTTTTTGTTTTAACGGTGATTGTTCCTTTTCCAGCGACATCTTCTTTTTTACCGTCGCCAAGTGTGATGTGTGTTTTAACATTTTCGTCAAGAGTGACAAAATAATTTTTATTGCAGTCATGTGATTTGAACGACCACTGTCAATATACCATAGGTAACTTACTTTTTCTTGTGCATTTAACCCAGTGTAAAATATTTGCTCTCCGAAATTATTGTTTTCGGAATAGTTTGCTTCTTCTTTTTGTCGATACCAACAATCTTTTTCGAGGTAAGTGTGTTTTTTACACCTCTTACATTTATACTGATATTCTTTAGTATTGTGGCTAGTTTTCTTACATAATTTACAATAAAGGTCAGTTTGATTATTTAATCGACTCTTTTGATTTTTAAAATTTCCTCTCCCCTTGCTACGATTAGTTGATGTTTGTCTTTTTTCATAATTTTTACAATGACCATTTTTATTTTCTCCATTAGAAAATTTTAATTTAGCTTGAAAAGCTTATTCTAGTGTTCTTCGTTAAATCTTTTTAATCTATCTTCATGTGCAAGTAGTGATCCCATTAGTTCGGGTATACTTAATTGAGATAAAATTTTCTTGTTAACTTCTTCTATTGTCTTGGCAATAATGTTATATTTTTGTGATAGACTCCTTAATATTTTTCGAATCACATTTTCATCTTCTATTTTACCACCATTTGATCTTATTTGATAAACTATATTAGTGACTCGGTCAAAAAATGAATGTATTGTTTCATTTTCTGTCATTAATAAATTATCAAATTCTCTCCACAGTGATTGGAGTTTAAAAAGAATTACCTCTTCGGAACCTCTGTATTTTGTCTCCAGGATCCTCCAAACCTCTGTAGCTGTTTTTGCAGGCATGATCGTTGTAAATATTGCCTCGTCGACTCCACGATATAATTGGGATAGGGCATAATTATCCTTTATCCTATTTTGTTTATATTGATTTATTTTTGTTTCATCCCAAGATGACTCTTTAGTGTCATCTTTGGGTGGTTGCTCATAACCTTCTTGTACTAATTCCCATAAATCTTGGGAGATAAATATTGACCTCATTTTCATAGCCCATTGTTCATATTTTTGTCCTATAAATGTGGGAACCCAATTAACTTTGGGGTAATTAATGATTGAGTTTATTTTTTTTATTGTGGAGTATATTGGTTAATGTGTTTAGGTTGTTTGGAGGTCTTAGTTTTAATTAGCTCTGATACCAAATGTAGGATAATTTAGATGGTAAAATAGTATATGAATTTATTTGGAGAGGAAGATGAGTGAATATGTAGAATGGAGATTGTTCTTCATTGCCAAAAAATTGATTAAATCAATGAGTATTTATAGTGTTGAGTTTGATTACAAGTTTACTAAAATATCTTAGATATTTTTATTTTTTAAATACTTTTTTTAGGATCTTCCATTATATTATCTTAGATATTTTTATTTTTTAATTCTTTAGTTTAGATATTTTTATATTAATTAAAATCCTAGATTTTTCTAAATTATTTTAACACCGAATTACTCATTTAGAGCATTTTCCACACCAGTTTTTCATGTCTTCGTTGATCTTTCTTAGGTTACCCTCTTTTCAAGTTCATACAACTTTCTAATTTCCTCACTGCTATAACTATTTATTTTATTGAGTAGAAATAAGATAAAGAAAAGAGACACTGAGAATTAAACTTATATTCTTACCTAAAAAATGTGGTATATGCTTCAATTAAGACATGAATTAATTCTCGTTGTAAGAAAGAATTCTAAATTTAATTTAATCTTATTACGGATAATCTCTATAGTCATTGTTCATTCCTATAGCTATAGTCATATCAGTATAATCATCATCATGATCATATTCAATTTATCTGGCTCATAGAACAATATTAAATAAAACTCTATTAATTGTGTTTATTAAGCTTTTATCAAGTTTAATTATGAGTTTTGTCCAATCTCCCTTCTACTACATTGTTTCTTATTAGAATTGACGATAGACTCATGTTAAATTTATCTATTTAAAAAAATTATTTAGAATAATTAAATCTTTTTTTGATTTTCTATAATAATTCAACTTTTGATCATTTGTTGAAAACTTGTAGGGATCAAGAAATGAAGGAAAAAGCCTTCCATTGAGTCCGTGTTCACTCTGCCGAAACCGTTCGTTTCAAATCTATTTTTGAATCCATTGCAACGGCCATGAGAGATCCTTATGGATAACATATTCTAGAAGTAAAGGTGATGTCTCTCAATGTTCAGATAAATTGGATAACGATCGAAAAAGAATAAGAGCATTACTGGAGTTTCTCAAGAATGTTACCTCTGCCGATGATAGCTTAATTACATATAAAAGATTAGTTTAATTTTTTAATATGTAATCTAATCATAGTTTTATATCAATAATACAATTTTTGATAATAAAAAATAAAAAAAAGAATACCATATTGTTGAACAATTTACATTTAATTTCGATGTATTTTGCATTATGGGCTTTATTTTAACTTTGGCCCAATTATTTTTGTTTGATCATGTATATATATACTCTTGATGGTTTTATGAAAGAACAAGGGGGAAAATATCCAAAACTTAACATGGTATCAGATTTGCTTTCTCTGCCTGACGACATATCTCATTTTCTTTCTCTTACTTTCTCCTCTGTTTTTCCCTGCGTTTCTTCTCCTTTCAATTGATTTTCAACGATTGCGTTTTCTTCCTTCTGGTTTCTTCGATTGATCTCTTCGATTGATTTTCTGGTTTTTGTTTTTCGATTGGTTTCTGCGTTTTCGATTGGTTTCTTCGATTGATTTGGACTCAGCGATTGATTTGGTTTCTTCTTTTGATTTTCTTCTGGTTTCATCTTTGATTTGCGTTTGATTCTGGTCTCAGCGATTGATTTGCGTTTCTAGGTTTCTGGTTTGATTCTGGTTTCTGGTTTGATTTGCGATTGATTGGTTTCTTTTGGTTTGTTGCTGGTTTCTTCTTCTATTGATTTGTTGCGTTTCTTCTATTGCTGGTTTGTTGCGTTTCTGGTTTCTTTTGATTTGTGATTGATCCACGCTTGCTTTTACGTCATGACGGGTGAACCGAAGTCCACTGATTTACAAGTGATTGATATTACTTCTCCATTCTATCTTGGCTCCGGCGATCAATCGGGTAATTTCATCTCTCATATCATTCTCAAAGGTGATAATTATCTTTCTTGGTCTCGTGCTATTACTTTATCTTTAAAATCCCGTCGTAAATTTGGTTTTGTTGATGGTTCCATTGTTAAACCGACTGCTGCTCATGATATTCTTGATTGGGAAACTGTTAATTCCATGATTGTATCTTGGATTAATCGTACTCTTGACCCTAAAATTGTTTCTTCAATACCCTTTCATGATACGGCTCGGGCTTTATGGTTGTATCTTGAAAAACGTTACTGTGTTGCTAATGGCCCGCGTATTCAACAACTTCGAGCGCAAATTACGGATTGTCGTCAATTGAAATCTATGACAATTGAGGACTATTATACTAAACTTATGGGGCTCTATGATGAACTTGATCGTTTGAAACCTATTCCTCATTGTAGTTGTGGTCTGTGTACTTGTGGTGTTGTGAATAAATTTCGCCAAGATCGGGATGAAGAAATATTACATCAGTTTTATATTGGAATTGATGATGACATTTATGGTACGGTTCGCACTAATCTCTTGTCTCAGATGCCTTCCCCGGACATTGATCGTGCTTATCAAACCTTCCTTCAAGAGGAACGTTCCCGCTCCATTGCTCGCACAAAGTCTACTGACATCGACACCCATGTGTTTGCTCTCTCGAATGTTCATTCTCGGTCTCGTTCAAGACCTCCTGTGCTTGATAAATCTGCTCTTCTTTGTTCTTATTGTAAGAAGCGTGGTCATGAGCGTGGTACTTGTTTCGAATTACATGGTAAGCCTTCTTGGTGGCATGAGCGCTATGGTAATGCTAAGTCTGCTGCTGCTTTGGTGCCTCGGACTCGGGGAGCTCAACCTACTGCTGTCTCTTCTCTTGGAGGTGGGCTACTGTCCCTGCCTCACTCTTCTCCATCGAAAGAGCCTGATGTTTCTGCTCTTGGTACTGCTCAGGTGCACTCTATTTTACATGCTCCTACTCCTAAGCACTCGGATGATCGTATGATTGGTAAGCATTCTTGCCTTGACTGGATTATTGATAGTGGGGCTTCCCACCATGTCACCGGAATCTACTCTTGTTTAGATAATGTCGAACGCATTCCCGAATGGTCAGTTAGACTACCTGATGGTAGGCGTGTGTCTGCTACTCTTAGTGGCAGTGTTAGGCTTTCATCGTCTATTACTCTCTCTAATGTACTCTATGTTTCGGGTCTACATTGTAACTTGCTGTCTGTTTCCTGCCTTCTTCATGATTGTGCATGTATTGTTCGTTTCACTAAAACAGTATGTGCTATACAGGACCCATGCTCGGGGACGCTGATTGGAGCAGGTGAGCAACGTGATGGCCTTTATTTCTTCCGTGATGTTCCTGCGGTGTGTGTGGTTACTGTTGCGGGGGTTTGCGAATTTGAACTCTGGCATCGTCGTATGGGTCATCCGTCTGATAAGATTCTTCAGTTAATTCCTGCTATTAGTTCCAGTTCTCATAAAAAAACTTTGAATAAAGCATGTGTTGTTTGTCCACAAGCGAAACAAACTCGTGAACCTTTTCCTGTTAGTCTTTTTCATGCTACTAGAGCTTTTGAATTGATTCATTGTGATCTTTGGGGCCCTTACTCTACCCCTTCTTCGTGTAATGCAGTTTATTTTTTGACTATTGTTGATGATTACTCTCGTGGCGTTTGGGTTTATTTGTTACAAAATAAAACTGAAGTTTTTTCTTCATTTCATTTTTTTTTTGCTATGGTCACTTGTCAATTTGAAGTGCATGTGAAATATGTTCGAAGTGATAACGGAACAGAATTTAATTGTATGGTGCCTTATTTTGATTCTCATGGCATTATTTTTCAAACTTCGTGTGTTAGCACCCCACAACAAAATGGTCGAGTTGAGAGAAAACACCAACATATTCTTAATGTGGGTAGGGCTTTGCGGTTTCAGGCTAATTTACCAATTTCATTTTGGGGGGAGTGTATATTGGCTGCCGTTTATATTATTAATCGAACTCCTACGCCTTTGTTGGGTAATAAGACTCCTTTTGAAATGTTGTATAACACACCTCCTAATTTCAATACACTACGAGTTTTTGGTTGTCTTTGCTTTGCTCATAATAAAAAGACACGAGGTGATAAATTTGCTTCTCGTAGTCGTAAGTGTATTTTTGTGGGGTATCCGGCTACTAAGAAGGGTTGGAAGGTCTATGACATGGAAACTGGTGAAATTTTTGTTTCGCGAGATGTAAAATTTTATGAAAATGAATTTCCCTTTACCACTAATGTTGATACCTCCTTATGTAATGAGCTTCAAGAACATAATAACAATGCTCTAATTCTTGATGATATTGGTCCACTGTCTACTAATCCTATTCCTCCAATACAACATGCGACTCTTACCAATATCGGCCCGCTCACTAACCAATCATCTCCTGCTACCCCGCCGTACAGTCCACAAACATCTAGGCCCAGCAGTTCATCCAGCACCCATGAATCTGATGATGTTGCCTCCTTTGATAATGAGAATTTGGGTCGTGGCTTTCGTGACAAGCGCCCATCTGTTCTTCTACGTGATTTTGTTGTTAATAATATTACCACACACACCTCTACGGATAAAGGCTCTTCTTCTGTTGCTTCCTGTTCTACTAGTCTCTCCGGTACTCCCTATCCTATAGCGCATTATGTTAATTGTGATAACTTTTCTATGCCACATCGTTCGTTTCTTGCAGCACTTCTCTCTGGCTCTGAGCCTCGCTCTTTTCGCGAGGCTATGCAGGATAATGGATGGAAAGAAGCGATGAAAACGGAAATTACTGCTTTAGAGGATAATAACACATGGGAACTAACTGCTCTGCCTCCAGGTAAGAAGGCTCTTGGCAGTCGTTGGGTGTACAAAGTCAAATATAATGCTGATGGTTCGATTGAGCGTCTAAAGGCTCGCTTAGTTGTCTTTGGTAACCATCAGGTTGAAGGGATTGATTATCATGAGACTTTTGCTCCTGTTGCGAAAATGGTGACCGTGCGTGCTTTTCTAGCTGTTGCAGCCGCTAAAAACTGGGAGTTGCATCAGATGGATGTTCATAATGCTTTTCTACATGGTGATTTGACAGAGGAGGTGTACATGAAACCCCCTCCTGGCTTTTCATCACACGGTAAGGTGTGCCGCTTATTAAAATCTTTGTATGGACTGAAACAGGCTCCGAGATGTTGGTATGCTAAACTGTTTGCTTCTTTAAAACACTATGGCTTCTGCCAATCGTACTCTGATTATTCCTTGTTTACTTACCGGAGCAGTTCTATTCAACTTAATGTTCTCATTTATGTCGATGATTTGATCATCTCTGGCAATGATTCCTCTGCTCTTTCTGCATCAAACAATATTTGTGTACGTGCTTTCACATGAAAGATCTTGGGCGGTTGAAGTATTTTCTTGGGGTTGAGGTGGCTCGTAATGATGAGGGTATTTTCTTATGTCAACGTAAATATACTCTTGATATCATTTCTGAGGCCGGTTTGTTGGGTGCAAAGCCGTCTCCTTTCCCAATTGAACAAAATCACTCTTTGGCTCTTGCATGTGGTAATTTGTTAGAGGTTCCAGAACGCTATAGTCGACTAGTTGGTCGTCTTATATATCTTTCTTTCACTCGGCCTGATTTGGCCTACGCAGTTCATATTCTTGCTCAATTTATGCAGGCGCCTCGTGTGGAGCATTGGGATGCGGCATTACGTGTTGTCCGCTATCTCAAAGGTTCTCCTGGTCAAGGTATACTTCTTCCCTCTAGCTGTGACTTACATCTTGTTGGATGGTGCGACTCTGACTGGGCTAGTTGCCCTCTTACTCGTCGCTCATTGACTGGATGGATTGTGTTTCTTGGTGGTTCTCCAATTTCTTGGAAAACCAAGAAACAACATACGGTTTCTCGTTCATCGGCTGAGGCTGAATATCGTTCAATGGCTTCTATCACTTGTGAACTCAAATGGCTAAAGGGTCTGCTTTCTAGTTTGGGTGTTGATCATTCTGCTCCTATGATGTTGTACTGTGATAGTAAGTCTGCTTTGCATATCGCCCAGAATCCTGTTTTTCATGAGCGGACGAAACATATCGAGGTTGATTGCCATTACATACGGGATGCGATTCAAGAGGGTCTTCTTTCTACTTCTCATGTTTCCACGCATGAGCAGTTGAGTGATATCTTTACTAAAGCTTTGGGTCAACGATAGTTTACATTCCTCCTACGCAAGTTGGGCATTTGTGATCCGTCTGCTCCAACTTGGGGGTGTTGAACAATTTACATTTAATTTCGATGTATTTTGCATTATGGGCTTTATTTTAACTTTGGCCCAATTATTTTTGTTTGATCATGTATATATATACTCTTGATGGTTTTATGAAAGAACAAGGGGGAAAATACCCAAAACTTAACACATATAATCAAAATAAATGATCAATTAATACAGTTAAAGATAAAGATTAGTAATAGAATTGAGAAAAAAAACTTTTCTTGGTCTTTAATATATAGTATGATCATGTTAAGAAATATTTGCCTACTAAAAACATGAAAAAAATAGAAACTTTTCATCGTAAAGTTGACATATGTTGTAATTATTTTTTCATTAGTATATTGTATAGATAGATAGATAAAAAATTGATAAATTGATAAATTACCTAAAAAAATGCTGGAAAGTAGTAGGAATCAAAATGTCAAGCAACAGGCATTCCCTTGCCTCTATGTTCATTCTGCCGAAATCGCAGCGGCCATTAAGGACCCTTATGAACAAACATGTTCTGGAACCAAAGATGATATTACCCATTTTCAATTGGAATATACTTAAGCACAATATTTACGTTGCAAAATGAATGTCCCTTAAAGTCCAGATAAATTAGATACCCAACGATGAAAAATGAGAATATTATTGGAGCTTGACGAGGGTGTTACTTCGTCGATAACGATGAAACAGAAGTATTTAATAGTATTAATACTTTCTTTTTTAAAGCGGATCGCCGGATGGAAGAAAAGTTAGGAGGGAGGGAGTACCTCTTTATCAGATTGCTTTAATTCGCGACAATTCGGTTTATATCATTAAATTTTTTCTTAAAGCTCTAAAAAAAATATATGAATGAGATTAATTTGATATTAATATGAATTTTATTCATATATATTTTTATTAATTAAAATTTGTACAATGTTAAGTAAGTGTCGCAAAGATTGATTTAGTTTGATGTCAAATTTTAAAGCGAAGTGAAAAATGCTTAAAAAAAAGTAATAAAATTGCTTTGGTGAGTATTCGAAATTAGGAACATGCCCAACGTAATAAGGTGCATGTACTTAGGACAAACAGTTTACAATTTCTTGTGTGAAACGGTCTCTCCAAGACGTTCATTAAGAAAACTATAAATGCTAAAATAAGAGCAAAAGATAAATGTTGTCTCATCTCTCAAGTGATTATAGAGAAAGAAATAATATTATTCGTTATATTTATCGATTATGTTAAATTCAAAAAAAATTTAAAATTTTAATATTTTAAATGAATTCATTTTCATTGATAATTTAACCTTATCTTCAAACAAAAAGTTATTATTTACATTTTTTTCGTCCCTTCCTCTCCTTCATTTTCAATCACATTAAAAATCAATCTCATGAAAAACCTAATAAACGTAACATAGTCACATAGAGAATACAGAGCGTGTGAAAGTGTAAAGTTGTGAGGTGAGACCGTGGCGGAGTGGCAAAATGGAACACAATGCTATTCGACGGGCGGCATCAGGTAGGCCTACGTGTCTTCATCTGCCTCTTTTTCTTGCTACCACTTGTGGGCCTTCTAGTCCAAAGTGAAAATCCAACATGGGCCGATCATTTATGGTAATAGTGGGACCCAATCTCCAGCTTTATGTAGTTAACCGCTTTAACTCATTTCAATCTATGTCATGCTCGCACAATACACCGAAAGTTGCTATTTGCTAGGGACCAACTAAGCAACCACCGTTTCTTTGGACTATCAGATCAATTTTAGCTCACATATTTTCAGATTGAGTTAATTGGATTTTGTATTATCATTGATTTTTAATCATTTTTAAAGTTAAATTAGAGTTAAAATCGGTTACATTTTTTTCATAAAGATCGATAAGAAATCAAATACTAAAATTCGTAAATTTTATTTGAAAAGATCATATGAAAATCGAGAAACTATATTGAATAAATGTCAAATCAAATCTGTTTTGAATACTTGTAACACCAACTTGTATAGTTCGCTAATCCTTGTGGGCTGTGGCCCATCCAGCGTTAGCCCATTGAATTTTTATATCTACTTTTCTAAATCATTGCTTATTCTGTTCCCAATTTCAATTGTATAATATGGCTTGATTTATGTAATCGCGATGACAATGACATTGAAAAAGAGAGAAGACGATGTACGTTATAATTATAAAAGTGATGAAATCTTAACCAAAAACATAAATGTTGCAAATGCAAAATGTACAGAGCAAAATAGAAAAGAAAAAAATTTATCCCTTTAAATTTACAATATTGCATATTACATCAGAATTTAGCATACAATATTGCAAATTAAAGGGATGAAGAGAATTTATCATATAATATTTCAAATTAAAAAGGACATGAAAAATATCCGATAACAGCAACAATTATGCAGTGTACATAATTGACAATACAATTTTTTTTTTGAATTTTCTTAAATTAAATAATATTATTCCTATTGTTATTTGAATTTAATATAGTAAAGTCACAAGAAAATGCTTGCTATTCATTATTCATTGTTGTTCACTCAATAAGGTTCCACAACACAATCGGTTAACAAATATATATTACTCAAATAAGCCCAATATGCCATTCATACTGATAGTGGGCTATGGACGTGGGCCGTAGTATGTTATATAGAATATAGTTCACCGCGAATTGCAATTCGAAAACCACCCGAAGTTTGATAAAGTCTTGTTGAACTTGACAGTGAACAATCAAGAAAAGCTTTTGATTCAATCTTGAAACACACATTTTTGTATTACTGAAATTATTCGAAGTACATCAAGAAGGAAGAGTATATATACACAAGAGGGAAAAACATAGCTAACAACATTCTGTTAAAATGCGATTAATTAGTTACAAGTAGTCTAATTAACTTTGTGCTTCTTATTGGTGTGCATGGATTGCTTGCACACGGATTGCTGACATGGAATGTTGATTTGCTTATGACTTCCAACACTGCCCACCCCTAGTTTGGAATACGTGGTATAGGAGAGACACCTAGTTTGGAATGTAATTCTTGAAACTCGGGTGAAGGAAGAGCTTAAGTGAGAATGTCTGCCAGTTGCTAATGAGTGGGGAGATAGGACAACTGAATTAGACCTTCAAGAACGTTGTCCCTAGTAAAATGGCAGTCGATCTTTATATGTTTCGTTCGTTCATGAAAACCGGGGTTCTTGGCAATGTGGATTGCTGACAGATTATCATAGAACAATGTCACAGGTTGAAGATTGGTTAGACCAAAGTCATGAAGGAGCCTGATGAGCAATGTAACTTCAGCAGAGGCAGAGGCCATAGCCCTGTATTCAACATCTGAACTAGAACGGAAAATGGTAGACTGCTTCTTAGACTTCCAGCTTATGGGAGAATTACCCAACTTAATAAGATAGCTAGTGATGTACTTCCTGGTGTCCTCATAAGAAGCCAAATCTGAGTCAGAAAATGCCAGAAGATTCAGTTTATCAGAACCCTGTAAGATAAGGCCTTGGCCAACAGTAGTAGACACCTAACTTGTGTCTTTTAGGTGTAACCTTTGGCTACAAGTCTAGCCTTGTGTCTTTTTAAGGTGCCATCAGCTCTCAACTTGGTTTTAAAAACCCATTTACATCTGATAGATTTTTTGTTTTTAGGGAGGTCAACAAGGATCCAAGTATTATTGGATTCAAGGGCCTGGAGTTCTTGGTGCATAGCTACAATCCAGTGAGGAGAGGAAGCAGCTTCAGCATAAGACTTTGGGTCAACATATTGTTGATGTTGGTGGGAAACATGTTTGTGGGAAGTAGAAAGATCATGAAAAGAGACAATGTTACACCAATGAGTGGAAGTAACATGATTACAATGATAGGCTTAAAGGTGGGATGGTTGTTTAATGGTTCTTTGGGATCTTCGAAGGGAAGAAACAACAGAGGGGGAAGAGGGAGAAAGGGGAGAAAGGGGAGAAGGGGAAACAGGCTGTGCAGGAGAGGATAGAGGAGGAGATACTGCTTGGACTGGAGGAGGGGGAGTACGAGTAAAAGAAGTAGAAAAGGAAAGATTGGGTTCAAGGAAGTCCATGATGCAAGGATCAGAAGTAGAATTAGGTAGAAAAAATTGTTGTGGAGGGGTAGAGGAAGAAGAAGGAGCAAGATAGTGATAAGGAAAATATCTTTCAAAAAACACAACATCCCTAGAGATCGAGACAGTCTTAGTTTCAAGATTAAGGACTTTGTAACCCTTTCATATTGGAGAATAGCCTATGAAGACGTGAGAGGTAGTTATTGGGGCAAATTTCTGGCGCCCTTGTTTGAGTTTGGAAACATAAGCTAAGCAACCATAGGTTCTAAGGATAGATTAGTCAGGGGCTTTGTGATAAAAGAGTTCATAGGGTGTACAACCATTGAGAGTAGGGGTAGGATTCTGATTGATAAGGAAGGTGGCACATTGTAAACAGTCTCCCCAAAAGGATTTAGGAAGTTTAGATTGGAATGACAAAGCTCTGGCTATTTCAAGGAGGTGACGATGTTTCCTTTCCACAACCCCATTTTGTTGGGGAGTATCTTTGCAACTAGTTTAAAGGAAAATCCCATGTTGTTTGTGGAAACAGAGAGCATTACCCTTAATGATTTCTTTGGCATTATCACTTCTAATGGTCTTAACTTTGCTATCAAATGGATTTTCAACAAGGAGAACAATTTGTTTAAGAAGAGAGGGGAATGCACTCTTATGTTTGATGAGTAAGCTCCAAGTAAACCTAGTGTGATCATCAACCATAGTTATAAAGCCAGTATGAGACTATCCTGGTCCCCCAAATGTCAGTATGTATGAGTTCAAGGGGTTGACAACTATGAGTGATGCTATGGGAGAAAGGTAATCTGGTTTGTTTATCCATGGGGCAAATAGTACAGAAATAAGTAAAATCAAGTAACAAAGATGGAAACAATATTTTTATTTGATGCATAGGCATATGCCATGAGCGAAGATGCCACAATTTTGAAATACAATCTTTCTTAGCATGATGTACAATGTTACAACTATCAATCTTGTGAGAAGAATTACAATCTTTTGGAACAAGAACATGCTCAATCTTTTTACATGGGAATTATTCCACTCTTGGATAAGTGTGATAAAGACCATGAGGTGCTCCTACCAAGAAGCCATGAAGTCTTGGTCAAGTTCTGAATGAAACAACCAGCAAGAGTAAATAAAATGTGACAGAAATCAAATTGAAGTGAAATTCAGGAACATATAGCACTTCCCTTAATTTAACACCATTATTGAGGTACACTGTGCCAATGCATTGAACATTAACCTTTCTCCCATCTGGTATAGTAATAACATGATCTTGAGCACTAATAGGTGTATAGATGTAACACCCCTGAATTTCCGACCCTCTAAACAAAACCAAAACCACAAGGGAATGGAGGAAATTCGGGTGTTACATAAAAAAAATAAAATATAGAAAATAAAACAAAGAAAAGGAAAAGAAATGAGTCAAGTTTGATTGATTTAATTAAAGGGATTATAGAAAAACTTTCAAACAAAATCATGCAGAAATTCCGGCAACATCGGCCTTTAAATTAGACACACCAAAAGAAATAACAAGCAATATAACATAATAAAGAAGAGGCATCAACAGCCTTGTAACAAAACTCACAGCAGAATGTTCATTGCTAAATCCTCTGTCGACATGCTAAACATGGATCGTGGTTCTAAAGTAAACGCTTGAGTTTGAAGAAGAAAAAGAACGATAACTATTTAAAATCATACAAACCAAAAAAAACAATGCAACAGAGATTGCTTATACAAAAAGGAGACATGTGCCTCAAGCCAAAAACATAAACAATTTAAATGCAAAGAAAATACATGTAGCGTCAAAAACAAATATAACATTACAATAGGAATGAAAAGGGGTAAGATCATAGGTGATGTGGTCTGAGGCACCACTATCAAGAATCCGAGAAGATGTGTGGTGAGCAACAAAATAAGATGTACCTGCAAATAAGGCATTAGGAGCAGAAGGATTAGGAGAGCAAGAAGCCTTTTTTTGAATTAGAGTCAAAAGATGTTTATATGGCTGGTGGTGAGTGTGGTAGTAACAAGAGCATCATATTCAGGATCTGAGCCCCCATGTGCAAGATGAGCTGAGCGAATAGGCCTTCTCCAGGTGTTAGGTTTGAAGTTGGGTGGGTAACCATGAATCTTCCTGCAACGTTCAACACTATGCCCATAGGTCTTGCAATGGTCACATAAATAAGAGCCAGAACGCTTGTTACTAGACATCTTAGGTTTGTCTAATCTGGTACTAAGACAGAAGGTTTGGGTTTCTCAAAATATGGTTTTGTATCAGCATTGAATGCAAGAGACTCATAATGGGAATCATTGAGTTTACTGAGATGTTGGTGTCTTTGTTCTTGATCAAGAATTTGGTAGGCTTGAGCAATAGTGAGTAGTTCAGGCATCATCAAAATAGTACTACGCATTTGGGTGTATTTGGAATCAAGTTTCATCAAGAATTGAGTTAAACGTTGGTTTTGTTGAAGTTTGTAGAACTTCTGTGTGAGATTGCAAGAACATTCATCATTAGAGCAAGAAGGTAAGGGATTGAGATGATCAAGTTCGTTCATCCCAAATAGTTTTGAATTTAGTATAAAAATCAACAATAGACATATCATGATCATAGGTTAGTTGGCCAAGTTCTTCTTGCAAAGAATACAATTGGGCATTTGAGGAACATCCATACCTGTCATGGAGTTCATACCAAATTTCTTTGGCAGTCTTATGCCATTTAACACTCTTGGCTATGCTTGGTTCAAGAGAAGACAAATGCCAACCTATGACAACATCATTAACACGTCTCTATGCGGTCAAATTAGGAGAATCTTTGGCGGGTTTGGGAGTCCTGCCATCAACAAATGTGAGTTTATTCTCCAATCACTGTAACCAGAACCATTAAAAACACATGTGATGATCTTGTGGCCGACATCTGAAGGGTGAAGGTAATAGATGCTGGCTGGGTTTTTAGTGGGTTCAAGGATGGGAGATGGTGTTTAGTGGGAGATGGTGTTGAAGAAGATTGTGCCATTAAAAAAAGATTGTGTCATTGAAGAAGAGCAGCGGAGAAAGGAAACAAGAAGGATTGAAAAAATCAACTGTCTGATATAATGTTGAACTTGACAGTGAACAATCAAGAAACAAACACTTTTGTATTACTGAAATTATTCAAAGTACATCAAGAAGGAAGAGTATATATATACAATAGGGAAAAGCAGAACTAATAACATTCTGTTATGATGAGATTCGTTAGTTATTACAAGTAGTCTAACTAACTTTTTGTTTCTTATTGGTGTGCATGGATTGCTTACACACGGATTGTTGACATGACATGGAATGTTGATTTGCTTATGACTTCCAACAATTCTCAAATGTACGAATTTATTGGATTGGCTTTTAATCATCACTTACAGTTTGAAATGATCACTTATAATTTTAAAATAATTAATTTTAACGTGATTTAAAATGATTACTTATAATCGTAAAGAGATCATTTACAATCTTAAATTAACCAATTAGAAAAATAGACTAATTATATAAATTCGTTTGATAAAAGATTTATTACCAAAGTTTATGTTTTATTTACGGTTAAACCAGCTGGAATTGTCAAAGAAAAGATAAAATAATTAATGGGCATATGATCTCCCAATATACAAAAATGCCTTACACATTAGAGAACCACAAACACAACAAAATCATAAGAGCTGGTATACGATTGTAATACCATCATAACCAATTCTAACGATCCAATGACTAATTTTACTCTGGAACGATACTTTTTATAATCGGGGTGGTGATTCTAATAACATTGCCTAGAGCTATAAATAATACTTTGTTGCTTTTTTTTTTATCCATTTTACTTTTTCTACGTATTTTAAAGTAAATTTTGAGTTTCGATATCTCTTAGTTAGCATCATAAAAAATTATAAAAATTATATTTTAAAATTATTTGCATCAAGACAAATCTAACAAGATTTTACATGAATTTATTTTATCTTCAATATATACGTCAAAAATTAAATTTAATATTTTCTCTCCTAAGGTGAAAAAACTTAAAATGGACAAATAAAAGGAACTGAGGGAATATATTTTTTGTGCTACCATTACAATTATTACATAACAGAAACTTTAATATTGTAATGATAGAAATTATATGATACCTAAAGATAAAATTATGGAAATCATATAACGGTTAATGTGGTAATTTTCAATTAGTAATTAATACCCTTGAAAATACTATACTACTCCTATTGAGATTGCTAGATAAATAACGGTGAATCACTCTTACGTGGATGAATTTAATAGGTTAGGACTTTTAGAATTTTAATTTATTTTATTTATTTTATTAATAGTTATTTTGTCTTTTTATGATGATTTATTAGTAATTTTTATAGTTGCAATATCCTGAGTCAATTAATGCTTTTTAGTTTCCCAATATACAATTTCTCAAGTTTGCAATTATTTGTTTGTATTGTGTATATTGTTGTAAAAGTCAAAACTTAACAATTATCAACAATTTGTATTTTTCTTTCAATATATAGTTGTTATTACTTGTTAGAACCATTATTCATAGAGAAAGGGAATATAGATGTGAATGCAATTTATCATACATAGATGTGATAATGTGAATACAATTTCTTAAATAGTAAGAGAAATCGTGAATATATGCGTAATAATGTACGTTCCTAATTCCTATGGGCAAGTGTACGTAATATTTAAATGTCAATTATTTCAACTTATATATTTCTCTACAAACAAACAAATAATAAAATAAATATTGATTTAATATAGATGTTGCATCTAATAATTCTAATACGTACCTCATTTTAGCGTGTTTTATTATTACTCCCAATGTTTATTAGTCACATAGAAGTATTATTTTTGATAATTCTCAATTATCAATAATATTGTAAAATTAAAAACTAAATAAGATTTTAAAATAAAAGTTTTATAAATAAATAATGTGGTTTAATGGGTGATAATTTTATTAATTTGCATTCCATAAATTATTTTATTTTATTTTTTATGCATTTATTTATCTTTATTTAATATTAAACGATTACGTTTGAGTGATAAGATACAGGCTTGTGGAGTTAGCGTCTGCGTCACTTAGTCTTATTCTTTGCGGGAACTACTCATGATCGTTCTTGAGTTGAGAGACTTATTGGCCACGCTCTCCTTTATAGGTATGAGTTGTCACTGTCCTTCCCTCTTCAGACTCTACTCATAGTTTTATGGGCAAAGTTCGCGTAAGATGATGATGATGCATTCCACACACTGCCCAAAATACTCACCTAATGTCTTTCTAAAAAAAATCCTCACCTAATGCATAACTAATTGTGAACCTATATGTACTTATTTGTACTTTTTAATTCACACGTAATTTCTATAATAGCTATAATTACTTTCTAAAACTCTCATTAATATTGTTTTTTTTTCTAAAGAAATGAAACTTTGTAAGCATTTGAACTACATAAGTAAAAGGAAAATACCATATTAATTACTCATTAATATTTATTAAATGATAAATTTATAATAATTTGGTTTATCGGTTAGCTCAATGCATTTGTAGGGTGTGTGACGAGGTATGATAAGATGGTGGTCCTACTTAAATTACTAACTTTGTTATTTTGTATCTATTTCTCTGTTTAAAATATTAATTCTTATACCTCTATATTATTGGAGTAATTATCAAAACTAGAGACATCATGATTTTTTAACAAGGGAAATATATTAAAATAAATAAATGTGAAAGCATTAAATAATACTCCTAGTTGAATTACTCTTCCTCCCCCTATTCTGGGATCTTTATTTGTCGTCACTCGTGGAAGTCCAATACAAACTAAACTAGTCTTTTTCCTCTAAGTCAACTAAGCCATTTTTAAAGACATTCTAACTTTTATATTCTTCAACATATACGTCTAACTTGGAGACTTCCATAATTTGGTGCATTTGCTATGTATAGCTTATTGGGATAGTTAGATTAAAAAAATATATAAAAAAAATATGTAAATGAAGATTAAAAAATTATAGTTATTTATATAAAAGAAAAGTAGTAAAATCTTAAAGGTTTTTTATGTAGAAAATATGAGTCTATTCGGTATAATTAGGCTTGACGATTATTGTGAAAATAATAAAATATTATTGTGTAATCTTATTGGCATTCAAGGTTAATCTCCTTTCATGTAACAATATTTCTCCCACTTGTCCAGGGAATGTAATTTGAAGCCTACTCCAAGATGCAATGAACGGATTATACACAATTTCTACACTTAATGATCAGTTATAAATAAAAGAAGAAAGACAATTTTCTCAAAGAAATTTGCAGGGTTTTCACAGAAAAGTGAAAAGTTTACAAAGAGAAATAGGTTAAAGAGTTGTACTAAGTTTTGAGATGAAAATTCTCTATGTCTCTCAAAATCCTAAACTAACTGTTTTATATATCATGTCCGTACGGTCAAAAACCCTAATTTTTACTAATTTCAAAAAAAAACATGTTGAGCGCAAGAAGCGCGAAAAACATAATTTGTTGACACATCAAACTACAGTGGGTAAGTCATCGACCCTTCGACATTTGTTTTTTTTAGAAAAACAAATTTTCTTTTCGTAGCCTCAATGACCCAACGATGGTAGATTGAAATGGTCCAAAAGAGTATTTGATTTTATTGAAATTATTGTGTGATAAACACAATAAATTTGAATTATGTCAACAATAATATAATATTAAAGGAAAAGAATAAATACCCATAAATAAATGTCTGAAAATTTTTTTGTTAAAATTGTAGTAAAATAATTAATTAAACATTTTCAAATTGAAAATATGGCAAATTAGTAGGATAAAGGAGCTACGAGATTAAAAATTAAATGTAAATTAAAAGCAAACTTTGAATAATGTCAAAAAATCAAATGTGACAAAGTTACTAAAATATATCTATTTAAAAAAATAAATTACAAAGTTAAAAGTCAATGAAACAAGTGAAAAACTACTTAAATTTTAGTTTTATTTTTTACTTTGCTTAAAAGTCGGCTGACACTATTTAAAATTAGTCTTTATTGGGATTTAACCTATTAACAAGCCCAAAGTTAAAAAAAAACCTAATAAAAAAGCCATTTGACCCACCAAAGATATCTTATATATATATCTTCTAACGCTCAACCTTTGTTCTTTATTTTTTATTTCACTTGAGTAGGGTGGGTTAACTTTAAACCTTTGAATTTTCTGAATCATCAATCAATTATAATAAAGTGAAATCTCAAAAATTTTATCCTTTTCCTTTGTTGGGGGATTTATTTTAAAAATATTTTATACTCTATTTGTTTTATTACAGTAAAGGGTAATTGCAAATTGTCATTGGTGAATTAGCCATGGGTGTTGCCGAAGTTGTCACTCCTGATAGATTGCCGGTAAGACGTTCGAACTAATGCTCCAATGAATTCTGCATTTTTTATAATTTTAGGAAAATTATAAAGTTTTAGGGTTTACTATAAAATGTAAAGACGAAATTTTTATGAATTTTTCAATGTTGAATGATCAGGGAAAGAGGATTGCTGTATTAGTATGTTGGTTTCTTGGTATGGGTTCTCTCCTTTCATGGAACACTATGCTCACTGTTGGAGATTACTATTACAAAGTTTTTCCGGTATGAAATTTCTCCTTTTTTCTTGATTTGGCAAATTAAAATCATGATATGCTGCTCAAATTATATATTTTCTTTCTAGTTAAAGCTTGATTTGAGAAAAGCAATTCATATATTCATTGAATATTGTAAATATTGGGTACATCAAAAAATCTCATTCATTTATACCTTATATGAATATTAGATCTCCAAGGTAGAGTCTGAAAAAAAATGAAATTGTCAAGTGATGTCCCTTTAGAAAAGGGCTAAATAATCAGCTTGAAATCAGGGCGAATGAGAATCAAACCCCATGGGCCAGGATTTGTAATACTCCTTTGTCCCCATTGAGTTTACAACAAATACTCCTATCATTTATCCCCCTTGCTTGTAACCTAACCCAGAATCAAAAAAATGTTGTTTACTTTTTGGTAGAATAAGACAAAGGTTTTTTTAAGCTGTTTAGCAATGTAGCATTAGCTTTTTGCCGGTTGTTGATTCAGATGTTTAAGCCGTTTGTTTAATACAACTGTCATGGAGATATTTGGTAATTACTTGTTGGCAATTTAATTAAAAAAAAAGTGACTCAAAAGCCGAAGCAAATGAAAAAACTATTAATAGTATTTTTTTCCTGTCATTTATTAAATACTTTTTTTGTTTATTGATTGGTTAAAAAGTTAAAAGTCGGCTAAAAAGATAACAAAAATTCATTTGTCAAACACAACCAAAATATATTTGAAATGAAAAGGGAGATTAACTGTATGGACGAGAATAGATGATATGTGGGGATCATTAATAAAAATTGTAGCAAATTCAAATGAAGTACTATAATCTTATCATAAAATTGAAATTTCTGAGCTGCATTTTAAAGTTTGTTTTTATTTTCCTCCATTAATTTTTTTTCATTCTTTTTCTTATGAAGAAATACCATCCATCAAGGGTACTTACACTTGTTTATCAACCATTTGCTGTTGGAACACTGGCATATCTTGCTTATAATGAATCGCGGATTGACACTAGATGGAGAAACATAGCTGGATATATTCTTTTCTTCGTTAGTACATTCGGTTGCTTATTGGTATATCTTCATCAATGTCAACTTTGTTTACCTGATCAGCTATCAGTTTAACTTGAAGTCGTATATTCAGAATCCGAATTCGAAACTGTAAATAATCTAGCTTATATTTGAATCATGATAGTTGGATTTAGCAACATCTGGACATGGAGGGGTTGGACCTTATGTAGGTATATGCATTTTGGTGGCTGCTTTTGGAGTTGCAGATGCCCATGTACAAGGTGGAATGTGTGGAGACTTAGCTTTTATGTTGCCAGAGTTTATTCAAGTATGTTGTCAGGATTGTCCTAATTTCATACACAACAACAATGTCAGAGTCATAATCATGCAATTTGTATCACTAACCATGTCATATTATCATTTCCTATCTACAGTCATTCTTTGTTGGTTTGGCTGCTTCGGGTGCTTTAACTTCCTGTCTGAGGCTAGTAACAAAAGCAGTTTTTGACAAATCTCATGATGGGCTTCGCAAGGGTGCATGTAAGTTCTTAAGTTGTTGATTTAGCTTATAATTCACATTTATGCTAAGCTTTAGGAGTACAAATTCGAAGTGTCATATGCAACCTCTAAATATTACCCTGTATTAGACCCCTGCTTCTTCAAATCTCCCTCGGGTGAACTCCCTAAATACCCTGTGATATGTCGATTCTCCGGTAATCTTGTCTTCAATTTGTAGTAATGATATAACCCTTGTTTTTGTAGTGCTCTTTTTGGCAATCTCCACAGCACTGGAGCTTGCATGTGTTTTCTTGTATGCATTCTACTTTCCCAAATTGCCGATTGTTAAGTACTTTCGAACAAAGGCGGCTAAGGAAGGATCTAAAACTGTTACATCAGACCTTGCCGCAGCTGGCATCAAACAGGCAAGCAATACTCTAGTTTTGTGGCTTATATTGTATCAACATATTCAGTTATACGCTTAAGCTACTTTATATGACCCTACTGCTTGAAACTTTGCAGATCGAGGAAAACGCAAAAGTAGAAGATCGTTTTACATTAAAACAACTGTTATATCAGAATTGGGATTATTTTCTCGATTTATACCTAATCTATGCATTGACATTGTCAATTTTCCCGGGTTTTCTGTTTGAAAATACAGGAGAACACAAGTTAGGTGATTGGTACGTCTCTAAATCTTCGAATCTATTCTATTTGTTGGAACCCAACCTAAAAAAAATTCCAATTAAGTTACTAATTTGCTTTGGCAGGTATGCTGTTGTGTTGATTGCCATGTACAATGTTTTGGATTTAATTGGAAGATACACCCCACTTATTAAATGCGTAAAATTGGACTCCCGAAAGGGCTTAATGATCGCTATCCTAGCCCGTTTCCTGTTTGTCCCGGCATTTTATTTCACTGCGAAGTATGGAGACCAAGGATGGATGATTATGCTCACATCCTTATTGGGTTTTACCAATGGCCATCTAACTGTCTGTGTGATGACTGTCGCGCCAAAGGGTTACAAGGTCGGTACTCTGATTACATTGTATCGTACCTTGTTCTGCATCTTTCTTTCTAGCTAGACATAACCAAAATTTTTGTGTTTACTCTGTAGGGACCGGAGCAAAACGCAATGGGAAATTTGCTGGTTTTGTTCCTTCTCGGTGGCATATTTTCCGGAGTTTGCCTTGATTGGTTGTGGCTCATAGGAAACGCTAGCTTTTGATCAAGAACACACTGTGAAAAGCAACGATGTTGAAATAGATGCCATTCTCATAAAGGTTTAGGGAAATCATAGTTTTAAGTTTTCTTTATAATAGAATACACATTGTTTCTTCTTTCTTTAAATTTGGTATGAGTTATTTTAGGAGCGATTTTAATGAACTGTATTAGAAGAAGCTTTACTGTTAGTTGCAAAGGTTTAGGGGAATTGTGCATAATTTAAGTTCCTTGCTGATTATTTTGCGTTCATAATTCTTTTCTTGATGTTTTACTATTGAAGGTCAATCGAAAATAACTTTTTATAATAATTAATCACGCTAATGTTTATACCTTTGATTCTCCTAAACCTTATAAATAAGTCATTAAATAAAATTAGGATAATGAAATGTTATTGAAGAAGAGAGAGCTCTCCTATAATTTATTAGACAAGTAAAAAAAATACCCTATCTCATTGCATTATTTTTCATTTCAATGCATACAAAGTTCAAAGCACTCCCTATCTTTGAGTTAGGGCAAGAATATAATATAGCGGCTACCTTCCTTCTTTAAACCCCAACTTATTTGAAATATTGATTTGATATCTTTTACTCTAATATATTTTGAAGTGTAGATGTTTAAGGTTGACTTACATTGACCAATAGAACTTTTTTTATACCAAAACCCAATATACATAGTTACATACCACCATAATCCTTTACAAATTACTAGTGTACAACCAATCACACCTGATTTTTACCTTACAAAAAGAACAATGGAAAACTCGAACTCAAACCCAAATCAGATCAAGAACAGATCAAAACCTCATGCAATATTAGTAGCACATCCTCTACAAGGCCATTTAATCCCATCCGTACAACTAGCAATCAAATTAGCATCAAATAATTTCTCCATAACTTTCATCAACGCAGAAAACATCCACCATCAAATCACTCTTTCCAACACAACTAATCATAGTCATGATGATATCTTTGCTGAAGCACGAAGAAACTCACCGAGCTTAGATATTGATTACATGACAGTTTCTGATGGGCTGCCCGTCGGGTTCGATCGGTCGTTAAACCATGATCAGTGGGTTGGGGCGACTATTCACTGTTTTCCTGCGCATGTAGAGGTTGCTGTGGCTAAGATTGTTAGATCTAAGCCGGCAGTTTGTTGCTTGATTGCGGATAGTTACTCAGTTTGGGCGTCAAAATTGGCTAAGAAATATGGATTGTTTTATGTGTCGTTCTGGACTGAATCTGCTATGGTTCTTGACTTTTACTTTCATCTTCACTTGCTTAAGGAATTTGGTCACATTGGTCCAGGTACATACTTTTTTTTGTTATCCTCTGTATTGTGGAGTATTCTTACGAATTAACTTTTAGCCATTTTTTTGTACAGCTAAGCTTGTCTCTTAAAGAGTTCATAGAGATATATTTTAGGCCTAATCTATTAAAGATTAATACCTATTTATCGTATTTTTAACACCTACTTATATTATTCTTAATGCTTACTTATCAAAGCTTTAATGTCTATTTTTAATATCTTAAATATTTACTTATATTATTCTTAATGCCCACTTATAATATTTTAAAAAATATATAATGGATTGGGCCAATTAATCTCCCACAAAAATTGTTTTTGTATTATATGTTTTTATTTGTCGTTTGATTATAATATCAAAATAAGATCTTAAAAGATTAAATTCACTAAATTATAAATTTATTGATCAGTTACAGTGATCAATAAAATTTTATTC
This sequence comes from Amaranthus tricolor, assembly GCF_026212465.1. Lineage (NCBI taxonomy): Eukaryota > Viridiplantae > Streptophyta > Magnoliopsida > Caryophyllales > Amaranthaceae > Amaranthus > Amaranthus tricolor. The sequence goes on along the minus strand of NC_080052.1, from coordinate 30,383,604 downwards.
AATTAAATGTTTTAAGTTATTTTTGGTAAATGATATTTAAGCACAAATAAAAAGATGATTATATAGCTTTTTGACTTTCTTTTTACTTTTTAAGTTTTTAAATCTTGATTTAATTGTACCTTAGAAAAAATAAAAAAGCAGTCACACTAAAGTTCCTAGATCTATAATATGCAAGTTTATATATTTTCCCTATTCAAACTTTTGTGTATATTATATTCGTTCTGATTCACCCTATTTATTTTATTTGGTTTTTAAGTTCTATGTAATGTACAAATTTAATTATAAATTATGAGTAATCGATAAATAGTGTAATAAAATCAAATACTACAATTGCTCTGGATTGAAGGGAGTAATATATTTTTCTTCACTAGTAATTATGAGTTTTCCTAAAAGTGTTTGGTTCTTAGCTTTTTTGTTGGCTTTTTAGTTTACCTTTGACTTTTGGTTGTTGGTTGGTCAAACAACTAAAAAAGTGTTTGGTAAATGGTTTTTAAAACAGCAGAAAATTTGGCTTTTAAGCCAAAATGAAAAAGTTGCTCCAGCTAGTTTTTTTTGGTTGGCTTTTGGTTTGTTAGCTCACTTTTTCTCTAATAACGCCCAATAGTCAATACTCAAATTTACCAAATATCTACACAAATAGCTAGTTTTTTCACCTAAATTAAAAATCAACAAAAACAATCAATATTTTCAACTAGTCAAATAAATCAATTAAAAAGCCAACAATCAATTACCAAACACCCCAAAATTTTATATGAATTTAGTGCACAATAAAATTACTGTATTACAATGATAGTAGATTAGTGAGTAGAGTGTAGGGTGAGCAAGTTAATAAAATAGAGAGTTAGCAGTGGGCCCTAAAATAGAGAGTTCTCATTGATTTGAATAACACAAATTTTTTTGAAAGACGGTTTCTTGAGAGATTTTTTTAATTTGACCGATCTATTTTATATTTCTTAAAATATTGTAAGTAGGCATTAAGAATGATGTAAGTAGACATTTACAATATTGAAAGTAGGCATTAAAGATACGATAGTAAGCATTAACGATAATGTAAGTATGCACTAAGAATACGAGAAATATATATTAATTTTTAATGGGTTGGGCTTGAAATACGTCTCTCAAAAAACTAGCTGTTTGAATAATCACCAAAACTTGGCTGAGACCGTCTCAAATTGAGATCAAGAGTGGGCTGGCCCAATTCGCGCGTGTAACAACATCACACGTTTTCCCTTATTTTTTCTATTTTCTGGGCATTTATCATTTTTGACCTTAAAAATATCAATTTCAACATAAAGTAATACTTAAACATATCAATTCAAGTAAAAAATTTCAATTTGAACCTATAAGTGATCAATTTTGACGTTAAACTGATCAATTTCTACCTAAATATAGTTCTATTCACAATTTTAGAACGAAGTTATATAAAATGGTATACTCTATCATTCTATGGATGAATTTCAAACAACAAATAAATTATCAATAAAACTATCAATAATAGTGTTAAAACTATTAACATATTAAATTTGAACTAAATGTTATACAATATATCTATACAATTTGAATACTTATTTTTAAAACGATAATTGAAGATTAGAAGTTCAAAATTGAGTTAGATCATAAAATATCAATTTTCAATTTATGTGTCATAATTTAACTATTAATATATTCAATTTGAACTATTTACAAATATATATATATATATATATATATATATATATATATATATATATATATATATAACCGTATTGAGGAAAGAGTAATATCACTATTATTGATCGATAATTAAACAGTACAAGTACTCTTATGTTCCATTAGAACCATCATGTTGCATTGAATAAAAGTACTTGTATTGTATAATGTTTTAACACTATTATTGATAGTGATATTGACCATTCATTTGTTGTTTAAAATTCATCCATAAAATAATAAAATAATACCATTTTATTAACTTCGTTCTCAAATTGTGAAACAGAACCATATTTAGGTAGAAATTGATCAGTTTAATGTCAAAATTGATCACAAATAGGTCAAAATGAAATTTTTTATGTTAATTGATCTGTTTAAAGTTTACTTTAAGTTGAAATTAATATACTTTAAGTTGAAATTAATATACTTTAAGGTCAAAATTGATATCTTTAAGATTAAAATTGATAAACGCCCAAAATATGAAAAAAAAAACGAGAAAAAACATATGAGATTGATACACGTGCAAATTGGGTCGGCCTACTCTCAGTCTTAATTTGAGACGGTCTCGGCCAAGACCAGCCAATAATAATACCCTGTCAAATAGTTCTTTTCAAATTAAGCAAAAATCAATCACTAATTTTTGTCAATTCTTAATTAATTAAGGATCAAGTGGGTGCAAAGATGCTATTATAGACTACATTCCAGGAATAAGCTCAATTAAACGGACAGATTTGACATCATATTTACAAGAAGAGGATTTGACAACTATGGCACATCAAAGCATTTTTCCATCAATAGAAGATGCAAAACGGGCTGAGTTCATACTTGCTAACACAGTCCATGAGCTTGAGGCCCAGCCCATTTCAGCCATTCAGACCCAAACTCCATTTTATGCTATTGGGCCGTTGTTTCCTATTGAATTTAGTACAAGCCCAGTAGCCACAAGTCTATGGGCTGAATCAGACTGCATTACATGGTTAGACTCAAAACCACCAGGCTCAGTTTTGTATGTTTCCTTTGGTAGCTATGCACATATTAGTAAAGAGGAGTTAGAAGAGATAGCTAATGGAATCAAGCTTAGTGGGGTCAACTTCCTTTGGGTGGTTCGACCCGATATGGTTAGTTCGGATGATTCGGATCCATTGCCTATTGGGTTTAGGGATGAGGTTAATGGTCGAGGTATGATCGTGACATGGACTAATCAAAAAGCGGTGTTATCTCATCGTGCTACAGGAGGGTTTTTAACGCATTGTGGATGGAACTCGACTTTGGAAAGTATATGGTATGAAGTTCCGTTTTTATGTTTTCCTTTGTTGACGGATCAATTTACTAACCGCAAGTTAATAGTGGATGATTGGAAAATTGGGTGTAACCTTTGTGAGGAGAAGCCTTTGAAAAGGATGGAAGTATTGCAAAAAATAAAAGATTTAATGATAGGTGGAAAATTAGGGTTTGAGCTCAAAGATAATATCAAGAGGATCAAACAACTTCTAGAAAATGCAACAAAAGGGTCTTCAGAGAAAAATGTGCATAGCTTCTTTGAGGAATTGAATGTAGCTATTGAGAAGAAATCATTAGCTTGTTAGAATAGGACCATTCAAATTATTGCGTGAGACATTTTCAATTTATGGTTAAATAATCGAACTAATATAATTATTAGTATATAAGCTTCTTGTTTTAAGTCATTTCATCGAGAGATAGACTAGCTCTTAATATTGTAGTCTATTTTTAAAATATGTTTTTATGCTCCAAGGCATGTTTGAATTGGCAAAAATAAATATTATTTTCTAATCAAAGTGAAAATATTTATTTGTTATTTAAACTCTGTAAAACTAGTAGAAAAATTGAAGCTAGTTACAACAAACTAGTTAAAAACAAAAAATTCCCTTATTAAAGGCACATTATAGGCTATTAAATTTAGAAATATATTGGCAAATGGATTTCTTGCTTACCCTCTAAATAGAACTACAATATACTTCCGAAACAATAATTTGAGAGCGGCTTAATTTAAACTAGATCAAGTTAAATCCGAGCATGACACAACGAGATTAAAACAACTTTGAATATCCTTTAGCTGAACAATAAAACCTAATTCAAACAACTTGAGGTCTCGTGCTTATACTTGAGAACGGGTGGAACAATGTATGACTTGAGGGAGACGCACAAGCATTGGTATATATCATTACTAAGAAACGCACTATGAAATCTTTGGATGCTCAGAAGTATGTTTAGTCATATAATTATTATCATGTCAGCGTTAAATAACTACGTCATAACTCATATTTATAAGGAAGGTAATCGAGCTGCTCATGAATTTGCTCAAATCGGGCATCACCTAGATAAGCCTTGTATTTGGGCACATTCTCCACCGAATGAGGTTGTGCCCGTTATGAACGACGATGCTAAGGGCAAAATTGTTTTTAGGAGAAGATGAAAGATGAATTTAACTAAATAGAGATAAATGTATATAACTTACAACTAGCAGATTCATGCATGTACACAAATTGCAATTACAATTGCAATGTAAATAATTTAAAACTAGCAAGCTCGGATATTCTAATCGGATTGCGTACATTCGTCTCACAAAACCCGTTTATTTGTGAGTAAATTAATGACATTGATAATGAAATATTAGTCGTAGAAGCCTAAGAAACAAATTCAAAGAGGCTGTAAAGCTATTAGTTTTAACTCTGACATACTCAATGGCCAATAGCAATAAACATAATATTTAACCTGCACGACTGTGTAAGTATCACATGGTTATATTTTTGTTTAAGGCACACAGGTATCGACTCAGAAATGAAGATCACATGGCTACAGAAAATATTACATCAAAGAATGCTGTGATCTAAACTGGATCCTCTAGCAGGCAATAAAAGTAAAATAAAAATTCTTAAACGAGACGGTCTCGTGGTAAAACTATCTTCATCGGACTGGCCCATGTACATTCAGTCTATTAAGTGATCACTTATACTCTAATTCTTAAGTGATCAAGTAGAGAAATGAGTTAATTATATAAATATGTTTCGTGGTGAGAAGGTCTCATACAATACGAGCTGAAAGTAAAATATCAGTGCTGTAACTATGATGCACCATACAGATCTTAAGATCAGGCTTAAAGGGGGGGAAAAGCAATGTTTCTCTGAACGTAAGACCCCCTATAGACTTTTAAAATCTCCAATGTTAAGTCTGTACCATGGTTAATCATATTATATAAAGAAATATCGATAGATATAAAGAACTACAATATTTACGGAAGCATATGATAAAAGATAAAAATAACTGAATGAGAAGAATATATGTTGGTGATCATTGGGATTAGGGCTGTGCAATGGGCCGGATACGGGTCAGATCATGCTCAGCATACATGGACCGGGTTAGACCGGGCCTACAATATAGATAGGGGCTTTATACGGGCCGGGTTCATCAAAATAGATAAAGATTGATATAAAGGGCTGTGCAATGAGAAGAATATATGCACAGGCCTAATTGGGATCAAGGTTTTGACACTATTATGTTGTTATTATCTTAAACTGAACTCATTAGTCTCGACTCTCGAGTTATGAATATGGAAGTCAATGACGAAAAGAGCGTGCATAATGCATACTACCATGGATACTAGATGATATTTTACCGATAAATTGATTTGATGCATTTTCATCATTGATCATAGCTCAAAACCATGTGCATATGAATTCACATTGATCAGTTTTCTACAGCAGGGGTACATAAGTATCACAGCAGAAAACTAAATTTCATGATGAGAGATAGAATTAAAATGTGCAAACAAATGAAGAAAAATAAATTGTTTCAAATTACATGCACCTTGGGAGTTTCTGGAGCAATTTGCTTTCTAGTTAGCAGAACGGAACCAAGCTGCATACAACCCACAAGTCGTCTGACCAAAAAGTGGACAAAGCTAGCGGCCATATAACAGGAATAACCATTTAGGTAGCGTCATCTTCCTGGGGCTTGGTTCGATACTGACGACCCTGTTTTTTAAACATGATGCCCGTGTCAACCTCTGCATTTGTTTCAGGTTCATCAACTTCCATGTCGCCAACTTCACTCTCCTGCTCGTTACTTGCGACGTCAAGAAAGGTGGACTGAATTGAGGTACGCTTCGCATCACTTCCTTTCAATTGACTATCTTCATTATCTACAGCTTTAGAAAAATCTGACTTTTTCTTTGGAACAAAGGTTACTGATTTTGGGAGATCAGTGTGAACATCAGAATTGGATCCTGGCCCACCACTTCTTTCGTTCACCATCTCCACATAGTCCACATTAGCATTAGTATTTGATTTATTGCTCATTTCATTAGAGGAATCAAGACTATAGCGCGTGTAACTGGACGGATTCCTCATATAATCTGGGACCTTAGAAACTTTCTCATCCGACACAGGTTGGTTAATAATTTGTGTAGAGGTATCCTTACCAGTAATTTCTCCAGTTCCATCACCATTGCCGACAAATGCAGGGTCAAACCTCACACGTTTTGATGGTTTTGACGTCGATTCAAGCTCCTTCCTTTTCAGTATAGGTTTCAACTTGTCAAGGCCTTCTGTTGAAAATGGTTTCAGCTTCTCAAGGCCTTGTGCATACATAGAGTTTCCGTTAGATGTTGTAGGGGGCTGCCCAGGTTTTATTTTTTCTGTCTGTGCAGCAGCTTCTGCATCATCTTCTTTCAATCTAATGATAGCAGCCCACCGATTAGCACGAGGATCCTTCCCCCTACTCCCAACCGCACCAGGGAAGTCATCTGTGATGAAATGTGAATCATTGCCAGCAGTCACATTGCTCATATACAATCGATCACCTGCATTCTCCCTTCCTATGGCAACTTTGTCAAAAGTATCTTCTTCTTCCTGCAAAATCCATAACCAAAAACATGAATTTTACAGTTATGATTTGTACTCTCTAAACAGCAGTCAAAATGTAGGCATCAATAGGAAAAGCCCCAAGAACAATCAAGAAAATAGAAGTGCGTGACTTTCAAATGCTACATTACCTTATACCACTCCCTCTCAGCCCAAAATCCCCAAATACTTGAACAGACAATAGCATTCCCGATGTCATAAAGTAGCTTCCACCTAAGCTCCTACCAAGGTAAGGTTTGGAGCCCAAGTGTATGCAACTCTACCTTTGTAATAATAAAGAAGTCATTTTTTTCACCCTAAATAGCAAGGGTCATCTACAACATTAAATATAATAAGTGCACATGACTTGCGATGACAAAGAAGTGGTGAGCAATTCACCCTTGACTTCCAATAACAAAATTATGGATGTGTTGTTGTTACCCAATTCTATGGTCTATCTGGTTGGAAGAAATTAGTGGAACTTTAACGATTGATATTTGTCCATAAAAAAATTGTTAACCTTGTTATGGGCCAAGACCTTTTTGTTTAACATTGTTTAACAAGCTATGTAGAGGAGAATGATTACTAGTGTAATTAGATAGCTGAACTTTTTAGGGAAATCTCATCACTGTAAAATATTGCTGAAGATTCTTCATTAATAAAAATTTTCAATGTCAGAGTAAACTCCACCCTTGATAGCAAGGGTCATCAGCAATTGAGAAGTTCACAATTCACATATCTAAGAAGTGCACATTATTTTCCAAAAGCAAACAACTACAAAATAACCTTTTTATTATTAATATATTATAGTACATAGCATATCTTGGGCGGCTGGGACTCAACTATCAGCTTAATCTAGTTGGTTCCTTACATGGTCTCAGAAGCCATGTGATAGAAGAGTCACGGGTTCAAATCTCATCAATTCCTCATTTCAAATAGTGTTTAGCACCATGTATGTGAGGATCATGAGGGCGTGTTTGCATCACACTTCTAGCCTAAAAAGTTCTCTTATGAGGAAACGTAATAGAGCATATAACATATCATGGAGTTTCAACCATGAACTAATGCTTTTGGTTGAGACTCTCATAATATACCACTTCAATAACCTATCCTCTTTTTTTGTTGCCAGAAGAAACAGCACAGCTACACATAAAAGTATCCTGGCATTATGCTAATATGCTTTACCTACTACCTAGTGCATCAAGAATAAGATTGCACAAATGCACCAAAATTGCTATATTCTCCACGGACAAACCCCTTCCCCCTCCCCTTCCTCAACATCTCTCAGTGTTAACTAAGACAAAAAGCTCCCTCTAACAGAACTCCATAGTCTACTCAAAATAGAATATCTTCATCTTCTAGCTTTATTATCCAAACATCAAAATTTTTGATTTCATCCAATCTAACAAAAAGATTAAAACTTTAAAATCTCTTCTATCACAAGATTCACAACATAGGCATAGCATATGTTATGAAAAACAATTGACATAGCATAAACCAATCATAACAAGTATGCAACTTCTCAATAAAAACTACACTAATTCATTAACATTAAGCAAAAATTCACTCAAAAATTAACAAAACCATCAATAACCGAAAAATTTGCATTCCAAAACCTAACTGAACAACCCAAAAAACCTAAATATAGAAACTTAAAAAGTAGTATTACCTCGTTATCAAGTGTAGAATCTAACCCAATTGACGATTTAACATCCCAATCAATGATATCATCTTTCTCATCATCGCCACCCTCATCTTCATCATCATCAATGTCTTGGAGGTCATCGTGAAGCCCTTCACGACATTTTTTGATAGTTTTACGGGAGTTGTGGCGAGATTGAGATAGAAATTCATTGAAAGAAGAAGAACAAGGGTTTGAATCTCTATCAGAAGTGTCTTTATCACGCCGCCATTCTTTCTTCTCAACTTGGGCATTTGTAAGAGACCAGAGTGGCTTTGTTGAAGATGCAGGTGAAGGTTCTAGGGATGCAAATAGAGATCCAAAAGTCTTCTTCACTCTATCTGAGAATGCTTTATCATCCATTGATTTTGATGTCGCCATTGTTGTTTAAGGAGTAGAATTTTTGGATGAATTTTCGGGGGGTTTGATTTTATATACCCGTTAGGGCTCACCGACTTTGGATGTGTGTAATATGCTGGGTAATGAGATTATCCTAAATATACAAACATGTTTTCACAGAGAAATTGATTTTTTATTAGTAGTTTAATCAAGTTGATTTTATTATTAGTTTAATCTAGTAAAAATCTAATTTTTATAAAAAACTTAGTTTGTGATGAGTGGTAGGAGTGGTACACAATATTTCTAAAAGTTGTGATGTTATTTTTCAAATATATACTATTTTACAAACAATATAATTTATAATAAAGAATTAAGATGGATGAATGAAAACTTCAGTTTTATATCCCACAATACTATTTATTTAGATTTAAATTTTTTTTCTTGTGAAATCAAAATCAGTATTTTTAACAATTTTACCCCAATAAAAATAAAGCTAAACCCAATTTGACTTGAATAATAATATGTTTGAATTAAAATTTACATCTACCCATTTTTAAGAATTTTAAACATTTTTCACTATTGATTTAAAAACTTCAATATAAAAGTGAAAATATATTCTCAACATTCACTCAAAATGCTACATTTAACTTTAAAAACTACTTACTGTGCACCAATTAATCTTGTTTGATATGTATTTCTCTACGTATAATGTAAAACATATTCAAGTGAGATCTTATTTAATTTGTCTTGATGCATATTTTCATAATATTAACTTTTTCAAAATTTTAACCATATAAAATTAAAGATATTAAAAATTAAAATCGTACATGCGTAAAAAAACAAAAATATAACAACTATAATGTTGTTTTTCGCGACAAGAAAGTCTTAGCAAATAACGGTTATTTGTGAGATTAATAAATCACTTTTATGTCGTAAGATGTGATATGGTGAGAATTTTGTCGTTTTAATTTATTTTTTTTAATTTTGTATATTTTAATATTATTCTTTTTGTATTTTTATGGTGATTTAAGTAGTAATTTTTGTGTCGTGACGGGAGGGAAGAGAAATGACTAATGAGTTACTGGCATCCTGCACATCTTCTGAATCGTAATAGAGTAGAGAGAAGAGAGTAGAGTGACACAGTCTCTGTTTCCTAAACAGAACCGTTTTTCTTTTTCCCTAAACCAATCAATCTTTACCTCTTTTTTCATCTCTTCTCACACAAATATTTTTTTTTCTTTATCCTTATTCTGTATTCTTCATCAATGGAGGAGCCATTACCACCGGACGATCTTAGATGCAAGAGAACCGACGGTCGTCATTGGCGTTGTAAACGCAAAATTGTCGATGGTAAATCCTTCTGCCTTTCTCATCTACACCGTTCCCAAAAAAAACGCCCTACTCCTATCCCTAACCCTAATCCTCTACCCGACCTCGACCCCATACCTAAACCCAGAGTTCGGATCCGACTTATAGTTAAACCCGAACCACAACCTGAACCCAAGCTCAACCCACCACAACCAGAACCTGAACCCATTGATGAATTCGAGTTCAACCCACCACCAGAACCGGTTCCTATTCTTCTGGGTACAGTTCCGGATGATTTAAGGTGTAGTAAGAATGATGGAAAAAGTTGGCGGTGCAAGAATCAGGCATTGGATGGGCAGACGCTTTGTGAGATTCATTTGATTAGGCCCAAAGCCCTAAGCCAAAGACGACCCAGACCCAGACCCAGACCCGGGACCATTGTAACTCCGGTACCGGAGAATTTGCGGTGTACGAGGAATAATGGGAAGGATTGGAGGTGTAAGAATAAAGTAGTGGAAGGGTTTTCCCATTGTGCAACTCACATGAAAAGGAATAATAACAGTAAGAGAAAGAAGAAAGAGAAACAAAATGTGTGCGCAATTGAAGAAGATTCTAGAAAAGAAGTAGAAGAAGAATCTCCGGTGCCGGTGGCAGTGCCAGTGCCGAATAATCCAAACCATGGTAATGAGTGTAGGTCTAAGGAGAGAATTTTACATGAGCAGAATTTTCGTGAGGATGATTTTGGGAGTATGAAAATTAAGGATTTAGCTGATAAAGAGAAAGGTAGTAAGAAGAGAAAGAAGAGTTTGAATAATAAGAGTACCCAGGTGGTCTTTAAGGTAGAAAATGAGTTAGAGGCGGTGGCGATGGAGGGAGAGAAGATAAGTCAAATTTCCCAAGTGACGGTAGCGGTGGAGGGAGAGAAGGAGAAGATGAGTCGAGTTTCAGAAGTTGCGATGACGGTGGAGGAAGAATTGAGGTGTAAGAGAACTGATGGAAGAGGTTGGAGGTGCAAGAGGAGAGTTTTAGAAGGAAAGACACTATGTGAGATACATTATGAACAAGGGAGATTAAGGCAACAGAGGATAACTGTTCCTGATGAATTGAAGATTTTGAGAGGTGAAGGAAGTGAGAAAGTAGAGAAGAGATTGAAGAGGAAAAAGGAAATTGAGACATTGGAGAATAATTCTAATAAAGGGATGAAGAGAATGAAGGCAGAATTGATTAGGGGTTTCTTAAGGAGGGAAATAATTGAGAGTACAAAAAAGAGTGAAAAACAAATTGGGGTTGATTCAGGGGAAGTTACTAGGGATTTGCCTTATGGGTCTATGGCTATCCCTCCTGTACCTCCTAATCAAGCTCTTGATGGTGCTGTTGGGTCTTTAGGGATTAAAATCGGAGGGCGTTGTTCGAGTTCTTTGGTTATGAGGCGTTTTCGTTCTAAGAATATTGAGCCTCCTCCTATTGGCGCTGTTAAGGTAGTTTTTTTACCTTGGTTTGTTGGTGGTTATTGATGTTCTTTTATAATTTTGTGTGTATTGAGTGCTGTTTGTTGTGTGTTTATGTGAATTTAGATTTTGCCTTTCCCTAAGAAGGTTGATAAAGTGAAGAGTAGGGGAAGAAAGAAATGCCATTGGTGTAGGAAGTTTGATAACTTGTGTTTGATCAAGTGTATGAGTTGCAAGAAGCAGTATTTCTGCTCTAATTGCATTAAAGAGAGGTACATTCTATTGATCTTATCCCCCCTGTTGGAACACTACCTGTAATTTTATTATGTATCTCTATTAAGTTGATATTGTTGAAACCTTATGAAGGGCAAGTAATATTGTAGTATTGTATCAGTATTTCTAACTATAGAAGCATCGAAGTATTGGTATAGCCGTATTGGAGTTTTTACTATGTGGATTTAAGGGAGTTTTGTGGATTGATCATATGGGAAAGTATGGAACATTGTACTAATCTTTCTAATTCCCATTTTCATCATGCAATGATTTTATCAATACCATGATTGTACATATTTGTACTATTGCTACATATGATCTCTAGGAGTTTATAGCTTATTTTGACCTAAAATGAAAATTTTCTGTTACCTACTTATCTTTTGTGTGCGTTAAAACAATATTGAAAACCACAATGTGAATTATGTGAGTCTAGGCTTATTCTATCTTCAAAAATCTAAGAAGTGATTCATTTAGAAATATTGCTTTGATGAACTCAAGCGAGACTGGTATTGAAAAGGTAATTTAGATGGAAAAATAAGATATTTATTCCGAGCGTTGTGCTTCCCAATTAGGAAGTTGCATTTGAAATTGACTTAACCATACTATTGTCGTTCATATTATTTTAGTTTTAATATTTCAGAAAAGGATGGTTGAATCCTGGTGTCTACTCAAAAGGGATAGATGTAGTAAGGGAAAGGACTGGATTGGTTTTTTGTATTTCAACTATTGAATTGTGGACAATAGTTATTTTGATTCGACTTTACATTTTCATGGCAGCCGTGGATGACAATGATAAAACTTGAGAACTTATCTGTATAATCTATTTTAGGATAAATATGTTCAGATTGCGGCTTTGATAAGGTGAAATGGTGAATGTCTCTTATATATTTCACTTATATTTTTAAAAAACAAGTTCAGATAAATTCTTATAAGTTAAATAAGTTTAGATAAACCATATAGATTAGAGCAAGTTGGCATAATGCGAGTTTATGGTTTGTGATTTAATCCCATATCTGAACTCTAGATTCGTACAATTGCCACTTGCAGATCTTTAAATGTTTTTAATTTGTGCTTTGAACTGAAATGCAATACCTCTTCAGTATACATGCCATTTTGTGTACGAAACATTATTGGAAGTTTAAGTATGATGTATGTGAGTCTAGGGTTATGCTACCTTTCCAAATTTACAAATAGATGTATTTGGTTTAAATTACAATGATAATATACTAATACAAGAAGGCTACAATTAAAAAAGTAACCATAGGTCGAAATATATTCCTAGTAATTGCTTCCAACTTAGGAAGAATTCATTTCAGAGATAGGCTAGCAAATACTCAATTCTATCTTAATTGGGTTGTTAATGTAATGTTCACAGTTTATGATTTTAGAAAGGAGATTGAATTCAAGATTCTACTTAAATGTAAGAGAAAACCAGAAAAGACTGGATGATGGTGTTATGGTGGCGGACAGCAGCTCAATTAAGCAGAAAAGAAACGGAAAGAGATTAGACAGAATAGTAAGAACAGAAAAGAAAGAAAGAAAATAGTAGAGAAGGTGGAATGCTTGTATTTATGTAATAGAGAACGTTGTGTTCCCTCGAGCTCTTCGAGTGGCTCGATAACTCCGACCCAGTTGATACTACAAGCATAATCAAATCTATTCCCCCTTCCCCTATATATAGCAAGTACTACATTCTAGAATACTTCCCATTACAGCTCAGCAAAAAGGTGTGACAAACTAACGAACAGAATCTTTTTTGTGAAACAACTTAGAGAATGCATAACAGAATTTTGTTAGTCCTGGCTCCTTCTTTTCCTTGAGTATGTGTATTTGATGATGGGCTTGGGCCGTTCTCTTTCCATGACAGATGGGTCTGGTATTTTGATGCATTACAATTGTTCTCGTGGCATAACTTTTAATATTTCAATTTTTTACATAGCAGTTGGCAATGAGACCACATAATTTGGTGATCAAGGCCTTTGTTCACTTCTCGTGTCATGATGCGTCTATTCACATCTATATCATCTTTGATTTTAATTTTATGCTTCAGATCTGCTGATCTCGAGGAAGTTAAATTGAGATGCCCAATTTGTCGCAAATGTTGTCATTGCAAAATCTGTTGCACTGCTCGGTCAAAAGATGTGGGTTCCAAGGTTAACAATGTATGCTTTTTTTCATACCAACTTTTCCGAATCTTGAGCTCGCTGGTCAGTAGTTTGATTAACTAACTGACAAACTGTTATAGGAGGTTTTGACGGAAAATTTTTTGGGAGGCAAGTTTCAGCATTTGCAGTACTTGATTAATTTCCTTCTTCCCATTCTCGTTCAAATCAACCAGGAGCAGGGTGTTGAGGTAGAGTTAGAGGCAAAATTTAGAGGTATGGTCTGGAATATTATTTATCATTTTCAAAAAAAATTAGTTCCTTTATCTGAGTGCATCTTTTTGAAGAAATAAATGTGTGACAGGGCAGAATCCCTCTGATGTTGAGATTCGACAAGCTGATGTTGGCTGCAGGGATCAATGCTGCTGGTATGTTATTTATTGATCATAGCTAGCTAGAAATTTATTGTAACAAGACTTTTGTAGTAATTTTTTTTTGATTTCTGCTTTATTGTCTTACCTTTGGGTTAGCAATAATTGCAAAAGCCCAATATTGGATTTTCACAGAAGCTGCCCAAATTGTTCATATAACCTTTGCTTAAGTTGCTGTCGAGTATATGCTCAAGGTGGGTCTCTTGGGGGTGCTTACCCTAATGGAGCGAAAATGCTTTTTCCATGTCAAAAGTCCTCTAAAACGAATCTGGATGTTGCCTCTTCTGCACCTTTACAAGACTCAACAGCTTCTGTTCGTGTATCATGTCCACCAATGGAGCTTGGTGGTTGTGATAATAGCCTCCTCGACTTGAGATGTATTTTCCCTCTAAATTGGACCAAGGAACTAGAAATTAGTGCGGCAGAAACAGTTTCTGAATATGACTTCCTACAAAATACAGATAATTCTGTTCATTGTTCTATGTGCACCAGCATCAGTAAGGCGGGTAATAAAAGTAGTGAATTGCAGCAAGTTTCTAGACGGAAAGAGTCCAATGACAACCTCCTGTACTGCCCTTGTGCTTCTGATAATCCTAGTTGCATGCTTGCTCATTTTCAGAAACATTGGCGAAAGGGACATCCTGTGAAGGTTCGTAATGTGCTTCACTGTGCATTTGCCTTGAGTTGGGACCCACTCACTATGTTTTGCAGTTATCTAGAAAAGGCCTTTGGTAATTGTAAAAGCGCAGAAGAATCTATTGAAGCTACAAGTTGTTCTGGATCATACGATGTTGAAGTTGGTATCAAGGAGGTATTCACTGGATCTATACAGGAGGGATATATGAATGTACATTGCGAAACACTAAAACTGAAGGCAAAAATCTCAACGGATTTTTCCCAGAAGCTCTTGGAAGGATGTTACAGCAAGATTCTTCATGCCTTACCTCTTCAAGAATACACAAATCCTAGAGTGGGCCTTCTGAATATTGCTGGGAAACTGCCAGAGTATTATTTGGATTCTATACTTGGTCCACATGTGTGTATCTCATGTGGTAGCAGGGATGAAGTTGCACGCGGTGAATTGGTGACAAAATTGTGTTGTAACTCTTTCGATGAGGTAAGTCTTGATCTATTTCCTTCTGTTTCAATGCTGCTTATTGATTGATACTTTGATGATATAATAATTTTTCCTGTTTAATATGGCTGCATTGGTGTTACTGTTTAATCTCCATGACATTCTTTTGGGTTGGGTTTGTGTGCGGGCTGTTAAAAGAGAGATTATATTAAGTTTTGTATATTCTGTTTCTATTGCTCAAGTACTTTTAAAGGTTTGGGTGAGCATCGAAATGAGTGGTACTGGATCAGCTAAATCCTTTTGATATTGAGAATATGCTTTCACATAAGGCCCACATGATCGTTGGTAACCATATTGAGCTTGGCGTAATGTTAATTTCCAGGTTAATATCTTAGTACATGTGGGTGATGCAACATGTTCCTCCGAGCAGCTTAATAAGATGAAGAAGTTAATAAAACGGAATATCAATTTGAAGGACCTAGGAGGTCAGACTTCCAATAAGAATCTTGAAGATGATGATACGAGACTGCACAGTGAGGTTTCAGTTGAAGCAGGAGAGAGGCATGGGATAGTGGGTGCTTCTTGTTGCTCTGCAGCCGCTAATGATGCTTCTGTTATCAACATTCGTACGGATGATAAATCTCCACCTGCTAAGTTAGTTAACGGTTCTGATACTGATTCTGATGCTTCAGTGATTTGTTCCAGGGCTAGTCATAGTCCTGACAAAGATGTTGATCAAATTCCTCACCAGGACCTTTCGGGGAGTCTTGATGCTAATGACAAACAATCTCTTTCAGAACATTGCGGGGCTCAGTGGGATGTCTTCCGCCGACAAGACGTCTCAAAGCTCTTGGAGTACCTTTCAAAGCACGAAAATGAAATACGTTTAGGAAGTGGCCTTTCAAATAATGTGGGTAAAATTATGGACGTTTTTTTTCTTCATTGAAACGCTATCATTGAAATGCTCCCACTCCTTTTGCCAGAGAATGCTCTTTGATTCTGAAGTTTGCATATTTGTTTCAGGTTGTTCATCCAATTCTTGATGGAAGTTTGTATCTCGACACAGTTCACAAAATGCAACTCAAACAGGAATTTGGTAATCTTATGTTCTATACCCATTTGTTTTTGTTGGCATTGTTTGGGCAATTGTTGACTTGGTAGTATTTTGAATTTTATTTTACAGAGATTGAACCGTGGACGTTCAATCAATGCCTTGGAGAAGCTGTGTTCATTCCTGCAGGATGCCCTTACCAAATAAAGCATATCAAGGTATAGCTTCATGGTGCTCGAGTTTGTGATTGTGTTATTTAAGAATATCCGTGATGGGCTTAAAATTACCTTAGAAGCTCTATACAAGCAGCGAGGGACCAAAACTTCAATATCACATTCATATTTCACGTCTTTCTTAGAGTTTTCATTGGTTTTTCCTTTTTATTGATCATCTATGTGTTTGTGCTTTGAAGTCCTGTGTCAACGTTACGGTGGGATTTATCTCCCCTGAAAACGCATCAGAGTGCATCAAGTTGATCAATGAAATCCGTGTTCTCCCCAATAATCACAAGGCCAAACGAGTGAAGTTAGAGGTAAACTTTTAAAGTGTGAAGATTACGCCGATTCTTTTTCAAAGAGCATATTTTTAATCATTATGAGTGATGAGTATTGGATCAGGTGGAGAAGATGGCGATATGCAGCGTAGATGAAGCAATCAAGGAAATATACAGACTTAAGAGTGAAGAAGGAATCCGCTGATGCCATCAGTAACTAAAGATTGAGCTGCCTTGGAAATTAAGAGAAAGGCGATTTCTTTGAGACCTATTGTGATATTGTTTTGTCTGCCTTTATGTAGGAGTAGTGGATTAGGATTTCGTATATATCAGGCTATTGATCCGATGATAAAACCAGCTGTAACCTTATAGTTTGAGGCACTATGCTGGGTAGCAACGCACATTTTGGTGCCTGCCTTAAGAGGTTCAAATGAATTAGTAAAATAGGCTGTATCATTCTTCATTTCTTCCTGTAGTGTGATGTTTCTAGCTGTTCATATGGCTTCAAGTTATAGCTATTTCAATCTTGTGCACAGAGATCAGCCACATTTGATGGGTCTTTTATCTTGCACCGGATCTACCAGCTTCTTGGTAATTTGGTAATCTGGTATAAGCGAATGGCTGAAAACCCAGAATGTGCACGAACTTGGGTGATGTTTACACATTTGTGCATTTGTATTTGCTATATAATGTAAATTGAAGTGAGTTTTGAGTTTAAATCTCACCAGGTAGGGATAGCAATGGGTCGTATTTAGACTGGGTCTAGAGGATTCCGGATCCAGATTTATTTTCTTAGAATAGACCCATATTAGGATTCAGATTTTTGGATCTAGATCTTCAAGACCCAGATTTGGATCCATTGATATTACAGATCTAGAAAATTGTTTTTTCCACGTGTTTGATTGACTTTTACATCGTATTGAGATTGCAATAGTTATTTTGACTAAGAAATCAAACTCCTCACCAGAAAGCAATTGACAGAAACACTCAGACACATTACTTGCTAGGCAACAAACAATCTACTTAACAAATAATAGAATAATTTAATGTTGATAATTTTGTGAAATGATATTTCAATGAAACTGAGTATTTAATATTAATTGCTAATCAATATAAACCAAAATCATCATTCGATTTTTTTAATGTTCTGACATCTTCTATGGTTTACGTTAAAAAAAGTAGCAGAGGAACAGCACTATTTAGAGTATTAGACAATAGACAGTACCTTAATGATAGCAGCATGATGTTGGCGAATGGGGAGGGTGCACCGCATGTAAGGTAATTTTTTTAATAAAAATGGATCCTAAGGATCTATGGGTCCGGCTCCGTGTACTTTTTAAAACTTGGATCCAATTCCAGATCCATCAACTACAAATAGATCCAGACCGATTCGCTTCTGAAAGGTTTTCAAAACTTTAGGATCCTGACCCATGAAAATGGATCCGGGTCCAAGATCTATTAACCATCTCTACTCACCACTAATAAAAGGATCAATTCCCCATTCCTTACTCGAGGAAATTTTTCTTACACAAGAAAAAACGGTGAGGTAATGCTACACCAAAAATCAGCAGTAAAACAGTAAGAGGTAAAAGACAATTAGTTCAAAGGAACTCATTGTTGTATTGCATGGCAGTGAACTACATATATTGTTTGAGTTTGCTGCAAAAATCAGTCTCTATAGCAAAACTCAAAGGAACAGAGGAGTAGAGGGCATAGTATATGTTACCGTTGTATCATTAGAGTGCACAAAATATCACATTGTATAAATAATTGAAAACTTTTTGAATAGTCCCATTAAAAGAATCCAAGAATTGAAAGCTTTGATTGCCAAACACCAGCTGAAAACTCAGATTCAGAGCAGGGTTTATCTGATTATATACACTCAGACAAAATGGAAGTTAAACTATAGACCCTTTTCCCAGGCCACTATTACAAGTACTACTCTCTATCACTCATGCACACCAAAATTCAGAGTGGAACAAACTAAATTGATACTATATGGGATAAAAAATCAAAACGGAACTGATGAAAGACGATCAAATGAAACCTAAGCTATGTAAAATTATTTCAGAATGAAGCTATGTATAGTATCTGAGGCTGAGCCATCTAAATTTTGTTTTACCAGCACTTAGATGTAGCAAAAACAAAGTTTTTAAGGGGCCATAAGCCCCTCAATAGTGTATGAAAGAGATTGTGCCCAGTCAGCTTTGAATAACAACGTCTGAAGCGTGCGCATCACATCATAATCTGGATCGAGCTTCCGCTGCCAACCCTACAATGAAGAATGAAGTTCAGTTACGGTTAAACTATTGACGTATTCAAGAGTTCTGAGTTATTTTTAACACAGCAGTCATGTAGATGCAATCCAAAAGGATTTGAATTCGGGAAAGGCGTTGACATAGCACCTTCAACAGGTATGACTAGATGACTTGTGATCTATAAATGTTCTGTCTACTAGTACTAGTATAATCAAATCCCTCCAAGACTACGAGTTAAAATGACAGAAATATCAAATTCATTCTTCTAGGATGCATAGAAGTGTAAAAGACTTATATGTCACTGCATGTCCAATTTATAACCTAATACAAGCGCTCCGTTCTTCAGTCACAAAGCAACGTAACACTTTCTAAACAGATTCCACAAATGATCTGCTTCTCTACACGTTACAAATCGTAACTTACAAACTTCCATTTGTTAATGATCGTAAGGAACCAATGTTGCAAATATTTTTCTCAGTTATATGTTTCAAACAGTTTTTTGACCGTCGCTTCTCTATTGTGGAACATACAAGAATTTCTCAAATCTCTACCTTACTAAAGAGAAAATTCTCCCATAAAATCTAAGATACAACATTCTGATGAAAAGAATCTGGACTTAAAGAGCAAGGATGGGTCAAGAACCAAATTTTAATATAAAAAATGGCATATTGGCCAGTTCTAATTAGCAGGTTTAATAAAATCCAAACAAATAAATGGTAGGGAAACAAATTTCTAATCCCGCAACAAAAATGCAAATGAGATGTGAACTTATAGACTACAATGATGGCATGAATGGACTGCTTACCTCAAGAACCAAAGTCGTTACTATTACAGTGCACACGTTGCCATCAATGTTGACTTTGTGACGCCTAACTTGCTCAAGTAACTGTTGCATGGCATCTGCAGGATGAACCAAGTCTCCTTCTGGAGTAGCCCAAAAATCAAAAGACTCTTTCACCTCCTGCGATTATGCAAACCAGAATTTCAATACACCATGTTCACAGTTTAAGTTATTCGTAGGCAAGATGAGGATATCTCCCACCCATCCTCTTTGGTCATGAGGAGGAGTGAGAGATTTTCAGAAAAGATACTGGAAGAAAATAAGAAAACAAGCAAATAATCACCAAATGATCAAAAATCAACTTTTGATCGTAACATAATTCAGAAGATGCTACTACTCATGTAGGATCCACGAGACTTGGCATGGATATAGGCTCTTCGATACTTTATTTAGGCCAAATTCAAAGACTTTAATTTAAAAACCCAAAACAGACACAAATTGTGATATCCGGGTTGAGCTTTAAAAAATAAAAAGGATTGATTGATTCACATATCAACAAGGTGCATCTTCTTTTCAAGGGAGCCAATTTTCTAAGAACTCTACAATTAAGCATGCTTGGTAGAAAGCAATCTTAGGATGTGTGACCTTTTGGGAAGTTTTCTCGGGTGCGCACAAGTGAGACAAAAGTACGCTGAAAAGACTTGTGTTGATTTGTGGGGTCAGTCAATAGCCTCCATGGATAGGTGTTACAGGTGGTATTAGAGCAACTCTATGATCGTAGCTGATAGTGTATTCAATGCACTTAGCATGGGAACAATCCTACACTAAGGTGAATTTTTATGTGGGAGTGAGTGTGATACCATGGGTTGAACTTTAAAAAGGATTGATTAACTACCCATGTCAACAAGGTGCATATTCTTTTCAAGGAAGCTCACTTGCTAAGAACTCCACATTTAAGCATGTTTGGTGGGAAGCAATTTTATGATGAGTAACCTCTTGTGAAGTTTTTCCATGTGCGCACGAGTGAGGCCAAAGTGTGTTGCAAACACTTATATTAGTTTGTGGGGTGCGATAGTCGATCGACA
This sequence comes from Amaranthus tricolor, assembly GCF_026212465.1. Classification (NCBI taxonomy): domain Eukaryota; kingdom Viridiplantae; phylum Streptophyta; class Magnoliopsida; order Caryophyllales; family Amaranthaceae; genus Amaranthus; species Amaranthus tricolor. Next base: position 30,362,734 of record NC_080052.1, on the reverse strand, counting down.
ATCTGGGGTGTTACAAGTCCAACATGGGTATACAACTCTTAAAAGAACATCTACACACCAAGTGGAAAAATAAAATTCGAGTAGACAAAAACCCATGATCAAAAATCTCATCATAACACACGCCCCAAAAGACGGTGAATAATGCTTGCCACAAGAAAGAAAGATTAAGAACATGTTTCTCGTAGTCCAATGTTACGATTCCAATAATTAATGTCTGAAGAAATTTTATTTTATCATTCACTGATCAAAACTTGTACTCATTCTGTTCCAAATGATATGTTCCACCTTTTTATTTATATTTACAACTTACAATTTCTATTAAGATTCCTTCAAAAGCAGCCTTCACCAAACATGAGCATTAGGGGATCAAAAAAGTTAAAATCAAGGTCAAAGTCAACAACAAAGTCAATGTCGAATGAACAAAAACTTTGCAATTAGTAATTAGTACCACTTATTTTGTCAAAAAGCGAGGGGAAGGATTTGGAAAGAAAGGGTTTAGAGGGAAAATACGGACAAATTTTGTTAATTTTCCTTCTAATAGCATTTTACTGAAGTAAGAGCTAAAGCTAACTTCTTAATTCTTACCTGAATGAATGCTTCAGGATTTGGACAGCTCTGCTGCTTTGATAATTGGAGAGTGCGCTCTGCTACAGTGCGTCCATCCCTACAAGCAACAGCCTTGAAGAACTCCAGCAGAGTCACACGGTCATTTTTCGAGAGTTCAGCTGTCATGCCAACATCAATGAAGACAACATGAGGCTTTGATTTTGCCTCACGCTTACGCTTGCCATGTTTCAATCGGACAAGAATATTTCCAGGATGCATGTCTGCATGAATGAAGTTATCCACCTGCAACAACCAATATTTACAGTTAAAGATTATTTCTAAATAGCTGAAAGCAACAAGCTAGAAGTGACCCAACAGACACAGGGAGAGAAGAGGAAAATTTAACATTATAAAGAATCAATGTCAAGGTTCTTACGCCCCCTCAAAAAAAGAAAGATAGCTTAAGCAGTCATAAATGTTTCAACCCAGGATGTAGTAAAACAAAATGCAACTGCAATCCCAGCATATGAATATTAATCACAGATGAACAGATTCCAACAATAACTGACACACTATAAAGTAAACAAATTAAAGACAACATGGTATCAGTGAAAAGGTGACAGCATTATAAAGTCAAATAAAATTTATTGTGCTGTTACCAGTAGCATTTTCAGAAGAGCATGGGTTCCAAGGTGAGCCAGTGCAGTTTTAAAGCGTTCATGTCCATCAAACCCATCATCAACATAGCGTGCAACACTTTCCCCATGTTCAAAAGTTTCAACTAAAACAGCAGGATGTACGAGTGGATATAGAGGTTTTGGAAAAGACACATCCTTCCATCTCCTGAAGTTATATATAAACCGATTTAGATTAGCAGCTTCCCTGGAAAGATCAACTTGTGACATCATGAAAACTGCAAATTGCTGAACACTTTCATCTAGTCTCAACCACTTTAGAGTAGGGATGAGTGTGGATACTTTTGCCACTGCATTAATAATAACAAAGTCCCTCCTGATCGAATCCCCAACTCCAGGATGCCTCACTTTCACTGCAACCTCAATGAGCTTGGACTTTTGACCAGGGTGTCGGAAGCGCAAAACAGCTCGATGCACCTGGGCAATACTTCCAGATGCAACAGGTTTCTCTTCAAAACTCTCAAAAATTTCAGAAATCCTACGACCGAAGGCTTTTTCCACAGTTCTTTTTGTATAAGCAAAGTTGTGTTCTGGAGCTTTAGAATGCAGCTTTGCAAGCTCAGTACATAAATCTCTTGGGAATAAATCTGGTCGTGTAGCTGCCCATTGTCCCCATTTGATAAATGCAGGGCCAGCTCTCTCAAGGGTACGATGCACAAGCTGAAGCCAAAACGTTCTGAAATGAGGTCCAAAACTATCTGCAAATGGAGCCATGGCTATGCTGGGTGAGAATAATAATGCCAGACAAACAGCTCTTAGCAGCAAAATTAGAACCTCTAGAATGTCCAAAAGCAAACTGCTCATGTAGGCTTGGCTATCTTGTGCACGCATAAAAACAGCATTTTTCGAGGGGAGATACTCTGACTCAGCAAATGATTTTTGAGTTAGTGCTAGCTCCCCAAACACTAAGGCAAAAATACCGGGTAAAAAAGGGTGAGACCTGGTTGAGGCTATGGCGAATGCTTTAGCAGCCCTGGTTATAGCAGGAATGGTTGAACCATGGGAAGAATGCAACTTTGAAATCGTCTTCCAAGCATTTTGAGCCCTGGTTATAGCAGGAATGGTTGAACCATGGGAGGAATGCAGCTTTGAAATCGTTTTCCAAGCATTTTGAGCATGATGTGCCATAGTGTTACTTGCATAATTGACAGAATAATTCCTTGGAAAGCCACTCTTATGTTGTGGTACACGTGGCTGAAAGAGAGGATATGTGACATCCCTTTTAAATCCAATATTGCTGCAACCACGGGTTTTTAATATGGCATTTGTGGCCCTCCTAATATTTCTAAACATCAAAAGTCTGCAAGAGAAGTTGGACCTAGGTAAGTTCTTGGGATGGAGGGAGTAACTAGCAAACAAACGCAATCTATTTGTGAAGGAATGGGGTTGATCATACATAATATGTGTAAGAATATATCAGCTACCAACAAAAAGGAAACTTTTTGCAGAAAATGACTAACTAAATAATAAGGGTCTTGATTCCAATCTGTTGGGAGTGACCCAACTTTATGATTCAAGCTCACTTGAATTTCATCCTAAATTCAAGATTGTTGTATCATTGTACTTCTTTAGCATAATTCTAGAACTAGCCAAATTTATTATGGATCCTAGAGAAATCATGGGCAGTTATCACAAAAATTTCTACTCTCATCATGATTTCTCATGAGAAGCTACTAAAGGCCACTAAAGACTTTCTAGATTATTCTCCTTCTTTGTTGAACCAACCAACTACTCCAATATATTTGTGTAGTTAGGTCCATTTCCAATAGGGGACACCACCATAGTTTAAAAACAAGGTTGCTACGTATCGTATGAGTCGCATTGTAAAGGTTTTTAAATCTACCGAATTGAGATCAACGCATCGGAAAGATGTTAAAAAACCACATTTTACGCTGATTCAAGGGATATCTAATGGCTTCCCAGTTCCCACCAATATTTGGCAGTATGACTTGCACATCGCCCTCACTACAGCATTTGCGAGCGTTACCGTATTTGTACACTTTGGACGCAACATATACATTATACAAACAAACCATACTCATAATCCTTCCACTATACTAGTTTACTACTATCCTCCTACACACAAATTATCTAATTGTACTCCACAATTTCCAAAATTAGTTCTTGGTAATACTCTCATAATTTTACATAGTGGATTTTATATTGTGTGTGTTCCTTTTTATTTCTTATCTTGCATTCATCCATTTTTGGATTAAGGCTTTGGCATTGTTGTTGTTACATATATTATCTTTCACAAATGATCTAGGCTTCCACATATGCTCCATCTTCTAACACAAGAGATGAAACCCATTTAACTAAAGATCAGGTATTAAATTGCTTCAAGCAGACCAATCTAGCACCACACACAGCAAGGTGCAATACATAGTAAACAAGACCACAACAATGACCAATCTAACATATAAATTGATAAACAATATAGGAAACGACAAAGGCCAATCTCACAACATGCTAAACAATACTTTATACCCAACCTGTTTCTTTGACCGCTGAATTGCATTTCTCAAAATTTATGCTTTTTCCTAATCAGATGCAATACAAATGAACTTGAATTCAAGCTAATAGTTTACAAATGGCATATTCAAAAGAAATCTAAACATTCTTATACATATGAAACATAATACCCACAAATATCAATAAATACCCAGAAAACAAAAACCCACAAAAATATCACATTTTCAAACACAACCCAATTCAGCGAAACCAAAATCAAATCAAAATACACAAAAATCTACAAAATAAAAACATGGAAAACAAAAAGTAAGGAGGTGATATGAAGAAACCTTGACATTGAGAGAGCAAATTAAGGAAGATTGGTGAGAAGACTAAGAGGAGAAATAAATGGTGGGAAGTAGTAGGAAAGAGCATTTTCTCATATCGATTAGCTTGTTGAAGGGGATGTTTCAGGCTTCACCGCAATCTGCAATCCCCAATCCTCAATCTGGGATTTTGTTAATGGTTAAGCTTAAGCAGCTCGACGGCGAAAGCGAGAGACAAAGGAAATGAGAAAGGGATCGGTACGTGCGTTAAACTCAAAGGCCAAAGCTCTTGTTGCAGCGTGGCCTTGTAATTGTATGTATGGTAATGGTTTTTTGATGAGAAGCGTGGGCCTTCAGTTTTGACAAGTCACTACTTCCTAGACTTCTATGCTTGTGAGTTATATGTTTGCTCTTTTTTATGTGTTTTGATTTTTGTTATATTTTTTTATTTTATTTTATGAATTTTATTATTTTTTTTCATGGTTTATATTTTATTTTCAAATATGTAATTAACATTTCATTTTATTTAGATGTTATTTCTACTTTAACATAAAACATCAATCTTCTACCTTGTCTTGAGTTGCTCACAAATCGCACTTATAGCAAAATGAGTGTTCTTTTGCATGAAACTGTTTCACAACATACAATTGCACAAATATTAAGAAAAGCACAATTAGTGTATGAGACATACAAGTTATAAGTCCATATAAACAAGAAGATTAAATTCAATAACACAAGTTTCTCTGAGAGACGCATTAGATATGTGGGTTAAATAGCCCAATTAACACAAATTATAGAGAAAATAAGAATGTGGGCTTCTTGTTTTGAAGTTGTCTCTTTGAGAGACGGTCTCTCACTAAAGTAGTTGATTCAATAAAATAAGTATTTTATTATCCAATTAATTTTATCATCTTATATTATCTAAGTTAAATAACGTGTTAAACGTTAAGTGAGTATTTATAATAAATTCACATATATGATGTTAGACAGGATTTGCATAACTGCAATTACGATATTGGGTTAATTATCATTGGGGTTTGAATTCAACAAATATCTGAGCAATAAAAGGATTTGTGAAAATTTGAAATGATTAAGACAAATTAACAAAAAAATAAACGAAATAAGATAAGTTTTAACTTATTTTCGGAAGTAAGCGTGCAATTCTCAAATCTGTAGTTTGGGGCTGTTCGCAGTTAGTAATTGCGAATAGGTCAAAAAAACAAACTAGTTGTTCCCAGTAACTAACTGCGAATAGCTTTGACTGTTTTTTGACCTGTTTAAATCACTTTTTTTTTTGACCTGTGCGTATTTGTGGAGCATGTTGTTCCCAGTTACTAACTGGGAACAACTAGTTTGTTCTTTTTGACCTGTTCGCGGTTAGTAACTATGAACAGCTCCAAATCACAGCTTTTAAGAATTGCACGCTTACTTTTGAAAATAACTTGAAACTTATCTTATTTCGTTCATTTTATTGTTAATTTGTCTTAATCATTTCAAATTTTGAGGATTTGTGAAAGATTGAAAAAAATAAGATAAATAAACAATTTAATTCCGAATATAAGATTCGGGAAAACTTATGTCCCAAAATAAGCTTCCGTACATCCAAGCCTAGCCTCGGATAAGTCGCTGTTAGCCTTCAAACAATTATCTAATAGCAGATGAACTAACTATATAAACTTGTTATTGTTTCATTAATCTTCCGATGTGGGACTGTGGGTTTTTCCACCATTGAAGAAGACCACTATTTGTTCTCCCTCACGCTTAATCTACTCTCCCTCAACAAAATCAGGACTGGCGTCGTCCTGTAATTCTTCTAGTTGAATAAACTGTTCATCGAGATATCCCTGCAGCATTGACATTATGTAAAACAAACTATGAATCATTCAAATGGAACCAACTAACACAATATTGATGCAACTTGAAAGAAATGAAGTTAAACATATGCAGCAAATTGACAACTCTACTAATTTTGAATGGTAAAGTATCAAGTCTGAGGTTTCCACACGCAAGCTATATATGCATGGTCACTTTAACATCCTACTGATAATCACATTGTATCTCTAGTTTTTTGCTAACTTCTACTTTCAGAATTACACGGCATGACCGCGTGATGATGCTTCATTTAAGGTAAACTCAAATGTTTCAATATAAGTTGTCTCCATAATAAGTATACAGAGCCAATTTTTCTGAGCAGTAAATGTTTCATTTAAGGAGTATCCATTCTTGATCTAAACAGTTGAACATAAGTATAGAGGGCAAAGGAGGGTAGGGAATTGAAAGGAAAAACCCACAGTCCCACATCGGAAGATTAATGAAACAATAACAAGTTTATATAGTTAGTTCATCTGCTATTAGATAATTGTTTGAAGGCTAAAAAACGAGCTGCTCCAAAAACAAAAAACTACAGCGACTTCAAGTTCAGTACACTGTTAAAATTTTTAAAAAAAAAAAATTTTTTTTTTTTTTTTTAAGTCGCTGTTACTAACAGCGACTTAGGGCCTTTTAATTTTTTTTTCTCCTCATTCGCTGTTACTAACAGCGACTTACCCGAGGCTAGGCTTGGATGTACGGAAGCTTATTTTGGGACATAAATTTTCCCGAATCTTATATTCGGAATTAAATTGTTTATTTATCTTATTTTTTTCAATCTTTCAGGATTTGTTAGGCTAATAGAGTTCTATGCTGCAAGCCATGGATATAATCTCATTTGATCTGGCCCATTCCGTCCATTTTTGTCATTTGGGCCGCTAGTGCTGTTCCCAAGTGACATTTTCAATTGTTAAATTTTTCATGGCTTAAAATTTTAAACAGAACTATCAATGTTGAAGACAAACCCAAATAAGAATTTAAAGAATAGAATATATTTTAATTCTCAAATGAGACAGTGTTACGGTCAAACTATTTTTGTTGAGCTATTGATGTACACTTATTGTCTTATAATTATCACTTACATATTAAATTTGATTATTTTTATAGTTTCAAAGTGAAAACTTATTACATTTTAAAAATGATTAATTAGAGAAATAGACTCGTCTCATGGTGAGACAGTCTTATACAAGACTTGCGGTACATTTTTTAATTATTAAAAGTGTAAATTGTATTATATAAAAGCAAGCTCTTTCTAACTTTTAATCAACTACTTTTTTATGATATTAAAAGTCAATGTAAAAAGTCAATGTAAAGTTAGCTTAATAATTCAATCTCAACCACATCTCTATTCAAATAGAATATTTAGTGTCAGATATAAATTGAAATTACGCTTATTACATTTAAGGTGATGGAAATCTTTAATTTTAGGGTTCAAAAGGAAGTTTCATTTAACAAAGAAAAAGTAACAAAAATCAGTCGATATGAGTTACTTCATTAAATATAAATTAGACAATAAAATTATGATTAACCAATTCCTATAATTCTTTTCACATTAGCTTAGTTTGTTTATTCTTTTCACTCATGTTAACGATACTATATCGGTTTTTTCAAGAAAAGTTCCACAAAAAAATACTAGTAGTAGTACACTCCAATACCAGTATATGAGATGAATTACTGATATTGTAAAGAGTTATTTTTATAAGAAACTATTTTTTGATGAGACGATTTAAAATAAGCATCTTATATGTTTATAATTTGTATTAGTTGGATTAGTTAATCTATATATAAAACATTTTTCATTATCTCATAGTAAGATTATCTCATATTAAAATTTATAAATTTTTTATAGTAGTTTTGGATTAATCGTTTAACTCAAGGAAAAGGATACCTAGCCTTTACAACTTACAAATTCCGTAACCATTTAGAACATTTTGTAAATCCATAATTTGTATAGTAGCTAGACGACTTCAAAACTTTTTTTGATGAGTAAATAGTAATGATGACTAATGAAAAATGACTTTGTATTTTTACTTTAGTGGTCCAAGATAAAATAGTTTTTTTTTTTCTATATTTTTATCAAAAAATTCTTATAATTTTATTCAAAATATAACCATCAAACTAAAACGAAAAGTGTACTATTACCTAAAATGATAGAAGATAAATTATGTCTTATACACAAATTTCAAAATATGTATAAACATAAGTCATATCCAACATTTTCAGATCAAAAAATGAAAAATGGCTAAGAAATCATATTCGAATTGGCAAATTCACGTCAAAAATATGGTCAAAATGTACCACTACAAATATACAAAAGGGAGATACAGACCGTACATCCTTGATTGCCCCACATCTTGTTGCAATGGTGGTGCATTTTAAGCCAAGTAATTTTGTCTAGCTAGATTAGATAAAGATGCAAGCCAAAAAGAGTACAAACTAAGTAATAAAAATTTTATTTTTTAAGCATGAGAGAAATATGTAAGATTAAAAAATATTCTTTCTGTCTCATTAGATTTCCTCTATAGATATTTGGTGGGAAAACCAATAAAAAAATAACGATAAATTAAATATATTGTTATTAAGAATTATAAAAAAAAAAGAATGTGTGTCATATTTAAAACTAAAAATGAAACAATTTTAATGTGATAGACTAAAAAGAAAAATAAGATAAATTTTATGAAACAGAGCGATAAGATGACAATGATTAACAACGACATTAATAGCCTTTTGAGGCACATTTCAAAATTGGGCGGTTTAAAGAGAAATATTGTGGATATTGAAGATAGGGACAATATAAGCATCATACAAATAGCAAGTATGAATTCAATTAACCAATAATTGTTAGTCAAAACTCAAATGAATGTGCTTCTTTTCATGATTTTAGTTTGCATTCTATTGTGAATGCATGGCAATTTGTTTATTTTGTGGTGACCTAAATTCAATAACTTCGATTTGTAAAGGTGTTTTTTGATTTATTAAATGATGATATGTTGATAATCAATAGTATGGTTGAATATAAAGGAAGAAAAAAGTGTCTTTGCCTTCTAATATTACTCACATACTTTATTGATTTCTTTTCATTTTGTTACCACCTTAAATATTAAATTTTGAGCATACTTTTTAAAATTTTTCAATTCATTTATTTTCAGAAAATAAATTTCTTTTAGCTAGCAAAAAAATTTGTATTGATTGGAACAGTGAATTACTTTTTTTTTTCTTATAATAATGTATGCGTGATCAAATTAAAAACTCCATAAACAAATGTAAATTAATATAATTATGTTTAACGTAAACTAAATGAGTAACTCTTGTATAAATTTAGTTTACACTAAAATAGCGTGTATCAATATTAATATTCGTTTATTTTGTATTTAAATCAGCGGATTCTACTCTATTGGAAAAATTAAGAATATATTCATGTTTGACAAAATTCCATATAAGACCTTTACACATTAAATAAACACCTTTCAAAGAAAGTAGTAAAGATGTAGATAAGTACTTAACGTTGTTATTATTACATAGATTGTGTTCACAATAATGTACCCAAAAAACTCATCAAAAATGGCAACATATTCTCTTACGGGACCTTGGAAAGTGGCTAATAATCTTAAAAGTACCCGAAGAGGTAGCAATTTTTGTTTTGGCGATCCTAAACAAAGCTTAGTAACACCAAAAACAAACCTTTACAAATGATACTCCTCCTACCCCACAAAATTTATCAAATTTCATTTATAATCTTATAAAATTTATCGCATTTTTATTTTTAATCATTATCCACATTATTTTTTTATTTTCTTTCATACATTTAATTTAATTTTTGATTTTATCTACACAATTTTTTTTTCTTTTCCTTAAGTACCAATTTACCCGATTTTTTAAACTTTTCTTCCACATACGTATACGGCAAATTTAATAGAATTGTTTACTCTATGTATGAACACAGGGTTAACTATTTTATTTGCACGATGGTAATTCATCAATGAGAAAATGTTGTATTGGATTCATGGTCGATTAATAGTCAAAATCTGAAAAGTATTTATTTTTACGCAGCGAAAGTGTTTGAATTCGTGATGGACAGACAAACAAGCACTCTGTATATCCATTACAATTGTAACCATATAATTTTAGATCGAATAAGACTTATGATTGAAATAAGATTTGATTTGATTTTAAATTTATTATATTAAATTTGGTATGTTTGTCATATCAATTAATTAATGAAATTATAGTATCGTTTTAACCAATCTCATTATCTCATTCGTCTATTTTAAATGGTTTATTACTTAGAGGTGGATATTAAACAAAATAAATTGACGTCGAATCAATTTTAATCATAGGTTAATTGTTTTAAATATTTTTTTTTAAAAAAAATATCCACACAAAGTATTCAAATTAGTATTGTCACAAAGAAAAATTCTTAATTAACGTAATCAGCACACATATTAGTTATGCATATGATTTAATATAGAAGTAAAACTTAAATACTTGAAGTTAATACCATTGTTGGGCCTCGTATTCGCACATGCTATTTATTTTAAACCCAACACATAAACTAAAAAGTTTAAAACTCATTTTAGATAAGAACGTTTCATCATAAGATGAATTCATATTATTTGTTTATTTCTCTAACTAATCATTTTAAAATTGTAATTAATCAATTTAAAATTATTAGTGATTACTTTAACATTATAAGTGATAACATTAAGACGATAAATATATATTGTGTTAATCAATAGAAATAGTCAAACTGTCTTAGAATTTGTGAAAAGTTTAATAATACAATTGTAATAAATTATAGGGTACAAAAGTACTATGCATTTTTTTCTTCATAATCTCACTAGTGAGTAGAATATGGATTAATCAAATGTTCTCATACTATACGTCAACGACTCAACGACACAAAGAGATTGAGTAGGTGTTTGGGACTCTAAATATGTATTATAAAAAATTATAAAAAATATACATTAAAATGAATTTAATGAGATTTCACATGAATATATTTTATCATCTATATAAGTCTTAAAAATTTTAATCGAATTTCTCTCTTCAAAATAGAGTATTTTAAATGGAAAGAACATTAAAAACGAAGGGAAAACTACATAAAATATAACTTTTTTATGAGACAAAAGAGTACTTCCTATGTTCTTATTTACTCGCACTATTTGATTTTTCAAACTCCATAATGTACGAATTCAATTGTTAATATCTCTAATTATAAATATCAAAAAATTATGTAGAGCAATTTTAAATAAACTTTGAATGGAAACAGTTAAAACAAAATCTAAATTATGTTTTAACTTATAAATTACAAACAATATATATAAAAGTTAATTTAATTGATGAATAATACGAAGTCAAATATGGTGTTAGTAAATAATAACGAGCAAGTATTATAGAATGTGATTGATTAAAATCATGTTGTACTAAAACTTTATTAGAAGTAATAAACAATAATATTACACAATGACATACTTTTGACTTTTTAGTTTTATCCACACTTATTCAAGGTGTAGTAAATAAGTTCTCTTTGTTGTTCAATGTTCAACTTATTTTGACGTGAGTTTGGCGTATGGCTTACGTATATAAAATTGAACAACTATAAGTGTATAGTTAGAGAATAAAAAAATACAACTGAATGTAAGAACGAAATAATTGATTGAGATGAAGAAAAATAATACAAATAATTGATTGAGATGAGGAAAAAAAAATACAAATTGTGTTTATTTTTGCTCAACACGAATTAATAGTTGCTCATTTTGTCACTTTATTACTTTAATTTAATAGTTGCAGATTTTTTTTTTAAAATTCATTCTTATTTTTCACCATCTATAAAGAATATTATTTTCACTTTACCGTAGAATTGAAAATAAGAACGCAAATTTTTCACCTAACTATGAGTCCAAATTCAAATTTCTAACTATTGTTCCATCACCTGTAAATTATTCATAAAAATATGATATTAATCTACAAAAATTTATTTTTAGTCCTTTATTAATAAGCCTTCGTAATAATTTGAAGTTAAATTATTTATATACTTATTTTAAATTGAACTTAAAAGGTATAATTGCTAAAGCATTCCGACACGCAAAGAGGTCGATTGTATTTCATGGTGGGCCCGATGGGCCCGAGGAACATTGAATGATTCACGAATGGCTGATCATTAGTACGTTAATGATAGGGCAAATTTTAATAATTGCAAGCGCATGGTTGACGTACAGTTGCGGGTCGAACACAAAGAGGCGAGTTAATCAAATTGTTTGTTTTATGACTACAAGACACGGATCAAGAAAATCATATGGTTGGGGAAACTAATACTACGATGCAAGAACTAAAAGAAAAACAATAACTAATATGAAGATAACAATGATGCAACAAACTCTAGAGTGTTGGGCATCACCTAATTCTAACATGGGAGTCGATCACTCTCATGATTGTATGAAACTGAGTCATTAGCATAATTAAATGTCATCTAATTAACCTCAGATTCATTAAGCATAGATTCAATTATAGACTCAAATTCACACAATCAATCAATAAAATATCATCCCATGCTTCGAATTAGGATTTATACCCTAACCCTAGTGAGGAACTGCTCTCCAGACATAACGATGAAGAACATGTAGTAAATGATAAATAAATCCTCAAGTAGAACTACAAACATTAAGATCATAGATAAATTCAGTGCACAAAAGCAAATAATAAAGCTATTAACAAAGAGAACTTACTAATGGGAATAACATAAATGAAAATTACCAAGAGATCAAATGTAACAATGGAGATTTTTTACCCCACAAAGGGCTAATGGAAGAACTTGAAAGCAATATGAAAATTCAGAAAACTACTCCGGAAAACTTCACTTCTCAAAAATAACTAACTCTATTTATAATATCTACAAAAAAAACGTAACTGCCGTCACGGCAGGGAAAACGCCGAGGACCTCAGTAGAAAGCCGAGTCGGCTTTTAATGAAGCAAAACAATAATTTTTTCCAGAACCTACCACCGAGCCGGCGGTCACTTTTCTTCCACAAAGCCGAGTTGGCTTTTGTCACTACCAGCATCGTCAATTTTCCAGAACATTAAGCCAACTCGGCGGTGGCTTGGTCTTCTTAGGAAGTCGAGTCGGCTTTACTCTCTGCCCATAATCCTTGTATCCAAATGCTAAAGACGACTAGGCTTTACTTTGAAGGCTTCTCAAAGCCGAGTATGCTTTCCTTTGGGGCTTGGGACTTCATATGGAGGATCGCTTTGCGACCTCTTTCATTCATTCTTTGACCCGTGAGCATCGATCTCCTTCTCAAAATACCCTGCAATTGTAAGAGCCACAATTGTTGCACAAAACAAAACCCAATATCATCAAAATCGACCCGATTACTCCCAAAGGATCAAAATATTACAAACTAAAGTAAATGGACTAAAAACAATTCTAAACCACCACTAAACTTCATCAAAGAAGTATAAAAATAGATAGAATACGTGCAAATAATTGCAATTATCAGTTAATATTAAGACTTGCAAGAAATTTGATGTTAAATGCTGGCCCACAAACATTACTATACAATAATCATTGATCATTAAGTCATCCCAATCATAAACTTCACCAATGCTTTCTTGATTATGGAACATATAACAACAACAATAAGAAGGGATATAAATAAAATTCTCTGAACCATAATTTTTGTTACGACTATCTCAACTAAATATTTAAATTAATGATTGTAATTCATAATATGTTTAATGTTATAACTTATAACTCTATCGCACATCATATAGATCTTGAGTTAGAATAACGGAGTATATTGTCAATGCACCAACTCAATCAAAAGTTTTAATTGCTGGTTAAGATGTAAAGATATATTATATACTCTAACACACCTCCTTACACGAGAGCCCATCGGATTAGAAGTGTGGATGCACATAGTCATTGAATATTCCACTTTAAATGACAGGTAGTTGAAATTTGAATCTGTGACTTCTTGTCACGTTAACTTCTGATATCATGTCAAGGAACCAACTCAACCAAAAGCTTAAGCTGATGGTTGTGCCCCAATGATATATTATATATTCTAACATAGAAGTATATGTTAACACAAAGTTGTCAAAATGAGATTCCACTTAAATTGTTTAGAGAAATAGAATCAAATGGTATGAATACAAATATATATGCTAAAATATTAAATACCTTAGTGATAATTTCCATGGCTAAAGGTTATAAGAATGAAACGAAAATTTTAATAATTAGTTTAAAACTCAATATCAATAAATATTTGTTTTTTTAAAATATGATTATTTATTTGAAATATATGTATATATGTGAAAAAAATAGTGATAAAATTCATTATAAGCAGATAATTTAGAATTCTGATTAGGGTTTTTCTGTGTTTTTCATATCATTAATCAATGAATAGGTCTCCTATATATACATGTTTAATCACTAAGCTAATTATGGAAGAACAGTAAATATGGCTAACAATCAGCCTAGAATAATCTGTTGCCTAGAATAAGAGATTTCCTAAATATTTACATATTCAGTTTCCTACACTCCCCCTCAAGTTAGGTCATAGGGTCTCCAATGCCTAACTTGCATAGAGTTTGTTCAAATGCTTCAACTGTAACAGCTTTTGTGAGGATATCTGCAAGTTGATCTTTAGATCGAACCAGAGGGAGGCTGATGATCTGATTTTCAAGTTTCTCTTTGATAAAGTGTCGATCGACCTCAACATGTTTGGTTCGATCATGTTGTACTGGAGTATTGGAAATGCTGACAGATGCCTGGTTATCACAAATCAATCTGCATGCTCCTTTAGGTGGGAAGCCTAGTTCGCATAGGAGTTTTCTGAGCCACAGGATTTCCGTTACCCCTTTAGCTATCCCTCTAAACTCTGCTTCAGCACTTGATAGAGCCACTACATTTTGTTTTTTGCTTCTTCATGTAACCACGTTTCCTCCTACCAGAGTGAAGTAACCAGATGTAGACTTTCTGCTATCTTTGTCTCCTGCCCAGTCTGCATCAGTATAAGCCATGAGATCCAGGTTACCATTATTCCCAAACAATACTCCTCGATTACTTGTTCCCTTCAGATATCGGAGAATTCTCATTACAGCTTCCATGTGTTGGACTTGTGGACAATGCATGAATCTACTTACGACGCCTACCGCATATGAGATGTCAGGGCGAGTGTGAGCGAGATATATGAGTTTTCCCACAAGTTTCTGATATTGTTCTTTTTCTGCCTTTTCTCCTCCCAGTTCAGTTTGTAACCCATGATTGACTGTTATTGGAGTTTCTGCTGGCTTGCAGTCAATCATTCCAGTTTCTGCCAAAAGATCAAGAATTTTTTTTTTTGGTTAATGAAGATCCCTTTCTTTGATCTTAGGACTTCAATTCCCAAAAAATATTTTAGGTTTTCCAGATCCTTCATTTCAAATTCCAAGAACAACCTCCCTTTTAGATTTTTAATCTCCTGTTCATCGTTCCCTGTGATAACCATATCATCTACATATATTATGAGACAAGTGATCTGATTTCCTCTTCTTTTGAGGAACAAGGTGTGATCTGAATTACTCTGCTTGTACCCGAACTTTTTCATTGCAGCCGTGAACCTCCCAAACCAAGCTCTAGGTGACTGTTTTAGACCATATAAAGCTTTCCTAAGTTTGCACCCCTCATTTTCTCCAAAATCATCTGTAAACCCTGGAGGAGCCCTCATATAAACTTCTTCCTCGATCTCCCCATGAAGAAAAGCATTCTTTACATCAAACTGGTACAAAGGCCATTCTATGTTAGCAGCTATAGACAACAAGACCCTGATAGTGTCAATCTTCGCAACCGGAGAGAAGGTTTCAGAGTAGTCTATCCCATATGTTTGAGTATATCCTTTCGCAACAAGACGAGCTTTGTATCTTTCAATTTTCCCATCAGCATGATACTTAATGGAGAACACCCATTTACAGCCCACAGTGTTCTTCCCTCTAGGCAAAACACATTTTTCCCAAGTATTATTTCTATTAAGTGCTGTGATTTCATCCTCCATGGCTTTTCGCCACTTTGGATCTTGGAGAGCTTCATCAACGTTTCGGGGAATTGTATTGTAGTAGAGGGAAGCTTTAAAGGCAACGGCAGATTCTGACAAAATTCCAGCTTCACTTTGACTTACTGGATATCGGGAGCGGTGTGCCTCATACTCAGGATCATATCTTTTGGGAGGAACTCCCCTGGTTCTCCTGGGAGGAAGTTCATATCTGCAATTCTCACTGGAGGAAGGCACACTAGAGGAAGGTATATTGTCATTAGTAACAATAGGACTATCACAGATTGGTGGATCAGAATTTACCTCTATCTCGGGAGAATCTCGGGACGGCTCAGACAGGACAGGAATGATAGGAGGAGAAGGTGGTATTAATGTGTCAGTGGAGACATCGGTGGGATTACCTACTTCCTCTTTGTAGTCTATAGCAAAAGGACGTATTAACCAGCTTAGGTCTTCACCCTTAGTCTCCCCCTGAAGACTAAACTGGGAATAGTAATAGGAGTCTTCAAAGAAGTCACAATCAAGGGTAGTATACATTTTGTTATGGATGGGGTCAAAACATCGATATCCCTTTTGTGTAGCCCCGTACCCAAGGAAAACACATTTGATTGCTCGTGGTTCGAGTTTATGTCGAGTATGAGTAGGTAAGTGCACATACACAACACATCCAAAAATGCGAGGAGGAAGGGAATGAGAAGGGGGAATGGTAGTATGGGATCGAAGTGTTTCAAGGGGAGTTTTGAACTGGAGGGTTTTGATAGGGAGACGATTGGTGATGTAAGCGGCAGTGGAGATAGCTTCGGGCCAAACATGTGCAGGGGTTTTGGCCTCGAACATTAAGGCTCGGGAAATTTCAAGAAGGGTACGGTTCTTTCGTTCCGCAACTCCGTTTTGTTGTGGAGTGTACGGGCAGGAAGATTGGTGGATAAGCCCATGTGTGGAAAAAAAATCCTGAAATTTTTGGTTCATGTACTCCCTCCCATTATCTGATCGAAGAATCTTTGGCTGTGTTTGGAATTGAGTTTGAAGCATATTATAAAATTTGACAAAGGTATCAAAAACTTCAGTTTTATGTTTAAGAAAATAAACCCAACACATACGAGTGCAATCATCCACAAACGTAATAAAATAAGACAAACCATGAGTATGAAAAGTAGGAGCTGGGCCCCAAACATCAGAATGGATCAAATCAAAAGGTTTACTACTACGAGACATACTGGGAAAATATGACTGTTTGTGACTTTTAGCTAGCACACAGGCTTCACAGTTCAAAGTTTGATTAGAATTATTAAACAATGGAAAAAGACGTTTTAAGTACCCTAGTGAGGGATGACCTAGACGCCTATGCCACATCCACATTTGCTGTTCATTCGACCCATGAGTAAGCAAAGTATGACCCTTGTGAGTCTCCTCGCTCAGTACCACGCCCAAGGATCTTCCCTGTCCGAGTGTCCTGCACAATACAAGCAGTAGATGTCATAAGAACAGTACAATTAAGTTCTTTTGTTAATTGACTAATCGATAATAATTTATGAGATAAACTCGGGATTAGGAGACAATTCTTTAAATGTAAGGACGATGAAACATGAACCGGGCCAGCATGGTGGACTTCTACTCTCTCCCCATTAGCAGTTTGTATATGAGTTCGGGTTTTGTCCCCAATAGATACAAGATCGTGAGGATCAAATGTCATTGTGTTTGTTGCCCCGCAATCGAATATCCATTGTGATGACGGGGGGGTTACAAAGGAGCCCAAAACCAGTTGGGCTTGGGATATTGGGTTGAGTTTTTTCGTGGGTGGGTATTTTTAGGGTTTGGTGAGTATAAATACTCACGTTTGGCAAGTATTGAAACCCTCCCTCCCCTGTTTCTCTCTCTTCCGTCCCGGTTACTGTTTCTCTTTCTTCCGTTTTTCTTCCTGTTTTCTCCATTGTTGTTTCACTGTGTTACCTTCCATGGGCTTTTCTCCCTTAGGGTAGTGGGTAGTGTCAGGCGCCGTGGTGGTGGAGACGCCAGTAGTTGCGTGTGCCTTGCCGCCGGTTCGTGGCTGGGCCTTGGTGGCGGCCTTCCTCTGCTTATGTTCGTCCCACCACTCCGGAAAGCCTATAAGTTTAAAGCAACCCTCTTTTGTGTGTCTTGTTCCACCACAGTGACTGCATCTGAGGTGAGATTTGTCTTCTTCCTGCCGGTATAACGGTCTACCGGACCGGTTTCTTGCCACTAGCCCACTACCTATTTCTGAGGGACCCGGTCCCAGTGATGAAGCGTGGGTCATGATCCCACGTCTGTTGATTTTTCTCCGGATGGCGGCGTAGGCTGCTTCCACGCTTGGTAGTGGATCTTGGTTGAGTAAATCTCTCCTTTCTTTGTCGAATGTATCGTTAATTCCGGCCAGGAATTGAAATAACCTTTGTTTTTGTATGAAGGTATTGAATATGGTTATGTCTTCAGCACATTTCATAGGGTTCGGCATACGACGGTTGATTTCTTTCCACAAAGTGTCTAGACAGCCATAATATTCTTCTATGGACCCTTGATTTTGTTTAACTGAACTAGCTTTCGAACTTAGATCGAAGATCTGAAGTTCGTCATGACCACTAGCCAAAAGGATTGTAATCCCATTCCATAAGTCATACGCTGTTGTGTAATCAAAAAATTGGTTTATGAGTTCTGATTCAATGTTTGATATGATCCAGGACAAAACCATTGAGTCCTGTTGCTTCCATTTCAGGTAATCTGCATCAGTTGATGAAGGAGGGGTGTCGATGATGTGTTTGAGACGCCCTCTTCCTTCAAGTGCAATTTTCATTAAACGGCACCATTTAGAGTAATTCTGGTAATTCAATTTTTCAGTGACCCTCAGATCTGAGGTTGATTGTTCATTGGCTGTATTGAGTTTTTGCATTTTTTGAAACAGTTGGAACATTTGTTCCAATTGTTCCATGTTCATCAATTGCTGGTTTGCGTCTGACTTCGATTCTGATTCAGACATATTTGGGGATTGTGTTTCGTAGGTAAATGATGATAGCCAACAGTGTCGTCGGTCCCCGGAAAACACCTTATGGCTCTGATACCATGATAAAATTCATTATAAGCAGATAATTTAGAATTCTGATTAAGGTTTTTCTGTGTTTTTCATATCATTAATCAATGAATAGGTCTCCTATATATACATGTTTAATCACTAAGCTAATTATAGAAGAACAGTAAATATGGCTAACAATCAGCCTAGAATAATCTGTTGCCTAGAATAAGAGATTTCCTAAATATTTACATATTCAGTTTCCTACAAATAGTAATAAATGATACATATAAAAAATTAATAATAATATAACATGAGATCTTAAAATCATAGCTCGTACAAATTTTTATTCCAATTACAATTAGAAAAGTAGGACAAATTTTTGAGACATGGGTAAAAAAGAACTAATAAAAGAAAGGTGGAAGATGGCAATTGGCAGGCTTCTTCCGTACAATGAAAGTCAGAAGTCTAAAGCAGGTGCAGTAAATGAAACCAGTAATGTTATCCAGTTTCAATTCAACAAACCAAGAAGATACGATCAATATTATTCAAAGAGCAGCCAAGCCAGCTTCTTTTATGGACTCTATCCTGTCCTATATTATTATTATTATTATTATTATAAAATCCAATAATAATGCAACCCCAGTTTATTCCGAGGAGAAGTGGTTGAAAGTATGACACAAGTTTTTTTTTTCACGTAATTTGATATAAAATATATATTTATTTTAACCAAATAAAAAAAATTAGATTTTAAGATGAATAAAACAAGATTTCATATCAGTGTATTAAATCTTATGTATGAGTCGGAATTACTAAAATAAAATTAATGAATAGTGTTTTTATTAAAATGTAGCGAGCACAGGCGAAGCCACACTGGGGTCGGCGAAAGCTCTGCTTCCTTAGCGAAAATGCGATCCTTTGTAATTTTGGCTTTGATCCCCCTAACTAATCTATTATATAATTTAAAGAGCGCATAATTGTACGAAAAAAGTTACTATAAATCAATGGTTGGGATAACATATTTGTAATCTAAACTTAATGGATCAAACTCAAATTTGAACTATTATTTTATAGTAGACTAATAAATTTATTTAATATTATAATGTCATTATTATTTATCTTCATAATTTTACATTCATCCTTTTTTTAGTATGTGTGCTTATATTTTTGCTAATCTTAATTTAAATAGTGCTTTTTTTTGGAGACTTAGAAAGTAAATATATGGAGTCAAAAATACTTATTTTTTTGTAAAACAAGTAATTATAGGAAATTTTCAACTCTATTTGTTAAATATAATTTTTGCTATGATTCAAGTTAATTTCAGTCTATATAATTCTAAAATTTTCATAGTTTAACTAATTTTTATATAATAAATAATTTATTAGTATATTAACAATTTGGTCCCCCTATCTCAAAATTCTGACTTCACCCCTCATAAGGAGGATTATAAAACGAAGGAAGTAATTACGACACGTAATAGAAGCCTAAAATATTGAAAAAAGATCATGTTATTCCATATAAACAAATGAAGCTTTATTAATTTTAAAAACAAATTAAGGCAAACATATATTTAAAGAACGTAACCAAAAATACAAGTAGAAATCAATCTTTATAACCATGAGCCCATGATTCCTCAGCATCCAAATTGCTTAATTTATGCTCCTTTTATTCTTTTTAAATGTTCTTTATATGAGGAAGTAACTAAAAAATGGCATCTGAAATTGTTAAAGGCAGGAGTAATAATAAATTAATAATATAAAATATTTTTGAGAAATTTTATATGGTAATCTTGAGATTTTGGGTTTCTATATGGTAATCAAAACTTTTAAAAAATTCACGCGATAATTCTGAGATTTACCAACTTCTTCCACCGTGACTTTTTTACAGAGAAAACGTAAGTAAACGTTACTTTCTAAGCTTAAAGGTTGTTGTACACCTATTTATGCGACTCACAATTTCAAATTTCATCAGTTTCAATCTTTTTCCCCAAAACATAAACCCTAATTCTACCATCTTTCATCCAAATCACATAACCCTAATTTGGGGGAAAATGTGTTTTAAATGAAAGAGGGTAGAGTTAAGGTTTATGTTTTCCGGAAAAAGGTTGAAATTGATGGAATTTGAAATGGTGAGTCGCGTAAGTAGGTTTACAACAACATTTTAGCTTCGAAATTAACGTTTGCTAACATTTTCTGCAAAAAAGGTCACGGTGGAAGAAGTTGGTAAACCTCAGAATTATCACGTGGATTTTTTTAAAGTTTTAGTTATTATGTGGAAAACCCAAAACCTCAGGGTTACCACGAAGAATTTCCTATTATATTTCATCTGATATAATGGTATATAAATCTTAAATTAACGTACGTTATTTTAAAATATAATTAATGTTTATAAATTCTAAAATACTCTTGCTATATATTTACATCGAAGGGTTTTACTTGCCACACCTTCTTATCTCTTTCGACAAGGACATGGTTTGCCGTCTTCCAACATATTTAAATTTTGATTATAGTTTTTATAAATAAGATTTACTAAGTATTATGATGATGATAATTCTAAAATTATAATATTTTTTATTTATTATAAAATTAATTTATATGCTCATGAACAAATGCAACACAATATGATCGTCAATTAGCAAGAGCAAAGCAGAAGGCGCTTAAATTATTTACGATTTGTAAGTTGTACTTTCATGTACAAGGTTGATATTAATTTGAAATAAACTTGAATATAACTTTTTGCTAAGTAATACTCCTTAAATTTTACGGTTCATAAATTTTATTTTTATGGCCGTCAATTAGCAATGACAGCAGACTAAGTTATTAATAATATTTTTTTATTAAATTGGTAGAGATAAAAAGAATATAGTATTATTATTTAATACGCCTTAAAATTGGTAGAGATATTTTTATTTTTTGCTACAATCCATTAATAAACAAGACGGCCCTGCTCCACAACGCATTTGTTAAATACATTTTAATAAGAAACTCAAATGGTCCCTTTATATATGTGAAACACAATTAAAAAGAGACAAAATGGCCACGAAATGAAGCACAAGACACTCGAGAAAGCTTTAAATTCTCATTAAAGTCAAAGTCCCGTTTTTTCTTTAACCTTTATTACTTATAAATAATAAATAATGAATAAACACAAAAAAAAAAAGGGAAAATGGTCCCTCTTTATATATATTTGTCATATTCTTATAATAGGACATGTAGGTGTAGTGAAGCATTAGTCAAATGATCAATTTTTTTCAAAGACAAAAATATAGAAGTGCATTCAATTATCTTTTAGAAATTGGAGTAGTAAATTATTTCACCAAGCAATTGCTTTGACCTTTAAGCGAAATAAAAATATAAAACCGTTAAAATTACTTGTGAATTTTATTAGTAATCATAAACGAAATTTAATTTACACAATTCACTAATATACACATCAATTGAATTAATTAAAAAAATAGAAAAATTAATGTATTTTATCTTATTATTTTTAAACAATATAAATTATAATTATTGTACTCTAAAAATATATGGGTAAGTATCTAACATGCAAGGTTCAAGTTTAATACTACAACCATAAAACTACTTTATTTATCTCATTTTAAAATAAATTTATTAAAAATAAATTTAACTATGAATATCATTTATTTAAAATAATTTCCAGTATTAATTAACTTAAAATATTTCATTTTGTACTATAGGAATATACTTATCAAAATTTTCTGAATTTTTGTTTCAACTTCTCATCATTATCATCATATAAATATTCTAAATAATTATTTCATTTTCTCGAATAACTCTTAATTTTTAAGTAGAAACATACTTCAATTTATGGAAGGTTACTTCAATAATTTAAATTACTTTATATTAAATAATAATTGAGACATTAGGCATGTTTATAAATTTATTTTTGTAGATTACTATTATATTTTTTTAATATAAAATTATGTATATCAATCTACATGAGAAGACAGTAATCTCAAAAGTGGTCGACACGTGGCCAAATCACATGCTTCATAAGCTGTTTCCGGCAGAGTTACCGGACTTTTCTGTCGGTTTCCGTGAAACTAGCTTGTCATACGTTATTGCAACCTCTTTAGATGTGGATTGGGACTTCATTTATATCATTAGGGATGGTAATTCAGTCCTAATCCGATTCTAGTCCGACTTGATTCGAGGAAAATAATCCGATTCGAGTCCAAGGAAAAAATTATTCGACTCCGACTTTACGTCCGAGTTAGAGACGGATCGGAGTTGGACCTTATTAAAAATCCGACACTCTGACCCTGATGGAAATCCGACTTTGAGTTTGACTTTTACCCCAATATTTTGTTTAGGGATGGCAATGGGTCGGACTCGGTTCAGATTATACATACTCCGACATTGCTCCAGATAATAGTCGGACTTTGTTTTTCAGTCCACCTCCACTCGAAGTCGGATTATGCATACTCCAAGTTTGCCCTGACTCGGACTCACGGACCTTCAACGGAATCGGTTGTAGAGTCGGATTATTATTAAACTTTATCGTTGTGATATTGTAGTAATGATTTTAAAGCATACAAAATTAACAAAAAATATTTTTCAAATACAATTTAAACAAAAAATATGTACTTTGCATTCAAGTTTAACATGAGAAATAGTCCTACTACTACAATTTAACAAAATTTTCTCGCATTTTGATTTAGCGTATTTTATTTCTCTTGATCTGATTTGTCGTATTTTGATTGATTAATCTAATAAAAATACCAAGTAGTTTTTCAAAATTGAAAATTACAACTAGTATAAGAGAGAGCTTGGATTAGTCACGTTTAGAGTTTTAAAGGAAACAAAATATTGGGGTAAAAGTCAAATTCAAGTCGGATTTCCTTCAGGGTCGGAGTCGGGTTGGATTGTCGGATTTCTAATAAGGTCCAACTCCGGTCCGTCTCTAACTCGGACTCGGATTCGGACTGAATTGCCATCCCTAATTTTGTTTCCTTTAAAACTCTAGACGTGACTAATTCAAGCTCTCTTTCACAGTAATTGTAATTTTCGATTTTGAAAAACTACTTGGTATTTTTATTTAGATTAATCAATCAAAATACGACAAATCAAATCAAGAAAAATAAAATACGCCAAATCAAAATGAAGAAAATTTTGTTAAATTGTGGTAATAGGACTATTTCTCTTGTTATACGTGAATTCAACGTACATATTTTTTTTTGTTAAATTGTATTTGAAAAATATATTTTGTTTATTTTGTATGCTTTAAAATCATTACTACAATATCACAACGATAAAGTTTGATAATAATTCGACACGACATTCGACTCCGTTCGAGGTCCGAGAGTTCGAATTGGGGCAAACTTAGAATATACATGATCCGATTCCGAGTGGAGGTGGACTGAAAAAAAAAGTCCGACTATTATCCGGAGCAAAGTCGAAGTATGTATAATCCGAGTCGACTCCGACCCATTGCCATCCCTATATACCATCTTTGAATTTCAATTTTCTAATAAAAGAGCAAACATGAATTTTTTACTTATTTTTTATTTACTCTGCCTGTTGAATTTGCAGCAAAAATAAATGAGTTATTTTTTCAATTAAATTATGGATGAAGAGATAAAATAACTGTGTGAATAAAATTAAAAGAAATTCAAAACATGTAAATGAGATTAAAAAAATTAATAAGTTGTTGTCCAAAATTGTATATAATGCAACATGAGTATAACAAATTATAATAACAAAAGATGTTAAATGAAGGAGACGTAGTGGCGGTTTTTTTATTTGAAGAAGACTTGCATGGATAGAGTATGTCATGGTACTGTTTATTCAATTAATTTATTTATTTAATAATTAGCATCATATTACTAAAATACCCTTTGACCTTTTCAGTTGACCTTGACTTTTGGTCAACGAGCTTTTTTTGGAAGTCCCATCTTCCTTGAATGGCCCATGGGCCAGTTACCTCTAAAAAACCCTAACTCCCCACTCTCCCACAATGCATGGCTCTCCTTGTTTCAAGATGAATAACTGCCCACTCTTCCCATGATCAGTCCACCTCCCATTACTCCCACTACTCCCATGATAGTCCATTTCTTCTCAGAAACAACTTCCCTTCCTCACCATTATAAATAGGGGCTACCATCAAGAAGGGAGGATGATCTGAAATAGCTTTCCTAGAATTCTTGCTTACATTACTTCCTTAGCCTTCCCAAACACTAGCACTAGCACTAGCAATCCCAATCCCGACCTTATTACATTCATTCTACAATTTGTCATTCATTAATTTCCGATCTACGTTCTAACTTGAGCGTCGGAGGGGTTTTCCGGGAGATCACCCCCGGACAAGGCTAACGTGTTGTGTTGCAGGAATTCAGGTCACTTCCTCTCACGAGTCGCTTCTCTTGATCACACTTCTACTTATCTCCAGGTATTTTGAGTGTCTTTTGCACTTCCTCGTTTCATCACCGAAACAGAGTACTCACAAATACAAATTGAATCGTGACCGAATTTGTCTCAAAATTGATCTTTGAATTCCAGCACAAATAAACTACTCACTGTATTTCACAATGTTTACTTATTTCATTTTGAGTGTTTGCTTGAAATCTTATTTTTTATTTTATGAAAAGTTTTTCTAATTGGTTAAAAAAATAAATTAATTAATTTTATTACTTCATAAATTTAATGGCGGGTTATAAGAACGATTAAAAATTCTTTAATTATTACTTACTTAAATACTTAAATCAGATTTTAATAAATCTCATACCAAAATTAATATCTTATTTCTGTTTTTAGTTATAGAACATGCATGGAGTATAGCATCCCATAAGTACTTTTATTAATTATATTGTGGTTGATATCAAACGTAATCAACATTGTAAAACTTGTAAAACGAAAAGAGTATCTAATTCACCAAGCATAAATATCATTAAATTTATTACTTCTCACTTAAACTAATTGATTTTTGTCCGAATTTGAATTCAAAAGCAAATAGCTAATTAACTCTATGAATTTTTGGTCGAATTTTTGATTAAGTGGTTGGATTCCTGTGATTTAACTTGAATGTTGTAGATATTGATATTTTAATGGCTGTAAATTGTAAAAAAAAAAAATTGAGGTTGTAAAGGCCTAAACTTTAAGGCCATAATTTGCAAATTATTCTTATTATAACGATATTTAACTTTATATGATTAATTAAAAAAAAAGTAAATGAAAAAAATTACTTTTTTGTGTTAGAAAGTAAATATTACTTTTAGAATACGGTATATTCGATACTTATAAAACTCTTCATTTTGTCATCCTACCTAATAATATAAAACAGTGAAAGAAGAAAAAAAAAATATTATCCACAAAATAAATTTAAAAAAAGACCTTCCTAATTATGGTAGCTGTGTTGCCAATAATTAAACATAATACACCTTTGTAGGAAAGTCATAATAATTAAAAATGTGCATCTTGGATATGTTCTTGCTTTTTATAGGTTGTTTACACTTAAAGAATTCCATATTAGGTTAGCTAGCTGGAGATTAGGCGACATGATTTATGGATTCACTATTTAATAATTATTTGCGTGCACAGTTGTGTACACATAATGCATCATAGTAGGTCAAACAATTATTATTTTTTTCATCATAATTTATAAGACTACCTCCCTACTCGCCCATTCTTTTTGTTCTCCCTATTTATTTTTTCATAGTTTTTAAAGTAACTTTTGAATCTTAATATCTCTAAATAGACATTATAAAAAATTATAAAAAATATATGATTAAAAAGTATACATTAAGTCAAATCTAACGAGATCTCACATGAATATATTTTATAATCTATATATGTCTTAAAAATCTTATTCAAATTATTTTTTCTAAAATAGAATATTCTAAACAGGAAGAACATTAGAAAATGGAGGAAGTAATTGTTATAATTACTATAGCAACTGTTGTTCATAAAACTTATTATGTTTTGCATAAACTTGAATTGTTTATGTATAATGTAAAAATGTTCAAGTGAAAGCTTATTAAATTTGTCTAAATATATATTTTCGTAATATTAACTTTTAATAATTTTAAGTTGATATTAAAAATTAAATTGTGCATTAGATAGCTTAAAAAAAAAACTAACAACAATTAAAAAATCAAAGGAAATCCTTTTACACTTGAATACAATGGAGTAAAAAAACAAATGATGTATAAAACGATTATCAATTAAATAATTCATTTTACAAAGTTAATTTAAGCATTCACATTTTATAATTATGATTTACGAATAAAAAGTAGAATATTTAATAGTGTGATTTTTTTTATTTGATGCAGAAAATTACATATTTTTGAAATGAAAGCTTTTATAATGTATTAGATGGTGGACACATCACTATATTTGTAGCTACATATTCAACATCAACTGCGTTTGTTGATTATCTAATTTCAAGAAAATATATCATACTTTAGGTGTAGAAAAATATTAACCAGTAAGTAAACTAAGAGAAGAAACCATCAATATCAAAAGCTATCCAATCATAGGAAACTTCCAAAGAAGGAAAAATAAAGTGAGATTTGATGATGAAAGTCCATAATCCTTATGAAAGATACACTTAAATTTTCATATAATTATACATATGTTTACAAAAAAATTATTAAACATGTTAATTAATGCATAAGGAAAAAAACTATAATCTAAAAAAAACGATTTGAGTAAATAATCAATCACTTAATGATTAATTAGTTTACTTGAGCTAACAAAAACTGATTAGCATCAAGAAAACCTGGGATTTCAAACTTAATAAAATCACTGCAATAGCTTTCTCTTTCATCTTCTGTTCCACTGTTGCTTTTAATATATGTTGTTGAATTCGAACTCGAATTCAAAGGTGTAGGGCTTGAAGATGGAGTTGACATTACTGATTGTGTATAACTCAACATGCTTTGATTATGTCCACTAATATTTGATTGAAATGTTGAATCATTTGATAGTGAAGGACCCATTAAAGTCTGATGTGAGTCATAGTAGCCATAACTTGAAGGCTGCATATTAACCAAATTTTCTGGCATGGATAAATCATTATGGTCTTGCCATTGATCCAAGGTTTGAGAATCAAATTGAGGAATATTTGTAGGATATTGTTCGAAATTTGGGTGTATCAATTGAGGTTCATCGTAAAATGGTACTGAAAAACGAGCAATATCAGTAGCAGTAGTAGTAGCAGTAGTAGAAGTTGTCATTGTAGTACAGGTAGGGAGAGGATGTGGAATTGGGGTTTGAAGTTGAGTAGTTTGTAAAACAGGGTTATAATCATTTCCTTGAAAATCATGGATTAGGGCATTAGAATTAGAGTTTTGTGGTTGATTTGATATAAGTGAGGTTGCTATTTTTAGAAGCTCAGGGTTAAGGTAAGGTTGTAATCCAAGTATCCTAGACATGTTCATTTGGGAAGGTTGTGATGAGGATATTGGGTTATTATAAAAAGATGAGTTACCCAAAATGGAAGAGAGATCTAATAAGTCAAGGCGAGGGCTGTGAGTCACAGGATCGATTCCCATCCGGAGTAATCTTTTTCTAATGTGAGTGTTCCAATAATTCTTAATTTCATTATCTGTTCGTCCCGGTAAACGAGCAGCAATAGCCGACCATCTGTTTGACAGTCAAAGAAAGAAGCAAAATTAGACCAAAGAAAATCAACAGTATCATTGTATTGATGGTTACACTAAATGGATTTTTCTGTGCATGATTAATTATATCCACCTCTTCATCAACATCATCATCATTTTAATGTCTTGAGTAGCTTTGTTTAGGTGAAGTTAATGACATCCTTGTAATAGCAAATTACAATGACATCCCACCAGAAATCTTAGAAAACAAATTTGACAAAAATCCAAACTACAGTGTTATTTTTAGTTCAAAAGAAGAAAAAACTTACTTGTTCCCCAAAATGCTGTGAAGTTGAATTATAGTCTCTTCTTCTTCAAAGGAAAATCTTCCTCTCTTTATGTCTGGTCGGAGATAGTTCGTCCACCGTAGTCGGCAGCTCTTCCCACATCTTTGAAGTCCTACATACAACATCATAAGGAAGCCCAGTTTAGTTCATATGCATCGACCAATAATATAATATCTTGGTGGAAGTGTTTCATACTCAAAATACATCGACAAATCCCACATATTTATTACTTTTGGAAATTGACTCTATTTTTAGAAACTAAATCAACTAAAAACTTGAAATAACAATGCTATCTGATATATGTTACATACTCAATCAACAAATACAGCCAATTCAATTTTATAAATTTCAACCATAGTTTATTGAATAAGAGCTCGAAAAATGCCAAATACCAAAGTTTTAAGTCGTACGTAGTATGTCTCTGAGTTTGCCTCTCTACTTCTATATGATAGTGCAAACTTATTCTTATTGCAGTCTCAAAGGAAAAGGAAGATTAACTGGACCATATCCACAAAATACTTTGAAATCTAAAGGAGAAAAAGGAAAATAAATGCTACGGAAAACTTATAAAATGAACAACTTACCAGCATTCTTAGGAAGAGTTCTCCAATTACCATAACCATGCTTTTGGATATAATCAACAAGCTTTTGGTCTTCTTCAGGAGTCCAAGGACCTTTTTTCAAACCATTTTTATCACAACAAGGAGCTCTTCCCATGATTATTGTAATGATGATAATTGATAATTGTATGTCCTTAAAAGTTACTAATTGTGTGTCAAAAGTTATTAAGTGTATGTCTTACAAATAACAGCTTTTTCAGAGAGAAAAGAGTAAAGAAAGAGAGGATTGAGGCTTAAAGAGAAAATAAATAAAATGTGGAGGATCAAAAATGTTGTAGGGTCCGTATAAGGGGTACAAGAGAAGCGGTATATAAAGGAATTGAAGCTGACAGACAACAAGAGGAAGTCAACAAGATTCGGTGCCGTCCTCAGTTTATAACATAGGCAACGTGTCCCTTCTCTTGGGAGAAATTTTAGGCTCTATAATCATTCAATTAATCTTTCTCATAATTATATACTTAAGTTTACTAAATTAATCATTCAAGCAGCAAATTGTATTTTTCCACATAATAATTGGAACATTCACAAACGTGACATAGATAATATGTAGTAGATTTATCAATATCTCTTTATCCATACCCGTAAGTATGGGATTGATAGCAAATTATTAATAAGAAATAGTTAAAAATTTTAACTTATTTTCTTGTCTTAGATGTCCTATTTACTTTTGAGACACTATTCATCCATCACTTTTAAATTGTATTTTATTATTAATCTATGAGTTAATATATAGTCATGTGAGATCTTGTTTGATACGCTTTAATGTAAATTTTATTAATATGAATTTTTTAAAATTTTTAATTATGCATAATTAAATATACTAAGGATTGAATAAGTGCATTGGAGAGAGTGCATAAAATAAATAAAACACTTAAGATGAATAAGAAAGAGTATCACTTTTATCGCTTTACTTTTGTATAGATAAACTGTTTTCATTATCTAATTTTCTATTATTTTTCTTCTTCACAACTACTGTTTTTTACCGTAATTTTAACTTAAAATTAATTACTTTGAATTTAACTTATTTTAACTAAACAAAACTCTTTTTCCCTATCAATTTATTTGCATTATTATTTTGAACTTATATTCTTAAACTAAACCTTTTTTTTTTTTTTATTAAGTCTAACTTTTTTTATTGGTTTCATATCATTTCTTAGTTATTGATTCCTTATTCGATTATTTTTCGTATGTACTCCTATTTACAAGATAGTATACACTAATGGGAGTATATAATTAAGTTAATAGCCATGAAATGATACGCATCAAATGCATACACACAAAAAAGATAGCATGGTTTGAGGATTCACAATTAACATGAGCTGTCATTAAAGCTGGAAAAGACACGTAGTTGATCCCGCTCAGCGTCAAATGACGCTTTTCTAAAGACCTTTTGGTTTCAATATTTGATTACATGGCTTTCAAAACGGGTAAGATCCTCTTCCAATTGCTTTTCTCCAACTCTCCTCTCCCCTAATTAATTTATTTCAATCGTACTATACTATTTACTCCTGATGCTTATCTAATTAGCAACAAAGTTATTGCATGTAAAAAAGTTGACTATATTCGAAAAAAATATGACCAGCTTTCTATTTTAGATGTTTTAAGATATTTTAATGACGTTTAATTTTTTTATGTGTTATGTTATTTTTATAGTGATGAAATTCTCATTTATAATTATGTATTTTTTCCATAACTTTTTATTACTATATAATACTATTTTTTTAACTAAAATAGATAAAAATTTCATAATCATAACCACTATTTAACACTAATTATCAAACAAGTCATATAATTAAGGAACAAATCTGTCTCATTGATAATTAATACCTCTAATCATTGAAAAAAATCTAAAGGAAAAAGCTATGCTACCAATCGCAAACGTGGAAGTAAAGTAACAAATAAAAATTGCTATGATTTAATTGGGTTGCTTTTTAAACAATGACGACAAATAAGAGTAACAAATTTAAATTACAATTCATTTCAAACAAAATTGGTTACTATTACATATAGAAAAAGGACAAAAAATAATAGGAGTAAGTTTCATAATAGTGTTCGTCAGATATTGCTAGAGCAAGGGTGTACTATTGTTTAGTATTTAAACTACAAAATAATCATAGTTCAATCTAATAATCGATTTCGCTTTATGCCTTGTAGCATGAATTTGATTCATCACCACTTACTACAAAATTCTTATAAAATCATAATCATATTCTAAATCACTATAAAATTTATTTGCATCATATTCGCTACAATAATATTACATTACTTTAATATCATTAAGTAACTCCGGCCTCTACGAAGTTATTTCCATTGGATGTAAAATTAAATACATTATTTAAGGCTTCAAATAATCATGTCCGAAATCCTTAATTGAAAAAAATGACTATTGACTATCAACTCATTGATTATCCAATCAATAACAGTTTTTCATCACTTTTGCAAGGTAGGTTATGACCTGACATCTCTCCTTGTAAGATGAACCCCAAGCTGACAAGCTCTACACATCTAGCTTAGTTTTAGTTTAAGTGTTAGAACTAATTGCAAACTCAAAAAGAACTGGGATTGGCATAAAACAACTCAATGCAGTTATAGAACTGAAATAAGACTAATGCATCTTGCAGTCATATAACATCCAATTCAAAAAGACGTGGCCTCCCTAATAACCTAAAAGCTCTCTTGCCCAAACTAGAGAACTCATATCCATTACGGTTTGTGTCTGAGTGTCGGACTCATGAAGAATACACTATTTTTGGTGTAAATAGTGTCTAAGTGCTGAACTCTGCTAAATTGTTAAATGTCCAGCCATATCCATGATGGAATAACGAAAATCCTCCACAAGATCTTGAGATAAATAAAGAGTCTGAGTGATAAAACCTTAAAAGACGACAAACCATCTAATTTATCTTTGAATTTGAAACACTAAGATCCCTAGTCCTTGCACTTTAATAAGGTTGGTTTTGCAAACAAATCAATAATAATCAACTCATGCCATGATTAAAAGTAAAAATGATTAGGACCATTACCGGTACAAGAGTAGATATAAAAGTGATTAACACCTCCAACAATATTAAACTAAAAAAACTAATTGTTATCAAAAGTATGCATTCAAATTTTCATTTATTTGATTATCCTTCAGAAAAGAGTGGGAGGTGATGCAACTCTTTCCGCTCTTTTTAATCTCCTAAAACAAATACGTTTTTAATGTTACATCAAAGTTAAAACATAACGACAATCTATTATTTAACATTCTGATCAAATTCTGACTCGCCCTCAAAATAGTCAATGGACTTACCGAAAACATTAGGGATAATAGACTACTGATACTTTGCCTAGTTTCTAGTTATTTTATGTCTTGTTTATCTATAGGTGTGTTTTTGTCTGAGACCTTTTTTTTTCTTTTTCTAAGAATTTATTTGTGGATCTTTCTCGAATTGAGGGATTCTTTGGCCGCACTCTTCTTTATGGATATGAGTTGTTGCCGTCCTTTTCTCTCCAGACCCTAATCATAACTAATTCTATGACTGGGATACACTGGGTATGACAATGATGATGATTAGAGATAATAGACTTAGCAATTTTCTTTACTCCAATATTTCATAAGCAACTATCATCCTTAATATCGGTCTAATATTTTAAGATACATATTTTTTATTTTCTTTTAGATAAAAAAGACAGTGGTTCAATAAAAAATTAAAGACCTAGATACAAGAATTAATCCAAATTTAGAAAAAATGATATTCTTATTATGTACTATCTATAAATAATGGGATAACGTTCACTCTAAACACACTCCAGCATAAAAGTAGTAATAAGAAAGCAACAAAAAGAAAAACCATGGTTGACGAAGTTGCTGGAACAAAGCCAATTAGGGTTTGTTAAAAATCCCAATTAAAAAATTAAAACTTCTGTGGATTGTGCATACTTGAATTAAGAATAGAAGATAACTATTCGTCCAATCATACATTTCCACGATAAAAGCATCCTTCATAACTATCGTACAGGTCTATTAGAATATTCTTATTGAAGGATTTACTCCAGCAATAAAATGATGGCACGCATTGCAGAAAGTTTAAACTCACTACTTGAAGCAATGTATTATGTACTTCTATATGCAACAGTAAAACAGTAATCATGGGAATCATCCATATACCCAATTAAAGTAGTATGGATTATTGTACCTTCATTAAATATTACGAGTGAGTTGCATGAAACATCACGAGGTGATACGTTATGTGGGTTCACATAATACTTTAGTTTGCACTTTTCATGTAAGTTTAAAGCTGGTTTAATGTTTAACATTATTCTATGAATCCATAAACAATCAATGTTGAAAAATATGCCTACATATTATTTTTAACACTATTCAATGTTCAAACTTGTTTTATATATTACAACTAATGTGGAAAAAAAAATGTAGTCAAGTGGAATCTTGTTTGAATCGTCTAATACGCTAATTACATACTTTCATAATATTAAGTTTTAACAATTTTTAGATGTATATTGTTCAATGTAGAAATAATTAAAATAACACATTAAATTGCGTAAAAAGTCAAAATGTAACAAGCATAGTGAAACCAAGGAAGTAATAATACTACATGATACACTCACAAATGATAAATTACATAAATAAAGGTTGTTTTGCAATTAGCTTAGCGATTGCTTTTTGACATTTGATATTTAGCTTTTTGGTAAAACAATTTATTTCATTGGCTAATCACTTTTGGTTTTTAACAAATTTTTTCTCTAACAAACATCTAACAAACAATAAATAATTTTTACCAAATATTTGCTTAACTAACTTAAACAGTTTGCTTAAACAACCAACTAATCAGCCAAAACTTTCAACTGATCAAACCAACTAATAGCTCAGCTAACAACTCGAACTAACAATTTTTTAGCCAAATAAGCCAAAAAATTTTAACTTAGGGTTGTTCTCTAGGACTAAAATCATTAAATCGAATGAATTCAACTCAACCGAGTTGAACTAAATTAAAAGACCCTTTATATTTGCATATGGAATGTTTTGAATAGCCCAAGTTCCAAAACAAGTTCAAGAGAGGGGTTATAATGAGGGGTATTGGTATCATTAACATGAAAATTCAAACCAATTTTGAGGGTTAAAAACATTCTTCTATAAATATTACAATACCTTTTTAGTAAAAAAAAAATATTAGGTAAATAAGGTTAAATTTTATCAAAAAAATTGTCGCAGTGAAGAAATTTATGAAATTTTCATTTTGGTAAAATAGATAAAATAGAGAAATTAGATGTTTTTCACACGAGAATTCTGACTTCTGACTCCATTTAGCACAAATGAGTTTTAACAGCAAAAAATTGCGATTTGAGAAATTTTACTTTTTTTTTGAAATGAATTTACACATTGAGTCAAGCACCAAATCTCATCTTGATAGAGGTGAGTTCGATCACCTCGTTGTTTATTCCTTGGCTTGCACGTTTGAGAACGATGTTGTGAGTGTAAGGAAGTATGAGGGCTTTGGGTCAATCAATGAAGTAATTGATGAGGGTGGTTTGGAGTGCCTCAATGATGGAAAGGTACGAAGATTGGGAGAATGTCAAGGCTGCTCGACAGGTCGAGCACCATGGCTCGATCGAGCCTAGCAAAAACTACAAAACAGAAGACTCTGAAGTGAGGCTTGACAGGTCGAGCTAGAGCTGTTCGGGTTGAGCGGCTAGCAGCACAATCATGCGTTAGTTTCTGTTTTATAGTTTCGGTTTTGTGGGCTTTTTAAAGGCTTAGTCCTAGAGTCTCCAATATGTCATGGGACTATATAAGAGATCTTGGGAGATCATTAGGGTTTAAGAGAGAGCCTAATACTAAGAGTTAATTAGGGTTTTAGCCAAGAGAGTTCACTCCCATTGTATTAGGGCATTTGAGAGAGATCAATCTTTGCTTTGAAAGGCTGTTCTTGAAGCTTGTAAGGTGAGTCATTAATGTATTGTTGAGTATGTTAATGATAAGATACTTGTTTTAAGGGGAGGTATCCATAAATACCTCATATTTCTTATGTTTTGTCTTCTCCATTGTTGTGCTCTGTTTTTAATGTTTTCTTTGCACTTTGTTTTATGTTTGTTTCTTCACCATTGTCATAGCCTATTCACAGAAACTTATTAATCTTCAAAGTTTTAAGAAAGTTTTAAATAAAAAGAGCATCCAAGTTGATTTCAACGGGTGTCAGACAATTAGTTAAAGGCCATATATCACCAAGTACCTAGGTATGAAAAGAGCAAAATAGCAGCAATTGTAGCATAACTAGCATTCCATAACATCCTATTACTAGAAGACAAAGCAAACAGACATTAAAGCTCACAATCTTACCAACAGAAAAAGAACATAGAGATTTAATCATCACCTATTATTTGTCTGCATACTTCCTCTGTTTCACTATTATGTATTGTTATCAAAAAAACCTCTTAACAGTCCTTCAGTGGGATTAGTTCTCTCTTTTGCCAATAGATTCATTTCTTTCTATCTCTTTCCTCTCATACCAAGATGTAAAAAGCAATGCTAAAAACACAGCCAATTTGAGTAATTGAATATACGTTAAGAGAAGTGCAACCCAATTCCACAAAAGTTTTGCATTAGCAAAGAGCTTAGCATCAGAAAAGTATGTTTTAACCAGATAATATAAAAATTCTGTGTGTTGACAGTTAATAACAAAGTACCAAATTACCTTTTTAACAGCTGATTAAAAAATAAAGCATTTAAAGAAAGGTAAATCCTTAGCTTTTCCAAAAGTCCACAAGGAGAAATTTGGTGATTAGAAGGACGTATAATTAAATTGACAGGCAATGCATTTGTCATCTCGAACTACATTATTGAGCTATTGAGACAGATGGCAGGTATAGAGTTGCACGAAGTTTTTTAATTTAACATCACAATTTCTCAAGCAGTTAGCAAGTTTAGGAAAGATCCAAATTTGCTGTTATCTTTATTTATTTTTATTATTTTCTATAAATAATTTGAGTACATTATTCAAATTATGAAAAGCGTAGACATGTGAACAGTGCTCATGGCATCAAAGATCATGTGCAAAAGTGTCCTATTATAACTTTCTATCCCAAGATAAGACACCGTCACGGTCAAATAATTTTTTTTTATGTCCAACTGAGATTTGTATTTGGCCTTTACTGTTATAACAAACCCCACCTCCACATTACTATATCCTTGCTTCTTGAGCTGTTAAGCTCGGTTTCTCCAAGTGTGTATTGAAAGTTATCTTAACAATATGGTATAAAAAATATTAATTATATATTAGCATCCCGAAAACCAGCTTACGCTAATTAATGTATGATTAAGAAAAGTATTAGTGTAACTTTCCGCAGATGCTTTCATGCTCGTCATAGAGAGACACCATTGAGTTTAATAATAAACCAAAGATAATGGCACATAAAGAGGAATAAAGCAAGCTTACATCTCATACCTAATTCGGCAATAGCTTCTTCTATATTCTAGAGTTTGCTTATGTATGATTTACCCCATTAAGTTATTGGCTATTTCACATATTGACTAGCTGATGTGTACAGTTTAGGTGTGCTATTAAAATGATGCTAAATATTTTGTTTTGTTATGAGCTGTTCAGTTGCTTCAACAAACATTAAAAAAATTGAAGTTTTTAGGGACTGATAAATCTTAGCTTAATGTAAATTATTAGACTGCTTTAAAAAAGTATATCTTAAAGCTATTTTGGGGCTATGAGATCCAAGGGATTTGTGGATGGTGGTCAAGCTTTTACTAAGAAAAGCTATACATGCAAATTGTTTATTGATACATGGTCAGAAATCTAGTCCAATGAACTGATGATTAAATAACATTTACCAATAAGAGAAGATTGCTAATAAAAAATTAGCAGGGAACAGGAAGATCTACTGGCCGTTGAGAAGAACTTTCCTGAAATTGCATACTTGAAGGCTAATCATTTGTCCATGTAAGCATGTTATGGACACGTGCTATCAATGGAATGGACAATCCTTCTGTAGCAGCAATGACCTTACAATTAAGTTCTGAATGTAGCACGCTTAAATCTACAAGGTCAAATGACATGCTTATAATATTTCTTGATCTATTTCTTGTACAGAATACCTATAGGCAGATTCACAACGAGACTGCTTAAAAGTCCAAACTAATGGTTGATTAATCAGGGGAGAACAGATAAATCAGGAAGGACATACAATGCTTATAGTTTTAGACTCATGAAACATGGCTGATGTGGTGAACTGTTGCAATAAGAAAGGAGTAACATAACAACTTCTTCGTTTTAGAACAGATTTTCTTAAGTAACTGAATAGAAAACATTGTGGCCACACTTGCTAGCTCTTCTAACAGTTAACAACGTAGGTTTCGATAGTAAACATAGATCCACTTTTGCTGTCATTGCAAGAGTCGATAAGGCACAAACCACAATAGTGCAATTATGAGAGATGTGACCATGAATTTTGTTTTTGAAGAGACTTTTGTTCTTTTGGGATTAAAGGTTTTGGCATTGTTGTTGTATCAGACTTTTATTTCCAAAAATAAACCACAAATGGACTCACTTTTTTGATGCAGATACATTCCTCAAGCGCAAAATACAAAGTGCTAGCTAAATGATATCCTTGATTTACTCGCATAAGGAAAACCACATAGGTTGGATGAAGGGACATGAAGCTCTTAGAACTAGAGGTGACTTGAACATCTTCAAATTACACTCAAATCACACCCTCCTAAAGCAATTCTTTGGTTAGACCTTCAATCATTGTCTGTTACTTCAGCACATGGAAAATGTAGTTTACATTTTACAACCATAGTGTTGTAAATAATCACCTTGCACATTTAACGAACACTTTCCATATTCCATCTAGTATTTAAGATTGTAAAGGTACTACTACTAACTATTACACTGAAATAAATATATAGCACATCTCAAAAAAAAAAAAAAAAAAAAAAAAGTGTTCATAAGAACTTAAGATCCTTTAGCAGTTCAATCTAGAAGAAAAAACACTTTTAACAGCTTCCCACCTTGTAATTTTCAACCTCCCCTGCATTTCACGTACAATGACTACAAGAAAAACTTGGAATCGTACACAATTTAGGCCTTAGAGTTATGACAAGGTAATCTAGTAAAGATATAACTGAATCATAATTTCTTAATAGAAGTATATTTAATCTAAAGCCACAGGCGCTATGAGATGATTGGCTGTAGGAATAAAGTTAAAAACACATGCTGATACTCCTATTCTAAACGAGCAACTTTAGAAAGAAAAAAGTCCTGAACATGAAGACTTGAAATTAGACAGATCAACTATGGGAAAGGAGGGTTCTGACGGAAGACAACAGTAATGTTGAAAGCTTAAATATATAACAATTGTAATTATGTACTATTGTACTAAATTATAATTTCTATTTTACTTGGTGAAAATACACTTTGCGCAAATGGTTACGTGATTTGGCTAAGATGGATATCTAGGGAAGTTTGTTCCTGGTAAGTAACTTCAGAATTTACCCTTTGGTGTCTATAAACATAATCAAGGCATTCACTAAAACATACATGTCCATTATCAGTTGCTGTCAATAGTTGTTTTTCATCCCCATTTCACCACTAGAGTCCACTCGAAAGAGTGAAATAATTTGCGGATCTTATTAACATAAAAAACATGAAACTGTTGGCCACATGAACCAGAAGTCTAACTTGGTTATTATTTCCTTCCAGTTTGTATTGATTACTCAATCATATAAGTTTTTTAACTCACAAACGTCTTATTTCACAGACTCCATAGCTGAACTAAAATTCAATTCATATTCAGTAATCAATCGGTGTCATATCCAGCATCAAGTTTAAAACTCTTTTATCTCTAAAAAAAATCAATTATGAACTTATATATCAGAAATTTGTGCCAAAATATTAGTGGCACCAACTTAAATCACATTTACTAACGTTATTGCTCACAAATAATTATACAAAATTGCTTAAAATAAAGATATTAAGCCATACACGTACATCAGTTCAGCTACACATAATTCCAGTTCTATAGCTAAAAATTGAAGAATATTCATAAAGGATCTTCATATTCAGATATCATTTTTTATAAATTAGATCAATAGAATGAGATAGATAAACCAAAAAGATTAGGTAACCTTATACCACAACAATCAAATCATTAATACTTAACAATTAAAAAACAGCAAAAAAGAAGAAAATGACAAAATTCTAAATTAGGCCAATTGAGACAAAGTTAAACCCTACCAACAACATCCACAGCAGCCTTATAGCATGAAGGCATCGAAATTGTGAAGAATAAACCTGAAATTTCCAAAATTAAACAAAATAATGATGATTTAAAATAATCAGAATTCTTTGTAAATGGATAATTAAAAAATAACCATCAAAACCTAGAAATTAGTAAAGTAATCGACGAATTAAATATTGGTGTTCAGACGAAGCATAATTAATACCATTTCTGAACGTTTAGACGATGACACGAGGCTTCCAAAGAGATCTACAGTTACTGGAGATTTTCTGGGAATTAATTTGCTGCGAATTTGGGTTTTGGAAAGACGCAGATGAATGGCGGGAAAGTCGAAAGAAGCGATTGTTTTATCAAACGTTAGAGATGGTATTGTCAAGGGCCCAAACAAGGTCTTGGGTCGTACGCTATCTGTCCATTTAAATTCGTTATAACTTTAACTTTGACACTATCTTTATTAAATTGAGCTATGTATATATTATTATATTAAAGTGGTTAATTATAATTTGATTAATTATAAAAATAAATTAATGATATGGATTCATCTTATGGTAAGACGGTCACATATTAATTGACTTATAGTTAACATTAAAAGCAAGATTTTCTTAAAATTAAATTTTAATAAATTTTTAATATACTTATCGTAGCAAATTTAAATAGATTGAGAAAGTAAATAACAAGTGCTCAAATAACTTTGAAGATTTGAACAACGGGTTAAAATCTTTTGAAAAGTTACATTTGGGTACCTAAGTAGTTGTTTATTTGTATTATTTTTCCCTTTTTGTTGACTCCATTTAATATATCAACTACAAATTATTTATACTTTTTTAATTGAAAAATATACAAATCAAATAGAAGAGAGAGTAATTTTTTAAAGAAGTGATATTGGTTGGTTATGAGAAGGTCTAACTACAATCCTTTTTGTGGTACTATAATCTACGTACTCCAATTAGGCAATCAACAATGTGATGATAATTTTCTATAATTTCATTACGTACTTTGAAACGCCCTGATTTTAATCATAATTTTCCTTGATGGAGGGAATCCTAATTCAATTGAATACCATGCATGCATGCTGTATTGCCGTATATGCATGTTGACTCTCAACTCTAAATCTTAAGCATAACAAGCAACAACCTATGTTGTATGGTTGTTTTTAGATATGGAATTCGTTGAGCTGGATCAAAGTGGTGTGTTGAAGCGGGTCGCATGACACGACACGCATCCATCTGTCAGGTCGTATTAGAGCTACAACATAATTTTTTTCACTATTATATTCGATATTAAATGCATAGCAGGATGTCGGCCATACATACTTTTGTTCTCACAGAACAGTGCATGTCACTCGCCCTTGACCCGTTGTGACGATTTGCAGGCTATACCATGTCAGGCCATAAGTGGGTAGTGCCTGGTCGTGTCCTATTTTGTGTCCATTGATATTTTGCAATTTAATAAATAATTATGTAATTTGGACAGTGACAACGTTTAGTATGTATGTAAGAGCCGCGAATTGGGACATAAACACCAATATTTTGACATTTATATCCTTATTTAAATATTTTGATATTTATAAAAAATTAGAGAATAAATATAATTAAGTGAAAATTGTAATCCGTTGTTGTGTAACTTTGCTCGCAACATATAAGTAAAGCCTAAAGATAGTAAGTGTTTATTAACATAAAAATATAATTCAAAAAAAATAAAGATGCATAAATACGTGTCGAAAAATGTTTTATGTGATCTATATCCGCATTTTATCTCATAATATTTATGCCCCTTTTTAATTATTCAAACTCTTTAATTTAAAAACAAGTATTTATGTGGGACACTTGATGAACAAATATGAGGAAGACACTCAAACACTTTAATTTAAATCAAAATAATTACATTTTTTCATAAAATAGCCAAATTAATCACTTTAACGAATATTCGAGTTGGAAATTAATCGATATAGGAATCCAGGTAACACAGATATGCCATATCGGTCCGGTTAACATATTGCTCAAAAGTGGCAGCAGTACTCATTGGATAAAACAATGAATCAAGCAAATTTTTGTATACAAAATGTACCAAAACAAACACATTACAACAAACAAAACTGAACATCAGAACATACAATATACCCCAATATAACTAAAAATAATACAAATTAAAGATCATCATTCATCAACATAAAGTATTATCAAAATAAAGATCATGAACAGGAACATCAAAATTCAGCAAATTTTGACAATAACTATCAATCTCATCTTCACTGCTCGTAGTACTGCTGCTGTTAGGCTGATACGCCGCAGAATTTGACGCACTCAAAGGCGGTGTTGGCGTCTGCTGGCTCGAGCAAGGCGTTGATAACAACGATGGCATTCTCAGTTCATTCGAAGCTGAATTTAACCCCAAAGTATCTAACAATGAGTCTAATATGGCTTGATATTTTTCACTTTCTTGATGATTATTTACCATTAAATCAGTTTGTGGTGCAAAGTTTTGTGCAACAGAATTTTTATACCTTGTTGGGTATTCTTCTAAACTTGATTTAACCATTTGGGTATCATTAAAATGTGTATTATTACTATGATTAATTATCATTGGGAGGCAATTTGGAATAGTGTTTTGAATTGGGTTTTGCATGATTTGACATGGGTTTTCATTTAAAAATTGATTTGTTTGAAGGTTTTGTAAGAGAATGTTTTGGTTTTGGGCATTGTTTGAGAGAAGAGAAGCAAGACCCAAAAGATTTGGGTTGACTAAACTTTGTAAACCAATTAATTTTAGTAAGTTTAGTTGATTGTCATTGGAATTTTGAAGAAGAGAGGACTGATTGTTGAGGATAGAAGGAAGGTCTAAAAAGTCGAGACGACGAGTATGAGTCACAGGATCGATTCCCATCCGAAGCAATCGCTTTCGAATATGTGTATTCCAATAATTCTTGATTTCATTATCGGTCCTTCCAGGCAATTTAGCTGCAATTGCTGACCATCTACACGTAGAAAAGGGCCAAAATGTTAGAAATATGAACACGTTTTAAAATATGTCTATAGTTTCTTGGAAGTTTATGAGAAAAAGTTAAAATAGAAAACGATGAAGATAAACTTACTTGTTGCCTAATAAACTGTGGAGCTGAATAATGGCTTCCTCCTCTTCAAATGAAAATCTTCCTCTTTTGATGTCTGGTCGGAGATAATTTGTCCATCGAAGACGACAACTTTTTCCGCATCTTTGTAGGCCTGTATTCACAAATTATTCTTATAAGGTAATCCTATAATCTACTATAATAATTGGCTTTAAAAATCAACCACTATAATAAAATTTTTTTAAAAAATACTCCAATTTTTAAATTTTAATATTATGTCTAAGATTATTTACATTTACTTATAGATAAATAATTCATAATTTGTGTATAATTTGTTTTATAAGTCAATTGCAATTTTTTAAATAATTTATTTGGATTTTAATTATTTTTAAATTATTAAGAAGAACCTATAATGATAGTAAACTATGAGTGGGATACACTGAGCTTGATGATGATGATTAAGAAAATAAAACCTATATTCTACACTTTTTGTAGAGCTATTCTTATGAGAGACTGTCTTTCAGTGAACGATCTCAAAACAAGAAATTTATAATTTAATAATTTTTATTATTAGTTATCTAAGACACGTTACATTGTAAGACTGTTTCATGTAAAAATTTATGTTTTTGAAACGTACATTTGAGTTAGAAAATTCCTACATTGTAGAGTTTTATTCATTTTAGTAATGAATATCAAACACCAAAAAAAATATATAACATGAAAATAACTAAAATGTAGACGAAACATACCAGCTTTCTTAGGAAGGGTCCTCCAATTTCCAGGGCCATTTTTCTGAATAAAATCAGTAAGTTTTTGATCTTCTTCAGGCAACCATGGACCTTTCTTAAGCCCATCTTTGTCGCAACACGGTGCTCTTCCCATCTTTTTATACGTCAATATTAGATTACTGTTATATGTTCAAGTTTTTTGGGTCGCTAAATAATCGTCGCAAACTCAAAGTTAAGTTTTTTATTGTGCTATATGATAGCTTGAAGAAGTTTATGCTGCAGGTTATATGCATGGCCATGGAGTGGTGTATATATAGAATACGGGAATTAATGAAGATGAAGATGGAAAGTCAAAAATATTTGTTGCCGTCCGGCCGGTTAGTCAAAGGGCAACGTGTCCTCTATATTTGGGGAAATTGGAAGCTCATGGTCTTTTTTAAATTTTGTTAATAAGACAATAACTATAATTTAAATTGATACATATATATATATATGACGTCACATATTTCATCAAATGAGTGTGTAAATACATCATGCTTATAAACATTTTTTATAAATCTTTTTGTTATTGGATGCCACGTTGTTCTTTTTTGGATACCTAAAATTATTTTTTATGATTTTTTTTTGTGGTGTAGTTCAAATAGTAGCTAGCTAGTTTGAAGTGAAAATGCAAAATACTAATAACAGTAAATAATAAACCCCGAGAATAGATTGTGAAAGTATAGGCTAGGGATGGCAATTCAGTCTGAATTCGATCATAGTCTGATTCGATCCGAGGAAAATAATCCGATTTGAGTTTGCGCAAAAAGTTATCCGACTCCGACTTTACGATCCAAGTTCGAGTTAGAGACGGACCGGAGTTGGACCTTATTAAAAATCCGACACTCTGACCCGGAAGGAAATTCGACTTTGAATTTGACTTTTACCCCAATATTTTATTTCCTTTAAAAACTCTAGACGTGACTAATTCAAGTTTTCTCTTATACTAATTGTAATTTTCAATTTTGAAGAACTACTTCGTATTTTTATTTAGATTAATCAATCAAAATACGACAAATCAGATCAAGAGAAATAAAATAGGCCAAATCAAAATACCAGAAAATTGTTAAATTGTAGTAGTAGGACTATTTTTCTTGTTAAAATTGAATTTAAAGTACATATGTTTTTTGTTAAATTGTA
Source organism: Amaranthus tricolor (assembly GCF_026212465.1). NCBI lineage: Eukaryota > Viridiplantae > Streptophyta > Magnoliopsida > Caryophyllales > Amaranthaceae > Amaranthus > Amaranthus tricolor. Next base: position 30,318,051 of record NC_080052.1, on the reverse strand, counting down.
TTTGAAAAATATATTTTGTTAATTTTTCATGCTTTAAAATCATTAGTACAATATCACAACGACAAAGTTTGATAAAAATCCGACTCCGCATCCGACTCAGTTGGAGGTCCGAGAGTCCGAGTCGGGGCAAACTTGGAGTATGCATAATTCGATTTCGAGTGGAGGTGGACTGAAAAAAATAAAGTCCGACTATTATCCGGAGCAAAATTAAAATATGTATAATCCGAGCCAAATCCGAACCATTAGGGATTGGCCTCCTCGCTCCTAATGTGACTTTGCTACTATCTATTACAAATTTACAATGGTAGGAGCAAAAAAAAAATAATAATAAAAAAAATAAAAAAAATCAACCACTATGAAATCCATGATGCACGCACGACTTTAATTATTTTTAGTCTTTTTAAATAAACTAGAATATATTTGTAAAGAACTCTTCATGACTACATCTAACCCATATTATGTATATATCCATTCAAGATTTAAAATAGTTAAAAATGTAAATGCTATTTAAATTTGATAAGTTGTAAAGTTTCCAAAACATTAACCTTAATTCTAAATAGAGTTTATATTTATTGACAATTTTACTTCAAACATTGACCTGGTTCAACTTTACTCATTGGACTCTGTGGATTAAACAGAATAAAAAAGTTTTCTCTAAGCCCAATCCAACAACAGATATCTCCCTCGATCTTACCATATTTAGTGCTCTTAATTTCTTCTTCTCCCAATCCCACCAAGGTCAAGGGGTCTCAAACCTACATGGCTTCCCTTACCAGCTTGCTTCTCTTCTGAGTAACCTTATCCAAGTTGATGCTTTCTTCCTTCCTTCATCTAACCTTAGCATCATTCGCATGACCTGTTTTTCTGACCCTGGTATTTGGTTTTCCTCCTTTATTGTGTCTGCTAGGGCTCTAGATGCAAACATGGCTGAACTTTTGGCTATTATTACCGGGTTTATGGATGCTAATCTCCTATCGTGGACTGAATTTACTATTGTTTCGGATTCCAATATAGCTGTGGATAATTTATCAGGGCTTACTTCTGTTAGGGATATATATGCTTCACTTTGTATCTATTGCAGGGAGCTTCTAGGCTGGAACTTCAAGAAGGAAGTATGTCATGTCCCTAGACAGGAAGTCCACTATGCTGATTGTCTCTCCCACCAAGCTCGTACGGGAATCTCCCAACAGCTTAGGCGTTTTAGAATACTATGGTACTACGATTACTATCTTTCCTATTATAATATGTTGCCTTATTTCCAAAAAAAAAAAAAAAAAAAAAGAAAGGTCAAAGTAAATACTATGGTACACAATTGGTACTACGATTACTAGCTTTCCTATTATAACCAATAATACTCCCTCTTATTCAACCTGCTTGTCTCATTTACGTTTTTCACACTTGTCGAGGCAACATGTTAAATCATTAATATGTTTAATTATATATAATTAAAAATTATGAAAAATTAATATTAATAATCTTTGTATTGAGACGAATGAAACAAGATCCCACATGACTGTATTTTAACTTATAGATTAAAAAAAATACAAATTAAAAGTAATTAGTAAATAATAACTAAAAAGTAAATATGACAAGTAGCAAGGATAGGAGGGAATAATAAAAAAGAAAAGTGCTTTTTTGTCTAGGTCATAAATAAGCTTGTTGAAAAAGCTTATAGTCCACAAGCTACTAAAGCTAATAGTTGTTATTCCCTCTCTCATGTGAAATTGCTCTTCCCTTCTATTTTTCCTATTTTTATTATTAGTCTCATTTATTTTTTCATATTTATTAAAATAATATTTTAACTATTAATATCTCTAAATATATATAATATTAAGTACTAAAAATTAATATTAATAATCATTTTATTGAGACGAATGAAATAAGATATCACTTGAATATATTTTAATTTATGAGTTAAGAATATACAAATTAAGAGTAATAAGTGAATAATAACCCAAAAGTAAATGAACTATTAGGAAGAATATGAGGGACTATTTTTTTATTTTGTTTTGTTTTTTTTTCCTTGTAATATTTTTATTATTCTTGTTTGCAAATTTTCTTCTTATTTTTGATATATATATATATATATATATATATATATATATATATATATATATATATATATATATATATATATATATATATATATATATATATATATATATATGCGCTAACAGCTATACAAACATCAATCAAATTAATAAGCTAGATGTACGTAAAGATAAGCAAGGAAAAACGGACCGACTTTTCTCAATAATTAAGAATAAAATCAAAAAGTGCTTAAAATAATTTTGACTTTATCTTTTGCATGAATGCTGAAAGAAACATGTATTTGTAGCATTTTACACAAAATTCAAACACCTCTTTCAAAAGTTCTATACTCTTATATGCAGTTTCCACACCACAGCTCAGTTCACTGCATCATATTTTAATATTTTATTATATACAATATTATCCACGTATATTGTTTGTGAATAATACTCTTAAACAGTTAACAATTTAAGTAAACTATTTAGCACAACAATCAGTCTATTTACGTTTATAAGTCAACCCTACATATCTGACAAATTTCAATTAGTTTTGAGAATAGATTAATTAAAAATTGTACTCTCTAGGTTTTAAGAATTTATTTTGATTATTATTACTTTTATTTAAATGATAATAAAAATTTTATAAAATAGTAATTTTTATGAAAATATATTTTGACACGATTAGTTGATTATGTATTATAATATAGTAGTCTTTTGTAATTAGTAAATTTAAAAAATTAAAAAATATTCATGGTTAATTTTTAAATATTTAGCCATAAAAATTAAAATGTCAATAATAAAAAACCGGAAAGGTTTGTTTTTAACTTAATAGTTTTAGTTTTAAATTCATCATGTTAATCGTTTACTCCTTTCGTCTCCCTAAGTCTTCTAATTCTTATCTCTTTCTTTTAATTTTATCCATATAATTCAATTTTTTATCTTATTTTTCTAATAATTAATTAAGGTACTCTAATTAGCTTAAATATATTTATGTCAAATTCCTTGGTATAGCAAACTCGAGCATTTTAGTTATCTTGTACTACTAGTATAGTAGTATCAACATATTTCAATTACCATAGCTTAATCATTAACCCTAAGGAGGACTATCTTTATTTAGTCTTTAACTTCAGGAAAATGTATTACCTATCTATGATTCCTACACCATGTCTTATAACACAAGAGACTAATAAATTAGTTTATACTTGTAGTTGGAAAATAAGATTAAGTGGATAGGAAAAATGATTAATTAGGATTAAAAGAAAGAATAAATTGTAAAAGAATTTCATAGGGACATGAGGAACAATAATATATTCAATAGAATTAAATTTAATCAAAATACATAAAATAATTAATTTAGTGAGGGATATCAAGATGAACTAAACAAGCTTATTAGAAAAGCACCACCATAATTTTCTACCCAAATGAAATGAGAAAAGACTAAAATTAAAAAGGTAGAAAGTGATTGAGTATAAGTGTCTAAGATATTTTGGGCTATAATTATCAAGTTAATTTAAATTTTTGGTGGAATTGGTTTCTTAATATGATAATAGAAGTTATCATGACAGAAGTTAATAGGTTAAATATCATTCATTGTACTCCTTATTTTAAGTAGATTAGACTTTTTATGTCTCTATGGAATAATACCATTTGGCTTAAAATAATTCTCATATATTTAAGTCAAATTATGTTGTTTTAGAGCGATGAAGAATGTATTACAGTTTTCACCTAATTAATTCTCATTTGATGAGTCATTATAAAGTAATTATTTAAAATTTTTATTTGAATCGATTCTTTAAGGGTAATAATTAAACCATGACATGCATGTTGTTAATTCTTGTTAGTTAGCTTCTAGCCTCAAATTTGACACACGTTTTTCTGAAACACCTATCTATTTGGTAATCTAACAAAGGCCTTTTTGACTGATCGATCATGAAACCATAATTGATTGGTTTCTTTTATTGCTGATTTGTCATCACTCTAAATTTGAAAACACAACATTATTACATCACTTTTACACAGGTGGCAACATAAAAGCTTCAAGAAGCTGCATTACTGAAATATTATCCAATTATTCTTTCAGAAAAAGAAAAAAAATATTTTAAAACAACAAAAAAGTCTCAGCAGCTATTTTTTTTTTTGTAGTTTTCTGAACATTATTGACATATTGTTTTGTTTGAGTGTATATAAGGCTATCCTAAGCTTAGAACATCAACAGTAAATAATCCATGTGGCAAGTTTTAAAGCCATGAAGAAGATAAGAATCTCTCTTCAACCTTTTCTAACACACCATATTTCTTGGTCAAATGATTTTATATTGTTTTATGAATGAGTTTCTTTATGTTTAATTTCTACTATTATTGCAACAACCTCAACCTCCCATACCTTCCATTTGATACCTTGTTCTTGTTGAATTTCTTCTCTAGGCCCTAGCTACTTAATTACTATACTATCTTTGATTTTCAAAAGATAGAATAATTATGGGATGTTTGCCAATTGACTATTGCTTGACGTAGCTGGCTCAGTTAACTTTGAAAAGATATCGGGGTGTTTGGCAATTAGCGATTGCTTGACATTGGTTATTAGTTGATTCATTTGACTTATTTGACGAATCGGTAGAATTGTCTTTTTTTTTAAGCTATATTTGTGTTTTTTGTAAGCTATATTAATTGAAAGTAAAAAAAAAAAAAGGGTTCTATAGCCGAAACTCAATAAAAAGAAGCTCAACATAATAGCTTTTTGGTATTATTTAAAGTCATTCGCTAAATTTAAATTTATGTTTTGACTGTTTCACCAATCAAAAAGTTGAAATTTCCTCCGTAGTTGCAATATTTGTTTTTTTTTTCACGTAGTTCAGTGCACTAATTCAATCTTTAATATCTCTAATTATGTTTAATAAATAATTATAAAAACTTAATATTAATAATCTTTGCTTCGAGACAAATCAAATAAGATTTCACTTGACTATGTTTTAACTTATAAATTAAGAATTATTTACAAATCAAATAACAAGTAAATAGTGCAAATATTAGTAATGTTGCAACTAATTTGTAACGGAGAAAATAGTAAAAAAATCTTACCAGAAAGCAAGTAAAGAATCATTTGACAATCACATTTTATATGTTACTTTGATTCCTTCTTATTTAATTGGGTTTTTTTTTTTTTTTTTTTTTTTAGTGTTATTGTCTTTTGTTACTATTCCAGGTTAACGTATGTTTGACTTTGTTTATTAAGAAATTTTCTAATTGAAGATTTGCTAGATTGCTCGAAAAATGAGATTGGGTTAAGGTTTAGGCTTGTTTATTCTTTTTGTTATCTAATTGATCTTGTAACTTGTTGAATAAAACTTGTTATTTTATCTATTTTCTCTTTTTTATTTTCTTCTTTTAAATGACTTATTTTTACTTTTATGAAAGTTATGTTTATTGTATGTTATTATTCTAACAAAGGTGATAAGAACAAGAAATAGTTGAATTGGTTTCTTAATAATTAGTAAATAAATTTTGTAAAAATAAATTAAATTCAATAACCATCAATTAATTAATAACTATAATTATGAAGTACAATAGAAATTTTACAAAAAAATAAAATTAATTTAGTATATATTATCTACTTTGACAAAATCAAATTTACTTTAGCAATATAAAAATGATAAATTGGGTCAAAGTCAACTAACATAGAGTTAAAAGTCTCTAGCTACTCCGATGTTGAAGGACATGCTAAATGAGACACATTACTACTAATATATAATTTTTAAAAACCCAGTTATTTTTAAAAGGTAATAATTAATATGTTAATAACATCCAAGGCAAATCTTGTTTAAAAAATTCAAAAGAATGTGCAAGTGTAGGATGGAGAATTAAGTAAATATTTTTAAAACCATACACATGTAGTATATGTAGTACATATACAACCAAGAAAATGAGGCACATCTTTGGCATTTATCAAATTAAAGCTAAAATTAAGGAGACACTTAAGCATAAAATTAATTAATATAGAAAAAAAAGGTATTCATCATAGTTTCATGAAGTCAGCTGCAATATAATTAGATAACTAATGTTGTATTAATTATAATTACTAAGATTTTATGCTTGATTTGGGTGATAAGTTGTCCAAAATCTAAGGCTTCCTTGCGTGTGTTTGCTCAATTAAGATATGCTTACTACTTTGATTATGTGTTAAAATTAGGTGCATGAGGAATTTTTATATACTTAATTAGTTCTTGCTTGCTATGAGCTGTTAAATGGCTCCAACAAACTTTGAACACAAGATTTTCTACCGTACATAAAGATGACCAATGGCCACAGGATCAAGTCTGGAAGCCATCGTCAAACCATATGAACTTTTTATTAATGTGAACTTGCAGTTCTTATTTGTGTCAAGGAATAAATTCAACCAAAAGCTTAAGTTAATAGTTGAGGCTCCTGAATATGTTATATACACTAATATGTCCCCCTCACACGAGAGTTATATGGGCTAAAAGTGTAGATTCAGCATAGGCCTCCTCATTCCTAGCGCTAGATATTCTACTTTTTAAATGAGGAGTTGTTAAGATTCAAATCCGTGACCCCTTGTTATGCTGATTTTTTATACCTGTCAAGGAACCAACTCAACTAAAAGCTTAATCTGATGGTTGAGGCCCAGGATATGTTATATACTCTACCAGTTTGATTTCAGCAATAAGTTGGACTTGGAATAATCTTTTTGTTAGCACTAACTCAACCAAAAGTTTAAGCTGATGATTAAGGTTTCAGGATATGTTACGTACTCTAACACGTCTCCTTACATACCTGACGCTAAATATTTAACTTGTTAAATGAGTATTCCACTTTTTAAATGAGGGGTGATTGAGATTTAAACTCATGACTCCTTGTTTCGCTGATTTTTAATACCTGTCAAGAAACCAACTCAACTAAAAATTTAAGCTGATAGTTGAGAATCAGAATATGTTTATACTCTAACAGTATCATTTAAGTAATAAGTTAGAATAATCATTTTGTTAGCACTTACAAGATAATATTGCGTATATTTAACACTAAAATCTTGTTAAGGTAAGAGCCACTTTTTGTCATCTAACGTAATAGAAAGTTGAAATCTGGCTAAAACACAAATTGAAATGTAATTTTAAAATTCGAACAAAAATAAAATCAAAATTTCTAATCCTAGAGACCATAATCAAGCTGTCAGAGCTCTCAAGTTGAAAGCTTCCCTCCCTCTCATTTAATTAGTAGTTTACACCTAAGTTTTAATTTAAGTTGTACCACTTCTTTGCATTCTTTTCTCTTTGATATTAGTTTCTATAATTTTCTTTTAACACAAATTTTTAAATAAGACGGTTTTATGATGAGACTATATCTATTTGGTTGGACCATGTACATATACTGTGTCCAAATAATCACTTATAATTTTTAAAATGATTGACTAAAGAAATTAATTATATGAGTCCATCTTATGGTGAGACGATTTCATCCAAAACGAGCTGTTCTTTTTAGGGTTCACCCTGATTTTTTAATCTCATCCATTTATTATATATATAACTATAACACCTACAAATTTATTTATACTTCTTTTAGGAGAGTTGCAAATCAAATGAAACAAAGGAGGCATGGATACGAGATCGGTAACATGCAAATGTGTGGCCATTAGTCTGTTGTATGAATTATAAGCCATAAATTAGTATGATCCATGCAACAGCACATTATTATATGATTTTCTTACGTAGTCATCTATCTACTCGATCCTGTGACATGATTGAAACAACAGTCAAAATCAATGAATTTTAACTTTATAAATTAGGGTTTGGAAGATTACAGTACTTCCATGAAAGAATGACCACTCAGCTGATCTTAAGTATTTATGGACAAGGGTTGTGATTACGTTTAGGGTTGACAATCAGACGATCTATAATAAGTCAATGTATGCTCTGTTTACTGTTCATCTAACAGTATACAGTGAATGATCCTAATTAACTGTTGAAATTTTCTGTGGCTCAGATTTCAGGGAGCAGGTTTATTCTAATGGACAAGTACTAATACACTAGACAAACATTTGACTTCCATTATCATAGTATTATATGAAGTACTTCATATTTTTCCTAATTCGAGGATAGGACACAAAATTAATTGTATATACATTTAGTAAGAAATGAAATCTCTGTTATAAGGGTAAAAAAACAATGTTATTAATTATTAGATTAATCTATGATTTTTTATTAATATAAAAATAATAATAATATAATACTATTTAATAATAGAAGTAAGGAATAATTAATAAGAATTGCTAGTATACTAAAAAAATAAAAAAGAAAACTTAAGTGGATAGTTAAAGTCTCAGAATATGTTATATACTCTGACATAATATATTTTGTATTTTCACTATTTCGTGTAAATCTTTCTTAATTCTCAATTCTCATCACTTGTTAGGAACCACACAACTTCATAAATTACTATTTACTATCACTCCCCCTCCACTAGTGAGATTTTCAAACTTTTCATTTTAAATCATAGTTTTAATTTCATAATATTTCTATTTAGGTAATATTTTTATAATTTTATATAATTCTTATTCACATTTTTTTTTTTCATTTTCTCTTACTTTTAATTATATGTACACAATTTAGTTTTTATCAATTTCTCTCGCTTACATCAATCATTGATGATACAAACTTCCTATATACAATGGTAATTTCATTTTCCATTAACCAACCAGCAAAATGCAACCATTCAAAATAGTTATACTTCACATAGAAACATGTGGCTGGAAATATAATGGACAAATTTTCACTTTTCATGAATTGACTTTTTATCTAATAATTGTGAGGATGCTCGACATCTTTAACTAAAACTCTACCAAGTTTCAAGCAACAGTTGAATTATAGCTGGATCAGCTCACTGGTACCATCATAATTCTCCACCCCATTTGAATACAAAATTAATCCTCAGTCGTGCACATTTTGACACTTTCTCCGTTTTATTTTTTAAAATTATATTCGCTTTTACATAGTTTTTAATAATATAATAAATGGAATTAGAGAATACCATGTGCTTCTTTGGAGACTTCCGAATGTTCGCATTGCTCCTTGCCCACTTCTTCACTACAAGAAAACTTGTTTTTAGCAACAAGTTTTAGCAACGACTAAATTTTTTTCGTTGCGAAAAATATAAGTTGTTGCAAAATCCATTGTTGTTGCTAAATAATCGTTGCCAAAAAAAAAAATAAATTTTCCCACCCTTTTTAATAGTTCCCCCATGTAACCCAATTTTTTGCTACAAACATTGTTGTTGTTAAAATTAAATAAATAATTCGTAACAGTATATGTTGTTGCGAAAAATATTTAAAAATACAGATACAATAAAGTCGTTGCAAAAGACCATATACTAATAATTTTTTTTTTCCCTCTCAAAACTGACCCCAATCCCTCACAAACCCTTTGCCCTTCGAAATTTTTATTTCCCTTCCATATTTCAGAATCCAGCGCCCATTGCCTTCCTTCACAAACCCGATTCCTCACAAGCCCTAATCCCGCACACCGGAGGTAAGCCATTGCCGCCGCCTGCACATCGGAGGAACTGCCGCTTTTCAGCCGGTGCTGCCGCTACGCTACCCTTCAGCCGCCTTTGAACCCACGACAGCAGGTAGTTTTAATTTTATTTTGCCTTTCGTTTTCTGTAAAATTGGTTGTTCTTGTTTCTTGTTGATTTCAATTTATGGCTTGTTCTTTGAATTTCTTGGGCTTTGTTGTAATTATCAGATTAATGTATGTGTATTTCATCAGTTTGAAATGTTGGGTTGTACTGATTTTCGGTTTGCCTTTCGTTTTGTTTAAATTTGTTGTTCTTGTTTCTTGTTGATTTCAATTTATGGCTTGTTCTTTGAATTTCTTGGGCTTTGTTGTAATTATCAGATTAATGTATGTGTATTTCATCAGTTTAAAATGTTGGGTTGTACTGATTTTCGGTTTGAATTTTGTTTTCTTTAAATTTGTTGTTCTTGTTTCTTGTTGATTTCAATTTATGGCTTGTTCTTTCAATTTCTTGGGCTTTGTTGTAATTATCAGATTAATGTATGTGTATTTCATCAGTTTGAAATGTTGGGTTGTACTGATTTTCGGTCTTGGCTCTGCGAAGGAACAAGATTTCGCCTTTTTGTTGGGCTTTGTTCTAATTATAAGATTTATGTATGTGTATTGGAAATTACTTGCGTTTTTCTGGATTTACTTGCGTTTTCTAATTACTTGCGTTTTGAAATGTGAGATTTTTTCAAAGTAATGCTAAGAAAAATTGATGGAGTTACTTCAAAATTGAAGTTCTAGATGATAAGATTAAAGCAAAAGTAAGTTTTTGGCCTATGATTTCACTGTGTAAGGTTTTCCTTGATTCTTCATTCTGGAAAGTAAGCTTCATTTTGTTGGTATTTAGGTACTGGGCTGTAGCTGTACCAACTTATTGTATGGTCATAATAGTCTTAGGACTAGCATTCTATATTGGCCTCAACTTTATGACAACACCTTCTCTAACTTCCTTGAATATAGTTTTTGGTAAGTTATCTTCTGGATTTCACATTAAAAATTTGCTCAAATGTCTCCCTGCACACATTGAATATAACATTGTTTGATGGTTTGCCTTACAGATGAACACAGCAGAGATCCACAAATCTACTCGAAATTGAATGAAGATGATGATCGGCCAATTGAATTCATCTCGGATCTTGACATCAATAAAATTAACGAGCTCATGTTTGGAGATCTGGAATGACTACTTTATATTCTGATATCAGGGTACAATTTGTGGGCTAAAATATGCACACATTGAATATAACATTGTTGGATTTTTCGGTTGTCTAGATTTATTCAAGGCTAGTGTATGACCTCGAAGTGGAATCAATTCAACATATAGGTATGCTCTTGTATGCCTTTACTGCCTGTATTAGCTTCTATTTTATTATTTCTCTACATTCTCGGTCCAGCTTCAACACCTCCCTACCTCCCCCCAATGGGAAGAAATATAATTCCTTTGAATCCATCTTTTTATCAAGGTTCCAGCTCAGAAACTATAGAATCATTGTTGGAATAAACATAGTGTTGTGAGCATGGAGTTAGTGTTGCATCTTCATCTGGTTTTCTGGAAAATGCTGGTCTTTTGGGGAACATGCTAGGTTTAACTTCATTGAAATTTCTAACATTGATGGTCTGTCTTCCTGCTTTTCTTGAACGCATAACAGAGAAATTTGCATGCAACTCAATAACTTATATCTTGAACTCGAGTCATCTAATGATGGATCTACAAATTTCATGCCATGACCCCCTATCCACAACTCATATGCCTGTCAATTCATTCAACCAACTGTTTTAATATATTTTTAAACTCACTATAAACATAGGAACTTTGCTCATTTGTTTTCTAATCATGGGTTTTTTACTGGTAGAAGGTATATGTGGTGATCATTGGGTTGTGGGTACTGGTTTCACCGACTAGAACTTTTACTTTATCTGTATGAGCTTTTCATGGTCGGTGTTGAATGGGTCTAATGAAACAATACCGATTGGAGTAATTACATACCGCCAGTTTTTCTTACATGTCTAAACCCACATGAAACATGTGATGAACTATAATTAAAAAAAAACACTATTTAGTAGTGATATTAGATGTGGGTTGATATTGGTTTTGTTTTATACAATAAAGGTTGCTGATATTTGTGCTAATAAATTGGGTATTGATATGTTAGATCTGATTGTTCTAGTACTTATTTTGATGGTAAATTCTAAATGCTTTCCCTATACACGTAATGCTTTTGTTAGTGAATATCATGCTAAATGCTTTGCTTATTATGTCTCAACAAAAAGTGTAGGTATGGTTTGATTGTGAATACTCTGGGGCTCATTTGATTCTTAATAACTAACAAAATTATTTGGTGTAGGGAAACATATCTTCGTTGGAAATTTTTTGTACTCAATGACGAAGTTGGTGATAGCTACAAGCATTTTGGATGCGCGATGTTTTGGGTTATGAAGTAGCTATATGTGCACTTGTATATTTTTGGACTTTTTCAAAGTGCCTATCACTTGTAAATTTTTGCATAAAAACTTGTGTATGGTTGGAGAATTATGTTGGAAAATTGGTTATCCAATCCGTTACATGTATATGAATTACGTATATTTTTGACACACGATAATATTTGGGACGTGTGATATTTTGGGATACGAATTAATATATAATGATAATCGGTGATATTAGTTTAGTTGGTTTTAAATTATTTATTATTTTAATTGTCTAGTTTATTGTAGGTTGTTTTAAAAGATAAATAGTTGTTGCGAAAAATGTGTATGTTTTTTGCAACGGTAAAAGTTGTTGCAAAAAATGTGTATGTTTTTTGCAACGGTAATAGTTGTTGCAAAAAATGTGTCAGGTTTTTTTGCAACAGTAATAGTTGTTGCGAAAAATGTATATGTTTTTTTGCAACGGTAATAGTTGTTGCTAAAAACATTAATAAAAAATTTTACTTCATTGTTTTCCCTACAGTAAAGTCGTTGCAAAAGATTGACTATCATGTATTGCAACAACTTAAATTGTTGTGAAAAATAGAAATTTAACAACGAAAATAGTTGTAGCTAAAAATGCAGGAAATTTGGCAACGAGCTTTTTTGTTGCTAAAAACGTTTGAAGGAATTGCAACGACATTTTTTTTACAACAATAGATCTCGTTGCAAAAAACAGATACCTTTTGCAACCACCATAGTCGTTGCTAAAATCTTTAGCTACGGCTGTACCCGCAACAATGGAATTCGTTGCAAAAAACATTTTTAGCAACGAAATCAGGTTTTTAGTAACGACTTTTTCTGTTGCTAAAAACAAGTTTTCTTGTAGTGCTTGAAAGGGGCTCGAACATGATTTGCCCACTAACCTACTCCCCCAAAATCCTACCTTTTGCGAGATACTGGATTGCTGATTTTGAGAGCGTACCACAAATAATTGTTGCTAGTTATTAAAGTGTTATTCTCTCTGTCTTTTTGAAATTTTTTATAATATAATATATAAAACTGATGTGAGAGCTTTTTATTTGTAGTATACAAATCCGAAGAGATAAAGAAATTCGGCAATTTAAACACAAATGAGGGTCTAAACAATGGGAGAAGCAGAATATAAGCTTACACACCAATACACCATTTCCACAGCTTATTCCGAAGAAATCCAATTGAAAATTTCCCTAGTAAGCTGTACTTTAGCATATTAGCGATATATTCCATGCCTTGCCTCCGCAACAGTATGGGTCGGTTAAAATGGAGACCTAAACATCATACAAACTGCTTGTTAAGGAGCCTCTATAAAAGCCGATAACATTTACTAGCTTCTACAAAAATGTAGTTTTGATTAACGCATATATGAATCATGTCTGAGTCCTGATCCTATTCAGTTTCTGATCGTAAAAATACCCTTCGGATAAACTGTGCTCCAAGCTTCCAACTATAAAGATGCCTAGGGTAAATGATGCTGCTTATGTCAAACCCATTCGTCCTCCCTTCCTACTGTGCCTGTCATATATACGTAGTGTTGATTTTGTCGACAAGCTCATTTCATCGCACTGCAATAGAAGAAGCAAGTATTACTATCAGACCCTGAAGTAAAGCCGAACCTTGAGCAGTATCAAGACATAAATGGAACGAGAATATTGAACCATGTCAATCCCATTACTGTCATAAAATAAACAAACATCATTAATCTACATATAGAAGAATCTCCCACGAGAAGAACAAAAATTATCAGAGACGATTCTCTAATACCTATAAGAAATAAACTCTACTGCTTTAGTTGGAAAGGTTTATTCATTTCTTAGTTTAACATCTAGACGTTTTACAGTCGTACTACCAAGTTTCACAGGTCCAGATCTCGCATCTCTCTACAAATAGCATTTGTTGCTACTGAGTAAACATCCAGGCAAATGTATGTACTCCAATCATCCCAAGATCATCCAGATTCAAAGGGACCAAGCATGTAAGCCTTTCACCCCTAGCCACAAGTCATCCCCGTATTTTTGCCAAATATGTGGGTTCGGTCCTTCAAAGATGCTAAAAATATATAAATTTAATGATGGCAAAAAGAAGGATATAAATCCATTGAAAACTATATAGGCCCGCATCAGATCTAGGGAGGTCAAGATAAAAACTAGCTCAGACATCAAAAGGTCACTAATATATGACAATGAAAATTGAAGAGGCCCGTGCTTCCTTTGTTGAAGTAAGAAATCTCAAAGACAGAAAAGTCAGGGGATAAGATCAGTTCAAAAGGAGAAGAATTAATTCAGAATGTCCATATCACCTAGAGCAGTTGATCAGCATAGCAAGATAAGTAATCAGCAAGGTGTCATTGTATTCCTGTGAAAAGTAAGGACAGCAAACTCAGAATACTCTTTAAATACAATAAGGATCTGATAGATGACTAAAAGATACTTATGATTGTGTTTCAGCGTAAATGACTTCAATCATTCAAATAAATTAGCAGACATCTGTTATAAAGCATTCATCATAAGAAAATCATCTTGAAACTTTGAAGATTGCACAGCAGGTAATCTTCTTAAAAGACTTGAAACTTGTCTCAGCAGTGCATTTTCGCAATAAATTTCTCCTGTAATGAACATCAAAGCCAACATAGATAATCAACCACACTGATTTAAGTGATAATAAGACTCTCTTCTCACTTCCCCATCATGACACCATGGTTATCGCGATTCTAATGCCTCTTAAGTGGTAAAAAATCGATATCATTATTCATCAGGCTAGCAACTAAGCCGGAATACATGGAGCAACATAAGGAACGTATGAAGCACACCCACACAATAGTGCAATGAACAAATATGGTTCCAGTGTATTATTATCTGCCACAAATTGCCACCCCTGTTCTGCTGCTACCAGCCCAGCAAGGCAGCAAGTAAACCAGTTGGTATAACGAACACCGGCCAGCAGCACTAGCTACCCCTTTGAAAAAGGTTAGAGGTAATGAATAAACCAATAAATTTACCTTTCTGGCTTTCCGCACAGCAAGAAGATACTGGAGCAGCACTTTGACTCGGGTGTTCAACATCTTAATTGCACTATGGATGCCAGCCAAAGTTGCAGCCACTGCATAACAAAAACAATTTGAGATAAGCTGAAATTAGAGAACCTTTTGCTTCATCTAATATAGTGAAAATAAAATAGGTAGCCAATCTCACATTGGGTGCCAAGAGAACTACCATCAGCTGGTTTAAGATGCGCAACATGGTCAACTGAGAATGTTTCTGCTTCTACTGTCATCAAGGATAAAATTACATATCAAAAAAGACTCGGTGATAATGCACAAATACGCAGAGATACCAGGGTACAGGTCAGGGAGAAGGGAAGCAGGGAGATAGAAGTAGAATACCTCAATGGTGTAGCTCGAGCCAACAAAAATTAGCTGAGGAAGACCATCAATGACTTGTAATTCTAGATTTTTACAATAACATGGATAACAGTAAATTAGAGAGGGATAACTTAATTGCTCTGTCAAAAGTTGTAAACTGGAAAGCATATGATACATGATTTTGTTCAGTCCTTGCTGAGGAACCAAAATGACAGGACAAAGTAATAACTCAGGTTACAAGAGTTTTATGAGTATCATGGGTACTAACAAGAAGCACAGTGACTATTAAGCTCTTGCCAATACACTAGCGTACTGAGGTCAAATGTAAGCAACCAACCCTATAACTATAGTCAAAATTAGTAGAGTTCATTTCCCAAGTAAGCATCAGCGAAAGAAGCCTCATATCACCCATGAGGCCATAACCTATGGATATACAAATTACAAAGTATCTCAATAAAAATACAAAATCAAAATTTCATTTCATCAGCAATTTAAAGACCTCCAGTGTAGCATCTAGCCAACCCATAGACAATCTGCTTAATGGCATTTAGTGAACACAATTTTTCCACTATAGGAAAATTGATGGAAATGCAAACAATTTCAAAAGCCAACTTTGCAGATAAAGAAATGAGGAACAAGAAGAGAGCAAGGTAACATCGTTAACCATGGATTTCATTCAATAATAGGCATCAAATGATCTGACATGGATGGTACAGGAAAAGCAAAATGACAGAGACCTCACAGGAGAATTGCACCAAAATTGAATCCTGTAAACTACGAACAAAAGGGAATTATCCTCAAGCATTTACTCATAAATGGGGTCATAATTTTCCCATAAAGAGTGCACAAAATTCATTCTTATGGCTCGTATGGATTGGAGAACTAGGAGAGGAAAGAAACTGGGTTTTTTGACAGTTAGGAATGAAAGGAAGAATATAATGGGGAACATATATTACATATTCCCATGAACATGTGGGGTAATCGTTCCCAACCCACATTTTTACCCGTTAATTAATGTCTCCTAGAATTCTCGCCTACATCTCCTATCTCACTATAGTTTTGACACCAGTTACACCGCCACCATCTAGACTTCCTAAAACATCCATCCATACTCTGACCATCGGATTGAGAGGAGGGTGTGGCCGGTTGTGTGATGGAAAAGGATGTAGAAGAGGTTCAACTACACAAATAATGATCCTAAAACACTAAAAAAAAGAGTGAAGAAAAGAGAAATAAACCCTCTAGGCCCGAAGCCCTGAACTAATACTATTGAATTGTAAGCCCCTGACAACCTTATGCTTTCAAAGCAGATTAAAGGCTCACAAATAATAATGTTGCAAGATGTCAACACATACGATAAAGTTTAAGAGAAACACCATGGGATAAACAAAGAAGATGTCCTATGAATATATTATTAACAAAATAGAGAGACATAAAGGAAAAATCATCATAAAATCACAAAGATAAATGAAAGAATGCATCAAACTTGAGGTCCTTTACATGACACTAACAACACAAGTTTATCAGCACATAAGACTTCACGCATGCGGAGAAGATTGTTGTCAGAAACAAGCATACCACTCTCAAAGATGCTCACCGGAAGATCCTTTTGTGCGATGGAGTAGAACATAAACAGGACTCTCATTGATATCCATCAGCTGTACCACAATTAATATAAGTTACTAGCTGAGAAAATAGACATACAACAATGCTCTTCAGAGAAAAAATGTGTGCTTGTTTGAACACATAGTTGATTAGTAATCACACATTTGATATGAGGTAATTTATAAAAACCCGTCCACTGATTTGCCCAACTCTCAGAAGTTATTTTAAGTGTCAATGTCCAATTACCAAATCCAAAACATGAAAAAGCATCAACTATCCCAAACAAGCTTTACGAGTAAAAGGGCACAATAAGAAACAAAAAAGACAAATTGTAAAGCTTTTCAGTTGAACAGTCTTGCAAACCTTCTCAAAAATTAAAATCTCTTAAACTCTGAAACATATACAACAAATTGAACAAAGAATCTTGTAAAAGGTCTCCTTTAAATTGCATATTTTCACATAAAATCAACTAATCTAAAATCATTGGAACAAATCATAATGTCATATAATACTACTCTAAATAAATAATAATTACAAGGAACATCACACAATTTACATAATCTTTGCTGTTATTGTCAAAATTGCTCTACTCAGAACTTACAGGTCTTATACAAGATTCCAAATAAGAGTTCAACAGACCAACTTTGAGAACAAGATAGAACAGTCTCAAAATCTCGACTCTTAATACACAAGATCATGAACCAGAGTAAAAATTTATAGTTAGAGAAAAGGTTATTGGGCGATCAAAACACTCAATTTATGGAGTAGCCAATTGAACATACAACTCCAAGTTTGTTGATTAGAGCCCTGTTCAATGTTGGCTTTACCCAAACTCTTCCAAGGATACAATAATAAAATTGAGAAATCAACAAGTACAACAACAAACTCATATTCTCAGACTACAGCATGTTGACACTTGAGTACTAATATTTACAGTACATTCCCTCTTCCTATGGACTAGAAACTTAACTATCATCACCAGATTACAAAAGCCAATTCAATACTCCAGGAAACACTATTAAGGTTGTGTTTTAGAAACTAAATCCCCATTTTCCTATGGTTGTTTCAAAAGTTAAAAACTTCTATAATCTTTGATTAATGATCACCATTTCAAATAATAACATTGTCAAAACCTAAGTTCCAAACTAGAGGTGTTCATTGGGGTCTTCAAGTCGAATTCAGGTCACGTATTCTCTTGCTTCCACATTGATTTTTACATAATTAAAAATTTATTTTGAAGCGGAGCCATAGTCGGGTTGGTAAATATCGAATTGTCGGGTCTACTTTTAACACTTATATTCCAAACTATGGGATCCTCTTCCTGAATCAAAACCATTTCAAATATAGAAAAAGTATCCTCAACTAAAAAATGGAATGCCACCATTTCCACTGCATACCTTACCTTCCTATGTTCCAACCCTCCATTTCCCCACATTTCTAGCAATAAAAAATATCAAGGGCTAGGCTTAACGCTACTCAAATATACTTACCATACAAACAAAATCTCACCTCAACATATAAATCCTTTCTTACACTCTATTATTCAAACAAGAAAACTCACAGCTTTATGTATAAACATATCAGTTTCTTGAGCGTCAATTCCAGTTGAATACCATCCAAGTACATAAAAGTTCGAGAAAACCTTCTTGTCTGCCCACAAATCACAAAATCAAGTAACAAAAATATTACCATTATCATTCATAACAACTCAAATCCACAAAATCCTCTCATTTTAAAAATCGATGCACTTTTGTTCAAGCAATTCAATGTATTATAATGAACCTAGTATCTTTGGTTGTCCATAACAAAAAAATTATAAAAAGTTACTATTATGAAAACACGCATTCTTATGATTTATGATCCCACATAACTATGTTCGGTTAAGTTTATTCAAGGTTAAATCATACTAGGGTTTATCAAATTTCTAGATTGCTAAAAATATGCACTCACAAAGTTCTTGTTTTTTCTCGAGAAAACCACGATCAAGAGAATTAGTAAGAGAATCATAAAGAAGTTCAAAACTTTTAAATATTCAACAGTTCTTCCTTGTTGAATACCAATTATACAGCCATAAACCCTAGACGGAGGCGAGGATTCACCACCATTCGAAAGGGAAGAAGGGTGTTGCAATTGAGATTTTACTCGCGTAAAATGATCGGAAATATTGAGAATTACTAGAGAATGAAGCTTCAAGGTTAATCCGCCACTTGATGATGCCGCCATAACCACAAATCTTCATAGATGATAGAGAATAGGAAATTGTTGGTTAGGATTTTTTTTTTTTGAAACAGAAAAATTGAAGTTTGTAGACGAAAATGTACTTAAAACTGTATTCACCAGTAGTATTATTTTGATTCATTTATCATTTCTTTTGATTTTTTAATTAGTTAAAACAATTCAAACATATTTGATAAGGTGTTTAAGTTAGCTAAAAAGTAAAATATATAAAATTATATTTATTTTTTAATTTTAGCGATTAGAATTTGAAAATATTCTATATATTAACACGAAGAATAATCTAATAAGAATTTATTTAGGCTATAAAATATCATTTGATAAAATTTTATAAGTGCTAAATTGTGTATTATAACTGGAAATAAGAATAATACCTTTTTTGTCTCTTTTATTTTGTATTTTACTTTTTATTTTAATTTAGTTTTATTTTTTTTACAATGGTCTTATTTATATTATTCATAAGGGGGTGCTTGGTACAAAGAAATAAGATGTATAAGACATTAATATGAAATTTTTATAAAAAGACTTTTAAAATAAAAAGTCTTATCCGTTATACGAAGAAATAACATTTTTCTTAAAAATTTTTTATATTTTAATCTCATTCTCTATTTTTAATTCCAACTTAAAATCTAGCGTGTCATTTAGATAATGGATTTGCGATGACTATTGAGATTCCACTAAACGACTATGGACATTATGCCGCGTTGACATCCTTTATTTGGATGAAGTCATCCTTTATGTCATTACAATTTTACCCCCATGCAATCACGTGCTCCAGAAGAAGTACAAAACAACACATACGAAGTATATATATCATTAGATTAGAATTACACATGTAATACAATCTCTATTTATATCAATTGTACATATTTCATTCTAAATAAGAAGTAAATATATCAATTGTAAATATTTAAATTTGTTTAATCAATTGAATTCATCAAATATAATTTGACTCGATCTTGAATAAGTACATTAATATCATTAAGATATTTACTTTTATAAAAAATTAAAACTAATATATTAAAAAATTATATTTAAAACTCGTTTAAATAATCAAATATACACATCGTTCAACAATTATAATTCTCCCAAAAATTTATAAAAAGATCTAATACTTTCTCTCTGTTCGTTTATTTTGCTTGTATGAGTAATATTTTCTTCAAATTATCTCATTATATATAGTAAAAAAACAAATTCCAATGCATCAAAAATTAGAAAATTATCTCAACCTTAGCCCTTAAGCCTTAATATTTGCGCTGGGAACATGATTGGACCCCTTCCTCACAAATATGATATTGATAACCATATTTCTCCCTTTATTCCGGTACATTATGTAATATTGGGGACCCGACCGTCGGTGATCATTTATGAAAATTATAGATTGACCTTGCAAACTAACACAAGTCTTTTTAATATATTTTTGCCTCACTCATGTGCACCTAGAAAAACTTTCCAGAATGTCACTAATTCTAAGATTGCTCTCCGACAAACATGCTTAAATTCTTTGGCAAATAGGCTTAAAAAAATACACCTTATTGATATGAGTATTCTATCAATCTTTTTTAATGCTAAATCTAAGATATCACATCAGTAGAGTAATAGTAAGATTATCTTTCTCATATAAAACCATTACATCTACAATTTCAATACCAAAAACTTCACTCCTTCATACTGACCTTACACAGTTGCACTAAACTTATTACAAATTTTCTAATAATTAATAGCTAAATATAATTGATATATGACGAGCCTGAAGTACGTAGGGGGCAGTAGTAGTAGTATTTCATTCTGGAAGCCTAATTGGAAACAAGACCAACCAAGTATTTCATCACTGACGCCGATTGTTGCCACGGCTGCTGCCACTGGTATCACCAACGGTGAGGCGTGCAGGGCTAGGCCTTGTGCTAGTGTTGGTCTGAGAGCAGATCAGCACGACTCATTTAGGACTGCTATGTTCTTGAGCTGCTGGACGTGTTCTTAGTTCAATAGTGTTCATATGTAGATTACAGATAAAATTCTGTTGTGGTTCTTTGATTTCAGCGTTTGTATCAGTACTTTTATTATTAGTGCTACTCTGAAGTCTTAGTTATTATATTTAGTTGGAGCTGCATGTATATCATATGTAGAATACTCCATATGGTGCATGTGTTATGTTGGCTATGTATAAAGTTGCTGCAGCCTGCTTTTTATAATTTAAATATGAAAACTACTGCACCTTCTAACAGACTATACTAGCTAGCTAGTACAAGTACAACATATATCTTGAATTGAGATCATACACATCCATCATGACAACTCACATGAGCTTATAATTGTTGTACTTTTTAGTTGATTTGGTTTGTTGGCTTGGTATTAGAAATTTGTTAAAAGTGTAGATTCAAGGACAAGATCAATGGTACCTAGATTGCCTTAATTGGGGTTTAGATATTAATGTTAGTGACACATTTGATGGAATTCATTGCAATAACATGAAATTAAAGTCAAAGATATTCAAAACTAAATAAATAAATAAATAATATGAATTTGGATTTGGATTTGGATTTGGATTTGCTTGGATATAAGGTGGTGCTATTTATTTTTAGGCCCAAGAGCAAAAGATAAAAAAAACCTTTAAAAATTTAAGGCGTAATAAATAATATAATACTCGTATTGTTATGTATTATAAATATTTTAACTATTTTATAAAAAAACCCTAATGACTCATCACTCATATAATATAGCAAAAATGTAAATTACACCTAAATTAAATTTAATTTAATATCAATATTCAATATTATATATGAAAATATACTTTTAGGTCGTTCTAAGACAATTGGGCTATATGCGATAGCACGCTTTGCCCTTACTAATTAACGACCATGCTTGGATCTAACCTAACCCGAATTATGCATGGTCATCCCCGCTTCACGCATAAAATAAGCAAGCATGCACCGAGCACGTGCTCATTCAAGCAACTCAGTTGCTCATTCAACACTATGATTGGGGCCTCACATAAAGTTGCCATAACATCTTCCTGTTTAGGCAAGTGTTATGCTCGTTCAAACATTCTTGCTCATTTAAGCGTAATGCTGCTCGTTTGAATACATGTAAAGTCTAATCTCTTTGTTCTTCTTTGCTTCTGTTGCTCACTAGAGCAAGTTTATCCGCGTCTAACCGATTAACACTCCTTTCATGCCTTAGTGAGCTTGAGCCTAACAAGCTAACACCACATGATCATTATTATTTTTAGCCCGTTATGACTTATCCAATCAAGTATATGTTCTGCACCAATACAACAAATAATGAAATATCCCGATACGATACACAAATATATGCAGATGTCATTTGAATGACCCTTTGCTAAAATATGAAGCACCCTAACAATTCATCAACTTAAAAAAATATATTTTGTTTTTATTTTTGTAAAAATTCAATGCTAAAAAATCCATAAGTTTGGAAAGGCAACCCTGACTCAACTCAAGGCTCAATTCATAGACCGCAATCCCCTCCATTATCTTCTCCAACCGTCCCCACCACTCCATTTTTACAAAAAGTCTTCCCCTTTCTCTTTACCTTCATTTTCTCTCTCCTCTAAAAAGCCTAAAACAAAGGACATTCTCACTTCACTCCCCTTTCAATTTCATACCCACTTCTAAAACCTAAAACCCAATAGAAATTCACTACTTTTCAAGCATTTATCACTCATAATAATCAAAATTACCCACCAAAAAATATATACTCATTTAAAGATCATCATATATTCATTATCATAAGATTTGAGATTATATGTTTTGATTTGTGATGGTCCAAAAATGGAAATAATTGACGAAAGATCTGAAGGAGGAGGCAAAATTTGGAGTCTTTTTAAGCGCCCATTTCGTCAACCTATATCTTCCATTTCTTCTTCAACGCATAGTATTACTCACAACAACGGTGAACCCACTGTATCTAATTCTACTACACCTTCCGTTTCTTCAGTTGCTAGATCTTTACTCCCTACACGACGTCGTCTTCGTCTTGATCCTTCCAACAAGCTCTACTTCCCCTGTAAATTCTCTCTCTTTTGGCTTACTATGTAAAGTTGTCTTCTTTTTTATTCTTGTGATCTTAATTTTTTATGAATTGAGTTTTGTTATTTCATGATGATTATGATTTTGGGTTCTTTTTATTTTTCTTTTTTGATGTTATTTTGCTGGGTTTTAGTGATTTTTCATATAGTTTGTTATATGACTGTTGGGTTCTTGTTGATGGATGAAAAAGTAGTTTTTGATAATTTTCAATTGTTAAATGTAGAAAAGTTGTACATTTTAATTTTTATGGATTTAGTGCTTAGATTTCTAAGAACTTTGAAAGCTCCATGCTTTGACCTTTGATTATAATTGTTATGATTTTCAACTTGATGAAGTTGGTAAATTATTGCTCAAATTTATGGATTCATCATTTGATTGTGGAAGTTTTGAGCATCTTCAACATTTTCGACCGCATAGGCACCCAAAAATTGGGAGCCTCATTACTATATTAAGCATTATATGTTAACTGTTCAAATGTACAAAGTTGTTAAAAAATATCGTAATTTTTATTAATTTTTGCTTCGCCTCTGCGTTTGATCATGGGTATTTTATATACTTATATGGTTGTTAGATTCTTGTTGATGAATGGAAATGTAGTTTGATATTTGTTTTGAATTTTTGACAATTTTTGGTTGTTTATGTTAAAAAGGTGTACATCTATGGACTAGTGCTCTGATTTTCAAAGAGGTTTGAAAATTACATGCTTTGACCTTTGATTAGAGTTGGTATTTTTTTGGCCTTGATGAAGTCGTAGATAATGGAGTAGCTGGTATATTTATTGCTCAACTTTATGGATTAACATTTGATCATGAGCTATACATCAATGTTGATGTCCTTTTGATAGTATTTCTTGTACTTGCTTCTGTAGGAGTTACTAGCTAGTGTTATGTCTTATAAAAATTGCATGACTTGTTCGAGGCGAAGGATCATTTGATTTTTAGGTGTAAGTTGTAATTTAGGTATGTTACATAACTTGATTGCGAGTATATGGAGCGCTCTGAATGTCAATATGATAGGTTCTATGCACATAGTTTTATTGTGTTGGGTTCATGTTCCTGCTAAAGTTATGCAGTTTAGGATCTCATGAAACTACTAACCCACCCATTTGCTTATTTGTGTTCAAGGCAATTGACACTAATTGTTTTAGCTTTACATGTCTACTGATAATAGCAAACATCTCGATATTTTTGAGTGATACATTACTCGTATATGAATGTCTATTTTGTTTTGTGATCCCAAGAATGTTAGTTCGGAATTTTCCAACCCCCGAGTTTAGTGTGCTTAAGTTAGTTCAGGTTTCATAAACTCGTGCCTTTTCTTATTTTCAAACAAATTTACTAGAAGTTAGTGCATGCTTTTTTCTAATTAACATACAGTGGTGAAATAGTTGAGGCACTCTCACAAGAAAGATTATCCCAGTCATTCCTTGCTGGTCTTAATCTCCGGTAAAGTAGGAGGCATGTGTTAGGTTAATCACAACTACTGTAAGTCATTGTTACATCTTATGACATGAACCGATTTCGAACTAACGCTGGGTACCATGTAATAAGCAAGGCACTGCACTGCACTTCCCAGTTGTGAACTGAATGTTGTGATAAGTATGCAAGATTTTGTAGGTTGTAACTGAAATGAAACTGCATCACAAGGCTCGAATATAGAATTAAAAAAGTCAAGGGCGTTATGCTTCTCCACATACCGTACGCAGTTTTATGTACGGAAGGGTTATTAGGTTGCCATTGGAACCAAAGCTCCGCATATTTTGATATTGATGTCAAATGAGCATTTCTAGAGAACTTGTAGGGATAATAGATAAGGAAATGAATCATATCTAAGCTAAGATTGTTGCCTTGAAATTTTTGAACATTTTTAGGGAAGTACTTCTAATCGATAGATCTTATGACAAAAAATAGAAGTTTAACATTCTTTGCATGATTAGAGACCATGTAGGATTAAAGACTGAAATTAGAGCAAGATAAAAGAGAATTGGTATTATAATATATGAGTGATTAGCCAATAACATAATTGTGTGTAGGGTAAAGGGAGAGTTGGGGTAGAGTTTTTGCCAGTACCTTAGCTGGTTTCCAGCTTAAGGGTTACTTGGGGAATGGTTTCTAAAATGTAGGTGAGGAGTACGAGAATGAGGGTAGAAGAGAGGGACGCTCATAAAGGGTAAAGGATGATGTGGACTTTTTTTTGCTATTTAGATCCATTCAAGTGATTGTGACACTGGATAAATTTTTTTCGCATGATCAATGGGCATTGTGCATTTGTATAAGCTCTAATGCTTATTTTGTCTGTCTACCAGATGAACCCGGTAAGCAGGTTAGGAGTGCCATAAAGATCAAGAATACAAGCAAGTCTCACGTAGCATTCAAGGTATGCTACTCACTTTAACACTCTGTTTTTGACATTTATGAATAGTGGTAATGGGCTGATGGAAATAAATTTATTTGCGATTTTGATGATCATGTAGCCGACCCCATATTGTTAGGATTAAGGCTTTGCCATGGTTGTACATAAGGGCATTAAGGAAGGAGTGTCGCTCTATATATAATATATATATTAAAAATCATATAAAAATGGTCATCTTACTGGTAAAAAGTTAATGCTTTTATAATTAAAAGTCAAGAGTTCAAACTTCAGACCTTTGCCCTCCATATTTTGTAGCTTAAGGTTTATGGTCTAAATTTTTGCCCCCTCAATATTTTACCTAAGATATGATCATTTTGTTCTGACACACACAACCTGCTATGTAATAAAAAGTGAAGTTCTGTTCTGACAAGTTAGTCAAGCAACGATATGTACTTTAGAGGTGGTCATTTTAAATCTAATACAATGTGTTACCGCTGTGTGGTTGATGAATGGACAAATGGTGCATGCCCATGTGAAAAACTTCCCATCCGATGACTATCTTCTTTTTTTTTAGTTTCAAACAACTGCACCGAAAAGCTGTTTCATGCGTCCTCCTGGAGCTGTTCTTGCTCCTGGCGAGAGCCTCATAGCAACTGGTACAAACTGCTTTTCCCAGACTAGCTTGCTTTCAGTTATCGTTCTTAAATCTTACCAGTGTTCTTGTATATTTGCTAGTTTTTAAGTTTGTGGAGCACCCTGAGAACAATGAAAAACCTTTACTTGAGCAGAAGAGCAAGGTGAAGTTCAAAATCATGAGCCTAAAGGTGAAAGGACCAATGGACTATGTTCCTGAAATGGTGTGTCTATGCTCTTACTCTATTAAGACATCTTTACTTGTTTCAAAATTTCAATATATAGCAATTTCAAGCTCTTGTTTGTTTTGATGTACATATCTTGAAGCGATCTATTATGTGGAATAGTTTACTTTATATGTAGACTTCCTTTCATATCTTTGGATGGAAGATGACGGAAACATATAACTAGAAGTCTACCACTATATCCTCGCCTAATGAGTGTAGTGAGAGAAAAGGACCTAAATGGGTGTGTGCTTCTTGGTCCGTTTTTGGTCGTGTTGCTTATGACCACATATCTGAATGAATTGGGATCTAGGCTTTTTACTCTCTTCACCATAAAAAAGATAAGTTTCAGGCGACATAAGATCAGATGAGTTAGTCATCTAACGGTCAATTATAACCTTAAACTTTAGGACTTTTACGAATTACAGCCACCAAAGATCAAAGATCAAATTCTACAGCGTTCAGGCCAAAACCCAAAATTTTGACCACTTAACTAAAATTCCGACCACTATAATGGTCGGAATTATGTGATTTGGCCTGAAAGCCGTAGACTTTGATACTTTGATAGCTATGATTCGCAAAAAATAAACATTGAGGCTGTAATTCGCAAGTGTTAAACTTTAAGGCTATAATTCGCAAACTATTCTTCGTTCAAATCAATTTTGACAAGCGATACTCAAGGATAAATTTAGTTAGAGCCTTGGAGGGAAAGAAGCTTAAAGAACGGTATAATGAACTGTGCTAGGTGCTCAGTTTTACAAGGGGTAGTCTTGTCTCAACCTGTGAATTACACCATAAGCCCTGTCTGTTTTGTCATATATTTGGACATCCACGGACATTCGCTGTTGCACGTCCATTTTATATAAATATCAATATTCATATACTTAAAGTTTTAATTTTTTAAAACTACTGAAGACGGGTGTGTGATCCTTTTGATACAGTTTGATGAGCAGAAAGATCAAGTGGGCATTGAACAGATACTGCGTGTTGTTTTCCTAGATGTAGAGCGACCTAGTGCTGTAAGCTTTCCCTTCTTTTGTTGTATATTGCCGCAATTTGTTATAATCCAATGTCTGCACATTGAGGCTGCAACCAGTTGAACATGTTTTCTTTCACTTTTTCTATCTCAAGGCTTTTGAAAAATTGAAGCATCAATTAGCAGAGGCTGAAGCCGAGCTTGAAGCACGCAAAAAGCCGTCAGAAGACAATGGACCAAATATAATTGGTGAAGGACTTGTAATAGATGAATGGGTAAGTTTTTACTACATGAATCTAGTTACGTAGAATTTCAACCCGTTTTTAACTTCTGCGATTTCATGTATTGTTTCAGAAGGAGAGGAGAGAGAGATACCTTGCTAGACAGCAGGTAGAAGGGGTGGACTCTGCATAAAAAGGCAACGCGAGAGCTCGTTATTCACCTTTCCCGGGTGTTTTAACCGAGTAAATGTTTCCGATTCCTAGAACTTCACGTAGGCGCATTTGTTCCCACCATTTAGGAAGATTACTGATATCGGGAGGGGTGATGACGCTTCCATTCGCCAAAGAGTTGAGTTGTGATTTAAATGTAGATAAATATGTCTTTTTTGAAGGAGAAATGAAAATTGAGAAAAGGGGGGGGGGGGGGGGGGGGGGTGGTGTAACAATGTTATCTAGCTAAATATTCCTTGTGCTTGTTTTGTGAAGGTGTTTCAAATCAAAATTGCTTCGTTTTTGCCTCGTGTGCATGATCTATCTCGCTTTACACAAATTTGAACTCAGGAGTCTTTTGGTTGACATCTGAATTGCAACTTAGGAAGCAGAACTCGTGAGACCGTGTTGTTGACATGAAACACAGAATTGGCGAAACGGGGATGGTATACCTATCTTCTTAGGTAAGGGGAAAACTTTAAAGGCTGAACCCAAAAACCTTCATTGGAAATTACTTAAGTTCTCTTCCTTTTCTCATTGTAAGAGCTTTTAGTCTCTTCTCTATAGACTTGATATAATTGGAAATTAACTAAATCTGTCATTGTAAGAGTTTTTAATCTGTCAGGGTAAAATTTTTAGGGCTAGGTAAAAAATAAATTGTGTTCCAGTTGGAAATTAAATATCACTTTTATCATTAAAATTCTTACGTCTAATTCTCACATAGTCTTTCCTCTTCTCTTAGAATTTTGAAAAAGGTTGTACGATAATGTTTTTCAAAGATTACTTCTTGCGGGTTTTATGGATTTCAACACAAATGAAATCAAATATATGAACCAAATCTGATATAATATTCAATTTGAATCTTCTAAACTTAAAATTGAAAGTGTGCAAAATTGAATATCCGAATGACATTTGATTCTATATAAATTAAATATGTCACATTTGCTTACCATGTTACCTACTAAGATCCCAAAAATCTAGTACAACTACTTAATACGTACGCCATAGAATTAGGATTGACTTGACCTCCTCATTTAATTCATTTACTAATTTCATTATTTTGTCCTTGTTATGAGCAAATGGTTTTAATCTTTTCACACCAAAAATCTAAGTTTTGAAAATATATATATATATATAACGTATGATTATTGATATTCTATTAATACATCGTATCTATAATTTGTGGACATGTCCAAGTTCAATTTCTTATTAACCAACTAAACTTGGTTATTGTGATTGTTGAAATTGACTTTCAATTTTTATATTTTGACATAATTTTAAAAAGTTTATTTCATATGTATGTTTTTGTTTCTTTAAAGAATTTTTATTTACTAATAATTTTTAAGTTATATCAGATTGTCTTTTAATGAGATATGTTTTAAATAATTATAGATATTTTAATATGTGAACTATCATTCCTACTAAAATAATTGCATGGATAAATAATTACATAGATGAGATATGAAAAATAGAGTTTTAAATTCTTTGGATCTATTATTATTATTCTACTAAAAATAAGTAAATATTATAATTGCATAGATAAAAAAAATTGAGGGTCCTAGCTAGATTCAACTATATCATAGTGGTCTACTGAAAATTGTGATTTTAATATGAAGTAATGTTTTGAGGAGCTTCTTTAGGTAAATCACGATTATTTATTGACTTAATAAAATCATCTTTATGTGGTATGATTAGATAGGAGATGGATTTTGAGTTTTTATTTTAGCTTTTTATACTTTATTTATTTTTTTGTCTTTTTATGATAATTTACGAATCACCGTTATTAATTAGAATTTTCTGCATGTTCATATGTTGGTTCCATACTTCTATGGCTCTAAAATTACTAATTAAGAACAAGTGAGATTAGTTTTCTCTCTAGTTATCACGTGGCTTATGTTTGGCTGATTAATTTCTTATAAATTTAAAGTTGTGTATTATTAAGTTACTAATTAAGAATAATTGATACACTCTTTGATCATATTTTTTTTATGGGTATGAATTATTTTTCATCCTTCCAATAACTTTAATCTTAGTTTCTATGAGCATATGAGCAGAATACACGTAAAATAATGTTGATGATGTCCTTTCGTTTTTTGTTTGCATTGTTTTAAAACTGTAGGTGGATTAGGATAAATCGCCCCTACCCTTTACATAGAAATTAAGAAGTGTATTTTGTATATGGAGAAAAACAAGTTAAAGAATATTAATGTGTGCATTATTATTATTATTAGTGATTTTCCATTTAAAATACACAAAAAATTATAAGTAACTTTTAGATTATGTATTTGAAAATTACATAGTGTGAGTTATACAACAAATTAAATACTTATAACTATCTAATTAATATTTCTAAAATTTATATTGAGTATTTAATAAAAGTTTATTGCTTTCATTAATTTATATAATATTTGTTGTTATGCCACCTAACATTTAAAATCAAACATGTCATGGTTATAGTTATGATCATCAGTTCAGTGTTCCGCACAAAGTAATAACCGATAAGTATACATACCAAAAAAAAATAAAAGTGTAAAAAATTATGAGTTGTCTAAAATTTTGTCACAAATTATTTTTATAATAAAATTCAATTATCACGAAATAAAGTATTATAAAATAATGAGACAAAATACTTGTTGACATTTAATACATGTAGTTGAAAAGTGGTCATGCTACTAAAACTTTTAAATATTGAATTGACTAGAGCACCAATTTTAGTTTTTAAATAAATAATTTGTATTCCCCAATGTGGAAGTGCCAAATCTTGATGCTTCATCCATTGTTGAACCTTCCTATGTCATTCCGTTAGGCCATATTTGTAGGTATATAAACAAGGCTCCTAATGCTTTTTGGACCTTCAAACCAAATTTGCTAATTACTCTTCTTTTGCATCAGTTTAAAATTTTTTTTTCTTTCAAAAAACAACAAACAAACGTAATCTCTAATGGATCAAGCAAAAATCTCCACCACGGAAGTTGTTCATGATGTTTTTCCATACCTTGTTGAGTACAAAGATGGTAGAATCGAGAGACTAGCTGGAACCAATCAAATCTCTCCAGGTTTCGACCCTATAACTAAGGTGAACTCGAAAGATGTTATACTCATACAAAAAATTGGGCTCTCAGCAAGGCTCTACCTTCCATCAAACGAAACGACTTCCAATGAAAAATTGCCGATTGTCATGTATTTTCATGGGGGAGCCTTTATAATAGCCTCCTCTGCGGAGCCACTATATCATAACTTTTGTAATAACCTTGCAAGGTCCGCCAATGCCTTAGTTGTCTCTGTGGATTATAGGAGGGCTCCAGAGTTTCCCCTCCCCATTGCCTTTGACGATGGATGGGCAGCCGTCCAATGGGTGGCTGCCCATGCTAGTGGGAACGGTCCTGAAAACTGGCTTAACAAACAAGTTGATTTCAATAAAGTATTTTTAATAGGAGATAGTGCTGGGGCTACAATGGCCCACCATCTAGCCCCCGAAGTGGTTGAGCATTTAAGTCCGTTTAAAATATGTGGAATCAGCCTTATCCATCCTTATTTTTGGAGCTCCAAACCAATTGGATTTGAGCGATTTGATCCGGTGAGAAGAGACTTGGTTAATAAGTGGTGGGAATACGTTTGCCCATCGGATAAAGGAAGTGATGACCCACTTATAAACCCATTTGCTGATGGAGCTCCAAGTTTTGATCAAGTAAAGTGCGAAAAAATGATTGTTCTTGTAGCGGGGAAGGATATATTGAGAGATAGAGGGAGACTTTATTATGAAGCGATGTTGAAGCATAGAAATGTCGAGTATTTTGAGACACTTGGAGAAGATCATGTGTTTTATTTATTCAATCATCAATCAGAAAAGGCTAAGGTGATAATGTCAAAATTAGCTTCTTTCATCAACAATCAAGAGCGATGCAATTAGACCAAAATTATGAGTTAATTTCGTGGTTGAATACTTTTTTATATATTTTTATATTAAGAGTTTAATTTTCATTTCTCATTATTTATAAAAAAAATTAATTTTATTTTTCTCGCTTGTAGGAATTTTGTAGAGGTACTTTAAATAAAGGATAATGATATTTACAATCCTTAGGGCTGTACATAAAAATCAACAACTCCTCTTTATCACAAATAAATACGACTTTTCAAAAGAATCTAATCTAGAAATTGAAAAACAATTAATATTTTATATAATTTTTTTAACTTTCCAAAGAAAAATAAATGCTAAATTCGTAAAGTGTAATTAATTTCTTATGTTTTAAAGAAAAAATATTATTAAATTACATGAATAAAATACAAGATTTAATCTTATATAGAGCCCTTATTATTGTATATATCATTTTCCTTAAATAAAAACCATGCAATTAGCTAATGAATTTGTACTAAGGGAAATGACAAAGTTCTTTGTAAATTATATTCTAGTTTCTTTGATTATAGAAATTTTTTTCTTTGTAAAATGTGTAGAAAATTGTAGATTATAGAAATTTTTTTCTTGTTACCAAATAACTATATTATATTTTTAAGGGTCGGGTCGCTTTTAAGCGGGTCATTAACGAATGGGCTGAATTAATAACTGGTTATTATTGTATGTATACTTTGATATATACTTTGACGTAAAGGGTCGGATTGAATCGAATAGAACATATTATTATTACGTCACAAATAATTAATGATATTTTAAATAATTGGAAAGATGTAAAATCATAATATTACGTGCGTAGCAATAATTGCAAAGGTTTCAATAAAATTACTGACTTTCTATTCAATTCTCATGCAAGCAGGTTAATGGAGAAATCAATGGTGATTAGAATAATCGTTAAAATGATGACATATTGTTAATTTTCTTATGTTACAAAATCTTGTGATCAAGTCAAATGTTTCGTCTTTTAATAGGCTAATTTGTCCAAGAGAACGGGCGGTCATTATTTTTTTCTAACATTTATTCACCGGTTAAAATGTGATCTAATCCATAATAATAAATATATTTTATTTATCTTGCTAAAAATAATTAGTTTATTCACACACCCAATTAATAAAATTTTTCCCAAAATGAACAACTCATATTAGATTTAACTCAAGGCATTGAAAAGTTTGAAAATCATATATATTAAGTGCATCATGGCAAAATGTTAGTGCAACTTTTAGCTTTACTTTAAGCTACAAAAGTTATACACCCTCAATTTACTATTTTTGTTTTACTTTTAATATATTTTATAAACCGGCAAGATAAATTTTAAATACATTTATGTAAAATTTTAAATTTATCTTAATGTAAAATGTATAATATATATATTTTAAAAGTATATTTATAGATATTAAGTTTCAAATATATTTGAAAAGTATCTAAAAAAAAGTCTATTATAAACTAATTTTTTTTAAAAGGATTATAACTAATATTTTGAAAAGTTAAAGCAACACATTCATGATTAATTAAATTGTGATAATTGTCGGTCATGGTGTCTTGTGAGTGGTGATTATTTTGTAGGTGGTCGGTTTAGTAGTTGAGTATGTGCCATCAATTACTCGTCTCTCCTCAAGAGTTTGGAAATTTTTATTACTTGAATACCCTGCTTTACTTGCGGGGTATTGGATTTTTCAATATTTTTGTGGATTGTTCTCACACAAAACCCTTGTCTATACATCTTGATAGTTACCACCACTTTAGCTTAAGGAAGTTGAGATGATAGTTATTCGGAGTAGTGGTTTAATTGTTGTAGTTATAATTGGAAAATTTGAAATTAATAATTTAATTTTTCACTTATTCGTTGTCAATAATTTTAATTTTAAATTATTTTTTAATAATTCAGTCTTTTTTTTAATTTGCTGTCAGCATATTAATAGGGTATATCGTATGCCGATAGCAAACTAAGGGCAAATGTTGGATTATTATAAAATAAAAGAGTGTGTTGATAGCAAACTAAAGACAAAGATTGGATTATTAAAAAATAATCAAAAGGTGGGATTATTCACGGCGGATGAGTGGAAGATTGGATTATTAATATTAATTTTTTCGTTATCGTATATTAAGCTATATAATTGTATTTATTAGATATTTAGCTACCTAATTAGTTTTTAAATAAATATTGTAAAAAAAGTACAATAATAACTGCTGTAATATTATATATATTGAAAAATGAAAAATCTTAAATCACTATTTTGATTTTGAGACGTTACAAAGTTACAATATATTAAAAATAATTACTTTTCTCACTACACTACATAACTACTCCTTACTTTATCAAACAATGACATTTGTTACACAATACAGTGTTAATAGACTCAACAAGATATTAGCAACTACTTAAATTTGTACAACTAATTCACTACTTTCTCCATGAGTTTTATTTTTAATGTCTTATTTGTTTTTTATTTTCACGTTTGTTATTGTACTAATTTTTAATAATTTTAATTGTACATAATTAAAAATATTAATAAACCTTATGCTGTCAAACTCATTTTATTTGACTATTTTTTAACGTATAAAATAAAATAAAATACAAATAAGAAATGATTAATAAATAGTAAAAGAAAATGAGTATTTAAGAGGAATCGGAGAGAGTATTAATAAGTAACAGGTAACACCTCTTCCTAAATGTTCTTGATTTTCGAGATCCACTACCGAATAAAAAGTCTTCTTAAAATTTATCTCTAATCAAGCGCTTTTGTCAACCAATCCCAAGTACACTTCCTTTCGATCTCATTTTAGTGGAAAGAAAATTTAGTTAAAGAATAAGACAAAAAACAAGTAAATGATTAAAATAAGTAGTTAAAATGGAAATAGAACATAAATTTGTAAATGACATTAAACGAAAAAATATACGACCACCTATCAATAAAAATAAGAATACAAAATTATTGATATAAATTAAAATAAAAAATAATGCAAAATGAAATAAATAGAGGATTTAAAATCGCTTTTTTTATTACAATAACTAGTATGAAATTATGTATAAAAAAAATACTATGTACCATAGAATTCTCTTTTAACATATGTGTTGTGGCATATATATTAGATAAAATGGAATAAGTCCCTAGCATTAAAGTCGATTGCAAAGTATGCAAGAGTCACTTTGATACAATTTCACACGTAATTAAAGTACTTTGAAAACACAATGATAAAGCGTGTATACGCGAGTTGTAATCAATTAGTCGACAGTGCATTCTTTCATACAGCTAAAAGTATAAAAGCATGAAGCATTATCCAGTTTTTAAAAACTCATTGCAAGAAATATAGTATAGGAAAATAGAATATTAGTAAAATATTTTATTTTATATTTTATATTATTTTGATTTAATTTTAATATTTAGTTTTCTGATTAGATGGTTAAATAGTGTATAAATAGAGGTATTCCTCTTGTTAAATAACGAATACAAATAAAGTATTCACCAGACTAAACCCAAACTAAATTCCGCATTATGATTTTCTATAAAACTTTATCGGCAATTTATCATTGATCATAATCGACCAAAATTGATCTAAATAAAAACCAAAACCAATCAAATCAAACCAAACCAAAACAAACTAAAAACTATGATATTCCAACTTTTTAAAAAAATGACCCAAAAATTTGAACAACCAATCCAAATTGAAAAACTAAACTACCAAAATTACACCACATGGTGTAAATAAATGAAAACAGAAATATGTGATCGGGGGAAGCTTAACCATATCACCGCCATCTCTCCATCCACCACCACCACAAATCAACAATGGGTCCAAAATGATTGTATAGTGATCTCATGGATCATCAAAAATATCGATCGAGATCTTATAGAATATTTTCTCAACTACACTACCTCCGCTCAAGATTTATGGACAAGAATACACTTCATTCTCGGACCCGTTACGCTACCTGCTGTTGATGAGACCGTTCAACGTGAGGTCGTGAGAAGGAAAAGTATGGTAGAAAAGACATCATCGGAATTTAATCCCTCATAAAATCAAAAAACCAGATTTAAAAACAAAACCACTCAAAAATCAAAACAAGAAAACCAAAATCAAGAGGAATCAAACGAAAAAGAAAAATGGGGAAGGGGTTCAAAAAAGAGAGAAAGAAAGAATACAACACGTAGGAAAAGAGGGGTGATTCTTTCTAAAATAATCCATTTTACACTAATAAGAAGCAAAACATACAACCCTTCAATCCCCGCGGTCCACTTACCCAATTACCCAAAAATAAACTTACCCAATCTTCTTTACCCATTTTCTCACCCTTTAAAAATGTGGCCTTTTATCCAAACCCAAAAAATTGAAAATCAATCGTGACAAGTTTATCGAAAAGATTATCAAAATGTCCTTTGTAAAATCAAAGATCAACTAACAGATTTTTTAATCAAGACAATTGGCTCAAAAACATTGCAGAATATTTATGACAAGTTCGGTCTCGGTGATCCCAAGACCAAACTTGAGGGAGAGTGTAGGAAAATTGAATATTAGTAGAATATTTTATTTTATATTTAATATTATTCTAATTTAATTTCCTTAATCTTAATATTACGTAATATTTAGTTTCCTTATAAGATGGTCAAATGATGTATAAATAGAGGTGTTTCTCTCATTGAATAACGAATACAAACCAAGTATTCACCAGATTTAACTCAAACCAAATTCCGCATTATAATTTTCTACATATACATTATGATTTTCTACATATACATGAATTTATTCACAATTAATATGAGTCGGTGTAATTGTGAGACGTGTTCTATATATAAATTAAATAGATTAATTAATATATTATTGGCATACAAAATCTATCTTATAAGAATAACTCCAATTCATTTACTCTTGAAACTCGCTCGTGCAACAATGTATTCATATTTTGTAATGTTACCTTATCATTATTACTCCTATTAAGTTGAGCTTCTCTATAAAATATCGTCTGTTGATAAGATGATTTCAGATCAAAGAGCTCATGTGCTAATAATAATATTAGTTGAGTTATCCAACTTATAGAAAATCTCACAATGAGACAGTCTTATATAAAAATTAGCGTATTAAGTTACATGCACTATATCATCTTGTTGACAAAATTTCCAAATATACGATCTCACAGGGCAACATTAGTGATTTAGTGTGATGTTTATTAGTATATTGATGGGTTACTTTAACTACCATACGTTTTAGAGGAGGAACCTTTTATATTTGTGTGTAATTAACAACTCTTCTCTTATATATGTGGGCTTGAACATACGAGTCTATTGGTGGTCATGGGCTTTTTCCACATGGTCCTATGACAATTTATCATGATATTAGTGATAACTTCTTAGATCCTCTGGGGTTCATAAAAAATGGTGGTCTGGTGCGCTAACATGTGAAGTAGAGTACATTGAGTAAATGATCCGGTGTTTTAGTGTGATGTTGATTCAACCCAAATTTAGACCCACATTTGATGGTTTAGTGTGATCTTGACTCAGCCCAATTTTAGACAATTTTACAGTTAGACCTTATTAAATAAGAATTGGTCTTGACGTGATGGTATTAGGTCCAATATAATGGAACAAACACATGTCCAAGTTGTTTGAAAATATTAGGCCCAATACAATGTGACAATAGTCTTGCTGATCTCAAAAATGCAATAAGCAACCTCAACATATATCTCTTCAAATGCCCCATTATTCATCTTAACGTTGTTTGAATTTGACTCTTACTAATAATTAGGGATGGCAATGGGTCGGACTCGGCTTGGATTATACATACTCCGACTTTGCTGCGGATTTTAGTCGAACTTTTTTTTTCAGTCCACCTCCACTCGGAGTCGGATTATGCATACTCCAAGTTTGCCCTGACTCGGACTCTCGAACCCCCAACGGAGTCGGATTATTATCAAACTTTATCGTTGTGATATTGTACTAATGATTTAAAGCATACGAAGTTAACAAAATATAATTTTCATATACAATTTAACAGAAAAATATGTACTTTTCAATTCAAGTTTAACATGAGAAATATTCCTAATACTACAATTTAACAAAATTTTCTCGCGTTTTGATTTGGCGTATTTTATTTCTCTTCATCTGATTTGTCGTATTTTGATTGATTGATCTAAATAAAAATACCAAGTAGTTTTTCAAAATCAAAAATTACAATTAGTATGAGAGAGAGCTTGAAATAGTCACGTCCAGAATTTTAAAGGAAACAAAATATTGGGTTAAAAGTCAAATTCAAAGTCGGATTTCCTTCAGGGTCAGAGTCGGGTTGGAGTGTCGGATTTTTAATAAGGTCCAACTCCGGTCCGTCTCTAACTCGAATTCGGATCGTAAAGTCGGAATTGGAGTCGAATAACCTTTTCCTCGGATTCGAATCGGATTATTTTCCTCAGATCAAGTCGAATTAGGATCGGATTCAGACTGAATTGCCATCAATCTCATGCCAATCATCTAATTAAGACATAGCATCCTTAAAAAGCATGAACTTCTTTAGTAATTCCTTTGGAATAATCTTATCCACATTACTTTTATTTCATTTTTGTTAAATTTAAAGCATTCTTTACACCACCACTAAATCTTTTTAAACAAAGTAGTAGAAGGTGAATCTAAAATAAAGCTTGTCATTCACTCTTCTTTGGCTACATAATAAGCAAAATGTTCACTTAGCCATGTTGTTCGTTTTTGTTTTTGTTTTTGTTTTTGACTTTTATATTATTGACATGAAAATCATGACTTAATTTAATGATTAAACGTTTTTTCTTTCACCCTTGTAACATAGGTTTATTTTTCTAATCTATCACAAATAAAAAAATGCTACTAGTTTGTCAAATTTTGGGTCTAGACACACTATTTTTCCTTAATAAACAATCAACATAAAATTAATTAATTTTATAAGCCGTTGCAATAAAATTGTAAATGCTACTGATTGGTAAAACATAGTAACTTTCAAAACACCCTTTTATCCAATATCAAATTGCATGCCTCAAGATAATACTTGTGAGACACTAAATAAACAAAAAGTAAACCATTATATTTGCTTGTTCATTCAATTATATATTTGATAAGCGTACATCCTTAAACCCAATTCATACCACATGATGATAACATCTTAAATCTAATCTAAAGAAATAAATACAATTATGTATATTCATGCAATTATAATAACCAATCCTAACAAAACAATCAAATCAATAAACAGACTTAGTACCACCAAGTCCATTCTTAGTCTTACCCATTTCAAGATTAGCACCAGCATGAGGAAGATCTTCATCAGGAATATATTTACCCCAAAACCAATGGTTTTTCCAAACAATGCTCATTTCTTCAATGGGAACTCCCTTAGTTTCAGGGAGGAAGAGGTAGATGAAAACCGACATAACGAGGACGAAAAAGGCGAAGAAGAGGAAGAGTCCGAACTTAAGATGGCAAAGCATAGTCAAGAAGATCTGAGCAATAACAAAAGTGAAGAACATGTTTACGGATACGTTGATACTTTGGGCTGCTGAACGAATCTCTAATGGGAAGATTTCCGAGGGTACAAGCCAACCTAATGGACCCCATGACCATGCAAAGGCGGAGACGTAGATGCATATGAAGAGTACCACTACTATGGCGTACCATTGTGGCAGATTTGTTACGTTTCCACTCACTCCAAACTTTACTCCTATGCATATTGCCACCGCTATCTGCAAAAGGGTAAAAATTTTTTTAAAAAAAAGTCAAAAATAGTTATAAGATTAGATGGGATCAAATTAGACGAGATGAAAAAATAGTTGTTATATTATTATTTGTTGAAAAAATTTGTAGAAATCTTAAAACAGTATTTTTTTCGTAATATCTTGAAAACAAGTAGCTACTTGCACTAACAAGTGCTATTTAAATTGCGATTATCATGAATAATAATATTTGTCCTAAAAAACTGTTGTAATTACTCTCCTAAAACCATTAAGATCAAGCTAGTTAAGCTGCTATGTCAAACACGCTCTTAACTTTTTATGTATAGTATATAGAAGTAGTTATTTTTAAAACATTAAAAAATAATTAGTATCTATTTTTTTCTACATTTTCCTAAACAACTACTTGTAACCGAACACTCTATATAAGCGGTTAAAAGTTAACACGTTTTACTAAAAGTAACCTGTATAATTTAGACTAATAATAATAACAGACTATTTTCACAACTACTTTATGTGGAACAAGATCAAAATGGACAAGTGATTAAAAAAAGTACCTGGCAGATGAACATTTGAACACCACCTTCAAGGAAGAGGAACCTACGACCCCATTTATCAACACCATAAATAGAAACCAAAGTAGCCAAAACATTAACACCACCCGTAATAACAGCAGACATAAGCGAATTATCATCTTTAAACCCAATTGTCTTAAACAACACCGGCGCATAAAACATGATCACATTAATCCCCGTAAGTTGTTGGAAAAAGGGGATCATAATAGCCATAGTTAGATGAGGACGATACTTCTTTTCTAGAAGGTTCCTCCACGGATGTTCCACCTTCTTAGAAGCTTCGCTAGCCGCCACCAAGTCATTAAACTCCTCTTCCACGTCATCAACACCCCGAACTCTTCGGAGCTTCGTGATGGCTTCGTCACGTTTTCCACGTTCGATTAAAGAGTTAGGGGTGTCGGGCAGGATCAAGGAGCCGATACCGATGATTATGGCGGGAACCATTGCACCACCTAGACTTAGTCTCCAGCCCCAATCGTGGATTTTGGCGAAGAAATAGTTGAGTACGTTGGCGATTAAGATACCGATTGTGATGGAGAGTTGGAAACCAATGTTGAGTGATCCTCTGTATTTGTAGGGTGCCATTTCTGATAGGTACAGTGGGACTGACTGTCGTATATACATACATAATTATATATGTGCTTTTGTTAGTACTATAATAGGATTAATTAATATAATAACATAAATTTGTTGTGAGAGACGGTCTCTTCGAGAGACGTATTAAATGAATATGTCGTCTCTTTAAAAGACAGTCTCTTACAAGAGTAACTGATACAATAATTATAAAAAAGCATATGTTGGATCGGATGATCAGTCTATACTATGGCCCGAGTTATTTTATTTAAAGCCCTAGACGATGAATTGTGTTAAATGTTTACATTTCATTAAACCAAAGCCATTACATAGCTAGTAGCTACCATTAAGGTAGAATTTGTGGTTAAATGTACGTAATATTATCCTTATTAATAATAACAAAAAGATTGTTTTCAATTGATGTTTGGCAATAAATATTATTTACAATTTTACAGAAATAAAATGTTCATGCATATGATTTGATGAGTTATTAAAGGACACTTGATGATGTATTGTGTTAATACTAATTTTACAATTTTGATATATAGACAATCAAGCCACTCACTTTCTTGAGTTGAACTCAGTCTGTTTCATATTGTTGGTTACATTGAAAATAATTTATATACGGAGAAAGGAATTTTAAACATAATTTTTCTAAGTATAAAGAAGTTCAAATGTATTTTCTTGGGTAGAAATATACTTTAAAAATACGTAAAAATCGAATATAATCAACATTGTAAAATGTATCGATTAGAATTCTAGCACAAAAAAATTCTTAGCTTACACTATAATTTGATACTCCATCCGTTCCTTTTTATTTGTTCAATTTTTTTTCTCGTATTTCAAAAC
This sequence comes from Amaranthus tricolor, assembly GCF_026212465.1. Taxonomy (NCBI): domain Eukaryota; kingdom Viridiplantae; phylum Streptophyta; class Magnoliopsida; order Caryophyllales; family Amaranthaceae; genus Amaranthus; species Amaranthus tricolor. Next base: position 30,276,558 of record NC_080052.1, on the reverse strand, counting down.
AAATTTTGATCCTCGAGATCTCATAGTACGCATAATAAAAAATTGTAAAAATTATATAATAAAATTTTTTGCATCAATACGAATCTAACAAAATCACACATGAATATATTTTGTTTAAGATATATACTTCAAAAATCAATTTAAATTTTTGTCTCATAAAGTGGAAAAACTTGAAATGGATAAAAAATAACATTGGGAGAGTAGCTTTTTTAGAAGAAAAGGAATGGAGGTGAGAAGGGATGGATGAGAAAAAAAGGGGAAGGAAAATTGGAGTGTTTTCCTTTTTACACTATAAAAAATAGAGTCAATTGTAATGTGACTTTTAAGATATCAATTTATGTCATTTATCAAATGTGACCAACAAATTTGCTAACATATGTAGAGTGTCATAAATTAAAATTTGAATATCATAATAATACTCTAAAAATAACGATATTTTGATGAAGTGTCAAAAATAATTAAATATTGCATCATGATTGATTCTTTTTTTGTAATGTTAAAAAGAAAATTTTATTTGACACCTCTTTCTTTTAATTTTCTTCCCTTTATTTCTCTCACTTATTCGATTATTATTCAAATATCTTTTTTCCGGTATCTTCTATATATCAAAACATAATGTTCACATATTGCTTTCGAATGACCTAGCTCATTTATTAAACAACAAATGAAGTACTCCCTCCAATTCAATATTATCGTCCCATTTACTTTATGCATTCTATCTAATGCACTTATTATTCAATCTTTAATATCTCTAATTTTGCATTATTAAAAATTATGAAAAGTTAACATGAATTGAGACGAATCAAACAAGATTTCACATGACTATGTTTTAATTTGTAGATTAATAATAAAATACAAATTAAAATTAAGAGATAAATAGTGTTTAAAAAGCAAATAAAACAAATTGGATGGAGTACCACTTAAATGATAAATACAATTTTAAAGAAACATGTGGATCAATATTATTGGACAATAGATTTCGAAAAAACATTTTATTGGTAACTACGTATAAAGCTTCTGGGATAAGGAAAAGGTTTCTGGTTGATGACCAAACAAAGCATAGTTACGCACGTTTTGACTTTTTGACTACAAATAAATCTCCATAGAACATTATATATCGATAATTCATAATTAATAATTGTAATTTGTAAATTATTATAAAAAATAATAATAATAATAATAAAATAAATAAAATTAGCAAAGATAAATTGAAATCATATAGCTCTCATTCTATCAAATACTACCACATAAAGGTGATTTATTAACTTCATAAACCACCGTTATTTATTAAGACTTCCTCTATTATTTATTTAAGGATACATTAGAAAATTTCTAAATGTAATAAAGATATAAAATCAATAATTATATATTTACTAAACCAAGCAATTGAACTTATGAAGACTTATTATATTTTAAATTTCGAAATAAGGATAATTTTTCAAGGTAAAATAAAAAGGAAAATTTATTTTTGATTTTATAGATGATATGAATCAAATTATAACAGATATAGAAAGAAATAAAGGTCGTGATTCTCAAAAGTAATAAACAATTATATTTTTATAAGTAATCAGCCATTTGTATTGATTGTGTATTATTTATAGTCTTCAAGATAATATATATATATATATATATATATATATATATATATATATATATATATATAAGTATTAAATTACTATGTTTACGTTGGTGAAATTGAAAGCTTTAGAAGAAAATGTGATTAGGAGAGAAAAGTATGCAAAATGGGAAAAAAATAACAATACTTTTTTGTCCATATCCCATGTTTGAGATTTGTTTAAATTTCCAATAAAAAGTAAACTAAAAGACTTGAATTTCCACATTCAAGTAAATAAATAAATGATAATTAATGAATAATAATTGCAAATTTCCCCAACAACTTTTTTGAAGTTTGAATTTGAAGTCCAATGCATGAACGTTCATAAATCATAATTATATATTAACAATTCTTTTTCGGAAATTATTTTGTAATAATATTAGCAATTTTTTTTGATATGAAAAATAGTAATGATTACTCTCTCCAATTTACAGTGTGCTGTATTGATTTGGCAAAAATATTAAAAAAGATAGGAATCAATTTAAATTGTAAGTGATATGTGATTTTATTTAAGGATAAAGTAATAAAAAAAATTTGAATTAAAGTGAAATTTTAAAAGTAAATAGTAAAAAACAGATACTATAAATAGAAATGAAATATTTGAAGTGAACTTACCAAAACGAAATTGGGTAGTGAATATATTTGAAAAATAAAGGAGTAAAAGAGAAGAGTAAAGCATTGAATCTATTTAATCAACTAATAATGATGTTATCTTTGATTAAACATTATTGGACTGACTGTAACAAGCATTATATTTTCTTGTTCACATATAATATGTGAAGAAATAGTGCATGATGGATAAATAAGGAAATTTAATTTATTATATCAAAATGACTCCACAAATATATGATATGATTTTGTGGGATATATTTCTATCATACTGTTTGTATTAATTTATTTATTTTTTTTGATTGAAAGATATTTATTTTGACGAGTCATTTTCATGGCTAAAGATATACAGATCATGTCCATCATACAATCCTAAATGCAGGCCATTACTGAAGCATAGTTTTCTGTAACTCTCAAGTGATGAAATTATGTATACCTATTTAAGTTCAGATAAAGACCTATAAATTTATATATGTAGGTGAACGATCATAAATCATAATTTTTTTTTTTTTAACAGAGAAGTAATATTTAAGTTTTTCTAAAGCAATTATGTAAAAAAATTGCCAATATTTTTTTGGCGTTAGAAGTTTAGAACTAGAAAAATATCCTTTACTCAAAATATCAAAATTAACACAAAATCCTTCAAAAAAACCTCTTTAAACCCAAAAAAAAAAAATTAATTTAATTTTTCTCAAACATATTCGCGTTTGTCAATCTATACAAAAAACACAATTAAAAAGCTAAAGATCACAAACATCAAACAACAAAAACCATATCAAAGTTTTGATTCCTAACATATATCAACATGAAAAATCATCTCTAACAAAAACTACTTATATTTTAATGCTTATAGTAGTATACAACTAATTAAGGTAAATCATTTTCGGTAAATCAAATCAAATCAAATCAAATAAAAAAAGGTATTTTTCATGTTTTTTCATTTATTTTTATTTATAGGCATTTCTCAAGTGGTCTCATTAGCTATAAGTCTGACTCATTTATCTCCTTAGATAAAGATATTATATTATAATTTAATATTTTCAGATCCTCTTTCAATTTTGATTATATGAGTAGTACGATTAAAAAACATATATTTTTCATGAATTTTTTTTTGTACGAGAGAAGAAAAAAAAAAAGGTTATTACCTGATTGGCGAATCCAATACCGAAACCAAGAAGAATACGACCAACAATGAGCATAGCAACATTTTGAGCTAAGGCATTAATGATAGCACCAGCACAGAAAAGCACTCCTCCAAATAACATGGATAATTTCCTACCAAACTTTCTTGTCACAGTTGACGCCACCAATGAAGCCAACAAAGCAGCCAAATACAAAGATGAAGTAAACAACGTTAATGTTGCACTATCAAATTTGCAGTACTGATTTGTTGACTTGTCTGCTGTTTGCTTTTCATATACTGATGGGAAAAAACTTGACAAGAAATCCGGCATAGATGTCACTCCACCTATATCCATACACAAAGCATACTTAAAATTCAAGACGGAGTAAAAATATACAATAATTTATTAGGTTTTACATTTTTTTAATTAGGAAGATTAAAAAATAAGAGAATTTAATCGTACCAATCCAACTCTTGTTATTACGGTCAATTTGAATTTTAAGACTAAAAACAAGCAATATACTAAACTAAATTTACAAAATCAATATAAAGTTAGAAACTAAACTAAACTAAATTTGAGGTTCATTTGTGGTCGAGTATTTGCATATGTCCAAAAACACTTCTCTACAAAACCCGAAAACTAGAAACTAAACTTAACTAAATTTGAGATTCATTAGTTTACATAGGTTCCAGGGCCAGCCCTATAAGGGAGCAAGAGGGGCTTGCGTCTATGACCCATCCCAAAAAACTAGAACAAGCCTTACTCAGTTCATATTTTTCTAATAATCCCGAGACTCCTACTCTTTCACTTCTATATAATGATTAAGAACCCACAATTATTATCTTGCCCTAGGTGTCTTAAAGCTCAGGGTCGGCCCTAAATTAGGTTGCTCTATTTGGTGGGTAGTTGCACATGTCTAGAAACACCCCTAGTCGACAGATGCTACAATTTCCCAAAACTAGAAAAAAAGTGAGTACTTTTGAAACAAAATACCTGAAATTCCGATATCATAACCGAAGATTAAACCACCCATTGAACCAACAATACAAGTAACAAGAACATAAGGGGTTAGTTTTCCGGGGTATTCTTTCCCCCCCTGAGTAACAAATCCTCCGGCCGGCATTGTTTTTGTTGTTTGATGTTCTTGGGTTATTCAAGAAACAGAGGAACAAAAAAACAGAGGAAGAGAAAGAAGAAGAAAAAGAGAGTAAAGAGAATAAAGAAAAGGGTTGTATGGGGTTAGGTTTATATAGAAATAGAAAAATATATCTTCTCTAATTCTTGTAGGAAATTGTGTTTTATATAATAAATAAATAAATAATAAAAGATATCTCCTTGTAGGGTAATTTTAGTTGCGTATCTTTATTTGTGGAATAAGGAAAAAAGTAGCTGTCAATTGGAATTAAAAAGATAATAATATTTGTGTGAATGAATAATAATAATAATGATAATAATAATAATAATAATTATTATTATTATTATTATTATTATTATTATTATTATTATTTTGCGTAATTTATTGGAAAATATTTTTAAAGGATAAGATTAATGAGGAAAGCATTGACTTGGAGTTTCTTTAGAAATTTAAGTGTTTACACTTTTGTGCGTATTAGAACGTTGGGATTAGATGGAACTTTTCCACACTCTTAACTCCACATAATCGGGTTTTTTAGGTGAATACTTTCGCAAAATAGCTTATTGAGCGATTGTAGTTTATTTTGATGCAATTAGAGAGTTGTATGGTCAAATTAGTCAATGCTAAAGCTTGGTTAATTAACTGGTTAAAACAACATATTGTTACGAATAAGTTGTTTTTAAACAAGTTGCTCATAATAGCGAATTCAAAATCAGCTGAGCAGCGGGTTCAAAATCGACTGTTTAAATCAATTAATAAAATTAACTAGTTAAATTAGTCACTATAATCAGCTATCATATACCAACTATTAGTCATTTGCCAAACACCCTCATTAGCTTGTTAAGTTTGTGATAGGACTTAAAGCATGAGTATGACTCTTTATTCTTAATAAAGCATGAGTCGGACTATTTTTTAACAATAATACACGTTAAATTTCTTTAATTTTGAAAGAGATTTTAAAAGTTGGTCGAATCAATTGACCAAAAAAGCAGCTCATCTTTATTTAACTTTTTACCTGTTAAAATATTAAACGAACTATTTCAAATTTACCCATTTGAAGACGTGGGTAAGTTTTTGAATCTTATTAGGTGGTCAATTGTGTAAGGATCAATGCTAAAAATAACAAGATTGAGGACAAAAGAGGTCATTCCTTTAGACAGCTCATATGTTGCTACTACAAATTAGTCTACATCACTAGTGAAAAAATTTGCAAGTGGTAGTTCATAAAATCAAATAATAACGTTTTGAATTTATTTTTCATTGTTAGAAAATTAGGAGTGTCAATAGGTGATTGAATTAAGTGATCCCAAATCAAGGCTCTAATTTGAATTAAATTTGTATTAATAATTTGGCTAAACAACATCATGCCGCAAATGGCAAATTTCAATACCATACATAGCACCTCTTTTAATGAAGATTTTCAAGTATCCCATTTTTGTTAGTAATTTTTTTTTGCTAAATGGATTTATTGGATTGATGTGGTATATAACTTTAATTAGTGTTTTTTATGGGCTTTTAATTTTCTTTTATAATCTATGTACTACATCTTTTAATATTAAAAATTATTAGAGCTAAATTGTTGATATAATCATACATATTTAATGTATAGCGCTGAAGATTTTTTAAAAGATGGATAGATGGATGAGATTTAATATTGTAACCTAAACTTCTAATAACATATAAAAAATAATTTCACCTACTAAAAGTTTAACCTAATTGTTAATAATCAAGTTTTTATGAACAAATACAATTTTTAAGATAATGTTCTGAATTAGATTATAATTGTCTTTTTTCCTAGCATTCTCCATTCCTAAGCCTACCTACATCATAAAAAAGATTAACCTAATAATTAAGGCCTCAAGACTTTGAGATTAGTGTCGTTTTTGCTAATGCCATTTTTCTTTATTTTAATATATAATAAATCATCATAAAATAGTTTAAGGCTTAAGCTTATGGTGCAAATGTGCTTATTATATTGTTTTAATAACCCCAATTGCTCAATAATTTCCTACTTGCTTACATGAGCTATATTATTAAACTTTAAAGAAAAAAAATAGTCAAAACTAGTAAGGAGTATCAATGTGAACCAAGTTAATTAATTAGGTCAAACATATGACTTTCAACCAAAACGGACTACAATTGGACGGGTTGATGAATCGGAGCCGGACTATTCAAGCAACGGCCCACCTAATTTTGCTACAATTGCAAGACATAACCATGAGCCAGCCATTATTACTACCTTTATTATTGTTTATGGATAAGAATTAAGATATTACACTAATAGCCTACGTTATCTTTGATTCATGCACATCTTATTATTATATATAGTGTTTATTTATATATAGACTTGGATAATACTTCTATATATATATATATATATATATATATATATATATATATATATATATATATATATATATATATATATATATATATATATATATATATATATATATATATATATATATATATATATATATATATATTGTATCATTCAATGCACTTTGTTTAGGAATAATATAAATAAAAAATTCTCTAAAGTTGGAATTATACTTTTTTGCATGATTAAATGTACTATGTTAATTTGTTTAAATGGTATAGAATATTTAATTATAGTAATAGTTGCGCATAGTATTGGCCTTAAAATAGTACTAATACTAAAGAGGACATCTTGTTTCAAAATTTGATCTTGCAAACGTTTTTGAGGCGTTAATTAATAAGGATAAAATTAATTTTAAATTATATAAGTATTAATTATATTATTTATTATAGCATAAAATTTGGATTTTATCACCAAATCACGCATATAATTGAATGTATGGAGTATAATTGTTATCGTTTATTTTATTTATTAATTTTCTCTTTTAAATATATTATCATTCATATTAACGAATACCGGGGACGAAGTTCGTTATCATTTTCCTTGAAAACTAAGCCTAAAATTTATGTTTTTAATTCTTCTTAAAAATGTTTTTATTCTTCCCATTGCATATATTAATAATTTAGGGACGACAAAGCTTTCGATGATTAGGCATTTCAAAATAATTTAATTCTTATGATGATGATTTTTATTTACCATCACCTTTCCTTACACAGACCCTACCTCTGTGCGGAATATTGACTATGATGATGATGATTCTTACTTACCATCTTCAAATAAATTTAATTTTAAGCTTTAATTTTATATATATCAAGTTGTTCAATCAATAAAAATATTCAAAAAATTGAAAAGAAATAGAGGTTACTTATCTTAAAATTATGATATAATGCTTTGATTTTATATATATTAATCCATAAAACGGAATTTAATGTTTTAATATTATATATTCTAATGATCTTTTTTACCCTTAGCTTCAAAATTATAGTTTTATTTTAAAAATTTTATCAAATAACTATATTAAAATTAATTAGTGACAAACATAAATAACAATTTTTAAATAAGACGGTCTCATGGTGAGACCATCTATATTGCTAGCCTAATGTACATTATTTATCATCGTAAAGTGATCACTTATAACTTTAAAGGAACCACATCTAATTTTAAAATGACTAATTAAAAAATAGATAATTATATAGGCTTTCTCATAGTAAGACGGTCTCATCCAAGACCACATGAAAAAGGAATCTTTTTCAATCCCTTGATCAATCACTAAGCCAAGTAGCCAACTATATATAATTCTCACATTTTTTTACAATAAAATTACGAAAAACCGACATTAATAATTTAGTAACATTTTGCTCATTTGTTATTAATTATCCAATCTTTAGATTATTTTTTAATAATCCAACATTTGCCCTTAGTCCGTTATGAACAATCCAGTCTTTATTTTAGTTTGCTTGCAGCCTATCATATTATTATCTTTTATTAGTAAAACGATATGTTGTGGGTAAATTTATCACAAACATTAGAGTATTAGAAAATAATCTAATAGTTAAATTATTCACAGCGAATGAGTGAAAAGTTGAATTATTAATGTTAATTTTTTCTAAAAATTATTATTCAAATTTATTTGGTTAATTTCCCAACCTATCATAATTTATTATTTTCCTACGTGTGGAAATTGCTGATTCATCACAAGAACAAATAGGATCAAAATTTAACCTTATCGGCGTTTGGATAATGTTGGGAAACAACTTTTTAGTCGGTCACATAATTAATTGGAATCTAAGGTATCTATTGGATAACACTATTATACATTCACATTATTTGTCAAATATCTGTTAAATGTTTAAACGAAAAGCACCTACATATTTATAACTTGCTAAAGAACGTGACTTAAGTTAATTAAATAAATCCTTTTAACGCATCATTATTATTCATGTGAATATAAATTATCCTTTTCATAGACAGATATTTCTTAATTTGATTCTCTTCTTGATCATATCTTTTTATTTATCCTATTTAATTATTTTATGACATCAAATGTTTTCGGATGTTGTTCGTCACCATGGAATTAATTAGCATGTTGTGCTGCTTATTCTAAATCAAAATTTAAATATAAGGTTTTTTAAATTTATACATCAAATGCATCGGCTTAGATGATAGAATAATTAATTATTTAAAATTAATTTTGAAATTTTCTAAAATACTACACCCTCCGTTCCTATTTGTTCTCCCTATTTGGGTATTTCACAAAGATTAAGAAAAAGAGAATTTGGTGGTAGTGAGTATTATTTTAATTATATAATAGTGGGAAGTAATGATTGTATTGGAAGTATGAGGTTGTAGTGGGTATTATTTTAATTAAATAGTAGTGTGAAGTAATGATTGTATTGGAAGTATCAGAGAGAAAATAATTATAAATAAAAGAAAATGGGTATATTAAAAGAAAAGGGGGATTTTAAGGGGTAAAAGTGAGATAAAAACTTTCTAAAAATAGAAAGTATTCTAAAGTGGAAGAACTTTTGAAACTACCCGTTGTAGTAATGTGGAAGATCAAAAAGGAACGGAGGGAGTATTACATTTACTTATTTTAGAAGATATACATGTAATGATGATGATGACTTATTGCTAGCCCCAAAATGAACTAAGCTTATTTTTCTAATTTATTATTAATTTTCTTCTTTGTATTAGCAAAAAGAATTAAAATAACAAAACTTATATAAATGTTAAAAACTAAAAGTTCAAATAATTCATAATAGTCTTTGAAGAATAAATTTTGAGTTAGTGTAAAACTATTATTGTTTTATTTAATTTTCTTAGTTTTTTGGGAACGTCTTAGATAAATCAGTAGATAAAATAACTTCTTATATAAAATTGAGAACGATCACATGTTATTTTTTTTTAATAATACATGATTCATTAATAAAGAGTCATACAATATCTATATCAGAGATAAAAATTAGCAAATACATAATAACTTTAACCAAAACTAATTCAAAATTAACAAAACTACGATTGTTGTGTATGAGATTTGACAATTCTGAATATCCTCATCCACATCTTGTTTGATACAGCCTTCTACGAGGGGGTCTTTCGATCTGTTGTAGTCTTGAGATAGAATCGAATTTGATATAGTTGATAATAATTGCAATTTTGGTGTCTGCTGCATTATCGCATTAATCTCTACCAACAAATCAACTAAAGACTAAGATTCATAACCCCAAACTCTCACGAGGAGAGAGATTAAAACCCAATATATGAGTAGATTCAACCCATTGAATGGGTAAAACAACTCTCCTGTGGGGCGAGGACAAAAATTTATTCTAATCATATTAAAAAAAGCTTAAAACAGAGAAATTAAGGGCTTACTATCAACCAAAATGTTGATAATAACCCCAAACCAACTATGGAGATTAGGGTTTTTTTAGAGAGAGAAGAGAGAAATAAGGGAGGCGGCTAGGTTAGGAGTTAATACATACGATCACATGTTATTTAGGTTAACATAATATGAAATAAATCACAATTTGTATCATACTTGATGTGCAGATTTTATTTAACCGCAAGGCACGATGTACGTGTAGTCGCGGGTCGAACACAAGGAAGTTAGGATAAGAAACTTACTAATTTCGATTAATTATATTGCTTAAAGAGAAAAATGTTTGGTTGGTTGTTTTCAAACAAAGTACGAATGCGATAAAAAAATGGATTAAACTATATGATAAAGAGATCTAGGGTGTCGGAAATCCCCTAAAGTCTTGTATGATCAAATTCTCATTAGTGTCTATGAAAAGTCGGATTAATTACATGGTTAAACATGATCTTGTTAATCTCAAACACTCGCTCTGTTGATTAACTATTAAATTTAGACCCTATTAGTTCAATTCTCACACGCTAGTTTTATTGAATTAATTAATAAAAATTTAACTAAAACTTACCCTAAAGCAAAGTTGATCATAATCTCACATGCTAGTTTTATTAACTAGTCCAACAAAGCATATTTAATTTAGGGTTAATGGCACAATTCAATCTCATTAATCCTAATTTCATATATACATTTAATAATCGAATCATACTTGAATTATAAGTTCAAACTCTAATCTTAGAAAATGGATCTACTCAGTAATCTTGGTAAAAGCAATATATACAAACCCTAGAATGATACTAGACATGACTAAGAATGAAATTAATGACAAATTCAAGAAAAACAATAATTAAACTCCAAGAACACAACAGTTAAATCAAAAAGCAATGAATGAAGAACAAGAATAATTCTTTATTGAAGGATGATTATAACAATAATAAAAGTTCACTAACGGAAGATTAAATTAGTACAAGAAATTAAAAACAAAGGAAATTAAATGTTAAAGAAAAATTTACAATACTCAATGAAAGATTAATGGCAAAACTTAATGAAGAACAAAACTGAAGGATGAATTCTAGAGTAAATTAATAGAGAAAAGAGTAAAATTCAAAGAAAAATGATAAAGAAGAAGGAGAGAAAAGAGGAGGAAGGAGCCCCTCCAAAGGAGACTTAACCCTAATTACTAAAAGCTAATGAATGTTTAAGGAAACTGTCGCTTAAAGTAAATGCCGTGCAGCCTAGAAGTGAATCAGCCGAGTCGGCCTTCTAAGATGTTGCATTACCGCCGAGTCGGCTTTGGGCGCTGAAAAATTGCAGCAACTTCAAACATTCGTCTTTTCTTGTTCGTTTGTCAGAAATAGACATATAATATATCGTTGGAAAACTCTTGAAATCTACTTTCTAATGTCGCAAACTTTATATTATTGCGATCTTCCTATCAAAAGTTATGACCAAAAGAGTAGACAAGCATCACATTTCACCTTAAAACTTTGCCTTATAAACACACTTTTACTCTTTTGCTTATTTTCTTAATAGAACATCTTCACCTAAGCTAAAATCCCCTTAGTAAACTCCGCCTCCATTAAAACCATAAGAATTATGCTTAAAACAATCAAAACCACTCAAAATCAACATGAATAACCAAAACGAGTAAATTAGCATAAATTTTCAAAATAAGCACGAAATTACTAACAACGAACATCATTAAGAAGTATAAAATGATATAAATAAGTGCAAATAATTGCAATTATCAACACTCATAGAAAAAACTTAATCTACACTAGAAGAAATATTTTCCTGAATTTTAAAGCATATTTTTTTACCTATTTGTCCTTTTCCATTCATATCCAAATTTGCAGCAACTTGCAAAATTATAAGCTTCAACTTATGTCATCGTGGATTAACGGATGGTATGCTTCACTGTTGAAATCCATTAATTATAAGCTAAAAAGAAGTCAACACCACCAAGAATCAACGCCCTTAAACGTCATGCGACGAAAATTAGGACGTCAGCCTCCTTTTCTTTTGGTTGTTTTTAAGCAAATTTTGTTCCATATATTGTTCATGAGATGATCTCATCAAGAGAGAAGATACACGCTTTATATATGGTTTAAAAAGCCTATTTAATACATAATATTTGAATATGGGCTCTTTGCTTACGGTCATCTCACCAGTCACCCAGAATCGTCTTTCACAAGAGTAATTTATTTTGTTCTCATTACCTTTTGTTTTCTCAATTAGTCTTGATGTATACTTTCTATTATATATTCTTAATAATTTTTTATTTTGCGTATTAGATGAAAAAGCAAAAAGTAACAGAGTAAATATTGAGTATCGGATTTTATCTCAATCACAACATATACCACTTTTTCTAAACCGGTAAGATTTTAGGTATAAATTTTGATGCTTCTTTTCTTAGTCCTCCCTTCCCTAAAAGAACCTTGTACATCAAAAAGAAATAAATTATAATATTTATGGGTTTCTGATGTATGGATAAATATTGTACTCTCTTCGTTTACTTTACGCACAGTTTTCAAAGTAAATTTTGAGTCTTAATATCTCTAGATGATATGCATCATAAAAATTAAAAAAAAATATATAGTAAAAGGTATATATTAAAAAAAATCTAACGAGATCTCACATGAATATATTTTATCATCTATATATATTTTAAAAATTTTAATCAAATTTCTCGCTCTAAAATAAAATATTTTAAATAGAATAAACATTTAAGTCAACCAATATTCAATTGTCCTGATCATAAGATTTAGGGACATATTAAATTAAAAATTATAATAAATGTACGTTTTTAATTAGACTGTTCTAATCGTATACGATCATATATCAAATGACGGACAATTTATACCAGTACTCCTTTCATAAGGAGGACTAGAGGAAAAAAAATCAATTTTACCCCAAACAGTAAGAGCCCTGCAAAAGGAGGATATGAGTGGCAACATTGTCTCAAGAATACAACTATTAGCAGAAAAAGACAGCAAAAGCAGAAGCTAGATCTAACCAAAAAAAGAAAATAAAATGAGAAAAAAAGAAAATAAAAATAAAAATCACTACAACAAATTTAACTTTTTGCGATATTGAATTTAGTGGCATTAAAAAATTGCCATTGATTTATATTTTTAGTGTAATAATTATTGGTTTTTATTTTAAGTTTTACTATAAAGTGATTTAGCGACACTTTATTTGATCTTTAGTGGCATATGTAATTGTTACTATAGTCTATAGTGGCATTTGTAAGAAATGACACTAGATCCTATGTCGCAAAAAGCTTTAGTGTGATTTTTTATTATGCTGCTAAAGGGTCTAATAAATGTCACTAAATCCTCTATATAACTATTAGAAATTTGAAGTAGCGACATTTAAATTAAATGTCATTAAATATATCACACTAAAAGCAAATTGTGTTGTAGTGAATAAAGTAAAACCATGATAATTATACAAAGAGACAAAACAAAGCGTGTAAGAAGCAACTACACCCTAAGGCAGGGAGGTAACTAAAGAAACAACTAGTAGTCTTAAACATGGATCTGACCTCTCAAGCTACTTCTATCCCTAATCAAGTCCACGGAGAGACGCAACTCATTTAAGTCGTTCTTGATCTGCTCCACCCACATTTTCTTAAGTCTTCCTCCACTTCTCTTACCCTCCACTATGATGCTTTCTACTCTTCTAACGGGAGAGTCGAAATCCTTTATTTGCACATGTCCAAACCATCTTAGCCTTATTTCACGCATTATATATATATATATATATATATATATATATATATATATATATATATATATATATATATATATATATATATATAATATGAAATATATTTATATATATTTATATTTGAGCTATATTTATTTTAAAAACTGTGCAAAAACTAGTATAATTAATTTAATGAAAGAGAGATGATATTAAATTAGTCTTTCTCATTTTTGTATGAAATTGTTTAGGTTTTTATTTTCAAACTCTTAATGATTTTGAAAAGATTCAGATTTTGTCTTAGATGAAGTGTAAATATTATTTTTGTAAAAAATTAAATCTAAAATTCGATTATCACCTAATTATTTTCTTTCAATCTTTCTCTGATTATAATTTTTCTATGACTGAGATACACTAAGTACGATGATGATGATATTTTCTTTCAATCATTCCCCAACTTACTTTGAAAAAAAAAATTTCCTAATGATCTTGAATGTTTACTTTTTTAGTACTAGTATGATTTACATTTATAGTACAAGAAGAAAAGTCTCATAAGCTTTGCGCGTGGTCCTTTATAGTGAATAGTGAGTGAGTAATGAATTCATGTTTTTGAAATATCGCACACTTTTTACGTCTTGTTGAATGTTGATTTTAATATATTGGAGTTGCATCAATCATACTCTACATATCATGTGTATTCATACTACAAGCCTAGCTAGAGTCGTAAATATATGGGTCTAGCCGCACCATGCTTGGGCAGCCTGCGAGGCTGCGTGTCATCTTAGTTCACTTTCATCTATTCTAACAACTAAGAAAAGATAATATTTTACCAAAATGAAAATTTTAAAAATTGAAGAAATGAGCATGTAGATGACATTATAATGATAAGATAAAAAAAAATAGGACGAATAAGAAATTTATGAATAAGATGTAAAAGAAATAGATTTTATTTATGGATAAGACTATTAGAGTGAATACGAGCTAGATTATAAACTAAAATTTGAAATGAAAAAAATATCCGTGGTTATAAGGGATATGTATGTATGTATATAAAGTTAAAATACAAATGTTAAACATTAATTATACCAATGGAAGCTTAGTTTGGTAGTATAAATTCTCAAGTTAATGCAATTTTAAATGATATGCTTAACTTTTATATATAACACTTAAGAGTAAATGTATTATAAAAATCTAGCTTAATAATTCAAATAAATTTTAGAAAAACAAATAAAGAAATTGGATATTTTTCCTCCATAAATTTGATACATTTTTCATTGTAATTTATCTTTTTGATTTTGAAACCTTTTTGTTTTTGGTTGTAGTTTTATAATATTTCCTGTTTTAATTTTATTCATGAACTTATTTCTTCTTTTCCTTATGAGCATATTCTATTTGTCTATTTGTTTCTGTTGGTGTCTAGCAATCCAAAGTAAAAATATGGAGTGATTCCATTCAGTGTGTCAATGTCATGATAATGGAGAGAAATAAAGTATGATCCCTTTGCCTCTCTTAGTATGATTTATTTTTTTAGTGAGTTTTTTTTATTTTAATTTGTCTCAATTTATTATTTTAAAAATAAATTTTATTATATTATTTTAATCTTGTTTATATATTTTTATAATTTTTTAATATAATTTATACAATTTAATCTTTATCTTCATTTAATATCAAATTTCGACCATTCTCTTAAAGTAGCCCATTGTTATAATCATGCAAATTCCTTGCAACACAACAATATAAAACTGTTCCTACAATGTACTACTAATCTACTATGATCCCTGTCCCAATGCGTTCGTAGTTTTTTATCAGTGAGTTTTGGATTGTTTTCAAGGGAAGTATAGCAATTGTTTTTTTTTTTTAATAAATGTGAGATTAAATGAACAAATAGGTAACAAACTAATTGAAAAATCTCAAATAAAAAATGAGACAAATATAATAGGATAAACATTAAACCACTAAATTTCTACTACTCTTGTAACAATACTAGCAACATAAGAATAATAAATTGCATGCAGAGGCCGAATTTAAAAGCCACAAAAGTGAACCACGAGAGTGGCTTGTAGGGACCAGGCTCCTATTGGCCATAATATGGCTTCGTCACTTATTATACAAGGTTATATTATGTTTTAAATTTTAATCTTAATTTTATCATTCAATAAATAGATCAGATAAAGTCAATTCATTAACATAATTAAATTAAAAGTCTAAACTCAAATTATCTTATTTCGAATTAGGTGTATAAAGTACATAGATCCTCCATAAATCAAAACTTAATCATACCGCAAATGCAATGAGAAAGAACAAAAATTAGTGGCAAAGTTGGAAAACAGAAGATAAGAAAACGTTGCTCCAAATAAGTCATCATAGCCTATAAGGACCTCGATTAAGAATAATGGGGACTTCGAGTGCGACCTACCATGTTGGAATTGCTCCCTCACTCACGGGTAGAGTTGTTCATACATACCCTACCCCACAACTCTATATTTAACCAATTTTAAAATTAAATTCAATTTAATTTGAATTTAAAAATAAATTTATAATTATTTAAATTTGAAAATGTATACAAAATTCGATTTTTAATCTATCGGAAAACACTTAATCTATTATTAACTTAATAATTTGAATCACTGTATCTTTTCACATATGCAACTAGAATTGTTTTTATTGCAGATTTTTCTGACTTTTATGATTTAAAATCTAGAAATAATTTCAATACTGGCCGCAAATCCATACTTTTTTTGTTTCATTGACTAGTAAAAGTATTTAGTTGTCTATTCCAAAACTTGTGTTGTGTCAATAAAACAAAAGTATTATGGGTTTGTGCAAAAATAAGCAATGAAGGGCAAGTTTTAACTTTTTTTTTATCATGAAAAATTAATGTTTTAAGATTTTTTTGCATGTATTAAATATTTCAAATGTAATTTGAATAATATTTTCTCAATTACTCTTAATCTATTGTATGTGTTATTTTGTTTCATTCTATTAATTATTTTACTATAATTCTGTTTTGGGCTTATAACCCACTCTTTCTCATATTCTCTTACGTAAACACAATTTGTCTTTCAATTCTATTCAATCATTTATCTTTATTGTCTCATTCTAATTTACCTATATTTTTGAAAAAAAGACTTGAATTGCATCGGTAGCAAATTGTTCAAAATAGAAAAGTATTTTATATTAAGGAATAAACTCAATCAAAAACTAAAGTGTTGATAATTGAGACCTCATCATATATTATAGGAGTATATTTTAATATTTCATACAATAATATAGCTTGTTAAAATATTTAGAAATTTTATGGAAAGCTAAGACTCAAGTAAAAATTAATCTAGACTCGAGTTTACCTTGATTATGGTCTCGATTCTTTGATAAAATAAATATAGTTAATGTAAAATTATTCATATAAATATAAAAAAATGATAATCGAGTTGGTTAAAAGTTTGAAGATGACTTTATTTTAGCGGTCTTGACTGGACCCAAGCGAGGAAACTAAGCAGGATTGATTGTAAACCGGCAAAGTGCACATGTCACGATTTATTGAGGGTGGGTCTATGCTCTACAATTCTATTTCATTTATTTGATTAATTTCCGTTTTCCTTGGAGTAAATTTTACTCCGAGACAAAATGATTGACTTGAGTTGACATGTCATTTTCATACAAGTAGTATTCATGAGTGAAAAGGATGATTTTGATGTTTATATTTTCGGCATTGATCAATTAATTATTGTTTGTAATATGGTAAAATGTTTAGCAATTAAATTTACGCGTGATTTTATTAATTTTGATTTTAAATTAGGTTTTATTTCAACTGAAAAGTAAGTACCACTAACTCAAAAAAATATATTAGGTTTGATTCTTATATAGATTTTCATTTTTCTCAGTCTACTTTGTAGTTAAAAAAAAATCTATTCATCTAATTTTTTTCTATATTACATTAGTTTTAATAAATAATGAAAATATACTTATAGTGAAAGTGATATGTAAAACTGAAATGAATGAAATGATTTCATGTAAATTAAACCAAATGAAATTGTAAGTATTAAATTGATCTACATTGTTTGACAGGTTATTTTTTAAAAATAAAAAATAAAAATTGATCCCACATTATATTTTTTAAAATATTGTAAGTATCCATTAAGAATGATGTAAGTAAATATTTAAGATATTAAAAGTAGGCATTAAAGATACGATAAGTAAGCATTAAGGATAATATAAGTAGGCATTAAGAATACGGTAAGTAAGCATTAATCTTTAATGGGCTGAGCTTAAAATACGTCTCTCAAGAGTCTGGCCGATAACTATTTATATTTGTATATATATGCATATATGGACTATCACTGTTTTAAGCGATATTGGGCTCAAGCTGGAAATTTGGGACCTGTTTAATAAGGCCTTTGTTAAGCTGGCAAGTATTGGACCTGCTTACCCACTAAGTTCTTCCAAATTAGGTCCAAATACCATGCAAAGTGGAAACAATATAGTTTAACATATTTGAAGAAAGAACATTAGCACTGCTAACTCATTAGAGTATTTATCATATAACAAATTCTTGTGGGACATTATTTTTAATTGGACCGGCCCATTATATAATTTTTAAAATATTATAAGTAGACATTAAGAATGATGTAAATAGACATTTAAGATATTGAAAGTAGGCATTAAGGATATGATAAGTAAGTATTAGGATAGTGTAAGTAGACATTAAAAATACGGTAAGTAGACATTAATCTTTAATAAATTAAGTTTGAGATACGTCTCTCAAAAAGACGGTGTCTCCAGAGACTAGTTGTTAACATATAAAGCAACATAAGCTTAAAATAATATTCATAGCCTTTTTGGGTCAATATAATTTTATATGACAATTAAAATTAACTAAAAAAACATATGGAGACTTGGGTACTAAATTAGATGGCCCATATCTTGATAACATTCACTAATTAATTCAAATAACATTCTTCTATTTTGTATGTTATACAATTTAATATTAATGATCTTAATCAAATGATCTGGGTTATAGCCTATATATGGCCGAACCTAGATCTCCCTATATACCACACGCAGGTTCTATGTATGATGACAATGCCTTGGTCTTGATTCTTGAACATTTAGATGAATGGTGCGACCAAGAAGATGATGATTGTGATCTTTTGATTGGGTTCTGATAATAATGGCGATGATTGCTGATTAATGAGATCTCAGGCTGCTTAGTGTGGTGATGAGGAGGTCTTAGTAAATAATGGTGATTTGTGAAGTTAATAAATCACCTTTATATGGTGAAATTTGATAGGCGAGAGTTATGTGACTTTAATTACCATTTTTAATTTTATTTATTTTATTATTATTCTTTTTGTCTTTTTTATGGTGATTTGCAAATCATGATGGATTTATTGTCGTAGTGATATATTTGAAAAGACAAGGTTGGAAAAGCGAAATCACAATTTAATGACTATTGTGATCGCTACGTTACTACAATATAATTAAATTTTAGAGACATGTGTTTAGTAACGTTGAAATAAATATCACTAAATTATATTTTTAATGTCATAATTGTTGGATTTTATTTTGAATTACATAATAATTAAGTGATTTAGTAACACTATTATTTAGCCTTTAGTAATATATGTAATTGTCACTATAATTTTTAGTGACATTTATGAGAAATGCCACTAAATCTAATGTCGTAAAAAAATTTTTAGTATGATTTTTTATTATAATGCTGAATAGTCCAATAAATAGCATTAAAATTTAAATTATTGACATTTAAATTAAATATTATTAAATATATTCCACCAAAAATATATTTTATTATACCTACGCATTTATATGATGATATAAATATTTATCATAACTTTTGTGATTAATTTTGTCAAATATATAAAAGAGGACATGACATGAGTGTAGCAAATGGAGTATATTAATTTTATGAGGGGATGCTGAAAATGAGAAATAGTCGATTCCCAAAGTTTAAGTAACATGCGTTCCCTTGATGTGTTTAAGCCTTTATCAGCAACCAATGCAAATGCTTATTGGTCGGTGATGACAACAAATATTTAGCTGTTTTCTCTGTGTCAGTGTCCCAAATTTTAATTGAACAATTTAGATGTCAGATGAACACTCCCAAAATAGCCAAGTATTTGGGTGTTAAGATCCATTTCTTAAGGGGCTCTGATCAACTGATTTGATTACCATTAAAATTAGGAATGCATGAATTGTACAATCAAAAATTTTTAATTACCGATGTGAAACAACTCATCCCAACATCATCAGTCATTAAGCGATATAGTGTACCTTTTAAGTATTAGCATCGCTACTTATTATTTTTTAATTTTCAATGCTAAACTATATCTACTCAGATCTTCTTTAAATGATCTTAATAGAGTTAGTACAATTCTATTTCATTGAGATTGTTTGTCATTTCATAGCCGTCTAAACTATACTTCCTCCATTCCTATTAATATACAGTGTTAGGATTTTCATACGGTCCTATGCAGTAATTAAACAAAAAGATAAAACCAGGATACTGCAAGAAACACAGTGATTATCTATGACAACAAAACTAAGATATATTGTACAAAAAAATCTGATAACAATAAAAACAAATTACCAAATACAATTAGGATTAATCCAAAAAGTACGAGTCTCTATGCATTATTATGCACGAGTTGTTAAAAATATTGTTCTATAATAACAAAGATAAAGTAGAAGTATCAAATAGTACAAAAACAGGCAAATAATCAGAAAACATATTGCTGTAAACTGTAAAGTGTAGAGTACAGATAAAAGGGTGGGAAACTGCCATAGCAGAAAGATTAATAAAGGAAACACTAAATGACAAGTTTATACTTGAGAATCTATAGATTATCTATCACTTTTGTATTAAGAGGAAGAAGCAAGAATTATATGTTAGGGTTGACAAATGATTGTTAAATGGTGTTTCCTTAGTTGACTTATTTTACTATCTGAAAATACTGATTGTTTTCATTGGCTTTTAAGCTAGCTGAATAAGTCAATTATTCTGGAAAGTATTTGGTAAAAACTGTCACTTGTTTATTATGAAAATGCAAGCCAACAAACCCATGAAAAAAAAAATAGAAAAAACTAACGAAGTTTTTTTTATTTTGGCTTAAAAGGTATCTTTTCGGCCAAAATAAAAACCCCTTTTTGTTAAATTTTTAAATAACTAACAAGCAAAAAACCAATTGAAAAGCAACCCAAAAGCCATTTACCTAACAAACCCATCACGTGTAGATGTATGATATGGTCGAGTATGGTAATTTTAACTTTTGAGTGCGTAATTAAAATGTCGTTTTGATTCCATACGATGTATATTTTGTATTTTGTTCAGTCTAGTCTAATTTGAACAACTCTAGATAAAATATTGATTGCCACTTTATTAGAACCGTCAAAACGGTTAACTGGGCGGGTTAGTTTCTGTCAGATAATTTTCGAGTCGGATATAAAATTAACTGGTATACTGCCTATCACATGCCCTTAATTTTTGAGAACTTTGTTCATGTCTTTCCCATGTGCTTCTACTCAAAAGAAGACAAAAAGAAGAGTTTCTTCTTATTTTTGGTCCCATTTCTCAGCTGTCATAGTGTCATCACTACTCCTTCCTTCTCTTCTTCCCTGCCTACTTGAACCTTTTTACCCTTAAATCTTGGGCTAAATCTTTCAAGACACTAAAATATGCACCCGTATTCGATACTTAAAACCAATCCCACGCCCATGTAAGTTACATGACTTGGAAAATAATTGCTGTAAATAAGCATACTATTAGTTTTATAAATGGGTTTAGAATCTAAATCAATATTGAGTAATCTGAAAAACATAATCAATGTTGTTTGATATAACTATAGCAGTTGGTTTGGTTAGGTTAGGTTTTATAGTATTGGTCCACTTAATACACTACAAGTTGATCTGAGATCTTAACAACCCACCATTATATCTGTTTAGGACCTAAGTGTAGTCCCTTGACAATAATCCAAAACACACTAGAACTTTATAAATCAGAAACCCTTCCTGAGTCACATAATCACCCCGCGTGTGGACACACCCACGGGCCACCCATGGGCTTGAGCCCACAAACACACGGGTAATGAGCGTTCGGCTTGCGTACACACTTGATAAGGTTTATCTTTCTCAAAACAATAGAGCAATGATATGAAAGACAATGTAGCAAATTAGCAAATTCAGAGAAATAAATGGAGTACATAATTGTGGAAACCTAGATCACAAACAAAAGGTGGAGATAACGCATACCAAAAGTTATGTGTTAACTTGGCTTTAATACAAACAAAGCTATGGTGTAAAATTCTCCTACTTAGTCATGGGTCACAAATCTATTCCTACACACGGAAATTACCAAAATCACTAATCCTTGTTCATCACAAAAGACTAGACTATAAAGAGTATCATAGTCTTTATAGATGTTAGTTGTATAAAGAGTATCATAGTCTTTATAGATGTTAGTTGGCTATAGCCTTAGCCTCTAAGAAATGGTATCTAAATCTAACCTACAACAAATACAACATTCTATTACTCAATGTCATTATACATTCCAACGAGTCACAGTTTAGGAGATCAGATATTAGCAACGTTATTATCGTAATAACTATTATTAAAAAGTTTTCAATTCACCCAAGACAAAAAACAATATCGTTTGCATAACTGAAACTTTATATAGTAGTATTAGGAGATAACATGATTTAATAGGTCATTTATTAAAAATTGGTATAACTCTAAACTAAAAACTATAATTATTTTGGCCTTATCCTACAAAATCTACAACCAAATAAAATTGTTAACTTTTTTTAAACCTCACTTCCTCTATCTTTTGGAATTTGTTACTATCACACAAAACAAAGTGAGACCTTTGGTGGAATAGCAGCCACTTCTCTAAATGTGTTTGGAAATTTTTGACTTCTGACTTTTTATTTAGGCAAAGAATCACAAAACGTGTTTAGGAAATGGGTTTAAGCTAGCAGAAAAGCTGGGTTTTAAACCAAATTCAAAAGACTACTATAAGTAGCTTTTTTATTGGTTTTTAGCCTACTTATAACCAACAATCAACAACTAATTTTTACCAAATAACATTTAGATTAAACATTCTATTACCCAATGCCATTGAGTGAAAGTGCACATAATTTAATGACATAATGGCTAACAAAAAAAAGTAATGCTATCCACCGGTTAAAAAACAGCCAACAACCAACAATTAACCGTAAGTCTGATAGCCAAATACCTCCATAGACCATAGTGAAGAGTAATAGGATGTAGAGGAAGTACAAAAATTGTATTTAATAATAAAATACTAGTATGAACAGTGTAAATACATGTAAAAGAGCTTCACAAATGCCATGCTCACCATGTACATGACAAAATGTAGTCAGAGTTAAGTTAATGATTATCACATTTGTGCAACTGCCCAACATTTATTGAGAGAACTAACTGTGTATAAAAATGTCAGAATCACAGGGCATATAAACATTAAGCATACTGTGAATTAGTTATAGCATTACATTATCAAATATATATCAAATGAAACCTAAAACATCCTCTTCTATGTACCATTTTTTTTTTTTTTTTTTATCTTTTTCCTTACAGTGATATGATAGTTACAAACTAACCAAAATACTGCATTTAAAGCAGTATTAATGGGTGGATTAACAACCATTAATTACTAATTAGATTCAGATAACAACAAGGTGGTTGTAATGGCTTGGTGGGTAATGGGTATACAACCTAAAAAACATCCCACACATTTGCAGATGTACAGTAAAAAAACAAAAAAAAAAAACTTACAAATGGGTGTTTTGCTCAAGAATGCCAGATTCCATTCAACATATTCTTGAATCTATTGGTCGATAATTTTCTCACAATTTTTTTAGCATCAGAAACACCAGCATCAGCAAGTTTTTCAATGTTCTTATAATACCCAGAATGTGTAATTTTTTTCCTGGCATAATTGCAGCTGCTAAGTGATAATAATATTGACAATAAAAACTTGAGATTCCCAGAACTTTCTTCATTTGGATCAATCAATTGAAGAACTAAACCAATGTTATGATCATCAGCAAATTTCTTTCTATTTTTAGGTTGTAATACCATTAAGGACAATGCTTCAGCTGCCATTTCTCGAATTTCATATGATTTTGCTACTAAAAACTTTACTAATTCAGCCATAAACCCAACATCTCCCATTGATTTTCTTGCATCTTCAGATGTTCCACATAATCTACAAGCTGATTTAAAGGCCAATTCTTGGATTGAAACATCGCCTTTTCGAAGAAAGAACAATAATTGATCCATAAATCCGTAACTTATCAACATATGAACATGTTCAATTGAAGAAAAACATAAATTCTCAATTGCCCTTAGTGTAGTTTCCCTTAATTTAAAGGAATCATTCGATCTGGGATCGATAATTCGAACCAAAGCTCGAATTCCGCCTTCTTTGATCACCAATTGACGGACAATTTCATCACATGAGGCTATGGATTGCAAGAACTCAGTAGCACCAATTTGAGCCATTTCATCCCTTCCTTTAATAAGCTTTATACATGTAGAAATCGCTCCGTTTTCGATCATAAATCGCTTAATTTCATCAACCCCAACAAGATTTCTTAATACCCAACAAGAAATACCAATCAATTCAACATCAATTTCATCTTTTGAACATAAATTCAACAATGTAGTCACTCCACCATGAGCTGAAAGTGCCCAAGCATTATCACCATTTTCAGTCAATTTCTCAAGAGTTCTAATTGCATACTCTTTTCCCTTTAAACTTCCATTTTCAAGAACCCTAATTAATGATCCAATTACACCAGAAACAATCAAAATTCCTCTGTAATTCTCAAACCCAGAAATCACTGAAATTGCAAATGAACTTTCTTCTTGAATCCCAATCTCATTTGAATCCAAACAATTCACTAAATTAAGCACAAAATCACCCACTTCAACAACAATCTTTACATACCTTTCATCATCTAAAATCACCTCATTTAATGAAATTAAAGCTTGTTTTTTCATCTGGGTGTCACCAATTTTAATTCTTGTTAACAAATCTTTAACATAAAATCTCATATCATCCCTTCCAGAACCCAAAACCGGTTTCGAAACAATCAAAGCAAGATCACTAGTAACTATACCTGAATTTCTAAAAATAGCACAAAGTTTCTTCTCATAGCAATCCAATTTAGAAATCACTCTATCCAAATCACTCTGCATCAACAACTTCCCACTGTAAGATACACTTATACACCGCATTGCAAGATCACGACACTCCATTAAAGAGCAGGAAATTGCAGAAAAAGCTTCCATTAAAGGAACAGGATGATTACATGGGTTATGTGAAAATGGGATTTCAGCAGCAACTAAGAAAGTGCTTAATTCTTCAAGCTTCTTCCGAATTACCTGCCATTTAACAGAAAACACACGGATTGTATGTGAAAGTGAAGAAATTGAATCTATTTCATCGATTATCCTATGGAGTAATTCTTCTCCAATTGTTGATGATGAAGAAGATTGTTCTTGTTCTTCAACCATATTCAAAGTTTATTTCTTTTAACTGTGAATCAAGGTCTAAATCTTCTGCAATGTTTGAATCAAGAAGAACCCATTTTTGTTGGGTTATGAATTTGGGATGTTGGGTACTAAAGTTAGCTTCTTTTTTTGATAAAGTTATAAATCTTCTGCAATGGTAGGATTAAGAAGAACCCATTTCAATTGGGTCATGAATTTGGGTTGTTGGGTACATAAAGATTCTTTCTTTTCTGGGAAATAAGGTCTAAATTATTAGCAATGGATGGATTAAGAAGAACACATTTTAGTTGGGAATGAATTTGGCTTGTTGGGTACAAAAAGATAAGAACACAGAAGAGAGAAAATTGTGAAAGGTAATGAATCTAGGGTTGAGATTTTGGCAGTTCTGTAAATGGCGGGGATTTGGGAGAGGATCTAAGGGACCTTAAATCAATGGTTAGATTTGAGTGTAAGAGATCCAACGGGTGATAGTGAAAGTAGAGAACAAAAAAGTGATAAAGATTGAAAGATTCTGTATATGTTTCTATTCTTCTTCATTTTCTTTGCAGGTAACTGAACTTTTTAGAATTTTTGATATTTAAATTACTGAATTAGCCTTTTGGGTTACAATTACCTGGATTTTAGGGACTTATAGTTAAATTACTAATTGATCCTTAATTTAATGTGTTTTTTTTAACAAAAAATTAAGTTTTCACTTTAGCCGTTTATTTTTAAATGTCAATATTTTATTTATTTTAGGAAGATTCGATCTTTTATTCATTTTATAAAGATTTGATTTTATGTGATTTTTACTTAAACGTCTAAACAAGTTTATACTTTACATTTTTTCATGCGTCATTTCACCTTTTTCTACTCCATTCGTTCCCTTGCGCCTTTCTTTGCGCCACTTCCATCCCCATTCGAAATCATCAACCCTAACAACAGAAAAAACTATCAATTCAGCTTCTATAAGTGCTAAGGTATCATTGGGACTTTTCGTATAAAAAGTTAATTAGAGGTCGGATGATAAATAATTAGAAGAAAACATCATGCATATATCAATGTTTATAGGGTAAATAAAATATCGTATCTTTAAAATATACTACATAAAATTAGACTTTTAAAATTAATTTTTATTTGTAATTTGGAGTTTTAATTAACTTCCCTCAAAAGATTGTGACGAACTTTGTTTTTTTTTTTTTTTTTAATTGGGGCTTGTTGTTAAGATTATTCATAAGTTATTACATAATGTTACCTATGTTGCTTGATGTTTTCCCTATTTTATAAAAATTATGAAATTTCATGTTTTGAAAAATTCCATGCTACAAGTTGAATTTCGGCAAAAAATAGTTTATTAGGTCGTACTTCAAGTATTATATTCGCTATGATGAAATGTTGAACTTAATTTTTATCCAATAGACATTTATTTGTTGGTGACCTAAATCTCGGGTCTCTAACTAACATGGTTGTGCACTTGGCCTTTTTTTTCTAATGTGGTTGTACACGTGACATCTTTTTTTTGATGTTGCTGTACATGTGGCAGCCTACTTGGTAGTACATATGACTTTCATGTTAGTATTCTTACGATTGTATTTGGTTACAATTATTTTATTTTAAATTCTAGATTTTATTTTTGATTTATGAAGAATTTGAGAATGATATTTTTCAGACGTTATTTTCAAATTCTTAACGTTAACTAATATAAAAAAAATTGTGAAATTGACTCAAATCCTAATATTAAATTTAAACCAATATAATTTTACATTTCCAAATGAAATAAGTTAAATCATTGTTTCCAAATAGATCAATTTAATTAAAAAAACAAGGACTGGTTCAAGACAACATGGAAGTTCATTGAATGAGTTGCATTGCATGTGACCTAATTAGCATGTGGGTGGTTGTTGATGAGCTCAGCGCAGAACGCAGCGGATGATATGTTGCAGTCATGGTTTTTATATAAGGATACCAATCATAATAATGTGCCACTAAATTTTCATTTATGCAGTCATTGAAACTTGAAAGCTATCTACACACCAATACAATATAGAAGTTGTATATACCAACATCTACGTATTTATTTTGATTACATTTGTACACCTAATTATTTTAATTACATTTGTAAACACCAATACAATATAGAAGTCGTATATACCAATCATAATAATGTGCCACTAATTAATACCAATGCAAGTGAACTAGCTTGATAGATCATTAAGTAGCTTTACAATGAATTTTGTTATAATTTTTTCGAAGACTTAATTGATTTTGAATGATTCTAATTAGAAAAAATGCAACACAATTTAATTTCAGGAACCATAAATTTTCGCAAAATATTCACTAATTTTAAAGGATTTTCACGAGGTTCGGAGTTACTTAAACTTGTTCCATATAAACATTAAATATTTAAATAATATTTACTTTCTTCGTCCGATTAAGATTCCTACAATTAACGCATATATAAACTCTCATATAAAAAGTCAACTGTAACATATATTAAAGGTCCAATTTAAGAAATAACAAGTGAAAAATAAAAATAAATGTAAAATAGAGCGTTAAAGGATAAAGATTTAAAGATTTCACATAAAACATAGAATATTTCTCAAATTATTTGTTTAGGATGTACATTGTTCAATTTATTTTCACCGCATTTTAATTTAGTTTTATTTAGTTTGGTAGAAATGCGGTAGTAGTATAACTATAATCAACTAAACTATCAAATTATCGAGAATTATGAGTTGACTTAGTAATTAAAGGCTTTTGCAATTTTATTACGATAATTCTATATTGAGAATAGACCCTAAATTGGTCCTCTAATGCTTGATTTTACTCTTTCTTCTTTTTAATTTTATTACATTGTAAAAGTTAAAATGAAAGTTTATTATGTATTGTGTAGCAAAATTAAAGAATAAAAGTATTCTTCTAGGTTCGTTGCTTAACTTTGTGAACCGAGTAAGTCTAGAAAAAAAGTAAGAAAAGAGGCAAATTTTGTAGCTGTCAATATATTCTAGGCTCTAGGCACAAGATGGAACCAAAGTTGGCCACCCCACCATGTGATATCCTTAAATATGTAAACACAAGGCTTTGCCTAAATGCTCATAGCACAAGAATATTTCTTTTGGCCTAGCTTAGTGGATTAGAATCCCAATTCCACTTAGAGAAAAGTTCACACCTTTTCTAACCCTTTTAGCTTTATTACCATTCAAGATATAATTGTATCTAAATGGAAGCTAAAAGCTAGTTTGCCCCATGTTACATTCCGAGAAAGAAAGAATAGCGACCAATAAAAAGCAAAAGGAAGAAGAAGAAAGTAAGAAGATAGAGCAAGTATTACTATTTACTAGTATAACATTTAAGGGGTAGTTGACTATTTTTAGCAATATTGTTGAGTCACAAGCAAAGGAGGAAACTATGGGTTGATGTCTACTTGTTTATAATATAATTAGGTGGATAAAATAAAAAATTAGAAGCAATTTAGTATACTTAACATCTTAATTATTAATTAAGCCTTCAAAAGATGACAAATTAAACCTTAAGGATAATGGCTCGTGTAATCACTAGTTGTCTATGCTAGTATGTTCTTGTGTTTCAGCCAACTTTTGACACGAAGATTAAAATTTTGAGATTAAATGATAAAATTTGTGGGGCATTTAGGAATAATTAAGATAATATAGAGAGTAAAAATAATAAGGTTATATGAAAACAAAAATAACAAATTTTACTAGGAGATATCAAAATGGCATATGTAGCAAATTAAGTCAAATAAAGCTAAGGACTATTGTATAATATTTTTTTTTTCAGAAAAAAAAATACAACTATAGTTTTTGTTTCCTACTTGATACTTAGAAAAGGTATTATATATGTTTATAAAATTTAATTTATAGAGTAGCAATTTACAGGTATACTCATATTCTTATATTTTGATTGTAATGACATTGTAATTAAAGTTTTTTTTTTTTTTTTTTTTTTTTTTTTTTTTTTTTTTTTTAAAGAAAAAATCTTTTTGAAAAAGTTATACATGATATGAGAATATTATAATTACAATGAAGAAAACTCAAAGAACATGAGCTAGGGATTAACAAGGATGGAAGATAAGGTATCTATCTATATCTATATCTAATACTAAAATAGAGACCACCTAAGAACACATGTCATTTTCTCATGATTTTAGTTTCCGCCTAATAACTAGAGTACTAAATACGCTATTACCTCAAATAGCCTTTAATACTAGAAAATATACTATAATAATCCCTACATTTAATGCATTAATTATTGTAGCATTATTGAATTTCTCTATCTCATTAAACTAATTCTCACATTTTTTGAAGATCATTGCAGCTTGTGGTGGAAGATTACTTCTATTTTTTCTAATAAAATTTTTCTATCTTTCTTCTATTTTCATATCTAACAATTGAGTTTTTTTATTCTTAATTTTCTCTCCGTAGATTTTTTTAGTTTAGTTATCGAACGAAAGAGAGAAGTAAAGCATGTAACCCATCTCGATAAATGTGCCATATCTCCTGCATTAGTACATTTTTATCTCTTTCATTTTCTTAAATTTTTTTATTTATTGATTTTTAATATCATATTTTCTTCTATGCATGTGAATGATTTATTTAGAAATTTAGATTTAAATTGCTTTTTATTGTTATTATTTTGATTGATCAAACATGGATCTCTTTCTTTTTCTAATTTAGCAAATTTGTTCAAGTTGATTACAAGAAGTCAAGAAGGGAGACACTACTACTTGCGGGAGATATGAGATATCCAATAAGTCTTAAAAATTTAAAACCCTTTTTCATTTAAATTGAAGTCTTTTTGATATATTTTTAAATCTTATATTTTTTTTACTAATTTATTTTTGGGTTTATGAGTCTGCTTTTTTAATATAGAGTTCAATTTTTTAAAATTTTCTATAGGATATTTGGTGGGCTTATCTAATATCAGTATTGATTACAATGAGGAAAGACATAAAATTGATACAATTGTGTCATGTTTTCTAAATGTTACTTCCACTATCATTAGAATTCATTTCTTATTATTAATGAAACTTTAAAGTTTTCGTACTATTACTCCCACTGTCATTATTTATTTAATTGTATCATATAAAATATTTTTATTTTCTTTCAAATTGGTATAATTGTGTTACATTCGTAATGATTTTTCTATTTTGTGATTTTCAAATAAGTGGATTATAATAAGATAGAAAGAGTAGGTGAAACCTGAGAATAAAGTTAATTAGATTAATATCGGTTAGTCATCTCCCAAATAGAAGTTGGAGCAAAAGTTAGGTGATACCATAGACATGTGGCAAAAGAATACAAAAAGACAATATATTTCAAATAATTTTTTTTACAATATATACTCTTAATACAAGCTTTTGTGTTTTTAGCACAAGTTTTGTCAAAGTAACTAGTGCTCTGTCCTTGGAATTTGAGGGGATTGGTGTAAAATATTTTTTTTGGTCCTCTAATTACTAAAAATACTATTATAGACCCCTAACTATTAAATATTAAAAGCATTTTTTTTCTAACTTTTCATGGGCCCGAGGCACAGGTCCCCCATACCTCCTTTTAAGACCAACACTAAATGCAGATATATTGAGATAAAAGGAGTGCTTTTGTTTATTATAATTTTCTTATATTAAATCTTTAGGGAAATTGATTTTTGTGGCAAATTTTTTAAACTTTTACCATCGTTTTATTAAATTTATACATATATTGTATAATAAATATATTATTGCCTTATTTACATTGAATAATAATATATGCATGTAAAGAAATATAAAGTATCACATATGTTACATTCTTTACAAATATTAAATATTACTTCTTCTAATAAAAATCTTAAATTAATGCATTTTCTTAAAAAGTGAATTTTTTCCAATTGCAAGTTAATTAACAATGAGTGAATGACATTTTAGACACTAAATTTTAAGTAACAACACCAATATATTTAATTTATATTTTTGTATGGGTTTTATACTAATTTAAAATTTTATTAACTGTTAATTAAATAATTAAATTTAAATTATGGATATGAATTGCTTGGATTTGGTTTATTGGAGGTTTTGATTGATGTTTATTTTTTTTTTATTACTGATGGTTTATTTAGCTAGTAAAATTGATTTCTTTATTCAAATTGAGGCGAAATAAGTTGTGCTTAGAGAAGAGCGATATCTAATACTAATTAATGCGTGATCGATCATATATAGTTGTTTTATGGGTCAAAAAAAGGCAAAAACTAAAGATTTTAATATGTGATGATTATAATAATAATTATACTTTAAGATACAATATCTATAAAAAAAAATGTGGTTCAATATTTATAGTTGATAAAAGTTCTTAGAAATGTATCCATTTCACTAAGTTTATATATCGCTTAACTTTATTTTATGTCATAATATATATTATGGTACACAGACCTATACTTCAAATTGCGTACCAATATTAATTTTTTTTTTTATCTTATTCATCTCTTTTGATTTTTTTTATTTATTTATGTAAAAGTATTAAATAACTCGTGCTTAACATAGATAATCACCCAGTTTCCTTTTAAAGAAGGGTTTCCAAAAAGGCACGAGCAGAAAAGAATAAGGAAAAGAATTGAAAAATTATGAAGTATTTGAAATGTACATTTAATTTTCTTTGGTAAAGAAGGATTTCCAAATGTGTAACACTTGAGTATTATTTATCTAAACATTTATAAATGAAATATGAAGAATCAACTCAATTTAAAGTTTTAAGTATTGGTAGTGCTCTATATATTACTTTCTCATAAAAGCCATTTAATTTAAGTTAGAAGTTGGATCAAATGTAACGCATGCTCTTCTCAAACACAGTGCTAAATATCTATTTAAAATGACGAGTGAATGAGATTCAAACCCGTTATCTTTATGTCACGTTAGCTTTTAATTTGATCTTATATGTCGACAAACAACTCAACTCGAGACGTTTAGCTAGCTAATAATTGTAGCCATTAATTACTTTTGCCCACTCAAATAATGGTGTCAATTGTGACATTTAAGGTTTCAATATCATGACATTTATTATTTGTCATCAAAATATTTGGTGATACTTATAGGAAGTGTCATAAATTAAGATTGAAATATTAGGATAATACTAGTGACATTTTAATGAAGTTTCAAAAACATTGCAACACAATTAAACCTTTTTTATAGTGAACCTTATCTGTAGCTTGTAGGAATTCTCTAGTCTATCTAAAAAAATTATAAAAAAGTAAGCTAAGCCGCTCAAATTAATCATCCAGTCACAAATCCATGCATCCTATATTGATTTTATGTGTGTTCGAACATCATTAGTCAAAATTATTAACTTTGTTGTAAGCTGATTTTACTAATCAAAAATGTGTTATTTGGCTGAAGAGACTGCATGATATTGACTAGTTAAGGATCATTTTCACCATGAACAATCCTAGCATTAAATAGTACTTGAATAATTAGCATAATAATGTGGGTTTGGTGTTGGTGAGATAGACAATATAAGTCTTAAAGCCCTTTGAGTGAGGAAGAAGGGATATTGAAACAAATAGCCTTACCTTGGAAGAGAAATGTAGTGGGAGTGTGGGACTAGAGTATGGAGTGTTATAACAAACTTTCATGCATCCATTTCATAGCCTTGTGCGACAAGAATTGTACAACATCAAGATCAAACCACTTAGATTATCGGATCTCAAATATATATGCGGTTTGCAGTTGTATTTCATTATAGAGTATATAACATATTTAATGGTCTAATTTTCAGTTTAAGCTTTTAATTCATTTGGTTTCTTAATATGATATTCAGGTGGTTTTAATCTTATTATTAACTCTTCTTTTCAAGTATAATTCATAGCGTCCAAATGAAAAGATTTATGCTATATCTACATTTGAACATTTTTAGTACAAACGACTCACATAACGAAAAATAATCGTAAAGTGTATATAATATGTATTGGAGCCTCAACCAGTATATGCTTATCTTTTTCTTTTAGTTGGTTTGGCAAATTTCACCCATGATTCAATATTATATTACTCTATTCTAAAAGTGTATATAAAGATATATTCATTTATATAAAAAGTGGTACACATACATATCTTTAAGATGAAGGAAATATATATATCAAATTGTAAATAATAATATATAGTTTTAACAAACATATAAAAAAATTGATGTTATCTCACAACAATTAGCATTTAATTCATTTGTCAACATTTTAATATTATGCGTTATTGTTTGATTTAAAGAAAATTAAGAGCATAGGGTAAAAAAAAAATGAGAGTTGTTGATTTCGTTGCTATAATAATAATTGGGAATCAAATTTTATTTCGGTTGAAAGTAAGTATTAATTTCTAGAAAATTCTTAAATTTAATTCTAACCCAACCCTTTTTTTTAGACCTAGCTTGTAATTAAAAAAAATTGCTATAATAACAATTAACAAATTGTTAAGAAAGTGCAACATTCTAAAGATCATATTTATTGTAGATTTGTAGTTCATTCTTGATTTCCATGTGACTTATTAACCCCACAAATGACTAAAATACTTGGTTTGTAATGATAAGCCATAAGCTACAACTTGTAATATTTGTTAGAATACTAATTAACGTTTGAGATGACAGATGGTCCATTTGGTGCACAATTTAAGAGATAATATCATTATCGATGATAAAAAGTAAAAATAGATAATAATAATAATAATTTTAATTATCGTTCCTAACGCTCCAAATAATTTTAATTATCAATTAATCAATAATAATTCAAAGTGTGGGATAAACTTTCTCAGATAAGAGAAAAATAAAAGTTGAAATTATTTTAAATAAGTACAACCCATATTTGGGCTTATTATGTAATATCAATAGTTATATTATTGGTAATGAATGGATAATAGTCGAGATCATCAATGTATAATTTTCCTAATAAATATTTGTTGTAATACTAGATTTTTTTTTATTAGAAATCTCATTATCATCCGTTATTATTTCCTCTTTTTCCTTTTGTTCTTCCCATTTATTTTTTGCACAATTTTTAATGTAAATTTTAAAGTTTAATATCTCTAAATACACATAATAAAAAATTATAAAAAATACATAATAAAAAAGTATATCAAGACGAATCTAACGAGATCTCACATGAATATATTTTATCTTCTAAATATGTGTCAAAAACATTAATTAAATTTCTCTTTCCTTAAGATAGAATATTTCAAATAGAAAGAACATTATTAGAGAACAGAGGGAGTACTTGAGAAACTGATACTAATTAGCATTGATGAAAATTAAGAAAAAATTACATAATTCTAATTTCATGAGAACGCCATGCAATGTGTTATGATAATTTACATATAAAATTTGGTCATTAGCACTATTTATTATTTGTTATACTAAACATGTTGTAAAAGTAATAAAGTCGACACGTACAATATCTATCACAAAATAAAAGTACATATATCAAAAAATGTAACTATAAGTTTTGCAAAATAGTGATGAAAATTATATTTCGAAAACTGATGGTTGAATATTTTTTCTGGGACTAAAAAAAAAAAAATAAATAAAAATTCTCATTCCTATCTTGAGGATGACAGTATGATAAAATCATAAAACACATGCTAAAGATATGCATCTGAAGTAAGTGCTATATGAATTATAAAAGGGCCTACACATTGCTTGGAATTGGACTTACTAAACCTAGTTATATTTGTTACCTAAAAAAAATTATAAAAAGGTCCAATTAATTAAGTTTAATTAATTTTTGATTATTATTATTATTTTCAACAGACAATATTTTAAATCCACAAACCCAACCTTACAATATCATTTAAACATGACATATTATAAACCAAGCAAATTGACATCTACATTTTTACTACTCTTTTGAAACAACTGATTTCATAACAAATCAGACAACAAAATCTCTTAAAAAATTTTAAGATAAATTTAAAAGAGCAAAAATAAAATTTTGCTGAAAAGTATAAATCATTATTAATAATTATATCAAAATGATGGATGGGATGGCTTACCAAAGCTCTACCAAGAAGGTATTACTTGTATTTTACTTGCAAGATGGTCCATGATTCGTTGGAAATTGATCTATATTTTTCCAATTAATTATATTCACTTATAAATTATTTCATGTAGACTTGTCCAAAAAAACTACATATACATCTTGATAATAAACCTTCAAAGGAAAGGTCTATTTAGTGCGCAAACTTTAGTGGGCATCTTACTTGCTTGTGGCTAGCTCTCGAGATATCTTTGAACTAGGACAAGGTTACATGATGGTACCATGCCACCAGTACAAAGGGACCATGCATGTCTCTAATTCATTAAATAGTTTTGTTATATACGAATTTTGTGTACTTTTCTAGCAAAGTACTTAATTCATGGTGTAATAGTGAAAGCTTGGTTTTGTCATTAAATTTGCCTGGTTTTTTTTTTTAGTTTAAATTCTAGTTGTACAATCTCAATATCAACTTTTATTGCGAGATCTTTACGACAATTAATAGAGTTATGAATTAAAGATTCTTTATCAAATTGTAGCACTTTCAACTATGAAGCTTTGATAAGAATTATGAGTTTAGTAGTTGAAAACTTTTGTTTTTTGAGTTAGAAAACTTTTTTTTTTAATCTTTGTAATACAGAAAAATAACAATTGAGTTGGTTGAACGCATCTATAGAGATAAGGTTTATGCTAGCTAGCATCTTACATTTGCCTAGTCCTTTATTCAAAAAAAAAAAAAAAAATTCACATGCCCCTTATGGCTAGCCTATAGGTAGGGGGAATCTAGGCTTGGGTTACTGTCCAGGTTATTTGATTAATAAATCATGATACTATTGAGTTGTGATATAGTAGTATATAACACAAAAAAAATAATAATTAAGTTGGTTGAACGTATATGTAGAAATAAGTGTTTGCTCTATCCTATATCAGCATTTTGCATTTGTTACTATCTTTAGGAGATCTTCTAATTGTGAAATCAAAAATGTATGAAGCTTAGCTTGTGAATTGTACTTCACCGGTCAAGAAATAGCTAGAAGAACAACTAAGAAACATACAATTAACGACAGAGTGCTTCATCAAACTTGACATACAACACAAGTAACAGAAAATATCAAGTTATGAATAACAAAATAAATTCTATTTTATGGTTTCAAAAAAAATAAATTAAAAAATAATTATATTCTAACTAATAAATAATAATGCTATTAAGTTGTTCCCATGATTCCAGTGTCACCTGAGTGGATCAATTATGGCAAATTTCATGAAATTCATTATTATGCTGCAATGTAACAAAACATTGTGTCTACTGAGTTCATCGATTATATATATTAGAGCTAGCATATTTATTATATATAAATATTATTTGCATGTTGAACTTTTCATTTAATTAGAGGAATTCTAAATAAGATAATTAAAATAATAAATAATGCAGAAGTATTACTTCTTCATCCTTAAACATGCAGATATGAAATATCTCTAACCCTAATACATATTATCGCAATATACTTAATTAGATATGGTCATCGGTTGGGTATTGTTAGGTAGACTCGGATCCAGGTATATTATTTTATTGATCCAAACTAAAATTTTTAGGGTCTAAAAATTTTAGACTTGGATCCATCAAGCATGATGGACCTAGAATTCTAAATGCGTCTAATTTTTAATTGTTTAATTTTTCTTTTTTTACATTTTAAAAGATTAATTTGGTCTGAAATGGGTCTAAGTTGCATATAAGTCTAAATGAGTCAAAATAGATATAAATAGGTTTCAAATAAATTAAAGTTGATTTTGGATAATATTAATTATATTGTGTACTAGGTTGGGTTTAGAATGAGTCTAACCAAGGGATTACTATCACTATATTTATTTAATTTGCAATCAGGGGTTGTCACCTTCACTTTGCACTATTTTCTCTTTAGGTAATTGTACGCGCAATTCTTTTTCGATCCAACCACAAATCATCCTCTCTTTTAACTTCATTCACTCTTTTCTTTTCCTTGCTTACTATTTGTTTTTTTTATCGATTATAAATTAATATTTACACCTATATAACGAAATAAAAAGAGTTAGAAATCAAATTAATGGTGAAGTTATTTTGTAGTGGTGTTTATTCGGATCATTAGTGAATTTTGAATCAGATACTTCAGGTCAGTTTAAAATCGGGTCTTATGTCCATTTTGACTTTTATATAATTATAAATACATCATTATAGTCAGATCTAATTAAATTTGGTTATAAAATCGGATAATTATCAAATTATCTGATCTAATTTAAACACCTCTATGTTGCATTGACTGACAAAGATTTTGAATCACATCTGTATCATCTAATCCCACCTTTGAAAAAGAACTCCTTGATAACAAAAACCTCAACATCTAAACACATCATCTTGGGCCTTTGGCTTGGCACTAGATTATATAACTAGAATGGGACCCTCTAAGAATGGTGGGGTTGACTAAACATATTTAGTTTTACATAGGCTATCAACTTGTCATGCCTTCTATGTCTTTGACGATCACGAGTTTCCTGTAATGGGGGAAAGTTTGACACAAGTGAGATGCAGCCAATAGAATGAGTGAAGAGTGGATGATTGTACATGATAATGTTGGGATGGTTTATCCTGCATCCACAAATTAAAGATGGTGTGCACAGTTTATAAATTATTAGAGACATTCTTCTCATTACCATACGATTTTGGATGGTATATACTCCTTGGCTTGTGAAGTGTGTGCACCTCGTGTTTTCCCTGATAATTGCTGGTATTCACAATAAATCCAGCCTAATTTAACAGATAAATGGTTACTACAAAAAAAATGCCCCTACCTACACTTATTTAGCCACCCTTAATTAAGTGTGGTGCCTAATTAGTTACGCTTAATAAGCGTGGAGAAATAGCTATGCTTAAGCGTGTCGAAAGTGTATTCCGCTTCAATAAGCGTGCCTAAATTAAAATGTGTTTTATAATCCTCATTCCCACTGGCTCACTGTCTCCCCTTTTCCCAAATTCCATTCCCACTCTAAGCGACACTACCTTGCTATCCCTAATTTCCCCCTCCACTTACGGCTGTTGGACATCAACAACTGCTACCGACTCACCGTATCTGCTGCTAGGCCAACCTCGAGTTTCTATGTATTGTCTTTTCTTGAGTTTATAGTTTTGATTTGATGGGATTTTAAGTTCTTGTATTTAGGGTTTTTTTGTTCAATTATAGATAATTTGGTGAAGTTATAAGGGTTTTAGGGTTCGGTCTTATTTTAGGGTTTTATTTTTGTCATATTTGAGTAAATTTCGTGTATAATTTTAGGGATTTTTTTTATCCTTTCACTCATTTTCTCCTCTCCGTCAATTACTTTCCCCAATTCCCTCAACTTATTGACTATTTTCTTTAAAAGTTTCAATTCAATGATTATGATGATAGCTATTATCTTTCAGATCTCTATTTCGTTTCCCACTTTGTGATTGCAGTGATGTTGTTGAATTTGATTTTGATCCCATTTCTTCTACACGTTTTGTTTTTCCTCCCTTTGCTTGATTTTTTAAAGATTGCTTCACTATAATGGTTGTAATTTGTGAGTTTTCTTGCTTGGTGGTTTGGAGTGTGGCTGGCAGATTCTTTCAGGTCAAGGTACTACTTCAGCTTAAAGTTTTTAAGTTGTTGAAGCTGTTCCAAATCCTCTAAGTTGACTTAAACTTGTTGCATATCAAAGCTCTTGCATGTATTATT
Organism: Amaranthus tricolor; assembly: GCF_026212465.1. Lineage (NCBI taxonomy): Eukaryota > Viridiplantae > Streptophyta > Magnoliopsida > Caryophyllales > Amaranthaceae > Amaranthus > Amaranthus tricolor. The sequence goes on along the minus strand of NC_080052.1, from coordinate 30,237,376 downwards.
GACTGTAATGCAAATATGCATAACCTGCCTATTAGGATCTACATTTTCACTATGAGTGGTCTCATATTCCTTTTGGTAGATCCTTACCTAATCTATTGCAAAGGAACCTTGCATTTGGTGCTGCTATAAGCATAATGTATCCATCCACAGGCAAGATACAACTTTTTTCATATTTTATATGAAGATGAAATAATCTTGTTGTATTATCAGAAAAGCAATTGACTCTTGATTGATGTCACTTGTATCTTCTTTGGCATAATAATACTGGATATTCAGTTGTGAGATCATTGTCAGAGGCTCCAAAATATGCTTCTGCAATTACAATTATAATCAAGACAAAAGATGCAATTTTTCGTAAAGGGAATGAGAACATTTCAATTCAAGGTTTGTATAAGCACTTCAGCTCTGTCACCTAATCACCTCAATTGGATTTGATTGTTTTAATTGATCTAATTAGTTCAACAAAGGCTATTGGGTATTTGATTTAAATGGCTATAATGATTTGTAGGTAAAGCAGACATCCAAATAACAAATCATTAGATTCATGCTATTGGTTTTAAATTCACTCATTTCTTAAAGTTAAGTTACTAAGCAAAGAGAATCGATGAAGATACGAATTAAGAAATGTTTTGATACTTTTGATTTTACAAAACCAAGATTGGGAAAAGAGAGTAATTGACACCTACAGCATTAGTTCTGAGTACTCTTAAATAAGAATATTGTCTATCCATGCTTCTATCTCTTAAATTGGATTACATTCCTTTAAAGGTTTAGCCACATTAATTTTTTTTGCCGAAAGTGTTTTTCATTTTTTTGCTTTCGTAAGTAAATTATTCATTTCCTCATGATTTTCATAAGTGGAGTTGTTGTTATTGTAGTGTGATGTGTTTGCTTTGATTCTGAATTGATTTTTCTCCTACTTAACATTCTTTTTTTGTTGGCTATCTTGACTGCAGCCAAGATAAGGCATCCGAAGCCCATAAAAAAATGTGTTGAATTGTTTGGCTTAGCTGAGTTATGATGCTACCCTGCTTGTCCTCTGTGATGCTACATGTTTGCAATGATGTTGGGTATGCTTTCTAGTGTATGTGCTACTGCACACGAGGAGGTACACACCCGCTTGTGAACCGTGTTCGAGAAGCTGCAATTGTTGAGGTTGGGGGAGCTGCTCCTTTCAACCTCCTTTTCTTTCCTAGTTGAAGTTTTGTCTTAGTCTTTTGTTATGATACAATTTGGTTTGGACTTGCTTGATGTATAGGATATGCATTCCTTGATGCATACCTTTAGCCTTGATAATAATAAAAAGATAAATTATAATAAATATAATGATAAATTATATTTTTCATTTATATAGCATTTATGTAGCTTGTGGCTGTTTGGTATAATATATTTATATTTGTCAATAATAATAATAATAATAATAATAATAATAATAATAATAATAATAATAATTATTATTATTATTATTATTATTATTATTGTTATTATTATAAACCATTTAAATTTTATTTAAATCATTTAGCCACACTTATGAAGGGAGGAAATATTGCAACACTTATATGTGTGGCAAAAGGTGATATATCAGCTACGCTTAAAGCGTGGAAAAAAGCAAATATAGCCAGGCTTATTTGTAACACCCCAGAATTTCTGATAAAAGAAAAAAAAAAGAATTTGGATAAACGTTAAATATTAAATTAAAAAAGGTGAATGGAAATTTCGGCAGCATCTCTTCTAAAAATCGAACATGTGGTAGAACAATTAGCACAATAAAACATTAAACTAATCTAAGACATCATTGCCTTTAAAATCTCACACCACGGCGGGAAGATTCGTCGCCGGCTTCTCAAATCAACATGCCAAGCATGGATTGTGGTTCCAATGTCGACGTTTGCATTTTAAAAAGACTTAACTCTTTAAAACCATACAGAATTATAAACTACGCAGCGGAAATACAAATATACGAGGGAGGACACAAGGCCTCATAACAAAACATATACAACCAAAGTTTACAAAGATAACCAGAGCTACAAAATCGAAAGATAGCGGTATGACACATGTTATGCTTCGCCCTCATCACTCTCCCCCAATGCAATGCAATGCAAAAGAAGCTCCAGTACCTGCTACGCCTATCTATGATCCTCCTGCTGCTCGACATTAGACCAAAGGTGAATGTGTCATAGCAGGACAATCATAAAAAGTCATCAATAATCAACCATAAACACAAACACGGACACGTCAATAACTAGCATCATCACCATTAATAATTATTCACAATAATAACCAATCGACCAAATCTTAAAACAACTTTTAAAGTTATTTAATCAATCATCACCAAAATATAGTATAAAACACACATCATTAGTAATTTCATCTCTAAATCCAAGCCCTAATCATTTCGTGTTTAAAGATAACATATTGAATTACTACCCATACTAAGATTTGAAGAAACTAATACAAAATCAACACACAACCTATAATTTCAAATCACACTTCAAACCCTAAGTCATAAATATGTGAGAGCAACACGCAGCTCTGCTCGCAGCTGGGAACAGGCGACACAGCTTACTGCTCCTCATGATTGTTCGTGGGGAGGAAGAGGGCCTGCCTTGCTTGGTGGCTGCTCACGGTGAAGGGAAAAAGGCAGGTGGCCTGATGGTGGTGAACTGAGGCTGGTCATGAGGGGCTGATTGAGGCCAACTACTGGAGGCACAGCAAAGGGAAAGGGAAAAGAGAAAGAGAGAAGAGAAGAGAGGGGGAGTGACGGCGTGTGAATTGAGTGAGGGAGGGAGTAATACTCCTTAAAACCATAACTCATCCTAATTATTTAATTTATACACTTATTTATTTATTTATCGAGATTCATTTTCTTGCGAGACCCAACTAAGAGACTCACCTTCGTGTGCTCACTCATTTTAGTAAAACAATTATTTTGATTCGAACGTCTTTATTTAGAAATCGTAATTGCATTTTTAATATAAATATATGTTAATATTTTAATTCGTATATGATAAGAGTTTATTAAAACTAATTCTAAATTAATTTAACATAATTATAAAATCCCCAAAAGTTATTAAAATATTAATTAATGACGTAAGAAAATCTCAGGGTGTTGCATTATTAAGCGTGCCTAAAAAAATTCACCCACACAAGCTGGAAGCACGCTTCGCTTAATTAAGCATGGCTAAATACAACAGCCTCACATATAAGTGTGTCTAGATGCGTTTTTAAGCGTAGGTAGAGACAATATTTTTTATGGTGGGTTATAATAATATAAAAAAGCTAAATATTTATTATTATTATTATTATTAATATTTAAGGAATGTTAGTTTGTTGAAAGATACAGTGAAGAAAATTCTAACGTCTTGTTAATTATTGCAATTTTTAGAAGTATATTTTTCAAAGCAATAAGGTATAGAAAAAACATTACCTAGAACAATTCAATTTTTTTTAATTTTCCTACAATAATCTCACTTATTGATTAGCCATGAATAATCCAAACTTTGAAGGTAAGATGACTTGTTATAGAAAGTTTTATTTTTTTAAAGAAAAAAGAAAATAAAAAATGTCAAAAAAATATAAGAAAAATGTTAAAAAAAATTTCTAGAGTTTTTTTATTATTTAGAATATTTAATGGAAAATTTCAAAATTTTCTCTAATTTTATATTAATTTTGAATTTAATTTTTTGGTAAGTTACATACTATAGTCGGTTATTAAGTTACTTTGAGTTAACTCTTAAATTAATATGTGTGATTATTATTAAAAATGACAAAATTTTTGTTAACGTATTGATTTTGTACTCAAAAATTAATCTTAGTAGATAACAAGTCAAAATTCGATTTCACAATCATCATTATCAATCATTAAATTTTTAGCTAAAAATAGTTAATTAATTTACCCACTCTTCACTTGTGAATCTACAGTTGATTAAAGGGCACCTTCATTTTCAGCTTTCTAAACTTCAGAACATGCCCAAATGTAGATCGATTGTTGACATTTTACCTTTACAACGGTACGGGAATTATTAAGAACATGCTCAAGTAATTTATGCTAATTATATTATTTATTCCTATCAAATTCAATCATCCATCCATATATTGCTCTTTTTCACTTTTGATGATTTGAAAAACTCACTTATCAAATATTGAAACTCAATCGTGAATATATACTCACCCTAGCTCAAAGATATAATTTGAGTACATATGAGATAAAAATCAAGAAAAGTAAGTAAAAATGATAAAATAAAATACTTTATAATTTATGGGAAAGTGGGAGAATTTAATTGGATCAAAATATAAATTAATGTAAAAGATAATTAAAAAATAAAGTGTGGATCATGATAAAGATAATTAAAAAGATAATTAAAAAATATAAGTACCTATTAGTTTTGACACTTTATCAATGATACCCTAAGTTTTTTTTATTATTATCAATGGTACCCTCGTACTATTGAGCGTTGTACAACCGTAACTTTTTAAAACTTTTTCCGTTAAAAATTGTCCAAAACCGTTAACTTTTTTCTTTTTCTTTTATTTTTCAATTCAAAACATAAAAGAAAGTTAACGGTTTTAAATAATTTTGGACGGAAAAAGTTAAAAAAAGGTTACAGTTGTAAACCGCTCAATAATACAAGGTTACTATTAATAATAAAAAAAAACTTAGGAGTAGCATTGATAAAGGGTCAAAACTCAGGGGTACCATTAATAATTTCCCAAAATAAAAATGAGGTAAATTCATATAAACAGACTAAAAAGAAAAATGTGGCGAATATTACTTAGGACATAGGGAGTATAATTTAAATTAATTTCATTAATTTTAGATTTTTTTATTAAATTTTTACCATAACTAATTAATGTTTAGTTGTGTTTGATATATCAGTTAAGTTATTAGTTTAAAATTAACATTTCTAGAGAAATAGAGCTATTTTGTCTAGTACACAAACTAAAACATAATAAAACAACTCAATTCCTTTGTAGCTAATTCAAAGGAATTTTGGGTTTATTTTATTGTGTTACCAATGCTCCATCCATTGATGATGTGTAAAGGGCGAAACTAAAAATTTGAATCAAATGATTAAATAGTTGATATACTAGCAAATTAATTACACTTTAATAAGACATGTTAAAATTCAAAATTTTAAATCTAAAAGGCAAAATCTATGTTCCAAGATAAGAAATCTATTGAATTTAACAATACATACTTTGTAGCTGGTATGTTGATTTGAACCTCATAGCTGAATTATTATTTTGACTATTAAAATTTCAAATTTTAATTTGAATCAAATTCTACCATTGTTTTTAAAGTAATTAAAATTGAGAATTTGAAAATGACTACTCAAACCTTGTCATTCTTAAATTCTTTATTTGTGATTTCATAATTGAAATTCATAATTTAAAATGAAATACTTGTTCTCAAACACTACATTAGGGAGATCACGTTAAAAATACAACAGACGGTTTTTTTATACGGAAGAGACTTGATCTCTTTTGATCCCCAATGTAGCTTCGACCTTGGTTGTTAGTAGAGGTTTGAACTTCTAGATGGCCGAAGAGAACACAACATGTAAGCTCAGCCCGATGAGAGTTTCGGTCCAAACAAGCCAGCCCATCTTGTACGGACCTAGCAAAATTTTGTGGGATAGCCGAAGAGCACAACAAATTCAGAAAGCCTCAAAATATTTGGGCTGTGTTTGGGCTTAATATGTGGGTTGCTCATCTCTAAGTTGTAAACAATGGGAAACAAAATATAGTAACTCTTGTATAAGATAGTTTTACCGTAAGATTGTCCATACGAAGATTTCAAAGTAAAAAATGAGTATTTAAACGCAAATGCTTAAATGAGATAGTTTTATAATGAGTCTATCTCTGTTAGGCTAACCCTTATAGATTTAGTAAGTTAAAGCAATTACTTATAATTTTATAATGAGCAATTACGAAAATGAGCTAATTATATGGATCCGTATCATGGTGAGACGACCCCATATAAAACAAGCTGGTGTTTTAGTAACTTTGTATTTTATGTATGAAGGTAGATTTTTATAAATTGATTTAGAGATTTCAATCATGCAGTTATTCTAAACACCAATTCATATTTTTGTGTGGATGACTTGAGCATCAATGTAACTTAAATATTTGATTGTTTTTTATCAACCCGGACATAGTTCTTTTTTTTTTTTTTTTTTTTTTTTTTTTTTTTTTAATACAAGAAGTCAATATTTTGTTTTTACAAGTCATGTGTTTGGAGCAACCCATAACTCTTGATACTTAAATTTTGAAATCTCCATAATTTTCTTTTGTAACAATGTTGTTCTTTTTGGACAAGAACAAAGAAGTTATCGTTTCATTTCAATTGTTACATAACTACTTAATTATACTTGCATATGATCGATAAAACAAAAATATCAAAAGATATAACCGTAGTTCATATAGCTAAGCTATATTGGTAGCTAAAAATTATAACCGTTATTCATAGCCAAGTTATATTAATAGCTAAAATATCACAATACAAATAAAAATAGAAAATAAAAGAAAATTTTATTGATTGGAAGTTCACTTTTACAATTTTTATAACATAAAATAATATTTTTCGTATGATTTGATTAAAATCGTAAATAATACAACACTTCACAATAACTGTAAAACAAAACAAATATAAAAGACTATTTTAGATTTATTCTTGTATCCACCCCCATGTGATAGAGGCTTGAATTCATTTATTATAGAAAAATAACTATTTCAAACCACATTTATTTTAGGGCGTGTGGCAATAATGTTACTTCTGAAGTTGTGTTTCAACGTCTAATAGGTATCAAAGGAGTCAATATAGGTCCAACGGGACGCACAGGAGGTAAGATTGGTCTAATAGGCCTAATAGGAGGCAAGATAGGCCTAACGGGAACTGTAGGAGGTAAGATTGGTCTAATTGGACCCACAGGAGGTAGAATTGGTCTGATTGGTGTTATTGGAGGTAAGATAGGTCCAACTGGACCCACAGGAGGTAAGATCGGCCTAATAGGTCCGAGTGGGGGTAAGATAGGCCTAACTGGACCCACAGGAGGTAAGATAGGCCTAATTGGACCTACAGGTGGTAAGATTGGCCTAATAGGTCCGAGTGGGGGTAAGATAGGTCTAACTGGACCCAAAGGAGGTAGGATTGGCCTAATTGGACCCACAGGAGGCAAGATAGGCCTAATTGGACCTACAGGTGGTAAGATCGGCCTAATAGGTCCGAGTGGGGGTAAGATAGGTTTAATTGGACCCAAAGGAGGTAGGATTGGCCTAATTGGACCTACAGGAGGTAAGATCGGCCTAATAGGTTCGAGTGGGGGTAAGATAGGCCTAACTGGACCCACAGGAGGTAGGATTGGCCCGATTGGCTTCACAGGGGGTAATGTAGGTCCTATAGGAGGTAAAATTGGTCTAATAGGTTCTAAGGGAGGTAAGATAGGTTGCAAAGGAGGTAAGATAGGAGGCAAGATAGGCCCTTTTGGAGGAAGGACGGGTGGTTTTATAGGAGGTAAAATTGGCCTAATAGGGCTCTTAGGAGGTAAGATAGGCTCAGTAGGTGATTTTGGAGGGGTTGATTTTGGTGGTGGTGGAATAATTGGTGGCAATGAAGGTGGTTCTAATTTAGGGGGTGGTGATGTTGGTTTTTGTGGTGGCAATGATGGTGGATATGGTTTAGGTGGGGGAGATATTTTCGGTGGAAAAGATGGTGGATATGGTTTAGGTGGAGGTGATTTTTGTGGTGGAAATGATGGTGGATATGGCTTAGGTGGTGGTGATTTCGTTGGAGGCACGGTTGGTGGATATGGCTTAGGTGGAGGTGGTGATTTCGTTGGAGGCAAGGTTGGTGGATATGGTTTAGGTGGTGGCAATGGTTGTTTCGGACAATAACGACACAAAAATTTAGGATACCAAAATCTATGAAACCATGCACAATAACGTGGACATCTGCGTGGCGGCGGTGGCGGTGGTGGTCGTTTAGGAGGAGGTGGTGGTGGTCGTTTAGGAGGAGGTGGAGGAGGTGATTTTTTGCAACGAGGCGAATTTGGGCGTAGTCTACAATATAAATTTGACGGTTGTGAGTTTTTCGATTCCAAAGAATTTTGGTCTAAAGTAACTAGAGTTTGACCTTCAATCTCTTCAAAACTTTGGATTCGACCACTCACTATTTTACTTGAACACATACATAGAATGAATATGATCAATACTAAAAAACGTGCCCGAAGAAAGTCGTTAAAATAGATGCTAGATTTCATTTTTGAAATCATTTTTTTCCCCTAGAATTGTTTGTCTAGGGCGATGAGAAACAAATCCTCTGAAGGCTTCCTTTTATAGCAATATTTGATAGCAATGCATTATGGATTTATGGTGGGTTGATGATTAGGTCACTTAATTAGTCCAAAGGTAATAAAGGAGGGCTAATTAAAAAAAGATACGTATCACATTGAGTAGAAGAAAGACTATACAAAATAAACAAAAGCCACCACTTTTCGCTTGTATATTAATGAGAATTTGAAAAAAATAATGCTTCGATCATGCCATCTAAGATAAGGTAGACATTTTTCTAATATTCAGAATTAGTATGAAGCTTAATATTTCAACAGAACATTATTATCACCTAAGACGTATAATATCGTTTTTAAAATTATAACTTTATATTAACCCAATATGACAATATTATATATCCCAGTTCAACATGCATTTTAAAATATATGTTACATAAACTTTTAAACTTTCTTCTTCAGTGGATTAAGAATTTAAAAAGTAATAAAAGTTACAATTTCAGCAATAAAATAATTAAATTACTTAATTAATGTAAGCCATTTTCATGTTTATATTAGTAATGATCTAAAATCTACCCTTGTGTTCTTAATTAATCAGTAGGATTAATCCGGTCGAGTTAAATTGAGCCTATCATTATCAAACTAAACTTGTTAAAATAATTAAGATTATAGAATAAAATTATTAAATTACTCCTAAACTAAACGTATAAGATTTTAAAAAACTGTTCGAAAGGATAACTTATCAGTTTATTCTAAATTACTCCCTCTGTTCCATTGAAAATATTTTTCATTTTGGCCCGTCTCATTTAATTTGCATTATTTCTATTTTTGGATGATGGTCTACTACTTTCTTTTAATTTTATCCATATATTTTAACTTACTTTTGATTTCATCCACACAATTTATTCTATCTTTTCATTTATGACCATATTCTTAAAAACTACTTTCTTTCTCTTTGATGTAAATCAAAAAGGAGAAAGGGAGTATTTCCTAAACATACATGCTAAATTTTCAATTCAAACAAAACTTGCAATAGAAACTTCACCGTCTATTAAGATCCGTGTTTTGCCGTTGGAATAATATATTTTTATATAGGATATTGGGTTAAACTTGATTATGTATTGAGAATTGGATCTTATTTTAATTGGAATCTATACTAATTTTATTTTTTTAAGATCTCGAGTTAAACTTTACCATGTATTCGACAATCAGGTCTAGTCTTAGTTGGAATATATACTATGTTTTTTTATGTAAGATCTTGGGTTGAACTTCACCATATATTGAAAATAAATCAGATTTTATTTTAGTTGAAATATGTAACTTTTTTATGTACGATGTCCTCTTTCTCAGCACTCTCATCCTCTCAATCAACCATGTACTAAAAAAACTTCACCAATTTTTCAAAAGTTGATTAGCACCATATTTAGAGAGGTTGTATAAGTTATAACACAAAGTAATCTATTTTATTGTAGAGTTTTAATATTACGGTCCGTTGATAAGTGGTAATAAAAGGTGATAATAAGAATGAAAAACTAGTGTAATTTTGATTGAAAAATATGTTGGCTACCTTGATGAACATACTTGTCCAACTTCAATCAACTTATTTTCTTCATAAAGTTCATTCTAATACATCACTATTAGAAGAGGTGGTATTAGATGGTTATGGAAATTTGTAAATAAAAAAACTTTTTTGTGATCAAATTTTCATTACCATGGAATGATATGGAACTTTTGATAAAATTTTACACTATACATAATTCTCATTTCCACTATTTAATACCACTATCCAAACGGACCGTTAAAATTATACTAAAAGGGGAACATATTAGAACATTATGGAGCAAGGGGGGCTGGGGTTCTTCAATATTTTAAAATTTTCTCTTTTATGCTAATAGCTGCAAAGTACTTTTATAAATTTTTACTTCTCGAATAATTATAGTCTGATCTTTTGATCTACTCTCTTCTTAAATTTTGGTTTTCGACATTGACACTCAACAAGATTTCTCCTGTATGCCCATTGACATATTATCTTGTTTTCTGTAAGAAGTAAGATGAACAAAGTTGCAACTTGTAAGGAAAGAACAAGAGTTCAATGAAAACAGAACATTGGAGTTGGAGAACACGAAAACTTAATTACAAGTCCTTTTAATTTTATTCATTGTTATGTTAAAGTAAAGAGGATGCAAGTAGTATACAGTAGAGACACCTTAAGAGTTTGTACCTCAACTCTAAATTTTCTGATTCAAATTTAATGTCAAAAACGTGGTATTGAACGGTGGTAGTGGAAATGAAAATCAATGTAATTTTAGTTGAAAATTTTCTTGCTATCTTGGTGGTCATATTTGTCCAATTTCAATCATCTCATTTTCTTCATAAATTTCATTCCAATGCATTATTATTGGAAGATGTGCTATTACGTGGTAATGAAAATTTATAAAAAAAAATATTTTATGAACATAATTTCATTACCATGAAAATAACATATAATTTTTGATGAAATTTTACACTATAAATTATTCTCATTATCACCCATTTAATACTACTAAAATTCATTCCAAAATATTAATTTCACAATTTTGTACTTTGGTTTGTAATTATTGTCTTCCAACTTTGTCTGCCAACTTATTTTGTCTACCATTTTATTTGGTTAGTTCGTAAATTTGTCCTTTGTTTAATTACTTGGTTTTATTAACTTTCGGTTGTAATTTTTTTTTAGAAATTTGTATTTATTTATTTTGGTTTGTATTAATTAACTTTATTTATTTTGTTTGACTAAAATGCACTATTCCTATTTATTTTGTTTAACTTATCTTACTAGTTTAATTTGTCGGAACTCGTTTAGTATACTTTGTTTGATTTGTTTAACCTGTTTAACTTGTTTAACTGAATCTCCTACGGTTTTGTGTATTATTATTTTGTCTCTCGTCATTAATTCACTCCAACTAATAATAATACTCCCTCCGTTCCTATTTGTTCTTCCTATTTGGGTATTTCACAAAGATTAAGAAAAAGAGAATCTTTGGTGGTAGTGGGTATTATTTTAATTATATAATAGTGGGAAGTAATGATTGTATTAGAAGTATGAGGTTTTAGTGGGTATTATTTTAATTAAATAGTAGTGTGAAGTAATGATTGTATTGGAAGTATGAGAGAGAAAATAATTATAAATAAAAGAAAATGGGTACATTAAAAGAAAAGGGGGATTTTAAGGGGTAAAAGTGAGATAAAAACTTTCTAAAAATAGAAAGTATTCTAAAGTGGAAGAACTTTTGAAACTACCCGTTATAGTAATGTGGAAGATCAAAAAGGAACGGAGGGAGTACTATTCTAGTACGACTAATTATTTACTAATACTACACTAATACGTCTAACACTACACTAATAAGTCTAATTATATACTAATACAACTAAATGACTAATAATATACTAATAATTCACTAATAAGAGTAATAATATATTTTATACAACTAATAATATATTAATACTACACTAGTAAGACTAATAATACGCTAATACGACTACACGAGTAATACAATACAAATAACTAATGTATACTAATACTACATTAATCGAAAGCAGCTCTCAAAATCAAATCGTAATAATGCACTAATACGAGTAATAATATACTAATACAACTAATAATATAATAATACACTAATACAACTAAAAATAAACTTATACGACTAATTATACACTAAAATAACTAATAATATACTAATACTGCACTAATACGACTAATAATACATTAAATACGACTACTTATATAATAAAAATACATTAAAAGAACTAATAATAAAATAATAGTATACTAATACAACTGATAAAATATTAATACTACACTAATAGGACTAATAATACATTAATACGACTAAATATATACTAATACAACTTATAAAATACTTATACTACACTAATAGGACTAATAGGACTAATACGACTAATTATATACTAATATAACTAATATTTCAATTTCATATTACTAATAATATATTAATACTAATAATATGCTAATACGCCTAATAATATATTAATGATGATAATAATATATTAATATAAATAATAATACAACTAATTAATAATAATTATTATATAGATTAAAACGAAAAATACTATACAAATAAAGCATTAAGGTACGAGTCATTAGCCAATAATTATAGTAACATTACAAAACATATCACGAGATATCACTTTTAGTATGGTGGATGAAGTGTTGTGCTTTTGAAGCTTGAGGGTCTCAACTCTCAGGTTCAAAGTTTGTTAGGCACATTTGAATGTGAAGGGATGCAAGGAAACTGTGCACGCATGGGTGCCACCGTGGGTACACATGGCACGCGGGCACGTGACTTCACAAGCATCACGCATTTAATGGGGTTGAGAACTTGAGATCATTAATTTGTTTTTTATTAAATTTCTCCGACTATTTTATGGTCGGAATTCCGACTAATTTGTTACCACCATTTTTTTCCGACCATTTTGATTCGACCAATCCTAAACAATCGAAAATCAATCGGTAGAGAGCTATATCGACTAATTTCCGACTGTTTTCGAAAGTCGAAATTATCCTTTTTTTAAAGTGTCTGTAAGGGTACGTAATATACTACATCTATAATATATTTGATATCTTGAGATTTCAACTATAAAGTTAATTCTAAGCACCAATTTTTATTTTTGTGTGGTTGAGCATCAATATAAAAATATTTTTTGAGTGTTTTTTTTATCAATCTCGTCGGAGATGTTTTCGTTTTGCTTAATTCAACAAGTCAAGATTTTGTTTGTTTTAGTCAACACTCTCATCCATATTGTAACATGTTCCATAATATTTCAACATTATAACATGTTCCAACTCTAAGGTGTTGCACAATAAAAACTTAATAAAATAGTTGTACACCAAACTTTTTAAACTACTTTTTTGGAAAAGAAGTTAATTGATTGCATTTCAATTATTGTTAGATAGGTACTTTAGTATACTTGTATATCGATAAAAAGAATACCAAAAAATACAACCGTAGTTCATAACCAAGTTATATTGCTAACTAAAAATTTCACAATACAAATTAAAATACAAAAAACAAAACCATTTATTGAGTTCACATATTAAATTCTTGTAACATAAAATCATATATTCGTATGCTTTGACTGAAATTGTACATACTATAGCACTTAACAATAACTTTAAAACAAAATAACTATAAGATACTACTTTATACTTATTCTTGTATCCCCTCCTGTGATAATAGAAGCTTGAGTTCATTTATTATATAAAAATAACTATTTCAAACGACATTTCTTTTAGTTAGTATAGCAATAATGTTAACTCTGAAGTTTTGTTTCAAGGTCTCCAAGGTGCATGTGGATTACGTGAAGGTGAGGGTGAGTTTAGCGGATGTGACTTCGATGGTGATGATTTTGGTGGTGGAGTTGGCGGTGGACAAGTCTTTGGTGATAGAGATTTTGATGATGGTGGTGTTGGATTTGATGGTGGTAATCTTGGTGGTTGTGACTTAGGAGGAGGAGATCTTTGTGGTGGTGATAGTGATGGTGGATTTGATTTTGGAGGTTGTGTACTTGAGTTAAGAAGAGGCAAGATAGGTCTAATAGGTCAAAGGAGGCAATATAGATTAACGGGACGCACAGGAGGTAAGATTGGTCTGATAGGCCTCACAGGAGGAAAGATAGGACTAATGGGACCCACCAGAGGTAATATTGGTCTATAGGTCTGACTGGAGGCAATATAGGTCTAATAACAGGATTCACGGGAGGTAAGATAGGTCTTATAGGATTGATTGGAGGTAATATAGACCAACTGAACCCATAGGAGGTAAGATCGACCTAATAGGTCCAAGTGGGGGTAAGATAGGCCTAACTTGGATAAAAACCTTACTTGGGTAAAAAAAGTTCTTATTTTTTTCAACTAAGACAAAATCTAAACCTCTAGTATATATAATAGTTTTTTGACTTTCTTTTTAGTATATTTACGGTTAAATATGTTAAATAAAATAAAATCTGATGAGAGATGCTCCTTCAATCGTAAAATAAAAGTGTTGTCATACGCACAGACAACGCACTACACATAACACAAAATAATAACTTATATATTTGAATTACAATGTTTACGGAAGATGAAATACTTCACAATACTGATGAAGTTACAAAACATTACATACACAATTTATTTCATCGTATGACTTAATCATATAGTAGGATACATAAAACATAATATAATACAACGCACAAAATTAATAGTAAACAACAATAAGTCACATCTTTACATTGGGCTAAAAGGCTTACACGCCCTTTATCATTTAGAAATAATTTTGATATAGATTTAAATGTATTTTTGGTCTTGCAATATATAATATAGCATTAGTTTTGGTAGTAAGCTTCAAGGCCTACAAGGTGCACGTGGCTTACGTGGTGGCGGAGGACGTTTTCGTGGTGGTATCTTTGGAGGTGGTGGTGATTTTTTCGGTGGTGACTTTTTTGGTGGTGACTTTGATGGCGGTGACTTTGTTGGTGGTGATTTAAACGGTGGTGACTTTGGTGGTGATGCTTTTGGCGGTGATATTAGTGGAGGTGGAGATTTTTTTGGGGGTGATACCAAAGGTGGTAACATTGATGGGGAGGATTTCGAAGGTGGTGACTCTGGAGGAGGAAATTTTATTGGTGGTGACAATGGTGGTGCTGATAGTGGTGATTTTGGAGGAAATAACTCTGGTGGTGGAGATTCTAAAGGGGGTGATTTCAGTGGTGGGAATTTTGGTGGTTGGGATTCTGGAGTAAATAATTCTGGTGGTGGAGATTCTAAAGGTGGTGACTGATATGGTGGTGAAGATTCTGATGGTGGAAATTCTGGTGAATAGGACTCTGGTGGCATTGATTTTGATGGGGATAATTCTGGAGAAAAGGATTCTAGTGGTGGGAACTCTGATGCTGGTGATTTTAGTGGAGATAACTCTGGAGAAAAGGACTCTGGTGGTGGTGATTCTAAAGGTGATGACTCTGATGGTGGGAATTCTGGTGGTGGTGACTCTAGTGGTGATAACTCTGGAGAAAACTCTGGTGGTGGTATTTCTATAGGTGATGACTCTGGTGGAGGTGATTCTGAAGGATGGGACTTTGGTGGAGGTGATTCAGAAGGATAGGATTCTGGTGGAGGTGAATCTGAAGGATAGGACTCTGGTGGAGGTGATTCAGAAGGATAGGACTCTGGTGGAGGTGATTCCGAAGGATAGGACTCTGGTGGTGGTGATTCAGAAGGATAGGACTCTGGTGGTGGTGATTCTGAAGGATAGGACTCTGGTGGTGGTGATTCTGAAGGATGGGACTCTGGTGGAGGTGACTCCGAAGGATAGGACTCTAGTGGTGGTGATTCCGAAGGATAGGACTCTGGTGCTGGTGATTCTGAAGGATAGGACTCTGGTGGAGGTGACTCTAAAGGATAGGACTCTGGTGGAGGTGATTCCGAAGGGTAGGATTCTGGTGCGGGTGATTCCGAAGGATAGGACTCTGGTGGAGGTGACTCTGAAGGATAGGACTCTGGTGGTGGTGATTCTGTGGGGGGTGACTTTAGTGGTGGAGATTTTAAAGGAGGTGACTCTAATGGTGGTGATTCTGAAGGCGGTGACTCTTGTGGTAATGATTCAGGTGGAGGTGATTCTAGCATTGGAGATTCTGAAGGAGGTGACTCTGGTGATGTGAATTCAGGAGGTGGTGATGTTGGTGGTGATACCAAAGGTGGTAACTCTGGTGGTTGGGATTTTGGTGGATATGGTGTAGGTGGTGGTGGTGTTGGCCGAGGAAGAGGAGGAGGAGGGGGTGGTGTTCGCTTTGAGCAATGACGACAAATAAATGAATGAATCCAATAACCACCGAAATTGTGACAAATAGAAGGGCAATATGTTGACGGAGGAGGAGGTGGTGGGCGGTTTCTACACCAACGTAAGTAAGGGAATGGTCCGCATAATGTAAGTGTATCTAAGGGTGTGTTAGTTGATACCAAAGGATTTTTGTTTAAAACAACTCGAGTAAAACTATCCTTCTCATGGGAAGCGGGAGAATGGATTTGAGCATCAACCATTGTTATTGAACTTGTGAATAGGGAGAGCATGTTTAAAACTAAAAAAGAAGCCCAAATTAAGGGGGGGAAATGGATGGTAGATTTCATTTTGGAACTCATTTTGGTTCCCTTCCTTCCTTTATTATTCTATACTTAAGGTCATAGGGTGAGAAGCCAATTATTGTAATGGCTTCCTTTTATAGCTATTCTTTGCATTGATGACGAGTGACGGCTGATGAACTCACAATTAACTTCATATTCCCTATTCACTATTGAGTATTGACTTTTAAATAATTGCGTTTATTCTAAATTCTAATTGTTGTAAAGCAAGTACAACATTTTACACTAGTTTTAGTCAAATGCAATTACTTTCTTCGTCCCAACTTTGAAATTGTTGCTTATAATAATGAAAAATATCTATATTGTCAAGAAACCAACTCAACCAAAAGCTTAAGCTTTTGGTTGAGACCCCAAGATATGTTATATACTCTAACATATATCATGCCTAGGGGCGGATTCAAAATATTAGGAATGAGATTCCATAATGCTTTAACATATATATTTTAAAGTTCAATTTAACCAATATTTAATTTTTGCGCTACTCGATAAAGTATGAAATATAATGATGCATATAAAACGTTAAAAAATAAATAAAATTCCACTAACTTATTAGTCGTCACCGTATCTAAAAAAAAAAACATCTTATCTCT